>NC_134097.1:96274799-97479048 GCF_000715075.1 Nicotiana tabacum | reverse complement strand
GTACGACTTGTTCCAATACCTCGATCGTTAATTTTGTAGCGTTAGAATCGTCGAGGTCTATGAAAAATCTGTGGACTCCGTAGTCGTCGTCCTCATCTACCCCTCGTTCCTCTGACTCTGTCGAGGCTGGTATCGGTGATTGCTATTTGGCCCCATCTTTGACCATCCGATTCGGATCCTCCGTTGTTGAGAGTGTGGATGTTGGGATCACTTCATTGACCGCGAACATCTCTATGGTGACCGATTGTTACCCATAAACTGTTTTGACTTCTCCGGGTGTTGGGAATTTCAACACCGGGTGCAGAGTCGAAAGTATTGCTCTCATGTTGTGAATCCATGGCCTCCCAAACAGAGCGTTGTATCTCATATCCCATTCGATTACATAGAGCTTGGCTTCCTGTATGGTTCCGGCAATGTTTACCGATAATATTATCTCCCCTTTAGTGGTCTCGCATGCCATGTTGAACCCATTCAAGACTCGGACCGCAGGTACGATCTAATCTTGTAGGCCGTGTTGTACCACGACCTTTGATATGATGATGTTGGCTGAGCTGCCTGGATCAATTAACACACGCTTAACTCGATATTTATTTACGAGTACCGATATTACTATTGCATCATTGTGGGGTTGAACGATCCCTTCAGCCTATTCGTTGTTGAAAGACAAGGTTCCTTCCGATACGTAATCTCGAGTCTATTTTTCCCTTGTGATGGATGTTTTGATGTGTTTCAGCATCGGACCCTGGTGAATGTCGATTCCACCAATGGTCATGTTAATGACGTGCTGAGGCTGTTCCTGCTCGGTCTTCTTATTAGAGTCCATGTTCCTGAAGTGGTTCTTGTCCCGGTCACTCAGGAATTCTCGGAGATGTCCGTTGTTGAACAGTCGGGCCACCACTTCTCTTAATTGTCGGCAGTCTCCCGTTCTGTGTCCATGAGTGCCATGATATTTGCACATTAGGTTGGGATCCCTTTCGGCTGGATTGGACTATAAAAGTCTAGGCCATTTGGTATCTTTGATGCATCCTATGGCAGATACAATAGTGGCGGCATCAATGTTGATGTTGTACTTCGATAATCTTGGCGCTTCTTTAGGCCCGACAGTCCTGTCAAATTTTTTTTCTCATGAGTCCCCGATTGCTCTGACCTCGATCACTTCTCCTTTAATTTCGCATAGAGTTTCGCGCGGACCCCCTGATTCTTCGGTCTCCATTATACAGCTTATGCTGATCCCTAGTTGATCTCAGTTCATGGTCGATGTCCCTTTTGACTCTGTCAATGGTTCTGATGGCGTACACGAACCCAGAAGGTGCCCCAAGCTGATCATCTTCGACCTTGATTTTCAATTGATATCGGTTATGGACATCGGCCCAAGTGATAACCGAATACTCTACCAGGTTTTGTTTCAACTGCTGTGAAGCCAACGAGCTCCGGATGTTGAGTCCTTGGGTGAAAGCTTGAACGGCCCAATCATCAGCGACCGGTGGTAGATCCATCCGTTCTATTTGAAACCAGGACACGAACTCTCTAAGCATCTCATTATCCTTCTATTTTACTTTAAAAAGGTCCGACTTCATGGTCTTGACCTTGATAGCCCTGACGTGTGCTTTCATGAAAGAATCTGCAAGCATAGCAAATGAGTCAATAAAATTAGGAGGTAAGTTGTGATTCCATATCATAGCTCTTTTTGACAGGGTCTCTCCGAACTTCTTCAACAAGACAAACTCGATCTCATTATCCACCAAGTCGTTCCCTTTGATGGCACATGTGTAGAATGTAACATGCTTGTTTGGGTCGATTGTTCCGTTGTACCTAGGAATCTCGGGCATGCAAAAATTCTTAGGGATCGACTTTGGAGCCGCGCTCGGAGGAAAAGGTTTTTGCACGAACTTCTTGGAATCCAGGCCTTTCAGTATCGATGGTGCTCCTGGGAATTGATCGACCCTGGAATTGTAGGTTTTTACCTTCTTGTCATTTGCTTCAATTTTCTTCTCCCCCAATTCTAGCTGTTTCATTAATTCTTCGAGCATCTTCATGATCTCGAGGTTGGTCCCCAACTCCTTTTCATTTGGCTTCTCCAAGGTCGGTTCATCTTTGTAGATGACCTCTCAGGATGTTTCGGGCTCAATCCTGCTCGACGCACGGCTCTGGTTCTGGAGTTGTGCTATCGCTGACTGTTGAGCTTGTAACATTTTGAAGATTACCCGCAAGTTGATTCCACCATCTTCATCGTCGTGCGTGCTTTATGCCACCGATCAAACATCTCCGCGGACGATGTTCTCAGGATCGGTGGGCAAATTTGTGTTAATGGCCACATGCGAGCTAACATCCATCGGGTCTGCGGCCGGGACTCCACCAAGGTCGGATGGGAGCACCTTGTTTCTAGGTGCTACATTGTAGTTTTTACCATGGTGGCTGGATTCAGTGTCTACGTTTAGAGGGGCCGACTGGGAGTTCGACATTTTAGATTTTGGCCTAAAATCAAAGACAATTCGAACAAGCACAAAATAAGGTGTGTTATAGAAGTTTGTATCAAATAACCACTATTATTCTTATCTCACGGTGGGCGCCAAACTGTTTACCCTCAAAATCGAATAATAAATGAATTTATAAGTGGTTTTAAGGATACGCAGATTAACTGGACACAAAGCGATAAATTAAGTTGCAATCGAAATGATTAATGATAAAGTAAATTCAAACCACACGAATTGAACAGTTATAGTCTTGGGAGGTCATTCACACTCGGACTGGATGTACTTCGATTGGTATCAAAATATAGAAGAATAAGAGCTTTAAGAGAGAACTAATAATATATTGCTTTGGAATACGTGTTACAATATGTTACATGAATTATCAGACCCCTTTTATATAGTAGAGAAGTCCTACTTTAGATACGATTCTATAAAAGGTAAAAAATCTCTTCATTCGCTGATTGCCGGTTCCTTATTGATAAGTGCCGAGATTTCTGCCACAATATCCGACCGATCACGGATATTTCAGTCTTCTATTGGCTATTCTAACAATGTTGCTTCGAGCTCGTTCGAGGCTAGGATCAAATCCGGGACCACGACCTCGATATTCTCGAAGTCAGGCGTTCTGACCCGAGTTCCAGCCAGGTAGGACTTGGGGTCGATCTTCAGTCCTTTATTGCCATGTTACAAGCCTGACCTACCATGCCGTTGGCGAGTTCGATTTCGACCGTATACAAGTTGCATGGAGGTCTTACTGTCTAATCATTAGTACTTTGTACGAAGAATTCAATTTCACTAAATCTATGTGAGAGACAACAGAGGAATGTTAAATCATTCGTAAAACAAATAGAAGAATAAATAAGTCAAAGTTGGTGTATAGTTGGGATGAAAAATTCATATAATATCATTTCTCTTCAAGAAAAGACTCCACCAAGATATTATATTTTGAGGAGGAATCTTGGAGCAATGGTAAAGTTGTATTTATGTGATTTATAGGTCAACGATTTAAGCTATAGAAACAGCCACAAATATTTGTATTAGGGTATATTGTCTATATTACCATCCTAGAGGTGCGCTTCCTCTCTAAATCTTGCGTGAATACGGAATACTTTATTCATCGAGGATATTAACATCTTGGAAGTTTGTCTGTCGTATACTCCGTTACGGTGTATTATCTGCTATCCCAAAACAAAAAATCTATAGTCATAGATTTAACTATTTTTTTGTTGTTTCTATTTCTTTCGTAAAAAGAGTCTTGTTGGAGTATACTTTTCCTAATTGGATAAAATATAGCTTGTAACTGTAGTCCCTTGATGAGTTGACCCTTCTATTATGCTGATGGTAATATCAACATTCCTGAACACGAAATGAAAATGGGCTCCATCTCCATAAATTCTTTTTCCTCATCTTTTCTGTTGTCAAATCCTCTCTTCTCTACTGAGTAGGGGCCTTATTTGACATTGTCTGATGGGTCCTGGGTATGATGTGTTTGTATTGAGAAAAATTGTATTTAAATATAAAGGTGACGTGTCGAGATACGTAAATTTGTCAAATAGTCAAAGAATTACAACTAGTCAAGAGGCACGAGTTGCAATAGATACGAGCAAATGGCAGAGGAAGAGACACGAGCAGTTATTCAAATAACTCGACGCCCGTACCTATCTAAGTCATTTATGTCTGAAAACCCAAAGGAATGAATCTGACAATAGAAAAGAGTGCAGATACGGCATTTAATAGGCATTAAATATGGAATACGTTAGAGAATTTGTATTGAATGTAATGATTATGTAACGTGACATTCAATGTCTTTAATTACTCATAATAGCCTCATTATGATTTGGGCAAAACGTATATCTCCAAGATATCTATAAAAGGGAGATATCTGATCAATTGTAAGGACACAAAACACTATTGGAATAAACTTTGGTTTACTTGTTTTTCTCTTGATTACTCTCTTGCTACCTAAAATTACTCCCTCTTATACATTCTTTTGATTATCAGTAACCCGTGTTCTTCTAAATTCCAACTTTGACTAAAATTTCATTTTTTTGGTTAAACAAATTGGTTCCGTTACCGGAAAACTGATAATCTATTTTCTTTTCACTTAACTTTCTTGTTGCATTAATTATGTCAAACAACAATGACAACACTCAAGGAAACCAAGAGAACCAACAAAATCAGGGAGATCCACAGAATATTAACACTCAAATTCCTACTCCACGAGACTTTCCATGGCAATTTCGTGAGGGTACTCCTGATGGGCCTCAAATAAACGAATATGCTCAATTTGAAAATGCTGAAGTTGTTGATGATGCTTTGCAGAAATTAATTGCTGCTCAGGTCAACAAAGCTGTTGAGGCACTTATTAACCAGTTACCTGTTGCAACACCCACACCTACTCCAAATAATAACACTTTGAAAAACCCTCATTCCGGGCTTGTTAACTCAGGCAGCGGTGGAACTCCCAGTGAATCACAGGAGAGAGAACCAGGTAATGTAATTAATTCTGATTTACAAAATTTAGTACTAACCTTGCAGAAATAGCTCAAGGAGCAAAGTGAGCGCATAGAGCAGATACTCGGGTTGCCGCCCATAATCAAAGGGGTAGATATAGATAGATATTCGCAACAACCCTGGAAGCCAAGTGCTGCTCCACTCCCAATTCCAAAAACGTTTAAAATGCCTGATATTCCAAAATATGATGGAACAACAGACCCACGAGATCACGTGACTGCATTCACAACTGGCGTAAAAGGCAACGATTTGACTAAGCAGGAGATTGAATCAGTATTAGTAAAAAAATTTGGTGAAACGCTCACCAAAGGAGCACTGACATGCTGTTCTCTTTTACCCGAAAATTCTATAAATTCCTTTGCTGAGCTTGCAGATTCTTTCATCAAAGCACACTCGGGAGCTCAAAAAGTAGAGAAAAGAATGGAGGATATTTTCAAAATCAAGCAAGGGGACTCAGAACTACTTAGAGAATTTGTGGACATATTTCAACGTGAAAGAATGACATAGCCACATGTACCCGACACCTAGGCAGCTATAGCTTTCACAAGTAATTTGAATGAAAAAAGTTCGGAAGCTACAAGGAGACTCAAGGAAAGCCTTCGAGAATTTCCAGCTACAACGTGGATTGATGTTTATAACAGGTATAACACGAAGCTGAGGATTGAAGAAGATACTGTTCCATGATTTCAAAAAGAAGAAAAGGTAAGTTCGAGACATGCGGAAACCAAAAAAAGATCCGGTAAAAACAAGTACGAGTCTTACATGGGACCTGCGGGAAAGGACCCACGGTCAAAGCAGGATAATCAAAGGTACGATCACAGATCAAGAAACAGAGAATCAGGTTCTTCATCAAGATTCAGGAACGAGCGAAACAACGATGAGTCACGAGATGATGATAGAAATTTAAAAGCGATATTCGGTGGTTACAACTTCAACATCAACACCTCCGAACTCGTAGCTGTTTTGAGAAGCATGAGAGATAAGGTTCGATGGCCAAAGGAAATGAGATAGAATCCAAACAGGCGCAACCCTGACCATTGGTGCGAGTTTCATAATGACCACGGATATAAAACAGCAGATTGCAGATTTTTACAAAGTGAAGTTGATCATTTATTAAAACAAGGATATCTTACTGAGTTGTTCAGTGAGAAAGGCAAGCAAGCTTATATGAAGAACAGGCAGGAGCCTCCAAAACCACCTTCTCCCAAAAGAACTGTCAACGTTATAAGTGGGGGTGAAGACGTCAATGGTATATCATATACTGCAGCTTACAAAATTTGCAAAGTAACAATTACTCAAGGGAAATAGGTGCGACATGTTTTAGAGGAAGACAACAATACATTCAATGACGTAGATGTAGATGGCGTATTAACCCCTCATAACGATGCATTGTACATGATACTAATGTAAAACGAGTTTTGATTGATCCAGGTAGTTCCGTGAACATTATTTTGCTAAGAGTATTACGTGAGATGCAAGCTGAAGATAAAATAATACCAAAGGCGCATACTCTATCTGGATTTGATAATTCTAGTGTCCTCACGAAAGGAGAGTTAACACTCACCACATTCGCTGAAGGAGTCGTCAAAGATACAAAGTTCCAAGTGGTAGATATGGAGATGGCTTACAACATGATTCTTGGGAGACCATGGATCCACGAAATGGATGTTGTTCCTTCAACCTTGCATCAAGTTATTAAATTTCCATCGCCATGGGAAATCTATCAAATTCGTGGAGATCAACATATAGCCAGGGCTATCAACTTTGTTGCAGATACAAACACGAGAAATGAAGGTAAATAGCAATCACAAAAGGCAGTTGAGGACACCACAACACAAACCTCAACTGAACAAGGGCAAACAGATGTAGATTTAAGGCCTGATACCATTCAAGAACAAGAAGAGAATGAAAATATCAAAACAACAATAAAGGAATTAGAGCCTGTCGTGTTATTTGCTCAATGGCCTGATAAAAAAGTCTATGTTGGAGCCAATCTTAGCCAAGGTATGAGAGGTAAGTTAATTGAATTTTTTGAAACTAACGTGGACTCCTTTGCTTGGTCCCATTCTGACATGACAGGAATACCACCGGAGGTGATGACTCATAAACTAAATGAAGATCCATCATACCCTCATGTCAAGCAAAAGAAAAGAAAGCAAGGAACTTTCAAGAATCAGGTGATTCAAGAAGAAGTCCAAAAGTTGCTAAAAAGTGGTTCAATTCATGAGGTAAAGTATCCTAACTGGTTAGCTAACACTGTTGTAGTTCCAAAGAAGAACGGTAAGTGGAGGGTTTGTGTAGATTACACAGATCTTAATAAAGCATGCCCTAAAGATTCTTTTCTACTACCACACATAGATCAATTGATTGATACTATTAAGTTTTTTAGATGCATATTCAGGTTATAATCAGATTAAAATGGATCCGGGAGACGAAGAAAAAACTTCATTTATAACAGACAGGGGGACTTACTGTTATAAAGTAATGCCCTTTGGTCTAAAGAATGCAGGTGCAACGTATCAGAGGCTAGTTACCAAAATGTTTCATGAGCATTTAGGAAAGACTATGGAGGTATATATAGATGATATGCTTGTTAAAACTCAGTATTCAAAAGATCACATATCACACTTATCTGACACATTTTCAATTTTGCGCAAATTTAATATGAAGTTAAATCTCGAAAAATGTGCATTTGGCATTACATCAGGTCAGTTTTTGGGTTTTCTTATTTCTAACCGTGGTATTGAAGTGAATCCTGCACAGATTAAGGCCATTGAAAAAATCCCTGATATACTTTCAAACAAGAAAAAAGTTTAAAGATTAACAGGGAGAATTGCAGCCTTGGGAAGATTCATTTCTAAATCATCAGAGAAGTGTTTTAAATTCTTCTCAACTCTTAAGAAGCAGGATCTTTTTGAATGGATTGAGGAATACCAACAGATACTCAGGAATTTGAAAACGTACTAATCAAATCCACCTTTGCTGGCAAAACCAAAGGCTGGGGAAAGACTACTCATTTACCTTGTTGTTTCGGAAGTTGCAATAAGCGCTGTTTTGGTCCGAGAAGAACAAGGTAAACAATCCCCTATCTATTATGTTAGTAAATCTTTGTTAGATGCGGAGACGCGGTATCCTCAGTTAGAAAAACTTGCACTTGCATTAATCATGGCATCTAGAAAGTTAACACCTTACTTTTAGTGTCATCTATAGGTGTTAAACGGGTGGGCCGGGCCGGGTCAGGTTGCTATTTCTTAGACTCGTACGGGTTACGGTCCGGGCCGGTTATGGGTTGGAGCTTAACGGGTTCGGGTTCATCCGGGTAAAAATTGAATCGTAAGGGTTACAGGTTAAGGGGCCGGGTCGGGCCGGGTTTAGTGTATTTTTTAATTTTTTTTGTATTTTGTATAACTATTGTAAGTTATATTAATAATTTGTATTAATTTAAAGATTACAAGTTATATTAATACAAAAGTATTAATATAAATTGCAAGTGCTACATTTATTTCAAAATTCAAAATTAAAGTTTGCATTTAAAAAGTAAATTAACAAAAAATAGTAAAACTAAATTTTCATGCATAATAAATTAACAATACTTCAAATTAATGGAACAAACTAAAACATTAAGCATAAATACGTCTAATAATTTTAAAATAACACAAATTGTCTTAAAATCTTAAATACGAATTTCCGGAGGACGCTTAAGACAATACTTTATATGCCTCCTTAAACTGTCTGTGCCAGACTCTGAACAAAAATTTAAGACTTGACCACAGTTCTTGCACTTTACTTTCTGACCTTCTTTATTTTCTTCTACCACCTCAAAGTGTTGCCAAACATATGAGCGCACTCTAGAAGTACGAGGCATGATTTAAATTGAATTGAGATTTGAGAATTGAGAATTTGAGATTGAGACTTGAAATCTTGAAAATTGGAGAATGAGAGAAATTGAGATTGAGAAATGAGAGTTGAGTGAAGAAATGAAGAAGAGGGGGTGTATTTATAGTTTTAGAGAAGGTTAATTTTGTAAATTGAAAAAAAGGTTAAATTTTAAAGAAAAAAGAGGCTATTAATGCAATTAACTCGTTGGGCAACGGATCCCTGCCAGGTCTGACCATTGCCAACGGTTAGTGGGCCCCACTTAATTCAAAAAATTAAAAAAAAACAAAAAAAAGGTTGTACCTGGTCGGGCCGGGGCGATTTAACCGGTACACGATACTGTTCACGTGGATCGGGTTTGACCGGTTCGGTTAACCGTTACCAAAATTTAAACGGACCAACCCCCTCTACCCCTCCTACCTAGTCCCACCCGGCCCCCTATGTACTGGGCCGGTCCGGTTCTGATTTTAATCGGTCTGTGCCGGTCCAGTTCCAGTTTTAATCGGTCTGGGTCGGTCCGATTACGGGTAAACCCGGCCCGTTAGACACCTTTAGTGTCATCCTATTGCTGTAGTAACTGCCTACCCTTTACGTAATATATTACATAAGCATGAGTTATCAGATAGTTTAGCTAAGTGGGCAATAGAGTTAAGTGAATACGAAATCACATATCAACCTAGAACTGGTATAAAATCACAAGTGTTAGCTGATTTTGTGGCTGATTTTAGCCAGGGGATGCAATTAGAAGCAGAAAAAGAATTACAGGTATCCAATGGAGCTAACCCGAGAACTTGGACTTTATTCACTGATGGCTCATCTAATGTAAAAGGTGTAGGTTTAGGGATTGTCTTGGTACCACCTACGGGTGAAACCATTCGACAAGCTATTAAATGTCAATCCATAACTAACAATGAAGCGGAGTATGAGGCTGTGATTGTAGGTCTAGAATTGGCACGAGAGCTTGGCATAAATCAGATTATAATCAAAAGTGATTCGCAACTCGTGGTTAATCAAATGCTGGGGACTTATACAACTAGGGAAGCAAGGATGCAATAATACTTAGAAAAGGTACGAGAATTGATAAAGCAATTTCAAACCTGGAAAGTTATACAAATACCAAGGGATGAAAATGTTGAAGCGGACGCCCTAGCTAATCTCGCATATGCAGCTGATGTGGCAAGCGATGCAAACGCCTCAGTTATACATTTATTTCACTCAGTTCTCGATCCTGATAAGAATGAGGTAAATTTTAATAATTTAACTTGGGATTGGAGGAACGAGATTGTTGCTTTTTTGAAGTATGGTACAGTCCCTGATGATAAGAAAAAAGCTCATGCACTTCGAAAGAAGGCTGCTCGGTACTGCTTAAATCAAGGCAATTTATATCGTAAAATATTCGGTGGTCCTTTAGCAAGATGCCTCGGACCTTCGCAAATGGAGTATGTAATGAAAAAAATACATGAGGGACATTGCAGGAATCACACAGGAGGAAGGTCAGTGGTAAGAACCTTAATTAGGGCAGGTTATTACTGGCCTAAAATGGAAGAAGAAGCAGAAAGTTTCGTGGCCAAATGTGATAAATGTCAAAGGTACGGTAACAATATGCATAGACCTGCGGAGTTATTACATCCGGTCATTGTGCCATGGACATTTATGAAATGGGAAATGGATATCGTGGGTCCATTACCACAAGCAAAAGGATAGATAAAGTTTCTGCTCCTACTCACTGATTATTTTACTAAATTGGTGGAGGCAGGAGCATTTAAACAGGTGCGAGAAAAGGAAGTCAAAGATTTTATTTGGCGGAATATCATATGCCGATTCAGTGTACCAAAGGAGATCGTGTGTGATAATGACCCTCAATTTATTGGAGCTCAAATCACGAAATTCTTTCAAAGTTGGCAAAATAAAAGGATTACGTCAACACCTTATCATCCGGTGGATAATGGGCAAGCAGAATCAACGAACAAGGTTATTATCAATAATTTAAAGAAACAATTAGAGGGATCAAAAGGTAATTGGCCTGAAGTGTTACCTGGAGTTTTATGGGCATATCGCACAACTGCAAAAACAAGAACAAGAGAAACACCATTTTCATTGGTTTATGAAGTTGAGGCTTTAATTCCAGTTGAGATAGGGGAACCAAGTACACGGTTCACACAGGCGACACAAGAATCTAATGATGAGGAGATGCAAGTCAATCTAGATTTACTCGAGGAGGGGATAGAAGCTGCATTAATAAGAATGACAGCACAAAAGCAAGTCATAGAATGATATTACAACCGAAAAGCATGCCTCAGATTCTTCAAAGTGGGGGACTTCGTGCTTAAAAAGGTTTTTCAATCTACAAAGGCAGCTAACGCGGGTAAATTAAGTCCAACATGGGAAGGACCCTATAGAGTTCGTGATATTGTAGGAAAGGGAGCATATGAACTGGAGACAATGGATGACAAGATACTACCTTCACATTGGAATGCTATTCATTTGAAGAGATACTATTTCTGAGGAATGCCCACGGTCAGGTATCACAATTTAAATTTAATTTTTGAATTGTTAAAATTTACTAACGATTTTAGATGATAGGGAAAAAGCTAACCCGTACAAAATGATGAGTCACGACCTGTAAGGCACACAAAATAACCTAAAATTCCTGGCCTAGGGTTACAATTATTCTGATAGAAATTCAAACGGGGTAAGCAGTCTTCATCTATAATCGCACCTCCGAGTCCCGTATGTTTTTCCTTTTCAGGAAAAGGACCAAATGAGAGAAACTATCAAGTGCACGAGGCTTCATACTTCAACACTCAAACACTTGGGGGATTACATAATATACACAGACATGTGTATAAAGAAGGCAAAGAAGATTGAGGAAAAATCAAGCCTAAAAAAGTCAAGTGCAGAGTAGAAGTCACAAAGTCCGAGATGGAGCCATGAGCTAAGGCCAAAGAAAAACCTTACTATAGTTAGGGTAAAGACTATGTACTAAAACGGGTTATAAGGAGAAACCCCGTATCTATTATTCTTCTCTTATAAAAATCTGTTACAAGAAAAACAGTTACGAGAAAGTTATAGATGTAATTCAAATACATGTAAAGTATTATTCAAACCTTGTCAAAGTTATTTCAAAGAAACATGTATGTTCCTATTTCTTTTATCGTATGATAACACCATTATGAAGTTGAGACGTCTTCTTCATTAAGTGTCGAAATATAAAAGGGCCCTCTTTTATAAAACTCATGTTTAAATTAGTTAGTCATGAGATTAACAGAAGCATTTTCGAAGAACAAAAATGCAAATTATTCTATAAGTCCTTAAAAATAAAGTCAAGAATAAAGCAGAAAGAAGTTTAAGATAATAACATGAAAAACTTCTTAATACTTAAAAACTGAAGACCAAGTACGAACTTAGTCATAAAACTATAAAATTGTTTATACAAATTGCCCCATAGAAGACTTGGGGACTTGCGTTTCCAAAACCAACCCTCAAATGAAGCAAAGGGTTCGATTACAATTTTCCAAAATAAAAACAAAAATAAAATCATTCAAATGATTAAAACTGGTCACTGAGAAGTTTGTGTAACTGAAGCAGGAGCATCAACAACAGCGGGCTCAATTTGGGCAGGTGCATCAACAGATGCGGTTTTAACTTGTCTTGGAGCAACATGCTCGATTGGGATTGAAAAAGTTGGGATATCCATATCAGCTTCAACATTCATGGGAGCTTTAACCACGGGAGAAGGGAAGTCCTGAGTTTGCTGAGCTTTTTCAATGGTTTCATTGATCTTAGCTAACTCCGACTCCAGGTTGGAGTTTTCTTGGCCAACTTCAATTAGGGTATCACGAAGTGAATTCAAAAATGCCCAACTTACCTCAACAACAGATTTTTCTTCAAGGATCTCATAATCTTTTTCCTAATCAGCAATCTCATTCTTTAACTCTTCATTTTCAGCCAAGGCAGAGCTATAAGAAGCTTGAAGAGAGGCATGGGAGCTCTCTAAAGTACGCACCTTATCAGTAGAGACTCGAAGGTCTTCTTGTGCTTGAGTTAAGCTTTGCACGAGCTCCCCAGCGTAAACTTTTTTTTGACTCAAAAGAGCCTTCAACTCTCTGTTCTCTTCACTGGCCTTAGATAGTTGCTCCGAGAAGGAGGATTCGAGACATTCTTTTTCTTTTTCTACTTGGCTTGAGAAAGCTTTTACAACTGCTAACTCTGAAGTTAAAGCCCGCACCTGCTGCTCTAAGGTACTCTTGCTCTCTTGTAAATCTTCCATATCAATTTGTGCACTCTCAAATTGTTTCTTCCAATTGATCGCCTACAACTGAGAATCACGTACTATCTTCTCTGAATCACGTGCTACCTTTTTCAAGAGGGGGATTTTGTTCATCATTTTTGTGCCGATAAGATTGGCCTAAAAAAAGGAAGGGAAATAAGAATCCCAAAGATAAAAAAAATTTACAAAGTAAAGAAGGGAGAGAAGGAAAATACCTTCAAAGTGGCATGCACGATATTATTCATTAGAATCAGGGAACTATGGCTCTCCAGCTTTACTTTTTTAATTGGGCCAATTAAAGGCTCCATCCGTACATCTACCTGACCTGACTTCCTCAAAAGGCTGCTATTAGCAGGAACTTCAATAGTTACCCTCCTCATAGCAGCACTTCTATTTGAAGAGCCCACTTCCGTATGATAAACGATAGGAGGGGGAATTGTCAAAGGAGGAGCGGTAGAAGAAGTGAAAACAATAGAAGAAGGAACAGAAACAGCTGGGGATGGTAAGGAAGGAATCACATGCACGGGAGTTGAAAAATAAGATAAGGGTATTTCATCTAAAACAGGCCCTAAACTTCCACTACCAAAACCACTGATGAAAAGTTGATCAATAGACTCACGGGTATCATGAGAAGTTACATCATCATTAGGAATTATTACTGGGGTTTCAACAAGTTCGGTAAGAGAAACAGAAAGAAGAGAGGAAACTTCAGCTTCATCATCAGAGACGATGCGTCTCCTAGCTCGTGGCCTCGTCACGAGGGAGCCCTCATCTTCCTCTTTTTCAGAGTTTTTCTCTTTAACAACTTTCCTTTTCGAAGAAGAACCCAAGACTATTTCTCGGGCACTTTCTAAAGAGATACGGGTCTCCGAAGGAGTACAGGTGCCCGAAGAGACACGAGAGGCCACAACTGCTTTAGCAGTAACTCCTCGAATAGCAAATCCTGATAAAAATAAGGATGAGAGTTAGAGAAATAAAGAAAAATATATATATGCGTGAAAGATGAAATAAAAACTCTTACCATGAGTCTTTACTTTCCAACCGTAACGGTTAGAAAGTGTTCTCCAAGACCTACTATCTATTGGTGCGGTCTTCAGCAATTTATCTACCCAATCATGGAAATTGGGAATATCCTCCACAACTCCCATGATTGCTAAAAAAAGGGGGGCAAAATTAGAGAAGTTGATAAACTTGAAGAAAAAAGGCACGAGAAGGATAAAAGACTTACGTGCAAAATTCCACTTCTCAGGGAAGGGAACGTTATCCTTACCCACTAAGCCAACAGTGGGGGCAGCAACAAACCGGGCATACCAGCCACGGTCCTTGTCATCTTCAGGGCTTACCAAAACCCTCTTACTCCAGGCCACTAGGGTAAAAATGCCATTACGGAAAAGCCTACGGGAGTAAAGATGAATCAGGTGAGGGAAAGTAAAGGAAACGTCAACCATATTGATTAAATGCCTCAAACAGGCAACAACCCTCCATATGATTGGGCCAATTCGACCCAAACAGACATTAAAGAAACGACAAAATTCAAGAATGACTGGATCAATAGTTGATTTGAACCCTAAAGTAAAGGGTATGTATAAACAAAAGAGAACCCAGTCAAGTAAGAAATAATTCTCTTATTTGGATTAGGGATAATAATGGGAAAATCATTACTCCAATGGCAGTCTTTGAGAACTACAGGAGTCAAAACTTCTGTAATTTGAGTAGGGTAAGCATCATCACGATCTAAAGCGGAAACCTGGTTTCTAAGAGATTCCCTATCATGGTTAAAAGATAGTTCTGTAGGGACTATCTCCTCTACTAAAGGCTCACATAATGGTTCAGAAGGTTCTTTACCCCTAGAAGAAGATTTGTGAGAAAGGGAACCTCTGGTTCTAGAAGAAGGACCAGAACTAGGAGACGGTATAAACGAACCACCACCATGAGTAGACCCTAAGGTACGAAGCGTACCTCCCTTCTATGCCTAATGAGGGCATTAGGGAAGGTATTAACAATGGGAACTCTCCTAGGGTTCGGGTTTGGTGAAGACATGGAGAAGAAGAATAATGTGAGGAAGAAGTGAACTGAGAGTTGAGGAATTAAGTGTTCAATAAGCTTTATATGGTAAAAGACAAGGAAAGAAGTTATATTTATATTGATAAGCAACCGCCAAAGGTAAAAGTGCAGTGATGGAAGGACCATAATAATGATAACTGGCACTTCGTGAATAGTGGAGCCGTAAAAAAGCCTTGAAAAGGGCTGCAAAACTGCAGAACCAATAGAAAAATGACACGTGTACGGAGCATTAAATGGAAGCGACAATTGAAGCGTCAATTTTGTCATAGCATTAATGGTGACAAAAATTCTCTTTTAATGAAATCCACTTCCCAAATATTCAACTGATGAATAAATGGAAAGTGAGGGAACTATCTGTATTGAAATTTGTTTTATTTAAATATAAAGGTGACGTGTCGAGACACGTAGACTGGTCAAATAGTCAAAGAATTACAACTAGCCAAGAGGCACGAGTTGCAACAGATACGAGCAAATGGCAGAGGAAGAGGCATGGGCAGTTATTCAAATAACTCAACGCCCGTACCTATCTAAGTCATTTATATCCGAGAATCAAAAGGAATGAATTTGACAATAGAAAAGAGTGCAGATACGGCATTTAATAGGCATTAAATGTGGAATACGTTAGAGAATTTGTATTGAATGTAATGATTATGTAACGTGGCATTCAATATCTTTAATTACTCATAATAGCCTCATTATGATTTGGACAAAACGTACATCTCTAAGATATCTATAAAAGGGAGATATCTGATCAATTGTAAGGACACAAAACACTATTGGAATAAACTTTGGTTTACTTGTTTTTCTCTTGATTACTCTCTTGCTACCTAAAATTACTTCCTCTTATACATTCTTTTGATTATCAGTAACCCGTGTTCTTCTAAATTCCAGCTTTGACTAAAATTTCATTTTTTGGTTAAACAGAGTTCAAGTTTGAAGTTACTGCAGGTAGAATTGGATATCCCTTTTCTCTACATTCTTGTTATGGTTTTATATAATCTAAAATTAATTTCAACTATTATTATTATATAGTATAGTAAACATGCTGTCATAATTATATCTCTTTACATGAAGGCCGTGCAATTAAGGTCATACTTTTTGTTATCTAGTTCTTAATCATGAAGAGGAACAATTCACTTTTGATATAGATTTCTCTTTTCTTTTTTGTTACATTTTATTTCTATGTCTTCTCATTATCAATGTCATAGTCACTATCTGATTACATCCGACGATGACCCTTTGATGGGGCACAATTTAAAATTGGGTTTAACTTTTACGCAAAAACCGTGAAATAACATTTACACTATTATATTGGTGTACGTTAACAGATCTGTGTACGGGTAAAATCGGGGGTAATGACTACCCCAATTCCTCGATGAGAAAACGAAAGAAGGGTACGGATACACGAGATTGAAATCGAGGTTAGAAACATTTTGTATCGAGATCTAGGGAGAGTGGACGATGTGCTCGTCATCTAGTGTGATAGAGTGGCGTGCCCCAGGCTAAGAGTGAGTTCTAAGACGTCGGGAAACATGGTAAAGGGTTACGCACGACGAATAGAGGGTCGTGATATTCGCACCCAACCGGATATTACGGCGCGGATCTCGCTTGATGTCGATTATGGATCAGTAATTAACGAGAAAGGATGATTTTTACCCTTTTTAGACTTATACTAGGGATGAAACTCTCCTACTATATAAAGCGAATGTTTTTCTTTGATAAAACATATTGTAACATGCAAATCAAAGCAATACAAGTTTATTTTTCTACTTTTTAGCAACCGCTAAAGTTCTTATTTAATTGTTCTATTCTTTATTCACAACCGGGCTCGAACCAAGGGTCCAATCAAAGATGAGGTCACAGTTTGATCTAAGTTCGGGCTAGGCCATAATATTACAACTGGTTTGATGATTATCTAATTGAGGGAAAAATAGTTTGGCGCCCACGTGGGGCTAGGGATAATAGTGGTGATTTGATACGAATCTCCATAACACACTCTACTTTACGCTCGTTCTTTAAATTGTTAATTTCAGGTCAGCCCAAAAATGTCGAACTCTCTGTCTGCTCACTTGAACATTGACGCTGAGTCTGGTCACCATGGCGAAAATAATAATTTGGTGCCTAGCAACGAGGTGCCTCCTGCTGATCCCAACGGTGTCCTAGTTGCCGATGCGATCGATGCTAACACACAGGTGGTCATTGATGTCAATTTGCCAACTGATCTCAAAACAGAGTTCGTGGGGGACCCCGACCAATAGCTCAGAAGGCGACCGGAGGCGAAAGTGATGTGGTAAGCCTATGGATAATCTTCAAAATGTGAAGGCTCAACATGCGATAATAGTGTAGCTGTAGAATCAAAGCCACGCTCCCAACAGGGTCGAGCCTGAACAATCCTGGAAAGCACCCGAAGAGACAAACAAATCACTAAGAGGCCGGGTGAAGCCGAGCTTGGGGTCAATCCCGAGGCAATGAGAATGCTTGAAGCATTGACGAAGCGGGTGGAGTCAGGTGAGAAGAAAATTAAGGCCAATGACAAAAAGGTGGAAACATAAAATTCTGGAGTCGATCAGATCCCGGGAGCACCCCCGATATTGAAGGGTCCGGATTCCAAGAAATTTATCCAAAAGCCTTTTCCTCTGAGCGCAGAACTGAAGCCGATCCTAAAGAGGTTTTGTAAGCCCGATATACCCAAATATAATGGGAATACGGATCCAAACGAGCATGTGACCTCCTATATGTGCACAATCAAGGGGAACGACATAGAAGACGATGAAATAGAGTCGGTGTTACTGAAGAAGTTTGGGGAGACTTTGTCCAAGGGAGCAGTGATATGGTATTACAACTTGCCCCAAAATTCCATTTACTTATTTACTATGCTTGCAGATACTTTCGTAAAAGCCCATGCTGGGGTCATCAAAGTCGAGACCAGAAAGTCAGACCTTTTCAAGGTCAAATAGAGTGACAACGAGATACTCAGAGAGATCGTGTCAAGGTCCCAGATGGACCTGCCTCCTGTTGTAGATGATTGGGTCATTCAGGCATTCACTCAGGGGCTTAAGCCTCAAAGTTCATTAGCCTCTCAATAGCTAAAAATAAATTTAGTGGAGTACCCGGCGGTGACCTGGGCCGACGTCCACAATAGGTACCAGTCAAAGTTCAGGGTCGAGGACGACCAACTCGGAGCTCCTTCTAGGTCTGTTTACCCCATCAGGGCTGATGATAGGTCTAAGAGAGCTGTTGATCATGAGCCAAGACAAGCCCAAAACCAATACCAATCATATAGTATAGACCAAAGGGGAAATAGGTCTTGGCGTCACCCCATAAGGAATAAGAAGAAAGGCGATCGAGGGCCCAGTGGCCAAGGTCTGATAAGGAATGAGAAGAAAGGCGATCGAGGGCCTAGTGGCCAAGGTCTGATGAGAAACAATGGTTTTAACAGGACGCTTGGGAGTAGGGAAGCACCGAGATAATATGAGTACAACTTCAATGTGGATGCTGCCAACATCGTATCAGCCATCGGGTACATCAAAGAGATCAAGTGGCCTCGACCATTGCAGCCCAACCCTACACAAAGGGATCATAACTTGATGTGTAAGTATCATGACACTCATGGTCACAAGACTAAGGATTACCGGCAGTTGAGAGAAGAAGTTGACCGGTTATTCAACAATGGGAACCTCCGAGAATTCCTGAGTCATCAAGCCAAAAATTACTTCAGGAATAGGGACGCCAACAAACAGGCTGAACAAGAGGAGCCTCAGCATATAATCAACATGATCATCAGAGGAGTCGATATCCCCCAAGGACCAATGATAAAGCGCACTAAAATATCTATCGCAAGGGAAAAATGCATCTGGGATTATGTCCCGGAGGGAGCCATTTTGTTCAGCGGCGAGGATGCTGAGGGCATCGTGCAGCCTCACAATGATGCACTGGTAATATATGTACTTATCAATGAATCTTGAGTTAAATGTGTGTTAATTGATCGAGGAAGCTCGGCCAACATCGTTAGATCAAGGGTCGTAGAGAACTTGGGGTTACAAGACCAAATCGTGATGGCAATCTAGGTGTTGAATGGGTTTAACATGACATGTGAGACCACTAAAAGGGCAATAACCTTGCCAGTAAATACCATTGGGATGGTCCAAGAAACAAAATTCTACATGATCGAGGGGGACATGAGATATAATGCTATATTCGGAAGGCCGTGGGTTCACAACATGAAGGCTATACCCTCGATCTTGCACCAGGCGTTGAAATTCCCTACACCGGGGGGAGTCAAGACGGTCTACGGAGAACAGCGGGCCGCAAAGGAGATATTCTCTATCGACAAGGAAAACCTAGTGCCTGTGGTTTCGGCATCAAGGAACGGGAACCAACCAGAAAGGAATAAATTAAATAGTAGTCACTGATGCCAGTCTCAGCCGAACTGCAGGAACGAGGCGCAGACAAGAAGGATGATTACGGTGTCCCGAGATCATGCATAGCTCCTGATTACACAGACACCACCATATCGACGGTCGAATAGTTGGATCAAGTCATATTAATCTAACACCTACCGGATCGAAAGGTATACTTGGGCACAGGGTTAACCCTCGAGCTCAAGAAAAAACTTATTGATTTTCTTAAAGCTAACGTAGATTATTTCGCTTGGTCCCATCTTGACATGACAAGGATTCCACCGGAGGTAACCACTCATAAGCTGAGTTTGGACCCAAAGTTCTACCTGGTTAAGCAAAAGAGGAGACCACAGTCCGAGATCAAACATGTGTTCCTCAAGGATGAGGTATCCAAACTTCTTAAAATATGATCCATCCGGGAAGTTAAATACCCGAACTGGTTAGCTAACGTAGTGGTAGTTCCTAAAAAAGGGAATAAGCTAAGAACGTATGTAGATTATAAATACCTAAACATATAATGCCCTACAAATTCTTTCCATTTGCCTAACATCGATCAAATGATTGGCGCAATGGCCGGGCACGAGATACTCAGCTTTTTTGACGCCTACTCCAGGTACAACCAAATTCGAATGGACCCGGATGATCAAGAAAAGACTTTTTTCATCACTAAATTCGACACCTACTATTATAACATAATGTCGCTTGGATTAAAGAACACCGCTGCTACCTACCAATGCCTAGTAAACCGGGTGTTCGAAGAAAAAAATAGGAAAATTAATGGAAGTTTATATTGACAATATATTGGTCAAGTCCCTTCGATCAGAGGACCATTTGAAACATTTGTAGGAGACCTTGACATACTAAAGAAATACTATGTGAAGCTAAACCCGGAAAAGTGCACATTCGGGGTCGGATCGGGAAAATTATTTGGGTTCATGGTATCAAATTGGGGAATCGTGATCAACCCTATTAAAATAAAGGCCATAGAGGACATTACCATGGTGGACAATGTCAAGGCCGTTGAAAGACTGGCCGGGCATATAGCCGCATATAGCCGCTTTGGGTCGGTTCATCTCGAGTTCCTCGGACAAAAGACATCAATTCTTCTCACTATTAAAGAAGAAGAATAACTTTTCCTAGACCCCGGAATGCCAACAAGCTTTGGAAGAACTCAAACGGTACCTATCGAGTCCCCCCTACTACACACTCGGAAGGTAGACGAACAGTTGTACCTCTACTTGGCAGTTTCCTAAGTGGCGGTAAGTGGTGTCTTAATTCGAGAGTAAGAAGGTATGCAATTTCCAATTTACTATGTTAGTAAAACTCTAGGCGAGTTGAATCAAGGTATCCTAACCTGGAAAAATAGGCACTAGCGTTTCCAGGAAGCTAAAGCCGCACTTTTAATGCCACCCCATATGTATCGTGACCTCTTACCCGCTAAAGAATATCATGCATAAGCCGAGCTCTCGGTCCGCCTGTCCAAATGGGCCATGGAAATTCGTGGGTATGATATCGTGTACCGATCTCAGATTTTGGTAGACTTTGTGGCCGATTTTACATTGGCCTTAATACCTAAAGTCGAAAGGGAGCTACTGCTAACATCGGGTACTATATTGTGAATCTGGACCCTCTTCACGGATGGTGCCTCCAACACGAAGGGGTCCGGGCTCGGTATCATATTAAAACCACCTACAGGAAATATAATTGGGCAGTCTATTAGAACTATGAAATTGATGAACAATGAAGCCTAGTATAAGGTCATGATTGCAGGTCTAGAATTGGCTTAAAGCCTTGGGGCCAAAGTGATCGAAGCCAAGTGCGACTCCCTCCTCGTGGTAAATCAAGCTAATAGACCGTTCAAAATAAAAGAAGAACGGATGCTAAGGTACTTGGACAAATTACAGGTAGCCCTACACCTATTCAGGGAATGGACCCTGCAACATGTACCCCGAGATCAAAACAGTGAGGCCGATGCGCTGGCTAACTTGGGGTCATTGGTCAATTCCGATGAATTCAGTTCAGGAGCAGTAGTGTAACTAATGAACTTGATGATACAAGAAGGCCACACCGAAGTGAAGTTAACGAGTTTAACTTGGTATTGGAGAAATAAATACATAGACTACTTGAAGACAGGAAAATTGCCTTCGAATCCTAAAAAATCGAGAGCCCTGTGCCCCAAAGCTGCTAGATCTAGCTTGTTGAAGGAGAATTGTTCAAGAGGCCTTCTTTGGCCCACTAGCCAAATGCTTGGGACTATGAGAGACTGAATACGCCATGAAAGAAGTTCATGAAGGCACTCTTGGGAACCATTCGGGGGCAAAATCCTTGGTTCGGAGACTAATCGGGGTCGGCTACTACTGGACCAAAATGGGAAAGGATGCAAAAAAACTTTGTAGGGAGATGCGACGAGTGTCAAAGACACGCCCCAATGATCCATTAACAGGGAGAAATGCTCCACTCAGTCTTGTCCCCGTGGACATTCATGAAGTGGGGAATGGACATCAGCGGTCCCCTACCATGGGCACCCGATAAAGCTCAATTCATACTATTCATGACCGATTATTTTTCCACATGGGTTGAGGCTCAAGAGTTTGAAAACTTTTGAGAGAAAGAAGTTATTGACTTCATCGGGGACCACATAATATGTCGATTTGGGATACCAACCGAGTTTGTTTGCGACAATGGAAAATAATATGTTAACAGCAAGGTGAGTAAGCTTTTCGAAGATCAAAAGATCAAGAAGATACTATCAACGCCTTATCACCCTAGTGCAAACAGGCAGGTGGAATCGACGAACAAGAGTATAACCTGAAAAAGGGGTTGACCGATTTGAAAGGAAAATGGAAGGAGATCCTGCCCAAAGTTCTGTGGGCGTACCATACGACTTCGAAATTGAACACCGGGGCCACCCCTTTTTCTTTGGTCTATGGAGCCGAAGCCTTAATACAAGTCGAGGTGGGAGAACCAAGTCGCAGATTCCAGTATGTGACCAAAGAGCCAAACGGCGAGGCTACGATCACGAGCTTGGAACTATTGGATGAAAGGTGAGAGGCCGCCCGGAAGTTGCAAATAAAAAGTCATTACAATCGAAGAGCTAGCCTCCGACACTTTCAAGTGAGGGACTTGGTATTGAGAAAGGTAACACCACACACCAGGAACTCGAACAAAGGGAAACTGGGCCCGAATTGGGAAGGACCGTATCAAGTTGTTGGAATAACCGACAAAGACTCATATAAACTCGAAGTGGGAAATGGTGTAAAACTACCAAACAACTAGAACGTGACACACTTAAAGCGGTACTATTGCTAAGGTACGAACTCAATTCCTTTTTAATTGTGTTATAAATTGGACTAACATATGCATGTAATCAACCAAGGACAGATGTAGCTATTAGGCCTGAAAGCATGTATTGCACTCTTTTTCCCTTGAACCAATTTTGTCCCCAAGTGGGTTTTTTGGAAAGGTTTTTAACGATGCAACCGTAAAACGTGCTACCTTAGATTTGAAGACCGCTCTTGAACTGGAATCGATGATCGTTTGCATCAGATCAACAGTATTCGAGCCCTCACGAGTTCGACCTCAAATTATGGGGACCATTACCCCCAGATTAAGATCTTTAGCAAGGGAAAGAATTTATGTGCTAAAAGCTAAGGCTTGGTGGTTAGGATTCATTTGTAAGGGTCAACTGGTCATATGAATAGTGCCCACATAGTCCACTCTAGCCACGACACAAGTTTTATGCGCCTTTGATCATGTGCCTTGCATATTAAGCAATAAAAGAAGTTTCTACTTCCCTTACACTTTGTTACTGACCATTTTGCTTCTTTGATCCTGGACCCTAAAGCCCACGGGCTACCCCTGCTGGGGGACTGTCAAGCCCACGGGCTACCCCTACTCGGGGACTGTCGTTCGATGAAAATTTGGACAACCCGTGCTACCGAATCCTAAAGGCACCAAACCCACTAGGTGGTGCCCAAATATGAAAGGCTACGACCACCCTAAAAATGGCTCGGAGATGTCCAAAGTTTGTAACCAGAAAGTAAGGCCTTTACGAAAAATCGAAACCTACTAAAAGGTTACCCTCAGCAAAAACATCATCTAAAAACACTTGAGCATCTTAAAAACCTTCAGTTTTACCGAGGATTCAAAGCCACAAGTAAACCTAAGTTGCATCGAAGTCGGGCACCGTTTGGACCTCTAAAAAATGGATGCTCCAGAATTACATCTGAATTTATGCTAAGGCATTAGAAACAATACACAAATAGAAAATTGCAAGTAGATGCTGGAAACGTAAAGACACGGTATTGCCAGAAAGGGAAAAATTTTAAAAACTCCAAAATAAATTTACAAAGGTACGATAGAACGACCTCAAAATAAACAAAAAAATATACATAAGGAAAAACTAGAAAAGTACTAAGGCATATATGCCTGGTCTTCACCGGGATTTGACTTGTCGCCACAACCATCGGAGCCCTCAAAGCCCTCGGAACTCTCGAAGCCTTCAGGATCCTTAGGCTTGTAGAGCTCATTTACCTCGGCCTAGAGTCTTCTAGCTTCCTCAATCTCGGCCTATAAGTCAAAACCTCGGGCATGGATCTCTTTGAGGGTCTCTTTCCGGGATAGCCGCTATATGTACTTAGTCTTCGTCTTTAAGTGAGTCTCGGCTACCGCCACATCGGCCCTATATTGCCAATATTTCCTCAGCATCAAAAGAGGGTGCATCAAATTTGGACCTCAGTGCAGCATATTCTTGTCCGAGAGCATCCCATTCCGTGATGACCGAGCTCAGATATGCCGGAAGATCTTCGTTTAGCCGAGACCACTTGTCGGCTTTGTCCTTCACCACCCGGAGTTGGTTCTCGATCGATGCCAGTTACGCTTTTGCAGCTTCCTTCTCCAAAGCCAACAAGTCCATCCTACCCTTCCACACTTTGATTGTGGCCTTGACCTCATCCATCTTAGCCCGAAGCTGATCGATTAGGTCTATCTTCTCTGGTCAGTGTGTTCTCGCTGTCGCGCCCCCTTTTTCTCGCGAAATCGGGTTTCGACATTTTGACAACTCCTTTTTGAGAGAGTAGGGAAAGGAATAGGTTAGTAGAGTCGCCACCTAACGGATTAAGGTGCGTTAGGGAACCTATAGCGAATAACTCAGATTATACCAACTTGCATCACCAAAGATCGGGTAAGGGCTCAAATTACCTTGAAGGAAAGGTATTAGGCACCCCTCGAGGCCCACAACAGTAGGTCCCAACCGAACTTAAATTATGCGAATTAGTCTAAGGAAGCGAATAAACTATTTAATAAGGATGGGGGGGGTCCTAAATTTTTTAGCCTATAGGATCACCCCGTGCGACATAAATAATACTTTGTAACTCCAAAGATGGAGGGGTTACTCATATTATCTAGCGGGCACAGACTATCATCTTCTGCTAACCGATTACTATATTTGAGTTATTACCTAAAGGCGCTCTAGTTAATTCTAACTCGTATCCTATGCGTGCACTACCCGTCCTTTACCTAAGGTCCTGGAGGCATTGGGACCTCTATTTGGGGAAGTTTTAGACTAGGCCTATGGTTCTCAAAATTGCAAAATACTAGGCGACAAGCAAAACAATTAGGACTTCTCAAATAAAGACAGCTATGGGCTCATGTTAACCTCCGCATGTAAACAACAAATGCACGCAACTGATTTAGCAGGCTTTCTTAATCTTAGAGTCCTATAGGTAGGATATCTATATGATGAGTAGCAGTATGCAGAGACAGTTCTTTGATGCGGGTGTTAGGGCCTACGTATATTGCCAACTAATTTTAATCCAACACCATATTTGGGCGTTTCAGAAGTTAATGAATAATAGTAAATCACAATCATAAGTACACAATTATTGTCAAACCCTATAGGCATGCTGTCTAAATGATGGGCAGTGATAATGATAATCGAATTCCGAATCAGTTAATAGAATCCTATAGGCATGACTTCTACAAGTGTGATGATTATTACCCTATAGGCATGATTTCTAGGTTTGGACTAGTTTTAACTCTATAGACATGATTTCTATCATTGAACTAGTTTTAATCCTATAGGCATGATTTCTAGCATTGAACTGATTTAAATCCTATAGGCATGATTTCTAGCATTGAGCAGTATATGAGCAGGAATTTATACACATTGAGCCAAAAAACAATTGAGCCAAATATAGATCCTATAGGCGTGATTGCTAACATCAATTACTGGACAAATTGATATACCTGAAAGCAGGATTTCCAATAGATCACAGTGTGAGTCCTATAGGCAGGATTTCTAACATGTAAACACAACATAGAACACACAACAACATAATATGGAACTAATAGGCAGAATTAACAGCACAAATAAAGACCCTATAGGCAGGATTTCTACCCATCTTTGCAAATGAAAATAAGAAACCCTTCCCAATTTACTAAATACCCCAGAATTGTTTGTTACAAAATTATTACAGACCAAAGTTAATGAATGAATTACAAAATGTAAGTAAAACTATAAAGAACCTACAACAGGCCCAAATATACCTGGGCAACCCAGGCCTATAAACCATAGAAGATCCAATGCTCACTTTCATAGGTACACGATAATTAGTGGTGAATGATTCACCCATAGCACACATAACCCAAATTTCTAGTGTGTCAAAGTTCCCAAGGGCTTCAAGAACCCAGGGCAATGCTCACACTTACTACCAAATACTCAGAAACAGTTCAAAGAAGATCAGAAACAAGACCCTAGTGTGTCAGAGTTCACAAGGGTCTCGCATGGACCCCGAGCAGTGCTCATACTAGGGAGGTGAAGGCTAGAACCTAAAGGATCTAAGAATAGGAGTTTAAGGCAGCAACACATAAGGAGACAATCGTAAAGGACATATTTTAAAACAGGTTTGATTTTAGGGAAAAGCCATCATAACAGAGTTTGAAAACACAGAATACATAGAGGCAGAATTGTATTAAGACAAATTGGCAAGATTTGTAAAGTTGTTTATGCATAGATGCATAGTACTTGATAAGTTAAAGCCTAAAAGGTCTAATTAGGCTAAGTGTACATGAAAATATTTTAGGACAAGTTGTGTTTACTCCCTATCAGTATTCAGACATAGTATGAAAACATGAACTATTTACCCTAGAGTCAAATAATCATATGAATTAAAGATGTCACGACCCAAATCGATGGGCCGCTCGACGGGCACCCGGTACCTTACTCAATCGAGTACCAACGTAACGTATCTTTCTTATTACATCATCATATACATGTGACATATGGGCCTAATAGGCCAACATAATCCTTTATAAAGTCAAAACATAGTCCGACAAGGCTGTATAATCTTTTATGTACATGACACATGTCTACAAGCCTCTAAGAATACATAAATGCCATAAAGATCGGGACAGAGTCCCACCATACCAAACAATACACGTCTAAATCATACTAACCAAACGAGTAACTCCGAAGCAAATGGAGCGCACCAACATCTTCTGTTGAGCTGATAGCTTACTTGGAGGGCTCTCGACCTATCTAGCGGGACCTGCGGGCATGAAACGCAGCATCCCCAGGCAAAGGGACATCAGTACGAATAATGTACCGAGTATGTAAGGCACATAAATAAATACATAAGAGACATGTAAGACATATAAAGTACATGACTCAACTTGTAAGTCTGAATAACTTTGTAAATCATAAATTACTTTTAACGTCATACATATGCGTATGAATGACATGTCGTGAATAGGCACATGTTTCATAACATCATCAGCCTCTAAGGGCATCCCATCATATCATATCAACCACTGTGGGCAAAATCATCATCGTATACCAGTTGATCAGGTGATGGTGCATATATAACGCCATAACCTTTTCCATATCCCATATACATATATATACATATATATATACGCATATATAATGCTGTTTGAGTACATACATATATATATATATATGCGTATATAACGTCGTTTGGATCATATTTCAGCCATTGTGGGCAACAACATCATCATATACCAGCTGATCAGGTGGTGGTGCATATATAACGCCGTAACCTTTTCCCATATCCCATATACATATATTTACATATATACGCATATATAACACCATCTAGTCATGGGTCAATGCACACGAATGCAATGCATGAAAAGTACGTCAATAAAATCATTCGAAATGTGATAAAACCATTTTGCCTCTTGAGCAATATCATAAAGTAACATCTTTTCAACTTTCGTATTTTTATGAAACCCATGAACATATGATAAAATATTATGACACATGGAAATTAAAGAACATAGATATTTCTATTACTTCTATGAGTAAAGTCACTTATGGAATTTGTGCATTTGCACGTTTCGTTCATATCGTATGGATCATGTCAAAAGAAAGAAGGGATAACCTTAACATACCTGGAGTAGGGAAAAATTCGTGTGATATTCTTGCAAAAAGTTGCACTGTACTCCTTTAGAACCGCAAAATCTCACGTTGCTAGTGTGCTAAGAAATCTGGTTGGATTTTGGTTGAAGGTGAAAATTGTCACTGCCGTAGTGAACTTAGATAAAGAATAAATGAAATTGGTAAACAATTATTGAGCGTTGGCTGCTAAGAGTGACCGAGAGGGGAAACCAAATGAACAATCTTGCCAGAACTTCTCTTAACCCATCAACCTTAACTTAAAAATTGGATTGTTGCCTTTGGTTTGTATTAGATATATTCAAAGTGAAATATTAGGTAACTAACATGGTTTTGCCACCTAATCCTAAAACTAGTAAGAGTCACTTTCTCAAATAGTTGCATTCTGCCACGTTTTATTGGGGGAAGAAATTTAATCTTATCCACTTATTAGGTAATCGGGTAATGTTCCGTTACCCGGTAATTAATCAACTACCCAAAAATTTGAGAATTATTCCCACTTACTTAAAATATTACTCACTTTTTACATACCTTATATACCTTTATATTATGGTCATGTGGTACCTTCTATGGTATTAGTCCATAAATATCGAGTATTTTAGCTCGGGCCGCATTTTATCCCAAAATGCCAAACTTCGACAAAATTCATTTTTTTTTTACTTGCTCCCCCTTTCACCTTCATGAATTTACTAATGACTTGTGAAATAGCATAATCCTTATAATCCCCAAATAATATTTTTCTTGGACTGATGTCAATTACCTTACAACATATTCAACGTAAAACATTATAGGGTGCAACATCGTCGTAACTTATTACTGTAAAGCGTAACATCACCGTAATGTAATACTATTGGGTACAACACTATCATAACTTAATACTGCAAGACGTAACATCAATCGTAATATATTACTATAGAGCATAACATCAACGTAATACTGCGGGGCATAACAAAAGACATGCTAAAAGACAGGTTATCAGGGTACATGAGTGACAGAATAGGGGCTTAGCACTGATCAAACATATCAGGACAAACTTGTAAAGATTCAGGAAGGGTGAACTAACCAGTATTCTAGTATTACCCTAACAAATTACTAGAGATTCAAGGCAAATGCAGAGCTAACAAAGCTGCATACAGGAAGCAAATTTAAAGATATTAAGCTAACACCTAAGAGGGTTCATATTTTCAAAACAAATAGTCTCGGAACTAACAATATTAATTAGAGGAGTAAGGAGATTCATATAAACATGAAATTGACAGAACCATGCTCATAAATAGACTTTAAACGTCCTGGATCATAAACACAGTTCACAAATCCATAAAATTAAGATGGCAAAGGTACAATAACTCACCAGTTAGGCAAGAAAAGAAAGAATAACACCAGAATAGTCGAGAACCCAGAATGTTTGGCCTTGGCTTTCAGCCGGCCAACCAGAGATAGAACGAGATAGCAAAAAGAGCACAGAGCCAAATCTTAAGCTTATCAGTGAGAGTATATTGATTTTTCTGTCTGTCTTAAAAGGGAAAAGGGAGGGGTTTATATAGTAGTATTGTATAAACATGAAACACGGTAAGTATTAAACACAAGATCAATTAGAATCTATTCTTTAAGGCAAATAATACATAAACAAAGAGTTTAGTATATTAACAGAGAAGGCATGCAATCATGCGAGTAACATTTAGAATAAGAGGGATACAACAGAGAATAAGGAAAATATCACATAAGAATTGATTAACAATCAGATTTAGGGCAAAATAAGGTAAAAATAAAGGAAACACGGTAGATTAAACAGAAATAAGGAAAATATTAGTCAAATATGAGAAAGGAAAGAGTATCAATCTGAAATCAGTAAAGAACAAGGAAAGGTCTCAACCCCTAGTTGAGACTGATGCTTTGAATCGAACCAGATATGCTAGAATCGTTCAATAAAATATGTATATGGACGAAAGATCATCCAAATCTTCACAGAATCAGGGTGAATCTACCCGTTATTAAGGTAGTTCTTGCCAAAAATAAGGCAAGAATCTAAGTAATAACATGGACGAGCATATAATGATAGAGTAACACAAAATACGTAAGTAAATTATGGATTGATTCCATGTTTGAGCCGAAATAGGAGATTTGGGGATGACGACGCTAGGGTTTGACAGAAGAGAGGATAGGAGTAGAGAGCATTTAGGGGTGGCGGGTGGTGAGAAATGGGTTAGGGTTGGGGATTTTGGGTAATTAAAAGGGTGGGGTTAAATGCGGAATTTTTTAGAAGAGACTGGGTCGGGTTGGCTAGGTGGGTACTGACCGAGTTTAGTAAGGGGTTGTTTGGTTTGGGATTAAGGTTATTGGGCTAGGTAAATTTGGTTGGTTTGGGTAATTCTAGGTCCGAATTTAAATTAAAATAGGGCCAGATTTTAAATACCCAATTTTAACAAATAAATAATTTATAAAAATAATAAATGAATACCAAAAATATCCTTTGTGCACTAAAATAATTTGAAACAATTATTTAACATATTAAAAATATAAAAGATCATTTTATGCATAAATAATGTAATTATACATTAATATGGGCTATTATTTCAAAGATGTGCAATTTAGCCTAAAAAAGATAAATGTAATTATAAAAATGCACTAAAAATATTTAAATACTATGTTGGCATAAATGATGAATTTAGATGATTAAATCATCATAAAAATGATTTGTGATGAAATTAATGATTATTTATGCAACAAAATATGGGAATACATTGATTTAAAAATCTTTAAAAATTATGGAAAAATTAGGAAAATACTTGATGATGCTCATGCACTATTTTGAAAGTATATATGAATGTTTGAAATATGTGATGGAAAAATTGGGTATCAACAGCTGCCCATCTTTACCCGGGAAGGATGAAAGAGTTGTCAAGTAAAGAAATGATGAGTGATTTTGACCGAATGAGGTGATTTGAAAAATATAGGTCGCACTCTAGTTTTTGAGCTACCTACCTATCCTTGGTTTTACAGGAATTAGGCCATGTGTAGTTCTGGACCCAATGGTGAATGAAACCGATGGAATTGTTATAGGAATAGTTGTATGTTTCGGAAAGAGTTCTTTTGGAAAGGATATTATCGGATGGATTTATGCGGAGTTATGAATGTGAGTCTGAAATGTAACAGATGTGTTATAGAGCAAGTATCTGAATAGACATATAGTAAGAAGAGGGCATTGATGGTGGTTGTTTATGTTTAAAACATTTGCGGAATGTGAACGTTGCAAATGGAAACCAGAGCAAAGATTGCTCGTGTTTGAAGAACAGTTACTTCCTGAATTACCTGAAAAACTTAAACACGATGCATGCAAGTATATATGGATTATTGCGAGAACTTAAACATTATGCAAATTCCTTTGGACCATGAAGGTTGTCTTTGGACGGTGAGGATGATGTCTTTAGACCATGACATCCTGGGCCATGAAACGTGAGATAAGGGATTTGCAGGCCATGAAATAATGTTTTCGGGCCATGAGAATGGTGCCTCTGAACCTTGAAGTCTTTGAATAATGGTGTGCAATATTGAGAGATCCTCAGGCCATGACATGGTGTCTTCAGGCTATGAGGATGACGCCTTTGGACTATGACCCCTTTGGAAAAATTGGCTATATATCAGCCCATGAGATGCAAAGACATGATGCTTAAGATAAAACAAGACAGAGCTTAGTCTTGTGTAGGGTCGAGGGCAGAGCTTAGCCTTGAGAGAAGAGTATAATGCAAGTTTTGGAATAGAGCAACATTTATGCAAATGGAGACAATGCTTAGTCTCATGAGAAGGCAGTGCTTAGCCTTATGCAAATGTGAGGCATGGCTTAGCCTCCCATAAGAATTGAGACAGAGTTTAGTCTCATGCAAAGAGAAGGCGGTGCTTAGCCTTATGCAACCGAGGAGGCAGGGCTTAGCCTCATTTAAAGAGAAGGCAATGCTTAGCCTTATGTAAATGAAGAGATAGGGCTTAGCCTCATGCTGGAATCGAGACAGGGCTTAGTCTCATGCAAAGAGAAGGCAATGCTTAGCCTTATGCAAATAGGGAAGCAAGGCTTAGCCTCATGCAGGAATTGAGATAGGGCTTAGTCTCATACAAAGAGAAGGCAATGCTTAGCCTTATGCAAATAGGGAGGCAGGGCTTAAACTCATGCAGGAATTGAGACAGGGCTTAGTCTCATGCCAAAGGAAGGTAATGCTTAGCCTTATGCAACTGAGGAGGCAGGGCTTACCTCATGCAAAGAGACGACAATGTTAGCCTTATGCAAATAAGGAGGCAGGGATTAGCCTTATGCTGGAATCGAGACAGAGCTTAGTCTCATGCAAAGAGAAGGCAATGCTTAGCCTTATGCAAATAGGGAGGCATGGCTTAGCCTTATGTAAGAATTAAGACCGTGCTTAGTCTCATACAGTGGACAAATAGCAAGTAGGAGCAGAATATTTCTTAGCTGGAAATATATTTGTGCTTGGCAATCCGGTTGTTATGAAGGTAATGATTTTAAGGTGCGCGTACTTATGGTTGTTCCTTGTTCCTGCATCCAAAGGAAAATTGTGAGTTTTGAGGAGGAGGTTGGTTCGTTCCTTTACCTGCTTGCTTTGCTCCACTCCGCACTATAGTCCTGTTCGAGTCATCATGGGTAGCATTTGGCTAAAAAATAGAGTTTTCAAAAATATGTATGCATAGTTATTTGGAACATAGTAATATACGATTTAAAAAAAATCGATCAGATGAACCAGTAACTATGACATTATTAGAGACATTGCGACCTTCTTGACATAGAATTTTGAGGGCCCTCCTCAAAATTTTACCCCAATTATCTAGACGAAATTCTAGCTATTTCTCATGTATTGCTGTTGGCTGAACTTGCTTCCTCCTCAAAATTTTGCCCCAGTTTCTGATTGCGGGGAAAATGGAAATTTTATTGAATTGTGACCGAACCCATAGGAACGCCTACGTATCCCCTCTTAAACAGGAATCTGGTCAAGCGTAGTTCAACTACATCATATGAAGAAACATAAATAGTTTACACATAGTATCTTTTGGCTGCATCTGAACTGATAGGCTTTGGCCAGATTTCTCCATCCATTTCTGCTAGTATGAGTGCTCCTCCTGTCAATACTCTGTGAACCATATAAGGACCTTTCTAGTTAGGTGAAAATTTTCCTTTGGCTTCATATTGACGTGGAAAGATCCGCTTCAACACCAATTGCCCCGGTGTGAATTATCTTGGTTTAACCCTTTTGTTGAAAGCTCTGGATATTCTGTTCTAATAGAGTTGACCATGACATACTACATTCTTTCTATTCCCGTCAATGAGAGCTAATTGCTCATAGTGGCTCCTCCTCCATTCTGCATCACTAAGTTCGGCTTGTTGTATGATCCTCAAAGAAGGAATTTCTACCTCGGCGGGAATGAAAGCTTTGGTACCATAAACCAACAAATAGGGAGTTGCCCGGTTGATGTGCGGACTGTGGTACAATATCCCAATAAAGCAAATGGTAACTTTTCGTGCCATTCCTTGTGATTTTCTACCATTTTCCTTAGTATCTTCTTGATGTTCTTATTGGTAGCTTCCACGACTCCATTCATTTGAGGCCTGTATGCTGTGGATTTTTTGTGCTTGATTTTGAAAGTTTCACACATGGCTTTCATCATATCACTGTTGAGATTGGCGGAATTGTCAGTGATGATAGACTCGGGAATCCCGAGTCGACAAATAACACGATCCCTAACAAAATCTGCAATAACATTCTTGGTTACCGCTTTGTAGGACACAACTTCAACCAACTTAGTGAAGTAGTCGATGGACACTAAATGAAACTGTGCCCATTTGAAGCAGTGGGTTCGATTGGACCAATGACATCCATTCCCCAAGCAGCAAAAGGCCAAGGTGCACTTGTTGCATTGAGTTCTTTGGCTGCACCCATATCATATCTGCATGTATCTGGCATTGGTGGCATTTATGGACATGCCGGATGCAGTCTGTTTCCATAGTCATCCAAAAGTATCTGGCTCTGAGTATCTTCTTGGCTAGAACAAAACGGTTTATATATGGGTTGCAGGTTCTGGCATGTATTTCCTCGAGCAATTTGGAAGCTTCTTTGGCGTCAATACACCTTAATAGTCCTAGATAAGGTGTTCTTCTATACAAAATTTCTCTGCATTGGAAGAAATGATTGGACAACCTCTGCAGTGTGCGTTTCTGAGTATGGTCTGCCTGCTCTGGGTACTCTCCTTTTGTCAAATATTCCTTGATGTTGTGGAACCGTGGATTTCCATCTGTCTCTTCTTCGACATGAACATAGTATGCCCGCTAGTTGTGGATTCTCACCAAAATGGGATCGATGAAATTCTTGTCTGGATGTTGTATCATTGAGGACAGGGTGGCCAATACGTCTGCAAATTCATTCTGGATTCTGGGGACATGCAAGAACTCTATCTTTGTGGACCTCTTCATCATCTATTGTACGTGATGTATATGTGGTAATATCTTGGTGTTTTTTGTAGCTCACTCTTGTACCTGATGTACCAGCAGGTCTGAGTCACTGATTACTAGTAGTTCCTGAACATTCATGTCGACAACAAAGTTGAGTCCTAATATGTAGGCTTCATACTCAGCCATATTATTGGTGCAGGGAAACCTGAGTTTTGCGGACACTAGGTAGTGCTGCCTAGTTTTTGATACTGCTCTGATACTGACTCCTTTGAAATTTGCAGCTCCGTCGAAAAACATTCTCCAACCGTCGTAGACTTCAGCAATGTCCTCTCCTACGGATGACACTTCTTCGTCAGGAAAATAAATTTTTAGTGGTTCATATTCTCCTCATACAGGATTTTCCACAAGGTGATCTACCAACGCTTGTCCTTTGACCGCCTTTTGAGTTACATAGATGATATCGAACTCACTCAACAATATTTGCCACTTGGCCAGCTTCCCGGTAGGCATAGGCTTCTGAAAGATGTACTTCAGAGGATCCATCCTTGATATGAGGTATGTGGTATAGGCACAGATGTAGTGCCTCAATTTCTAAGTTGTCCATGTCAGAGCATAGCAGGTGCGTTCCAGCAGAGAGTACCGTGCTTCATAAGGTGTGAACTTCTTACTCAAGTAATATATGGCTTGCTTTTTTTTTTCCGTCTCGTCATGTTGTCCCAAAACACAACTGAAAGCCATATCTAATACAGAGAGGTAAAGTAGCAATGGTTTATCAGGCTCTGGCGGGACTAGGACTGACGGTGTGGATAGGTATTCCTTGATTTTATCAAAAGCCTTCTGACAATCCTCAGTCCAACTGGATGCAGTATCCTTCTTCGGCATCTTGAAAATAGGTTCACATATAACTGTGGACTATGCTATGAAGCGGCTGATGTAATTGAGGCATCCCAGGAAACTCATCACATCCTTCTTGTTTTTTGGTGGTGCTAATTCTTGTATAGCTTTAACCTTTGATGGGTCCAACTCGATTCCTCGGCGGCTGACGATGAATCCCAATAATTTTCCGACCGGAACCCCGAATACACATTTTGTGGGGTTCAATTTTAAATTGTACTTCCGTAGCTGGTCAAAGAACTTCCTCAAGTCTGCTATGTGATCTGTGAATTTCTTGGATTTGGTGATGACGTCGTCAAAATATACCTCTATTTCCTTGTGTATCATATCATGGAAGATGGTTGTCATGGCCCTCATATAGGTGGCCCCAACATTCTTCAGACCGGATGGTATCATTTTGTAGCAATACACTCTCCATGGTTTAATGAAAGTTTTTTTCTCTGCGTCTTCTTCGTCCATCCAAATTAGATGATAACCCGCGAAGCAATCTACAAAGGATTGGAGTTCATGCTTGGCAAAATTGTCGATCAGAATGCGTATATTTGGTAGTGGGAAATCATCCTTGGGACTTGCTCTATTTAAATCCCGATAGTCAACACACACCCTGACTTTTCCATCTTTCTTTTGAACTGGTACAATGTTGGCTAATCAGGTTGGGTACTCAATTACCCTGAGGACCTTGACTTTGATCTGCTGAGTGACTTTCTCCTTGATTTTTAGGCTCATGTCTGGTTTTAACTTTCTGAGTTTATGCTTCACTGGCGGACACATTGGATTAGTAGGCAATTTATGAGCCATTATGGATGTGCTCAGACCGGTCATGTCATCATATGAACATGCAAAAATATCCTCATATTCTTTCAGGAAACGAGTGTATTCTTCCTTCTCTGACAGTGATAGGTGAATACATATGCGAGTTTCTTTTATGGTTTCAAAATCTCCCAAATTGACTATCTCGGTTTCGTCTAGGTTGGACTTAGGCTTATTCTCAAAATTCTCAACTTCTGTGATAGCTTCCTCAGGTAGATCATCTTCTTCATCTGAGTCACTATCCTTATGTTGCGTTGTCTCATTACATGTTACAGTCGTTGGTTCATCAAGGTAAGAAATAGTAATGATGTAGAAGAAAATATGAAATATAACAATAATGAAACATCAAATTATTGGATAAATGTTGAAACGTTAAACAAAATATCATCTAGATGACTTTAAAACAAGGTTTTCCAAAACAAATACTGAAAGAAAGATGTTTTAAAACAAAATGCTCAAAAGACTTATTTTTCAAATAACATTAGTAGCCATGCCACCCCGGGACTCATCTGGCCCTGAATGGTGTGGTGGTCCAGTACCTGAGAAGTGTTCCCCTCTCCACCGTCTGAATGATAAGGTCCTTCTTCTTCTTCCTCCTCCTCCTCCTCATCAACAATCACATTGCAATCCATATCTTCGTCTTCTAAGAACAGATTCCTTAGCCTCGCCAAAGCTTCTTCTTCTTTGGATTCCCATATTATATCGGCCTGATAGAAGGTCTGACTCAGATGCAACACTAGCTGTTCATGAGGGTAATACTGCGCCACGGTGGAGACCAATTATCATATTCTTGCCATGTATACGGATATCCAAGCCCAAAAGTTGTACCATGATGTTTCAACTGTATTGGTTTGGTAATGCCCTGGAGTTTCTTCCCAAGCCCTTTGCCAGGTTCATACCTTTACCATGCCAGTATGCTTTCTATTTTGTTGCTCCACTATTTACCTTTCTCAATTGCATTGACGCGCTCGATGCAGTGATAAGTCTCTCCGCCCAACTTCCTTTTATTCTCCACGACCGAAAAAGTTTGGTTGGTATAAATGGGATTGCTTCCATCTCTATGAATGATTACTTCTTGATGATTCCATTCAAATTTCACAGCATTGTACAAAGTGGATATGACAGCCCCAGCGGCATGTATCCAAGTTTGTCCCAACAAAAGATTATAGGAGGAGGATATGTCTAGCACCTGAAATTCGACATTTAACCAAGTAGGACCCATTTGCAAACATAAATTGGTTTCCCCAATCGTTGCTCTTTGCGACCCATCGAACACCTTCACATTCACAGTTCCTGCTCGTATTTCATGCAAACCCTTGCCCAACCTTTTCAGAGTTGCCAACGGATAGATGTTGAAGCTAGACCCTCCGTCTATCAAAACCCTGGCAATGAACTTATACTCGCATTGCATTGTGATGTGCAGTGCCCTATTGTGGCTCATTCCCTCAAGTGTCAACTCGTCTTCGTGAAAAGTGATCTTGTGGCTTTCCAGCACTTGCCCCACCATGTTGGCTATTTCTCCACTGGTGATGTTGTTGGGCATGTACGCTTCATTCAACACTTTCATCAGAGCATTCCCATGCATCTCAGAATTTTGTAGCAGTGACTGGATGGATATCTGGGCGGGAGTTTTGTTCAGACGATCAACAATAGAGTATTCTCTTGCCAGTACTTTCCTCCAGAGATCATCTAGACCAGTTTCAATGATGGGTTGTTTGGCAGCAGCTTCCTTGTTTGTTCCTCCCAAATTTTAGGTGTATAGATTCTTCCAGTTCTGGTCATCCCTTGTGCAGCACCAGACTCTTCCATTTTTGCTTTCCCTTTTCTCCTGGCTTCGGCAACATAATCCCAAGATATGACATTGAAATTGATAGGTGGTGTGAATGCCACCGTCACAGTGAAGGGTGTGGCTACTTCTACTTCAAATAGAGTAGGTGTAGTTGCAAGTGTTGTTACTTCAATTTCAAATGGAGCTGATGTAGCTACCTTAACTTTGACCGGTGGTTGTATCTGTACCACAATAGGAGTGAGTGTGACTTCATGTTTCTTAGGGTCATCACCTTCTTGAATAATCCCAATTGACCCTTCAGGATCCCACTCTTCACCAGTTTCTATCACATTTACTCCTCCATTACTATGGTCCGAGAGAGGGTTGTTGAGAACATTAGGTACAAATTCTTTTGCTTATATAACCTTGGTATCAATCAGGGTCTGAATCTTGTCTTTTAGAGTGCGGCATTCATCAATGGTATGTCCCTTCATGAATGGTATGCAAATGTTTTGTTTGGGTTGACCCACTGGGAGGAGTTTTCTATGGCAACAACAAGAATCAGGGTAATATATTCGGCAGCCTTCAGTCTTTCATATAGTTGGTCGATGGGTTCAGCAATAGGTGTGTATTGCCTGGGTGGTCTTCAATCGAAATTGAGTTTGGGTTTTTGATAGTTTTGGCGGGTAGGAGGTGAATGATAATATGCTGGCTGGGTGTTATAAATGTGGTAGGCGGTAGTGGGTTAAGGATATCTAGGGTTGAAGGTTGGTATGTGGGTGGAGGTGTTTGGTATGTAAGTGGAGATTTTGGACCTTAGGCTACCATCACTGCCCCTATCTCTTTCTTCTTTGACATACCCCCTGACTGTAATGCTTTGCAGTGCCTCATAATTTGGTTACCATCCCGCTCTTGATCCCTTATTCAATCCTTTTCCCGAGTTTGATGATGTCGAAGAATTTATGATATTTGATGACCATTAACTTTTCATAGTATTATGGATCCTGGGCCCTAACAAAGAATTTGTTTCATCTGCCCTTCTTCCAATGCCGCCCTAACCTTTGCAGCTTCTGACCTCCATCGGGTAGCATATTCGCGAAAAGTCTCCATCGGTTTCTTCTTGAGGTTCTGTATGTAGAAGACATCCATTTTATTCTCTGTGTTAAACCTGAATCGTTCCATGAAGTTCGACGCCATGCTTACCTAATTAACCCATTTCTAAGGATTTTGACTTATGTACCAAGATAGGGCGTCTCCAATGAGACTCCTCACGAATAGCTTCATATGAATCCTTTAATCTTTCCCAACTCCCACGAGCTTACCACAGTATGTTCACAAATGTACCTTCAGGTCACACGTTCCGTCAAATATCTCGAACTCCGGCAGTTCCATGTTTGGTTGAATGCATAGATCCCCGTAATTCAAACCTAAAATTAATTTGCCTCCTTCAACACCTTGGACTCGGCTTGTGAGTTTCTTGAGCTCCTCCACCATATTCTTAATGAGCAGGTCCTTCTCGGTGGATTCTGGTGTGTATGAGATTGGTTGAATAGAGTGGGGTAAGGTTTCTACGAGTGGGGTATGGGATTGTTTTGGTGGGTGCCGGGGGTTTGAGGGTAGTGGTGATCATTAGTTGAATTTTGCGGATCAGGGATAGATTGTGGGGTATTCTAAGGAGTATGGTAAGTTATTTGTGGGTATTGAGTAGAGAGATGCTGATGTTGAGGGGGTGTTGGTATTGATAGAGCATTAGGATTTTGGGGAGGTATTGCATATTGGTGGGGTGCAAGAGGATTTTGCATATGTTGGGTTGGGTGTTTTGAGGAGGTACTGGGTTTTGAGCATTTTGTTGGTTAATGTCTGGGACGTTTAGGGTAAGGGAGAGGTTTGCCAGGTTATGGACCTACTCAAGCTTCCCCTGCAATTCTAATATCTTCTGTTACAACCGTAGGACCAAATAATTCTACGCTAGAGTACTCCGACCATCTTAAGTTTCAACATTCTCTACGTGCGCAGTATTTTCTTTCTGGATACCACTCATATCATCCATCTTAGCCTTTCCCTTGCTTTTCGAATTACTTGGAGAATGAGGAGCAAGAGGGCCTCTAGATCTGGTGTGATATGCTGACGATGCCAGTATGTGCGAACCAACCTTATGGGATGGGAATAAGCAAAATGTAAACAAGTCAGTAAGGATTCTGAAAAGCATATTGAGGGAATATAAATTTGTGTCCTAATTTGGGGAACCTGGTTGTGCTTGAGGTAGGCCTAGCGACAAGTAGATTTTGAGAGATTTAATGCTAATAAATGCCTTATTTCATTAATGTAATAAATATGAAAAACCTACAAACAACGATAAATAAATGAGTTACTAATGGCATCTTGCTTATTACTTACTAATGGCATCTTCCTTATTACATTCGAATTCCAAAATGATTCAAAAAACAGATAAACCTAATCTACTTGGTCCCAGAGGGACCTTCTCCATACTTCACCCTCTTGGCTCCATCGATCAGATTCCCCAGGTCGTGCATGTCCAGCAGTAGGTACACCCTTGCTAGGTGTCCTCCTTTATTGCCCTCTGCATTTTGATAGTCTACGACCCTCTTCCTCATCTTCCCAGTTCCATTAGACCCTGCTCCAAATATTCCAACCTTTCTGTCAACCTTGTAGCCATTTCCCTCCACTCGTTAATTGACTCCATGTCTATCTTGTGTTGTTCCAATGCCTGGCTTCGGACTCAAGGACTCTTTTTCATAGCCTCTCATACTTCACCTGTACTTCAGCAGCCTCATCTATGACCCTGTTTCCTTGACCAACCCTTGGTTCGATGATTCATGTTGTGTTATTTTCTAACCATGATGGGTAGAAGTACACATGACCTGCGTGATATTGATCTGGCTCGATGGTATTCTTTTCCACGATAATCTTCAAATTTCATATGTGATGGGCCTCACATTTGTATGGAATGGCGCCATCCTAAAAATTTGCTTTGTAATGACTCATTTTGGAGACTCGCGGTATGACTTGTTTTCTACCAACTTGTCTCATGACCCTGATAGGAATATAGGGATATATGCCACTTAACCCAATCAACACTAGATGCGGAACATCCCTGGACCTGATGATGAATTCGCTAGTAGGGAACTACTCGAACATCTAATGAAACTTGTCCTTAGTTAAATTGTTGAAAAAATGTACCCATTCTATAGCATTCTCTGGTTGTGCAAACCTGTCTGGGATAAAAGTCATTCTTTTTGGATGGTGGAAAGCTATGTGATCATTCCATGGTCTTCGTAGAAACTCTTGGCGGTATTGGCCTCTCTCAAGATGTTCTAACAACCAAATCAGCAGCAGCAACTTACAACCCTCAAAATTTTTGAACCCCTTCATGCAACGATCCAGATCCCAATATATTTCTGCTATAATCATCGGAACAATAGTATATATTTGTCCCTCGATTCCCTCCATTAAACCTTTGGTTACCATGGCCAACCTGTTGTGAATCCTATCCCCTTGGCTTGGAAACATTATCATACCCAGAAAGCAGACGATGAATACGAAAACCCTACGATGAGTCCAACCCAGGGAAGTGATGGAGAATTTGTCATGAAAGATAAAGTAAGATTTGGTGTGTCCGTATCGTTCATCGAATAAGTCGGAGGGTATGTAGGACTTCTTCAGGCATGCCAAGTCGTCATTCTTTCTCAGAACCATCATTTTCAGAAACCCCTTGGGAGTGCGATTTTCTGGTACTAGTAAACCAGGACTATCCCACGGTAACCCAGCGAATCCTCCTATTTCCTCCAAAAGAGGAGTCATTTCTATGTTTCCAAAGCGGAATACAGCCCTTTCTCCATCCTAGAACATAGTTGCAGCCTTAATCAACATGTTATTGGCTAGATGTCTAACAAGTATGTCCAACAAGCAGGGTAAGTTTCCAAGAATCCGTTTATCGCTTGGCGAGAGGTTCTTCCACCAATCCAGCAATAACGGTGGTATATTTCGGATCATGCCGAACCTAGGGACTTCGTGCCTCATTTTCAACAAAAATAAACAGAGTTAGATCCTTTTCCCCTCCGAATTTGACTACTTACACATTAACGATTAGCATGTCGGCATTTATTTCTCCAAATAATGCACATATTGTGGTTGCGCCCGTAGGGATTATGGAAACTCCGGTAGACTTTGGACAAGGTTTTTATTAGAGGGTTATTATGCAGACAACATATTAACCCAGTCTAGGTTTGATCATGATGCATGTACAGTTATTATCAGAGTAAGGTTTCTATAGAAGTCTAGACTGGTACCCCAAGCGGACGACTTGAGGGGGAAAGGCATGGAACCATCGATTGCACCGCTGATCGACTAGTTTTTCCGCAAATAAGCCTTTTCAAATTCAACAGGGTGATATAGGAAGAGCGCATACACTCATCAAGTGTTGCTATGGTATTAATTATGCATGAGTGGAATATGATGTTGAGCATGTGTTTAGGCAAAAAGAAATAATATGTTGTCAAGTATTTGCACGATGAGAATGATAAAATGCAGTATTTAATAATTGTAAAGGCATTTAAGAAACAAAACAAGGAGAAGAGTTCATTTCCATAGTAAAAAGTAATAAAAAGGAAGAAATTTAGTGAGCATAATTAAATGAAGGAAGGCAAATAAGTTCATATGGAGTGGAAAGAGAAAGGGGTGCGCAAGTATTAACAGAATAATAAAGACATGCTTATTGAGAAAGACTAATTCACAAAACGAGTTCGATATGGTAAGAGCCTAAGGATATTTCCAGCAGAGTTGACATATTGTCGCGCCCCCTTTTTCTCGCGATATCGGGTTTCGACATTTTCACAACTCCTTTTTGAGAGAGTAGGGAAAGGAATTGGTTATTAGAGTCACCACCTAACGGATTGAGGTGCGTTAGGGCACCTATAGCAAATAACTCAGATTATACTAGTTTGCATCACTAGATATCGGGTAAGGGCTCAAATTACCTTGAAGGGAAGGTGTTAGGCACCCCTCGAGGTCCACAACGGTGGGTCCCGGAAGAACTTAAATTATGCGAATTAGTCTAAGGAGGCGAATAAACTATTTAATAAGGAGGGGGGTCATAAATATTTTAGCCTATAGGATCACCCCGTGCAATGTAAATAATATTTCGTAACTCCAAGATGGGGTGTTACTCGTATTATCCAGCGAGCACAGACTATCATCTCTTGCTACCCGATTACTAGCTTTGAGTTTTTACCTAAAGGCGTTCTAGTTAATTCTAACTCGTGTCCTATGCGTGCACTACCCGTCTTACCTAAGGTCCCGGAGGCATTGGGACCTCTATTTGGGGAAGTTCTAGACTAGGCCTAGGTTCTCAAAATTGCAAAATACTTGGCGACAAGCAAAACAATTAGGACTTCTCAAATAAAGACAAATATGGGCTCATGTTAACCTCTGCAGGTAAACAACAAATGCACGCAACTGATTTAGCAGGCTTTATTAATATTAGAGTCCTATAGGCATGATATCTATGTGATGAGTAGTAGTATGCAAAGACAGTTCTTTGATGCGGGTGTTAGGGCCTACGTATATTGCCCACTGATTTTAATTCAGCACCATATCTGGGCGTTTCAAGCGTTAATGAATAACAGTAAATCACAATCATAAGTCCAGAATTATTGTCAAACCCTATAGACATGTTATCTAAGTAATGGGCAGTGATAATCACAGAACTTATTCAGAATCAGCTAATAGGATCATATGGGCATGACTTCTATGAGTGTGATGATTATTACTCTATAGGCACGATTTCTAGGTTGGAATTGGTTTTAACTCTATAGACATGATTTCTATCATTGAACTGATTTTAATCCTATAGGCATGATTTCTCTCTCTCTCTCTTTTGTTTATTTTATGAAGTATATTATTAATTCGTATTACAATTCTTTTTGCTGTGTTTGTGGATCTGTTGGATTACTTCAAGAATTGGGTAATATTTCGTATTTCAATTCCTTTTAATCTCCTGGGTTTTTGACTTTTATGTACTGTGGATACGAAATTTGCTTTGTATTGAAGCTAGGTTTTTTAGCTCTCCAGTGAGTTCTTCTTCCTCTTCCTTTTTGACTTCGCCTCTCCTTAAATCGAAGAAAGACTTTCTCTCTCATTTGATTCCCAACAACCGTTTCAAGATCTGCAGAATCTTACTGCAGAATCTACGACAACGAATCTGTAAAATACGTCGATAAATCTTGATTGATTCACTGTAAGTCCAAAATTGCTCCAGAAGGTAGAAACGCAGTTTTATTTTATTCTTAATGCTTATCTTCCCATTTATTTGAATTTATGTCGTTTTCTGGATCTTGATTTTTCTATCACTTTCTTGTTAAATTTCTGGTGCCTCAGAAGTCAAAAGGAAATTGATATTAAGGGTTTTCGGATTTTTGTATTGAATACAAGTTTCTTCCTCCCCTTACTAGAACCTGACAGATCTGGAATAAAAATCAAGATTTGAAATTTTAGAAAGGGCTGAAAGAATAAACAAGAAAAACCAGAAATAAGGGAAGATTGTCGATTTTGTTTCTTTGCGAATTTAATTTCTGATTTTACTTAAGAATTTCTGGAATTTGGCGGATTGAATCGCTGTCCATTGCTATCGAGTTGCACTCGTTTGGTCACCGGTTTGTTTGCTGTTATGTTGCCGGATATCCTCGCCTATTTCAGAAGCTTGCTTGTTGTTTTTCTTTAGTTAATTTTGGCTGCTAGTTACTTTCGGTGCTACACCAGTGGTAGCGGTGATAGCCCTTTTTGGTCTTTGGGTCGTGGTATTTTCTGTGTTTTCAGGGAAATTCTCAAAGTGGTTGGAGACAAGTTGGGCGCACGAGCACTAGCAAAGGAGAGCAACCTGGACGAGCGTCAGCAAAGGGCGGTGGGAAGCGGTGCGTGAGCTTGCAAGTATATCGAGGGCTACAAATCAACACAGGTTTGGTTCTCGGGAATTGGTACCTCCCGTTCTACTATTTTCCTTTTGGTGTTAGCTAAATTGATGTTACTTTAGTTCACAATAGTTAAATCATTCAATAGGTGTACAGGTAGTCACTTGTTTCCTTCTAGTTTGATTCGTTGTCCGTTGTGTACTAGCGAGTCTTTTGTAGATCTGTCGTAGGTGTAGTGGCGGCAGTCTGGGATGATAGATTAAAGGCATGTACTCAGGTGGGGCAGAGTGTGGGGCAAAGAGTGGGCCCGGGGTCAGGGGGTGGGTAGGGAGGCAGGGGAGGTAGAGGGGGCAAGGGAGCCTATAGGTTGAGAATCGGGTCATGGAACATAGGTTCGCTAACAAGTAAGTCTATAGAGTTGGCGAAGATCCTTCAGAAGAGGAAGATTAATATAGCGTGTGTCCAGGAGACTAGGTGAGTCGGATCGAGGGCGAGAAACGCGGATGGGTATAAGTTGTGGTACTCTGGAGTCGTGAGGGGTAAGAATGGAGTGGGTATCCTAGTAGATAGCCATCTTAGGGAGTCGGTGGTAGAGGTCAGGCGTGTGAATGATAGACTAATGACTATTAAATTGGTGGTGGGTGAGTGTACTTTAAACGTCGTTAGCGCGTACGCACCACAAGTAGGTTGTGATGAGGAGATTAAAAGGCATTTTTGGGAAGGGTTGGATGACATTGTTCGTAGTATTCCGCCTTCCGAGAGGTTATTCATAGGAGCGGATTTCAGTGGCCATATTGGGTCGTCGGCAGGTGGTTATACTGAGGTGCATGACGGCTTTGGTTTCGGGGAACGGAATGGAGGGGGCATCTCACTGCTGGATTTTGCCAAGGCATTCGATCTAGTGATTGCAAACTCGAGTTTTTCGAAGCGAGAGGAGCATTTGGTTACTTACCAAAGTTCGGTGGCGAAGACTCAAATTGACTATCTCCTTCTCAAGAGATGCGACAGAAGGTTGTGCGAGGATTGCAAAGTTATCCCAGGTGAGACCCTTGCAACGCAACATAGGCTTTTGGTGATGGACGTTAGTATTATGATAAGAAGGAAACAGAGGTCAGTACGAGGCTGCCTGAGGATTAGGTGGGGCGCCTTGACTAAGGTTAAAGCCCAGGAGTTGGAAGGACGGTTGTCGGCAATGGGAGTTTGGAGAAGTAGTGGGGACGCAAACACTATGTGGCCGACGACAGCGGACTATATAAGCAAGGCGGCGAGAGAGGTATTAGGGGTATCTTCAGGCCGCACCGGTAGCCACAAAGGAGACTGGTGGTGGAATGCAGTTGTACAAGGTAAAGTGGAAGCGAAGAAGGTGGCTTACCTGCGGTTAGTGGGGAGCACTGGAGAGAAGGAGAAGAGAGCGAACATTGCGAGATATAAGGTAGCTAGGAAGGAGGCAAAGATGGCAGTGACGGAGGCAAAGACGCCAGCTTTTGCTCGTTTGTATGAGGAACTAGGGAACAAAGGCGGGGAGAAGAAGTTACTCCGACTCGCTAAGGTGAGAGAGAGGACGGCTCGGGATTTGGACCAAGTGAGGTGCATAAAAGATGAGGACGACAAAGTTTTGTTGGGGGATGACCAGATAAAGAGGAGATGGCAGACCTACTTTCATAAACTTCTAAATGAGGAAGGGGATCAGGATATTGTACTAGGTGAATTGAGGAACGCCGACAGCCCCCATGAACTAAGTGATTGTCGGGACATTGAGGTCGATGAGGTCATGGAGGCAATGCGTAAGATGAGAAGGGGCAGAGCTACCGGACCAGATGAAATTCCGGTTGAGCTTTGGAGGTGTGTGGGTAGAGCAGGCTTGGAATGACTTACTAAGTTGCTTAATGTTATATCCAAGACTAATAGGATGCCCGAAGAGTGGAGGTGGAGTACAATGGTCCCGTTGTATAAGAACAAAGGCGATATCCAGATCTGTAACAACTATAGGGGTATTAAATTACTAAGTCATACCATGAAAGTTTGGGAGAGAGTGGTAGAAATGAGAGTGCGAAGGACGGTGTCTATTTCAGACAACCAGTTCGGGTTCATGCCGGGGCGATCTACCACAGAAGCTATCCACCTTATTAGGAGGATGGTGGAACAATACAGGGATAAGAAGAAGGATCTCCACATGGTGTTTATCGATCTAGAGAAAGCGTACGACAAGGTTCCTAGGGAGGTCTTATGGAGATGCTTAGAGGCTAAAGGGGTCCCGGTTGCCTACATTAGGGCGATTAAGGACATGTATGATGGAGCTAAGACTCGAGTTATGACAGCAGGAGGCGATTCAGATTATTTTCCGGTTATTACGGGGTTGCACCAAGGGTCTGCGTTCAGCCCTTTCCTATTTGCCCTGGTGATGGATGCTATAACGCATCATATTCAGGGGGAGGTGCCATGGTGCATGCTATTTGCTGATGACATAGTCCTAATCGACGAGACACGACGCGGCGTCAACGAGAGGTTAGAGGTTTGGAGACATACCCTTGAGTCCAAAGGTTTCAGGTTGAGCAGGACGAAGACGGAATACCTTGAGTGCAAATTTGGGGCAGAGCCGACGGAAGTGGGAGTGGAAGTGAGGCTTGATTCTCAAGTCATCCCTAAGAGGGGTAGTTTCAAGTACCTGGGGTCGTTTATTCAGGGGTCCGGGGAGATCGACGAGGATGTCACACACCGTATAGGGGTGGGGTGGATGAAATGGAGGTTAGCGACGGGAGTCCTGTGTGACAAGAAAGTGCCACTGTTACTGAAAGGTAAATTTTATAGGGCAGTGGTTAGGCCTGCTATGTTGTATGGGACCGAGTGTTAGCCGGTGAAGATCTCACACATCCAGAGGATGAAAGTTGCAGAGATGAGGATGTTGAGGTGGATGTGCGGGCATACAAGGAAGGATAAGATTAGAAATGAAGATATTCGAGAGAAGGTGGGTGTGGCCCCCATGGAGGACAAGATGCAGGAAGCAAGACTCAGATGGTTCGGGCACATTCAGAGGAGGAACACTGATGCACCGGTGAGAAGGTGTGAACGACTGGCGGTGGTGGGTACGAGGAGAGGTAGAGGGAGACCTAAGAAGTATTGGGGAGAGGTGATCAGGCAGGATATGGCGCGACTTAGGGTTACTGAGGACATGGCCCTAAACAGGGAATTGTGGAGATCGAGCATTAAGGTTGTAGGTTAGGGGAAATTGTGATGTCTTTTTTACAGCGCACTAGAGTGAGACTAGCCAGTTAGGAATTAGTCTTAGGATGCTATTGATCAACTACTGATGATGGGCTTTATCTTCTGTGTATTAATACCTTACATATTCTCGTATTTCCTATATCTCCTATATTTTTGTTACTTTGTTTTTATGGTATTTATGTTATGTTATGGATTTTATGGTATTTTATGTTGTTTTATTATGAGTCTATTGATAGTACTAATATAGTGTCTCTTGTTGCCTCTTTGAGCCGAGGGTCTCCTGGAAACAGCCTCTCTACCTCTCGGGGTAGAGGTAAGGTCTGCGTACATATTACCCTCCCCAGACCCCACTTGTGGGATTACACTGGGTTGTTGTTGTTGTTGTTATTACGTTGATTATTTCCCCGTCTTCTTTATTGTAGAAATCAACAAGAATTTATACACATTGAGCAAGAAAACAATTGAGCCAAATATAGATCCTATAGGCGTGATTGCTAACATACAATTACTAGACAAATTGATATACCTGAAAGCAGGATTTTCAATAGCTCACAGTGTGAGTCTTATAGGTAGTATTTATACCATGTAAACACAACATAGAACCTATAGGTAGGATTTCTAACACACAACAACATAATATGGAACTTATAGGCAGAATTAACAGCACAAATAGAGACCTTATAGGCAGGATTTCTACCCATCTTTGCAAATGAAAATAAGAAACCCTTCCCAATTTACTAAATACCCCAGAATTATTTGTTACAAAATTATTACAGACCACAGTTAATGAATGAATTACAAAAGGCAAGTAAAACTATAGAGAGCCTATAACAGGCCCAAATATACCTGGGCAACCCAGGCCTTCAAACCATAGAAGATCCAAGGCTCACTTTCATAGGTACACGATAATCAGTGGTGAATGATTCACCCATAGCACACATGACCCAAATTTTTAGTGTGTCAAAGTTCCCAAGAGCTTCAAGAACCCAGGGCAATGCTCACACTTACGAACAATACTCAGAAATAGTTCAAAGAAGATTAGAAACTAGATCCTAGTGTGTCAGAGTTCACAAGGGTCTCGCAGGGACCCCGAGTAGTGCTCATACTAGGGAGGTGAAGGATAGAACCTAAAGGATCTAAGAATAGGAGTTTAAGGCAGTAGCACATAAGGAGACAATGGTAAAGGACATATTTTAAAACAGGTTTGATTTTAGGAAAAGCCATCATAACAGAGTTCTGAAACACAAAACACATAAAGGCAGAATTGTATTAAGACAAATTGGCATGATTTGCAAAGTTGTTTATGCACAGATGCATAGTACTTGATAGGTTAAAGCCTGAAAGGTCTAATTAGGCTAAGTGTACATGCTAACATTTTAGGACAAGTTGTGTTTACTTCCAATCAGTATTCAAACATGGTATGAAAAAATGAACTAGTTACCCTAGCATCAAACAATCATAGGAATTAAAGACATGCTAAAAGATAGGTTATCAGGGTACATGAGTGACAGAATAGGGGCTTAGTACTGATCAAATATATCAGGACAAACTTGTAAAGATTCAGGATGGGTGAACTAACCAGTATTCTAGTATTACCGTAAGAGATTATTAGATATCCAAGGCAAGTGCAGAACTAACAAAACTACATACATGAAGCAAATTTAAAGGTATTAAGCTAACACCTAAGAGGATTTATATTATTCAAAACAAATAGTCTCAGAACTAACAGTATTAATTAGAGGACAAAGGAGACTCATATAAACATGAAATTGACAGAATCATGCTTAGAAATTGACTTTAAACATGTTGGGTCATAAACACATGTCACAAATGCATAAAACTAAGATGGCAAAGGTACAATAATTCACCAGTAAAGCAAGAAAAGCAAGAATAACACCATAGAATGTTTGGCCTTGGCTTTCAGCCAATCAAACCAGAGATAGAACGAGATAGCACAGAGCCAAATCTTAAGTGTATCAGTGAGAATATATTGATTTTTCTATCTGTCCTCAAGGGAAAATGGGAGGGGTTTATATAGTAGTATAGTATAAACATGAAACACGGTAAGTATTAAACACAAAATCAATTAGGATCTAATTCTTTAGTTCAGATAATACATAAACAAAGAGTTCAGTATATTAACAGAGAATAATGGCATGTAATCATGCGAGTAACATATAGAATAAGGGGGATACAACAGAGAATAAGGAAAATATCACATAAGAATCGATTAACAATCCGATTTAGGGAAAAATAAGGTAAAAATAAAGGAAACACAAAATATTAAACAGAAATAAGAAAAATATTTTACAAATACGAGAAAGGCAAGAGTATCAATCAGAAATCAGTAAAGAACAAGAACATGTCTCAAACCCTAGTTGAGACTTATGCTTTGAATCGGACCAGAGATTCAAGAATCGTTCAATAAAAAATGTATATGGACGATAGATCGTCCAGATCTTCACAAAATTAGAATGAATCTACCCGTTGTTGAGGTAGTTCTTGCCAAAAATATGGCAAGAGTCTAAGTAATACCATAGATGAGCGTATAATGATAGAGTAACACAAAATAGTTAAGTAAATCATGGATTGATTCCATGTTTGAGCCGCAATAGAAAATTTGGGGGTGATGGAACTAGGGTTTGATAGAAGATAGGAGAGGAGTAGAGAGCATTTAGGGGCGGCAGATGGTGAGAAATGGGTTAGGGTTGGGAATTTTGGGTAATTAAAAGGGTGGCTAGATACTGGGTCGGGTTGGCTAGGCGGGTACCGAACGGGTTTAGTAAGGGGTTGTTTGGTTTGAGCTTAGGGTAATTGGGCTAGGTAAATTGGGTTGGTAATTCTAGGTCAGAATTTAAATAAAAATGGGGCCAAATTTTAAATATCCAATTTTAACAAATAAATAATTTATAAAAATAATAAATAAATACCAAAAATATCCTTTCTGCTCTAAAATGATTTAAAATAGTTATTTAATATTTCAAAAATATAAAAATTATTTTATGCATAAATAATATAATTAAACATTAATAAAGGCTATTATTGCAAAGATGTACAATTTAGCCTAAAAAAGGCAAATGTAATTATAAAAATGTATTAAAAATATTTAAACACTATGTTGGCATAAATTATGAGTTTAGATAATTAAATAATCATAAAAATAATTTGTGATGCAATTAATGTATTACATCTCGCATTTTCGTACCTTAAAATTTCGTTTTTAGTTAACCGACGTCGACTCGGGGATGAGATCATCTTGACGTTAACGTACTTACGTTATTATAACAAGCGATAAATAAGTGTTATGAAGGATAAAGGAGTATACGATTAAAGAAAACAAGTTTCGTTGAAAGCGGTCAATTTGGAATAAAATACGGGTCGAGCGATAATACCCAATAATTATGAACTAGTACCATACAAGGTATCATATGACCACGCTAGTATAATATATAATGTATATATGAAGTATTTTAAAAATAATTAGAATTTTAAATAATTTATGGTAATTTTTAAATTATGCGGGTAATTGATTAATTATCGGGTAACAGAACATTACCCAGTTAACTAATAAGCAGACGAAACTCAACTAAATTTGCCCAAAGGACACGTGGCACAAGACCACTAAGTAAGGAAAATGGCTCATTAAGTTAAGGTATAGGTGTCTAAATGACTTAAAGAGATAAGTCTTAGTAAGACTTGTACCGATTATCCATGAAAGACAATCTGTCTTCATTTCAAATCAGCAAATTTAATTTCCAAAACCAATCCTCAATTTATTTTCTTTGGTTTGAAAATCAAGCACTTGGGAACAAATCCAACAAAAATGTTGGAATAAGTCAAAGTTAGGATTCCATTCATTTTGTCTTTGGTTTTAAAACCAAAAACGCTAGAACAACAAATTAATTCATCCAAATATATAGCCAACATTGCAATTGGAATTTCAAGAGATTCAAGAAGAAATCTCGTTCAACATATGTCGCTGAAGCAGAAGCTTCATCTCATTCGAATAATTCGAGGAACGGGTATGTTAAGGCCCTCCTTTCTTTCTTTTGGCATGGTTTAGATTATGCGAAAGAAACGAGCAAATACACGGTTTCTATAAATTATTCTATTCATAGAAATAGTAAGGGTGACTATATTCTTGATTCTCCATGAGAATTATTATTTTCTTCTGTTCATGGGTCTCAAAATAATACGCAGTTGAAAAAATTTATCCGGAAGAAATATTGAGATTATTACGTATTTTTCATGCATTTTGTACATGTTCATTGACCCATGACCAGATGACGTTATATACGCATATATTTGTAAATATATGTATATGGGATATGGGAAAAGGTTACGGCGTTATATACGCATCACCACCTGATCAGCTGGTATATGATGATGATGTTGCCCACAGTGGCTGAAATATGATTCAAACGGCGTTATATACGCATATATGGGTATGTATTCAAATGGCGTTATATACACACATATATGTATGTATTCAAACGGCGTTATATACGCGTATATATGTATGTATATATATGTATATGAGATATGGGATATGGGAATGGTTATGGCGTTATATATGCACCACCACCTGATCAGCTGGTATACGATTATGACTTTGCCCACAGTTGCCGATATGATGTGATGGGATGCCCTCAGAGGCTGATGATATTATGTAAATCCATACATATGCATGGCTTGACATTTACACGCACGTGCATGACGTTATAAACGTTTCAAAATACACAAAGTTATTCAGATTTAAAGATGTGTTTCAGTATTCCATGTTTCATCTATGTCTATTACGTACTAATTTCCATGCCTTACATACTCAGTACATTTTTCGTACTGACGCCCTATTCCACGTGGCCTGCGTTTCATGCCCGCAGGTGCAGGTACGCAAGCTGACGGTCCTCCTTCTTAGGATCCCTGATCAGCGAGAGTTGGCATGCTCCATTTGATCCGGAGCTACTTTTGATATTGGTACGATACGTTTGTACATATATATATATGTATATGAGTATGACATGTCTCAGTCCTGTCTTTGTACAGTTATGTTTCTGTTAGAGGTCTGTAGACAGTATGTCTAGTTGGGTTATACGTGGCCTTGTCGGCTTTCAGTTTTTTATGTATAGTTGTCTATAGCAGCCTTGCCGACTCGCCCACTGTATTATGTCTATATACGTACATATTCCTTAATGGCAGGCTTCTTTCACGTATGTTAATTTTGTAATGCAGCAGATGTTATTCAGGTTCATATTTTAGATGTATGCTTAGGGGTGTTTGATTGGTAAGACTCAGGTGCTCGTTGCGGCCCATCGGTTTGGGTCGTGACAAAAGTGGTATCAGAGCAGTTCTATCCTAGGATTGTCTACAGACCGTGTCTAGTAGAGTCTTGTTTATGGGTGTGTCGTGCACCACACTTATAAACAGGAGGCTACAGGACATATAGGACGTTATCCTCTCTTTTTATCTCAAGATCGTGCAATACAAGAATTCTTGTTCCTAACGATACGTTATATTTTCAGCAATGCCTCCGAAGAGTACGGCCGCCCATAAGGGAAAGTCTGTGGCTGGTGAGACTACTAGTCGGGCACCACGAGTTACCAGGGTTCAGGGAGAATCTCATTGTGAGGTTCCATCTCAAACTTCACATACCCCGCCTTTCCCAGAAGAGTTCTGAAGGGCACCAGCTCCAGCACCCGCCCCTATACATTCAGCACCTCAGGAGGATACGCCGAGTCAGGAGATGAGAGATGTTGTTCAGTTATTGACCCGATTAGTAGCCGCACAGGCTCGGCGTTAGGAAGCAGGTATTGGTCACGCAGACAGGTCCGTGAGCACGAGGGTTCGTGACTTTATTAATTTAGACCCTCCAGTATTCACTGGAGCAGACCCGAATGAGGACCCTCAAGTATTTATTGATAGAGTACAGAAGTACGCCTACCACAAGATATGATAAAATGGGAGTGGGTGGTACACATACCACAAGATATGATGAAATGGGAGCGGGTGGTATGCCTACCACAAGATATGATGAAATGGGAGCGAGTGGTACGCCTACCACAAGATATAATGAAATGGGGGCGGGTGGTACGCCTACCATGAGATAAATGAAATGGGAGCGAGTTGTACGCCTACCACGAGATAAATGAAATGGGAGCGGGTGGCATGCCTGCCACGAGATACAAGAATCAAGATCGGGTTGCAAGCCAGCAACAAGATGTGAAAAGAAAGTGAAATCTGCCTTTGTTTTCCTTATTCTTGTTAGTGGTTGATTTTGATTCCTTTATAATTCTCTTGATATTCTGTTTTACCTGTTATTCCCCGAAGCATGTTTCCCCCTCCTATCTTTATTTGTTTATTTCTGTATTTCTTTTCTGCTGTATATATATATTTGAACTGCACAAGTTTACTTAGTAGTCTGGTCCTAGCCTCGTCACTACTTCGCCGAGGTTAGGTTAGACACTTACCAACACATGGGGTCGGTTGTGCTGATACTACACTTTGCACTATGTGCAGATCCCGGAGCAGCTTTTGGACCGTAGTGTGGAGGCTACCTTCAGTCCATGCGGATATCCAAGGTAGACCTGCAGGCGTCCGCAGACCCTGGCGTCTTCCTCTATCCCTATTTCCTGTTTCATTTTCCTTTTATTCAGAAATAGTGTATTGTCATTTTCTATAGACTTTGTATGTAGTAATCTCTTAGACCGTCTGTGACACTGTGACACCAGGTTTTGGGTGCTTTAGGTTTTAGGAGTTGTAGTAGATGCAGATTTCAGATATTTAATAGTTATCTTCCGCTTAATTATTTAAAGTTCCGTTGTTTTCATGTTATCTCCTTATATTTGCTTTGAAGAAACAATCGGTTAATGAAGTAATAGGATCAAAGGTTTGGATTGCCTAGCTCACACTAGTAGGCACCATCACGACTCCCGAGGGTGGAAAATCCGGGTCGTGACAAGTTGGTACCAAAGCTCTAGGTTACATGGGTCTCACAGTTCACAGATAAGCTTGGTAGAGTCTGAGGGATCGGTACGGAGAAATCTATATTTATCCCCAAGAGGCTACAGAGTTAGGAAGAACTTCACATTTATTCTTTCCTATCGTGCGGTTTGGTTCCTCAGTGCTAATTGAATTTCTACTCTATTCTTTCGTAAATGGCGAGAACACGCGCTTCCTCATTCACTGACCAGTAGCCTGAGCCCCCAGCAGTAGCTTCCACGAGGGGCAGAGGGCGAGGGTGAGGCCGTACTAGAGGGCGAGGGCGAGGCCGTACTAGAGGCCGAGGTAGGGGCAAAGCTCAGCCTCGAGCAGCAGCACCAGCGGCGGAGCCTCAGGTTGATTTTGACGATGCAGTTCCGGCCCCAGAAGTTCCGGTGGGCCCAACTCAGGTCCTAGAGGGGTTTATTGCTACCCCAGTTCTTCAGAATGCTATGGTCCGACTAGTGGGCCTCATGGAGAGTGTCACCTGAGTAGGCTTGCTTCCTGTAGCACCAGCCGTCTCTCAGGATGGAGGAGGATCCCAGACTCCTCCTACTCGCACTCAGGAATAGGTAGCTCCCTAGATTCAGACTCTAGCGGTTCAGCCAGTTTTAGCAGTTTAGCTGGGTGTGGTAGCTCAGATCGGTGATAGAGCAGCTATATTTGTCGATGCTTTGTGGAGGCTGGATAGGTTCACCAAGCTCTTCACTACCACTTTCAGCGATGCATCTACCGAGGATCCCCAGGATTATCTAGACAACTGCCACGAGGTTCTTAGGAAAATGGGGATAGTTGAGACCAATGGGGTCGATTTTGCCATTTTTCACTTATCTGGATCCGCCAAGACTTGGTAGAGGGATTTTTGTTTGACTAGACTAGTCGGATCATCAGCTTTGACTTAGGACCAGTTTACTCAGCTATTTTTGGAGAAGTTTCTCCCCATCACTCAGAGAGAGGCCTATCGGAGGCAGTTTGAGCATCTACAGCAGGGTTCTATGACTGTTACCCAGTATGAGACTAGATTTATCGACTTGGCTCGTCATGCTCTTGTCATACTTCCCACTGAGAGAGCAGGTGAGGAGGTTTGTTGATGGTCTTATTTAGTCGATTCGTCTTTAGATGGTTAGGGAGACTAGGAGTGAGATATCTTTCCAGGAGGCGGCCAATGTGGCCCGGACAGTTAAGATGGTTTTGTCACGGGGAGGTGTTCATGGGTCGGACAAGAGGCCTCGTCATTCAGGTAGATTCAGTGGTACCTCATTTGGAGGTAGGGATTCACATGGTAGGGCCATCCTTCCAGGCCTTTCTAGTTAGCACTTCAGGTTTCTCACGGTGCTTCAGGTGGTCGTGGTTCTTAGATGCAGTATTCTGATTAGCAGTCCTACAGTGCACCACTAGCTCCTATCGGTGCACCATCGCTTCAGAGTTTCCAGGGTCGTCAGCCCCAACAGCCGAGGGATTGTTTTACTTGTGGTGACATGAGGCACATTGCTAGGTATTGCTCTCGAGCTTCGAGCAGCTCTCTACATCAGGGTTCTCATGCTATAGTTTAGGCACCAGGTATTCCACAGGCCGCCCAGCCAGCCAGAGGTGGGGTTAGAGGTGCTAGAGGTGGAGCTCAGACCGCTAGAGGTAGAGGCCAGCCAGCAACATGCCGTCCCAGAGATGTAGTTCAGGGTAGTGGGGCCCAGCCCCGATGTTATGCTCTTCCAGCCAAGCCCGAGGCTGAGGCTTCTGATGCAGTTATTACAGGTACGGTTCTGGTTTGTGATAGAGATGCTTCAGTGTTATTTGATCTAGGGTCTACGTACTCGTATGTGTCCTCTTATTTTGCACCATATCTGGTCAGGCCTAGTGATTCTTTGAGTGATCTTGTTTATATGTCTACGCTGGTGGGTGATTCTATTATGGTAGATCGAGTCCATCGTTCATGTATAGTTGTGATTGGGGGTCTTGAGACTCGTGTAGATTTGTTGCTTCTAGACATGGTTGATTTCGATGTTATATTAGGAATAGATTGGTTATCACCTTACCATACTATCTTGGAATGTCATGCCAAGACTGTGACCTTAGCCTTACTGGGTTTACCTCGTTTAGCATGGAGAGGGACTCCTGGTCATTCTACCCATAGTGTTATCTCTTTTGTGAAGGCTAGGCATATGGTCGAAAAGGGGTATTTGGCCTATTTGGCATATGTTCATGATTCTAGTGCTGAGGTTCCTTCTATTGATTTTGTGCCCATTGTTCGTGAGTTTCCTGAGGTATTCCCTTCAGACTTGCCGGGTATGCCACCGATAGGAATATTGATTTTTGCATTGATTTGGCTCCAAGCACTCAGCCCATTTCTATTCTGCCATATCGTATGGCCCCGGCTGAGTTGAAAGAGTTGAAGGAGCAGTTGCAAGACTTGCTTGAAAAAGGTTTCATCAGGCCTAGTGTTTCGCCTTGGGGTGCGCCGGTGTTATTTGTTGAGAAGAAGGATGGATCGATGAGGATGTGTATTGATTACCGACAGTTGAACAAGGTTACAATCAAGAATAAGTATCCATTGCCGAGGATTGATGATTTGTTTTATCAGCTTCAGGGTGCCAAGGTATTTTCGAAGGTTGACTTGAGATATGGCTACCATCAGTTAAGTCCTAGGGCATCTGATGTCCCTAAGACAGGTTTTCGCACTCGGTACGGGCATTATGAGTCCTTAGTTATGTCATTCGGGCTGACAAATGCCCCATCAACTTTTATGAATTTGATGAACCGAGTGTTCAGGCCTTACTTGGATTTGTTCGTGATAGTCTTCATTGATGATATTTTGATATATTCCCGTAGCCTGGAGGAGCAAGAGCAGCATCTTAGAATGGTTCTTTAGACCTTGAGGGATAGTCAGTTATATGCTAAATTCTCGAATAGTGAGTTCTGGTTGAGTTCAGTTGCATTTTTGTGTCATGTGGTATCAGCGGAGGGTATTCAGGTTGATCTTAAGAAGATTGAGGCAGTCAAGAACTGGCCTAGACCAGCATCAGCTACAGAGATTTGGATTTTCTTGGGATTAGCAGGCTACTATCATCAGTTCGTGGAGGGGTTTTCATCTATCGCAGCCCCGATGACTAGGTTGACCCAGAAAGGTGCCCAGTTCAGATGGTTGGATGAGTGTGAGGTGAGTTTTCAAAAGCTCAAGACAGCTCTGAATATGGCACCTATGTTTGTTTTGCCTAAAGGTTCAGGGCCTTATACAGTCTATTGTGATGCATCTCGTATTGGACTCGGTACAGTGTTGATGCAGGATGGCAAGGTCATTGCCTATGCTTTGTAGCAGTTGAAGATTCATGAGAAGAACTATTTGGTTTATGATTTGGAGTTGGTAGCCATTGTTCACGCATTGAAGATTTGGAGGCATTATCTGTATGGCGTGGCATGTGAAGTGTTCACGGATCACAAGAGTCTTCAGTATTTGTTCAAGCAAAAGGAGTTGAATTTGAGGTAGAGGAGGTGGTTGGAGTTGTTGAAAGATTATGATATCACTATCTTATATCATCCCGGAAAGGATAATGTGGTGGTCGATGCTTTGAGTAGGAAGTCAGCTAGTATGGGCAGTCTTGCTTATATTCCGGTCGGTGAGAGGCCGCTTGCTTTGGATGTTCAGGCTTTGGCCAATCAGTTCGTGAGGTTGGATGTTTCTGAGCCTAGTCGTGTGTTAGCTTGCATGGTCGCTCGTTCTTCTTTATTGGAGCATATCCGTGATCGGCAGTATGATGATCCATATTTGTGTGTCCTTAGAGACACGGTGCAGCACGGAGGTGCTAAGCAGGTTACCTTTGGTGATGATGGAGTTTAGAGATTGCAGGGTCGAGTTTGTGTGCCTAATGTGGATGGGCTCTGAGAGTTGATTTTAGAGGTGGCTCATAGTTCCAGGTACTCTATTCATCTGGGCACCGTTAAGATGTATCAGGATTTGCGGCAGCATTATTGGTGGAAAAGAATAAAGAAAGACATCGTTGCATATGTGGCTCGGTGTTTGAATTGTCAGCATGTCAAGTATGAGCATCAGAGACCTGGTGGTTTGTTCCAAAAGATTGAGATTCCTGAGTGGAAGTGGGAGAGGATCACTATGGACTTCGTTTTTGGACTCCCGCAGACTCAGAGGAAGTTCGATATAGTGTGGGTTATTGTTGATAGGCTTACCAAGTCAGCGCATTTCATTCCTGTGGCAGTCTCCTATTCTTCCGAGAGGTTAGCTGAGATCTATATCCGGGAGATTGTTCGTCTTCATGGTGTGCCCGAGTCTATCATTTCGGACCGAGGTACACAGTTTACCTCACATTTCTAGAGAGCAATTCAGCGAGAGTTGGGCACGCGGGTTGAATTGAGCACAGCATTTCATCATCAGACGGACGGGCAGTCCGAGCGAACTATTTAGATTTTGGAGGATATGCTCTGATCTTGTGTCATTGACTTTGGAGGCTCGTGGGATCAGTTTTTGCCCTTAGTAGATTTTGCCTACAACAATAGCTACCAGTCGAGTATTCAGATGGCTACGTATGAGGCTTTATATGGTAGGCGGTGTCGGTCTCCGGTTGGATGGTTTGAGCCAGAAGAGGCTCAGTTGTTAGGTACGGATCTGGTTTAGGAGGCCTTGGACAAGGTCAAGATTATTCAGGATAGGCTTTGTACAGCTCAATCCAGGCAAAAGTGTTATGCCGACCGCAAGGTTTGAGATTTGGCATTCATGGTCGGTGAGCAGGTATTGCTTCGAGTGTCGCCTATGAAGGGCATGATGAGATTTGGGAATAAGGGCAAGCTTAGGCCTAGGTTCATAGCCCGTTTGAGATTCTTGATCGAGTGGGAGATGTGGCTTATAGACTTGCGTTGCCGCCGAGCTTATCAGCCATGCATCCAGTGTTTCATGTGTCATGCTTCGGAAGTATCACGGCGATCCTTCCCACGTGTTAGATTTTAGCACTGTCTAGTTGAACAAGGACTTGTCTTATAAGGAGGAGCCGATAGCTATTCTAGACCGACAGGTTCGTCAATTGAGATCAAAGAGTTTTCCTTTTGTTCGTGTTCAGTGAAGAGGTCAGCCTCCTAAGGCATCGATCTGGGAGTTCGAGTCCGATATGCAGAGCCGTTATCCCCATCTTTTTTCCGACTCAGGTACTTCCTTCTTATGTCCGTTCGAGGATGAACGGTTGTTTTAGAGGTGGAGAATGTGATGACCCAAAAGGTCATCACTTGTGTTGCAAGTGAATTCAGTGTTCCGAGGCCTAAAAACCTCCCTTTTACCCCACCTTGATTTACGTGCGTAGTCCGGACCTATATCCGGAAAGCCTTCTATGTGAAAATATGAGAAATAGAAATTTTAGAGTTAAAAATTTAATTATGGTTGACTTTGGTCAATATTTTTTGTAAACGGACCGGATCCGTGTTTCGACGATCCCGGGAGGTCCGCAGTAAAAAATGGGACTTGGGCGTATGCCCAGAAATGAATTCTAAGGTCCCAAGCCTTAGAAATCAATTTTTGAAAGAAATTGTTTTACTGAATTATCTAAGAAATAAAGAAAAGAATTAATGTTTGAAACCATTGTTATTGGACCCATATTTTGGTTCTAGAGCGCGGTACAAACTTGTTATAGTATTTGAACGATAACTGTGAAATTTGGTGAAAACGGAGTTTATTTGACGTGAGTTGGACTTCCGGTTGAACAGTTATGAACTTTGAGAGTTTTTGATGAAAATGTTGAGTTTTGAGGTTTAATTCATGATTTTACATGTTATTTTGATGATGTGATCGCAAGAGTAGGTCCATATGATATTTTTGAGTTAGTATGCACACTTGGTTTGGAGTTCCTAGGGCTCGGGTGAGTTTCGGGTAGGTTCCGGGATGTCGTAGGCTTAAAAACATAGTTGTTGCAGGTTCAGAGAAGTTGAAGGCCTCTGAACAGACCAGTGCGGTCCGCACAAAGAGGAATGCTACCATGGAGGGGCTTGTGCGGCCGCACTGGATTTTGTGCGTACCGCGGTGAGGGTTGTGCGGCTGCATTAGATTCTGTGCGTTCCGCGGTGAAGAACATTTCATTGGTCCGTGTTCAAAAGCCTATATATTTTGATTTACAAGAAATTGTGAGATGATTCAAAAACAGAAGTTGTAGCCCTTCGTGTCTAGTTTCTAGAAAGGTAAAGAAAGTACAATTTCGAAATATGTAGAGAAAGTTATGACCAAAATACTAAAGCATGTCACGGCAGTCCACATGGGAGTTGTGCGGCCACAGTTGATTTTGTGCGGGCCGCACAGGGCAGCTGAAAGTAGTATATTAAGATGGGATTTTCAGTTATTTCTCATTTTTCAAAACCCCAAACACATACGAGGCAATTTTTCAAATAACCTTTCTTCTCCAAAACATTGGTAAATGATTTCTAACTCGTTTTCTTCAATCATTAACATCTTTTAACATGATTTCAACTCAAAATCAATGATTTTCATGGGGAAATTGGGAGTTTTGGGTAGAACCTAGGTTTTTCAAAAATTGGGGATTTGGAACTCGATTTGAGGTCCGATTTCAAAATAAATTATATATTTGGGTTCGTGGGGAAATGGGTAATCGGGTTTTGGTTAGAACCTCGGGTTTTGACCATGTGGGCCCAGGGCGATTTTTGACTTTTTGGGTAAAACTTTATAAAATTCATTTTCATGCATTGGGGTTGATTCATTTAGCGTTTATTAACATAATTAAGTAACTTATGACTAGATACGAGTGAATTGGTGGTGGAATCAAGGGATAAAGCTATAGTTGAATCGTGAATTATGTTTGTTGCATCGAGGTAAGTGTTTGGTCTAACATTAGCTTGAGGGATTAGAAGTGGTGTCTTATTTTCTACATGTTAATTGTGGAGTACGACGTATAGGCATGGTTACGAGTATCTATACATTGGTGTCAAGCATGCCTGTGAGTCTTGTATTATAACTGTTATGACTGCGTTGTGGTTTATTGCATTTCATATGTTACTATCACATTTGTTCCCTTACCGGGATATTTGTTTGATATTAATGATCCCTTGCTGGGATGTTTGTTGTGATAGTATTGTTCCCTTGCCGGGATGTTGTTGAAATATCATTGTTCCCTTGCCGGGAAGTGTTATATTACTCTTGTTCCCTTGTCGGGATTCCTTGTGATTATTGTTGGCTTGTAAATGGGAGCGGGTGGTACGCCTACCACAAGATATAATAAAATAAGAGCGGGTGGTACGCCTACCACAAGATATGATGAAATGGGAGCGGGTGGTACGCCTACCACAAGATATGATGAAATGGGAGCGGGTGGTACGCCTACCACAAGATATAATGAAATGGGAGCGGGTGGTACGCCTACCACAGGATATAATGAAATGGGAGCGGGTGGTACGCCTACCACGAGATACAGGAATCGGGATCGGGATGCACGCCTGCAACAAGATGTGAAAAGAAAGTGAAATTTGCCTTTGTTTTCCTTATTCTTGTTAGTGGTTGATTTTGATTCCTTTATAATTCTCTTGATATTCTGTTTTACCTGTTATTCCCTGAAGCATGTTTCCCCTTCCTATCTTTATTTGTTTATTTCTGTATTTCTTTTCCGCTGTATATATATATATTTGAACTGCACAGGTTTACTTGGTAGTCTGGTCCTAGCCTCGTCACTACTTCGCCAAGGTTAGGCTAGACACTTACCAGCACATGAGGTCGGTTGTGGTGATACTACACTTTGCACTATGTGTAGATCCCAGAGAAGCTTTTGGACCGTAGTGTGGAGGCTACCTTCAATCCACGCGGAGATCCAAGGTAGACCTGCAGGCGTCCGCAGGCCCTGGCGTCTCCTTCTATCCCTATTTCCTGTTTCATTTTCCTTTTATTCTGAAACTGTGTATTGTCATTTTCTTCAAACTTTGTATGTAGTAATCTCTTAGACCGTCTATGACATTGTGACACTAGCTTTTGGGTGCTTTAGGTTTTAAGAGTTGTAATAGATGCAGATTTCAGATATTTAATTGTTATCTTCCGCTTAATTATTTAAAGTTCCGTTATTTTCATGTTATCACCTTATATTTATTTTAAAGAAACAATCGGTTAATGAAGTAATAGGATCAAAGGTTTGGCTTGCCTAGCTCACATTAGTATGCACCATCACAACTCCCGAGGGTGAAAATTCGGGTCGTGACAATTCAAGGGGATGTGCTATGGTGCATGTTATTCGTCGATGACATAGTTCTGATTCATGAGTCGCGAGCCGGTGTTAACACGAGGTTGGAGGTTTGTAGACAGGCTCTTGAATCTAAGGATTTCAAGCTTAGCAGGACGAAGACGGAATACATGGAGTGTAAGTTCAGCACTGAGCATGGGTAAGTGGGCGTGGATGTAAGGCTTGAATCACAAGTCATCATATGTAGAGGCAGCTTCAAGTACCTTGGGTCGGTTATCCATGGGGGAGGGGAGATCGACGAGGATGTCACACACTGTATTGGGGTAGGATGGATGAAGTGGAGGTTAGCATCTGGAGTATTATGTGACAAGAGAGTTCCACTGATACTCAAAGGTAAGTTCTACAAAGCGGTGGTTAGACCGGCCATGATGTATGTGGCTGAGTGTTGGCCGGTTAAGAAATCATATATCCAGAAGATGAAGGTAGCAGAAATGAGGATGTTGAGGTGGATGTGCGAGCATACTATAATGGATAAGATTATGAATGATGATATTTGGGAGAAGGTGTGCGTGGCTCCCATTGATGACAAGATGCGGGAAGCGAGGCTCAGATAGTTCGGGCATGTTCAAAGAAGAAGCCCAGATGCTCCGGTAAGGAGGTGCGAACGGTTGGTTGTGGAGGGCACGAGAAGAGGTAGAAGGCGACCTAAGAAGTATTGGGGGGAGGTGATTAGGCAGGATATGACGAGACTTCAGATTTCCGAGGACATGGCACTTGATAGGAACACATGGAGGTCGAGTATTAGGGTTGTAGGGTAGGAGGTAGTTAAGTCTTGCCTTATGTCATGACTTTGTGAGACTAGTTCGGTAGGTAAACTATTTCGCTTTTGCTTTGTATCTTTCTTCTTGATTGCATGTTGTTCCTATTTTTCATATTATTTCTATGTTGTTACTGATATTGTCTCATTTTGTCTTTTTGTCTTTTTGAGCCAAGGGTCTTTCGGAAACAGCCTCTCTACTCCTTCGGGGTAGGGGTAAGGTTTGTGTACATACTATCCTCCCCAGACCTCACTAGTGGGATTTCACTGGGTCGTTGTTGTTGTTGTTGTTGTTGTTGATGATGTGATATGAAAACTCAATATATTTTTAATATGAGAATTTATGTTAATTAGGATCGAATTTTTAAATTTTGTAAACGAATATTTTATGTAATATTTAGTTTTAACTTTTGTTATTAAATTTTATTCAAATTATTTTATTTTATGAATTAATAATATATGTTTATAAACAAGAATTTTATCCAATCAATTTAGAACTAAAAGTAAATTGAGAAATATATTAATTTCTATTTGAATCATATAAAAATCTTATAATTAATCATCTCTTTACTAGTGTTAACAACTTTAAGAATATTTATGTTATTTTAACATAAAAGATGTCAAATATTTTAACTGTTTATTATCAATTTCGTCACTTTTATCCAAATACGTAACTATTTATTTATTAAATCAATTGCAGCACTTAAAAGTTTTTATCAATACTTAATGCTTATTAGCTACTATTAGTCAGCTAAGCCAAATGGCTCTAAATATTATCGCGTATATTTTCATATGTGATAGGAAGAATTGTAAATAATGAATAGCACTACTCGAATTACTCGAATTTCTGATTTCCGACGGAAAATAATACTGTATAGCCTCTGTAAAAATAATAGCCGAAAAAATATATAAAATTTATATATTTTTTGCATATAAAAATTATACAAGTTTTGTACACTTTTTGATTACTAGAGATAAATAATTTCTGGCGCGAGCTAAAAATGATAATACCAATTTCCGATGGTCCATCCGAAACCCAAGAGCACCGACGAATTATCGGCAATAAAGTGGCTGCCAAAAAATAACTAGTCGAATGCTTTTGACAACGATCAACCATCGAAAATACTAACTAATATTTCCGACTGATAAAAATTTCCAATGTTCATGATTTAAAAAGCTATTTTTTGATTGATGAAATTTCTAGAACTTTTTTCTATTATACAGAAAGACTAGTTTTAGAATACGTGTGGCGTGTATACCTTATCTCAATGAATATTAAATTTTATTAAATCACATAGTTTTTGTTTAAACAATTAGTTTATTAAAAAAAAGGTATGATTCTATTTCAGCTAGATCAATAACAAAACTGCAATTAAATGAGTAGTATCTCCGATGGTAAGCAACCCCCACTTCCAACCGAGAGGTTGTGAGTTTGAGTCTCCCCAAGAGCAAGGTGGGAAGTTCTTGGAGGGAAGGATGCCGGGGGTCAGTCTCTCTACCCTAGGGTAGGGGTAAGGTCTGCGTACACACTACCCTCCCCAGACCTCACTAAATGGGATTACACTGGATTGTTGTTGTTGTATCTCTTTATGATGAATTGCCGTACCACTATCCCACTCTCTCTTGTGAAAGTTTCTTCCATTATTATTTATGCTATATTATGATTTAATTTGTTAACTAATGTGGGAAAGTAGAAATATCTAAATGAAATCTTAATAATCTATGCCACATTTATCAGAAAATCTCTTTTCTAAGAGGGGCCTAAGATAAAGTTTTAAAGGCTTGCCACTTTGTTCTACCAATTTAACTGTTTGTATGAATTAATATTAAGTAATTGTACTAAAGTAAACGCCTTGAAATGCAAAAGCAAAATTTCATAAAAGCTAAAATCTATCTTAATTTTGAATTACCAAATTTTAGGAGACATTCCAAATAAGAAAAGAGATAAAACTTTAGTGAATTTAAATCAAAAATTAATTAATTGATAATTTTATCTAATGTGAAATTCTTTTAAAGAAAAATTAGCCGATCATATGTAACCTTTAAGATTATTATAAAAATATTTATATAAATTATAAATCCAAGAAGCACTACGGCATATCTCTTGTTGACTTTCTCGATCACGTGTGCTTGGACTTCGATCCTTGAATTCTTGAACAAATCAAGAAAACAATACCATACCCCCACCAATAGCAATGTAAAACAAGTGCTTTTCACGATAGTATCTCTCTATGCCTTTATAAGCTAGCATTATGTCAGAATAAATCTTCTGAGCACTGATCTCATTTTTTATATATTTTTTTCCATATGATAGTAATCTGAAACAGCTTTTTTTAAATATCAAAGTAAGTCCTAGTATTTAACTTAAAAATAACCACTTTCATGCCATGTTTTCATCGCAAGTTTTATCATTATCATTGCCATTGGGAAGGTATCCATGTGTAGCTCTAGGGTGTAGGAGAATGGACTTAGGGTTAATATTACAATTAGTTATATCACATGTAGAGACTTTTTCATGTAGAAGATTTTTGAAATTTATATCTAATTTCGCACGGTAGATTATTTCATATAAAATAATATATACACACATATTTTGAGAAAACTATACAGTATAGCTGCTTTCAAAAATAATAGTCCATAATATATATTTTTTTGGTATGTTAATGTATAATATTCATATTTTATACATATTTAACTATTAAATTTAATTATTTTTGACCGACCGACCAAATGTATATCTTGTCCATATATTTCATATAATATATTCTATGAATCAAGTCGAGAGAAAATTTGAAGCCTTATGGAAAAGGAAAAAAACAAAAAAAAAAACAAAAAAAGAGGGCAAATATCACTTTTGGCCCGCAATAGAAACTATTTACATCTGGTAGCCACAGAAGTATATAAAATCTGTATATTTTTTATAAATAACATATAGAAATGTATATATATACAAAAAATACATAAAAAATATATCATTTCTTGACTATTAATTTGACTGCGGCTATACAAAGTCATTTTTTCAAAAAGGAATTTTTACATTCCTATGCCATATAGGAAACTATATTACCTTCAATGTTTAAGGTTTGATATAATTACATTTAGTATACATAATTACCAATTCTATATTATAATGTGTTTTAACGGTACATTAATTGTACTGTATATCAATCCTAAATTAATGGTACCGTATATTCCTCTAAATCATCCCCACGATTTCCTCTTCAATCACTCACGATTTCCTCTTCTAAAACCAGCGAAAATCTGTAACCCCTCCACCCTCTGTTAAAACTAGAGAAACATATGTAACTCCCACCATTAACGTCCAATTTCAAATTTTTTCTTCTACAACCAGTCAAAATTGAAGTCAAATCTTCAAAGTTCATATACACATTTACCTTCATCTTCAAATTTTATCAATGAAAAAGAACAACCTTCAAAGCACAACCCTAAAAAAGCTAGAGAAGCTGATATACCTTCTTTCGATTTGGGTGTATTATCACCACATTCACCCAAAAAGCAAGAAAAATCTGCACGTGCAATTGTAGATATGAAGCATAGTCTTTCTCCGCGCTAAATCAGGGCTGAAGCTAGAACTAAACAAAAACATGATTTCGATGCTGGAGAATCTTCGAGGCCAATCAAACAAGTGGAAAGGAAACGAAAAGAGATTGTGTTCGATGATGATTTTGTAGAAGATGTGCCTATCAGTAAACCTAGAAAGAAAGCTAAAGTGGCTCCCAGTTCAAAAATTCCCAAAAAGAAGAAAACTTCAAAAAAAGTCCCTAGTGTTAAATCTCCTAAAAATATTCGAAAACAGTCATTGGTGAAAATAAGAATTTAGTAATTTCTTCACTAGTTATTTCGTTTGTTTTAGTGGTTACAAATCTACATAATCTATGTTGTTTCAGCTTTGTAGATTTTTTCTAGTAATTTTATATATAAAATGCAAATGTATCTATGTTTTTAAGAGCTGAATTAATGTGAGATTATTTGTCTTCATTTTGAATATTAACTGTAGCTTTGATGATCTGTTTAAAATTATTGATATTTTGTATATTTTTGAAGTTATTTTGTAGATAGATTTCAAATGTATCTATGTTTTTTAAGCACTGTATTAATGTGAGATTATATTTATGGATTGTGCAGAATGGATATTTTTTTTGCATCCCATAATGTTGATTGTGGGGTGCTTAGATTCCAGACATTATGTGACCCTAGCATTCCTAGCCAAATTCAAGAGCTTTTGTCTCCAAATGGTTTGAAGTTATTCAAAAAGACATGCTTTGGTTATTTACTGTCATTTCCCAATTTATGCATGCAAAATCAAGCTATTCATCTTCTTATGAAGTATGAATTAAATTCATCTGATGCTTCCTATTTTTCAGCTGAGTTAAAAGGTTAGAGGTTAAATTTTGGAATGAAAGAGTTTGCATTAATAACTGGTCTTATATGTCATACCGAGGTGACAGACTTTGGTTACACTCCGAATTATGTCAGTAAGATAATGAGCAGTTACTTTCCAAATAAGGTAAAAGTGGAGCAAACATACCTAAAATAGATTGTAACCAACAAGAGCTGGGTAAATGATGAGGATGCAATAAAGTTATGTCTTCTATATCTCATAAAATTCTTCATTTGTCCTTCAGAGAGAGACCATATTGGGTTGGTAGATCATTTAAGGTTTTATTTGGTGGAATCCGGTCAGTACTAGACATTTTCATGGGGTATTCAGTCTTACAGACAGTTGATTGAATCAGTTAGGCACAGGCTAAATCCTTTCGTTCATTCTTATCTCATTCGAGGATTCCCACTAGCCATGCAAGTATGGTTGTATGAGTATTGCTCCTCTGTCAACACTGATATAGCTACAAGGATTTCTAATTCAATCCCTCGCATACTTAACTGGTCAGCTAGTAAAGGTCAGATTTGGTTAGCTGCAATTGAAGACAGAATGATCAAGCCTGAATGGATGAAGGTAAATGGTTTTTATTTATGATTATACAATTTACCTACAAAATATCTACAATTTGTATACATATTCTGCCTTAATCAAGCTAATTTATTTTTTTCCTCATTCAGTTCACCAACATAAATAAATCACCTGAAGAGCTTCAGTGATGTCTTTGCCTGATAAAGTTGAGTACATAACTGAAGAGGTTGAACCTGTTTCTTAGGATCCCAAAGTTGATGCTCCTCCATTGGAACCCAAAGAATCAACTGGAAAAGAGGACAAGGAGTTTATTCTTCGTAAAATAAGAAAGTTAAAAAGAGGTCTTGAGAAGGTAACATGTATTCCTAAATAGCATTGTGATGTATACATAATAGTGCATTTGTTCTTTAATGTATGTTAAGACATATTCTGAAGTTAACTATGTATTTGTTTTTTAATATGTAGGTAGATGAAAAGCTTGAAGATATTAGTAAAGATGTCTTTGAAGAACTAGGTAGCCTTCTAGTGCTAATAAATGAGTCTGTCAAGACTGTTTTGCAAGCGATAAACAGTCCAAATGATAAAGTAGATACAAAGATAACATGTGATTTTTATTCATATTAACAAAACTATTTATGTCACCTCTAAAATATATATCCTATATAATATAAAACTTTCAGTTTGCTGGGAGTTCAACCAAAAATACTGACCAACCAAAAGACAAGAACAATCAGCAATTTCAGTTCACTAGTGGAGAACCAGTGCAGGCCAGCACCAGCAAAACATATATCTACAAAATAACTCCACTTAATCTACAATTATCTACAGAATATCTACAAAATATCTACAAGTTATCTACAATATAATTATAATTTGTCTACATTATATATACAAAACATATACAAATAAATACTACATATTTGCACAGCTCTACAGATTTATGTAGATCTTATAACACACCTATATATCTTCTTAAACTGTCAAGCCACTACTATTCAGTATGATTTAACATTTTTAATGAAAAAAACAGAACATGTTGAAGGTGCACTTGGTGAAGAAAATCATCCAGCACATGTTGATTTATATACATAATTTGAAGGGGCAGTTGATGAAGAGAATGCAGGTATGAAATTGAAATCAGAGATATTAACTTTATGTTTCAATATTTGTACCATTCTATTAAGCTAGATATACATTGTGTTACAGAGAGGTAAGATATGCATGGACAATCTCCAATTCACGGAGTGACAGTAGCAGCTCAAAGAGAACAGCAGAATGAGGAAGATGACAATGTAGGTGAAGAGGCAGAGTGTGTGAATGTAGGTGATTCAGAAGACTCCGGAAGTGAGAAGAAGGAGGTTACACTTGATGATTTCGAGCTGCCTGATAACTTCTCCCAGTTGGTTAAGTTTGGCGAGCCTATACAAGATGATACAACACCCATGCATCAAGGTAGAACAAGGCAACCAGGAAAGCATACCCGATCACCATTTCTACCTTTATACAATTCTGGTGGTAGCACCTCTGTTGGACCTCAAATTTTTCACCTCAAGCACCCATTTACTAGTGTTATTGGTCAAAATGTAGATCCTGACTTGTTGGATCAATTCCATAAGTGGTTATACCACGGTACCGACACAAGTTCAAAGAGGTTAGTTTATACAATTTGACACTTTTATTCCATTATTCATCTTTTACACATCCACTTCATGCAATAATTTTATTTTAATTTCTATTTGTTTATATAGGAGGAAGGCTCTGTATCCTATAAAGGATAACCACATTAAGCCATAGTTAGATCTTAGAGTGGAAAAAGTTGATAAGATGGAGTGGTTCTTTTCCCTGGCACACTCCGGATAAGTCCTCAATGACTCGGTAAGATTCAACATATTTCATTTGTAGATATTTTGTAAATAATTTATAGATAATTTGTACTATGATGGTAGATGCGTTGTATTCTAATTGTAGATGAATTGTAGTTATTTTGTAGATTTGTATAGATTATTTGAAGATAACTTGTATTATAAATGCATTCTCTTTTTGTTGCAGCACATTAATGTTATAATGTATTACTTGAGGTAAAGAGGCAAGTATGGCCCCCATAACAAGACCAGGTTTACTACAACAGATTGTGTGTTCAAGACTAGGATTGATCAGATTTATGAAAAGTTCCAAAACTCTCCTCAAGAAAAGAAGTTTTCTGTTGTCAAACCCCAGGACGTTATAGCAGAATATATATTGGGGTATAGACTACTCGCAAATGTTGCATGGGATGAAGTTGATTATGTCATCATGCCCGTCAACATTGTAGAAAAATTTCACTGGGTGTTGGTTGTTTTTGACATTGCAGAGAGGCAACTTTATGCGTATGATTCCATGGTCTCTTCACACAATCACCCAATTGTTGAATCTTGTGTCAACAAGTTTTCTGTTATTATCCCTTTGTATTTGTCATGCACCCGTTTTTATGGGAAACGTAAAGACATCAACTTCAAGAATACAAAGTCATACATTGAGAAAGTTGTTACTGACCCTTTTAACATTCAGTGGATCGTCGGAGAGATACCACAACAAAAAGAAGGATCACTGTAACAAAAATCTTCTTTCTTTCTATACATTTAACCCTTTTTTCTAATGGTTTGGTAAATATTGATATTTTTTATCTTTGCAGCGATTGTGGTGTATTTGTTGCTTCCTTTACAGAGTATGTTAGTCTTGGAGAGTTATCAATTCCGGCAGAAGACCTTTCTGATATTGACCAACACCGTAGACGCTATGGAGCGCTACTTTGGGACTATGATAGAAAGAAGCAGGAGCATGGGCAATTAGTGATAGTGAGGTGACAGGCAAATTGGCAAGGAGAAAAGGTGCATCAGCTTTGAATGAGAAAACACGAGTGCAGAGGAAGAAGAAGTAGTTGTAATGTTTTTTGGATGGAACATGTAGTACAATTGTTTAGTTGATGCTAGTTTATAAGAAAGATAGTAGACAAGTGTTTGAACAGTATTGTTGGGTTTTAATTGTGGCAGACTTGCGCTACAATTATAGTAGCCTTTGTTTTTTTTCTTCTCCAGTATAGGAGTTCAAATGGAAACATTCTGTTGGTTTTATATTCACTTGTTGAATGTTTACAGTACTTGATCTTCATTATTTTAGCATATAAATCCTTTCCAACTGAATTTTTATACAGTTATTCTGTCAATGCAAAAATATGTAGTTATTTTGTTGTTTTTCTGTAGATAAAGTGTAAAAATCAGTAACTAAACATTTTATTGCTTTTACATTCAATTTGTTGAATGTAAACAGTACCTGATCTACATTATTTTTAGCATATAACTTCTTTCTAGCTGAGTTATAATCTAGCTATTATATCAGCTCCAGCTATTGTAGTTTTTTTTTGTAGTTGAATTTGTAGAAAAAATTTAACAATGTATTTTGTTGCTTTTATATTAATTTGTTGAATGTATACAGTACTTGATCTACAATATTTTAGTATATAACTCATTTACTACTGATTTATAATGTAGTTATTCTGTCAATTCCAGTTAATGTAATTTTTTTGTAGTTGTATTGTAGATAATTTGTAGTTACACATTAACAACTATGTAAAGGATGCTAGAGATAGTAAAAAAGTGGTAGATTATATATATAGAAACCATTCATAAACAAATCACTCTATGAAAGTATTATCTCAATACAGAAAAATCCTAACAAACTACATTATGATATTAAAAAACCTCAACAATTACACATCAAAATCTGTTATCCTGAGCTCACCAACAATTTTTATGAAATATTATGTTAACTACATAAAATTTTATTTCTTTTTTGGTGCATTCTTGCAAGATCTTTTGTTATGCCCTTCTCCTCCGCAGTTGCCATATGAAACCTTGTACTTCTTTGAATTTATTCATCATATGTTTTGTATCTTTCCTTTTGAGGTCTTCCTGGCTATCTTTTCCTTCCTATATGTGGATTTACTACTTCTTCAGATATATGTTGTGGCACATTCCATTTGCTTTCATCTGGCAGGGGATTTACTGGTATTTCATAAGTACGTAAGAGTTTCTCCCTTGTGTAATAAGGAGAACAATATTGTTCAAAAGACTCATCTCTGTGTCTTAAAGCAGCCAAAGCATGTGGACAAGAAAGTTCATCAAGCTGGAATTGCCCACAACTACATCTCTTGTTTTCAAGACAAACAATATAGCGCCTCACACCATCTAGTACTGTATGGATGTAGTCTGTTGAAGCCCTCACCTACGATTACATTACAAACCAAAAAAAAATTCATAGACGGTTAAACTCAAAATATCTACAAATTATCTACATTGTCCTGTATAAATTAATTTGATGCAATAAATGATAAGATCTTACTCTAAGCTTGTGCGATAATGTTCTATTTTCATCCAACTCTTTGTTGAATTTGAACCCAAGGTATGTGAATGTACCCTTTACTTTCAATAACTTTTTCTTCGTCCAACGTTCAAGAAGGGTCCTCATATACTCTAATAGTTCTACTATCGGCAGCTCTCTTCCATATTTTGTTACAGCATTCAACGACTCTGCAATGTTTGATGTTATTGTCCAAGTTCTGTTCATCGTAGCATGTACTCGAGACCATCTATGATAGCTAATATCGTATAAGTATGCTTTAACACGCGGGTAAATCTCTTCAATCTTTGACATCCTTTCATTAAATTCATCAAGCATGTATGACCGTACCGTGGAAAATTACAATTCGAGATGTCCCTTCTTGAACTTTGCCCATATATTTGTCCAAATATGCCACATGCAAGAATAATGTGGCATACCGGGATAAACAATAGATGTTGCCTTCAAGATACTCTCATTTCGATCCGAAACAACACACATATTTGGTCTTTTACCATATGCATGTTTGAATTGCTCAAAAAACCACTTCTATGATACGTCATTTTCTGAATCAACAATAGCATATGCCAATGGTACTATGGTAGCTACATTATGTGGCAAAAATCAATTAATTGGCTACAGAAAAAAATGCAGAAAAAGTCATATACATACAAACTACAACTTTTCTACAATATATCTACAATAAATCTGCAAGTACTACAAAAAACATACAAGTTACAATATTTCTACAATAAAACTTCAATACCTGTTGCATCCATTGTACTAGCTGTTAGCATTATTCCCTTGTATGCTGACTTTAAGAAGGTCCCATCAACTACTACAACTGGCCTACAATATTTTCAACCACTGATTGACGTACACATCGCAACAAATACATACAATAAGCAGTCATCGTCCGTCTTCTTCAGTTTAACTATAGACCCCGGATAAGTCTTCTCGAGAATATACAAATAACTAGGCAATTTGCTGTAGGAGTCAGCAGGATGACCTCTCAAAAATTGTAAAGCCTTTTCCTTTGCTCTCCAAGCTTGCATGTAGGTTAGATTCACGTCGTGTTCAGACAACATGTCAAATTGTATGTCTTTTGGTGTGTAAATTGTCTTAGGATCAAAATATTTTGGAATAAACATGCTACCAACTACCATGGCAGTAGGTTTGCGTTGTATGAATATATTGTCCATTAAAGAGCATGTGTGCTGGTTGTTGAAATTTCTGACATTGAACATTCCAGAATCATTTATGTTAGTTGTCTTGAAGTGCCATGTACAGTTTTCACCAACACATATCAGCCAGTAGCTACAAAATAAATACAATTTAAACACGGTTTAAAATGTAGATTTAAAAAGAAAACAAATTGTTTTAGCTTAAACGATCACATTATACAATTTATATACAACATAACTACAATTCATCTACAATACTGATAAACATTATCACAAGAAAAAACTGAAGAAGTAAAAAAATACAAATAAACTACAAAATTAAAAAAATAATATGAGCCAACCATTCATATGTCCATACCTTCTAGCACTAGATCTTTTAACCTTGAATTGGAACTTGTGCATGACAGATAGTGTTTCATTGCATTTGCAATTGTTTGTTTGTCTTGGTGTACTTGTCATACTTCAATAAAACTTGGTGTACTATCTGTTATTATTATACTTTCATATTCCTCTATAACGGGAGATGTTGGCATATCAAGTAACATTAATGTTCCAGACGAACCTACACGAAAATAAAGATAAATACTGTTATGAACAGTTTGTAGAAATTTTGAAGATAATTTGTAGAAAAATTGTAAATTTGTATTTCATATTAATTTTTCAAATGATATGTAGTTTTAGTGTAGAATAAATGTAGAAATTTTGTAGATATTATGAAAATCCATACTGATATATATATTTACTCTGACATGTAGTTTATTTGTAGTTAAAATGTAGATAAGGTGTAGGATATTGACATACAACCAGAATTTGATAGAAAAATGAACAGCACAAACCTGCAGCTGTGTTCTCATTGGTGATACTTAATTCCATATTGAAATCACGAACAGTTATACATAGCGGATATGATCCTAAGTTTTTGTTTTTCTTTTTCGTCTCCATGTATACACAAACACCCATATCGTTCCTAATTTCCATTGGAGGACAATGCTCGTTGATAATGTATTTGATTTCTATAATTTTTTCAGATGTATCGATCATTAATTGTTGTGCTATTGTAGAAATCAATAGACTATAACTCGCATCCTTATCGACTACAATGACATCGACCTGAAATTCTCTAAATCTCCCATAGCTATCCCAATTCCCATTCAGTTGTAGCATAATTGAGATTTTGGACATAATTGCGTTTGTTGCAGAAGAATTGTAGAAGATTTAGTCGTTTTTGATTTGTGAAATCAGAAAAAGGTTGAAACAGAGTGTATCGCAAAAACAGAGTAGCTCAATTTGAAACGAAACCGACGATAATTATTAATGTGCGTGATTTGCGTTGTAGAAGATCTGGAAGAATATTTAATCCCCAATTTTAGCGCGCTTAAATAAGGAAGCCTACAGCTACAATGATTCCTTATTTAATGAATTGTCTATATTTTGTAGAAATACTATTAGTATGGCGGGTAATATGCAAACTATGAATATATTTAGTAATATAGTTTCATATATGGCATATGAATGAAAATTTTCGTTCCAAAAACAATATAAAGCCCATTTAACAAGAAAGTCCCTTACCCAAGTGAAAACTCCTCCTAGCGGGCCCAAATAATAAACTTCAAGGGTGATTGGTGTCATTATTTAGTTTTTGATCTTACTTTTTTATGGGTAGAATTTTAAGTTTAATAAGTATTGCTCATTGCTTGTCCTGTGGGCAACATTTTTGACATTTGACATTAAAAATTTACTCATAGGGTAAGCGGAGTCAAAAAATTAAAACTGTTCATTTTCAAGGTCCTTGGGTGCCTTTCTCCAACTAGTTGCCTTCATAATTTTCTGGGGACTTGGCAAATTTTGAATCTTAGCCGACACCATTGTGCACTTCTTGTTCAGCAATTCCATGGCGTTGAAAGCAGTTTTGCTAGCGAGTAATGATCAAATAACTGATTACAAGATCGCAGTATGTGTTGGAAAAATAAACGGAAAAGGACCAAATATATTCCTGTACTTTCGGAAAAAGTTTAAATATACCATTTGTTATATTTTGGATCCAAATATAGTCATGCTGTTATACTTTGGACTCAAATATACCCCACTTAAATAGAGGAACACTTGTCATCGTGTTGGTCAATTTTAAATATCTCATAATTAATTAAAAAGACTCATACACATCCCCATACCAGGAAAGCAAGCTTCAAAAGCTTCTTCATCAATGGCTGCTACTACACTAAAACATAGATTCCCTACAAAGATGCAAATATCAACGGAACTTCCTCTTTGGTTGATGAAAAGCATTAAAAAGCATGAATAGAGAAAGATGTTTGTACAATAATATAATGTTCATTCCCTCCCTACTGGTTTATCTCCATCCATCCAACTTTATACTTCTCTTAATAAGAACTAGTATTAGTACCCGCGCGATGCGCGGACACAAATCATGTTAAACTGTGATGTTGGTTATTTGAATCATGTGCAAATAACCTTAAAATATAAACCTCTTAGATAAAAATTATATAACATTAGATATTAATTATGAAGTAGGATATGAAATTATTGTTCAAATCTCGTAGTGCACAACCTATTTTGTTTTTTATTTGTAGCAACCTAACTACTTGATTTTAGTACTTGCACTTCGTTTTGCTGTCAGTATCAAAGAATACTAAACATATCATGTTGCGATCTGTCTTGTTTGAGCACATTAGATCATATTATTTTAACAAACTTCTTACTATCACTTTGTTTTTATCTAAAAGTTAAATATGTCTTATTCATCACATTATTTTTATGCAAATTCTTTTTTTTTTCTTATAGTTATTGTATTATTTATTATTTAAAATTATTTTACTATCATATAATTTTTTATTATCTTAATTAATATCTTTCTTATTATTCTTTTAATAGTCTTTAATAACTATAAATATTTTATTCTTGAAATTTGGTATATTTTTATGCATTCAAATTTTTTTAATCATTTAAACTTATTGTAATATTTTTAAATATAATTAAATTTTTTAATTTATTTATTTTTAAATTAATTTAATGTATAAGTATCCTCACACTATCTCTATTGTTTTACTACATTCTCTTCCCTACTATAAATTTTAATTATTTTTATATTAATTTTTTACCTTTAACCAGAATAATATCATATTTTATTTTAAATTGTAAAATTGAATTAGTCTAAAATATTAATACATATATTTGATGATTATGTTACAAATATATTGAGTTCTCTTATAACTATTTTTGTATTAGATGCAGTTATTTATTTTTTTAACTTTAAGATACAAATTTAATTTTTAATTTTCATTAGTAAAATTACCTATATTAGAAAGTTATTTATATTATTAAAATTTTATTTTAATCATAGAAAAATAATTTCTTAATTGTTTGAACATATTATATATATGTAGTAATATGTTTATTGTCATTTTATTTCTTTACATAATATTTTAAAAAATAAAAACTTATGAAATAAAAAAAATCTCATTGCAAATTCAAATAATTCTTATCATTCTATTTTCTAAATTGGACCGCATTTTTAAAATATTATACTATATATTCAAACTTAAACTAACTGCACTCAATTCAGATATTAATCATAGAAAAATATTTTCTTTGTTGTTTGAACACATTATATGTTAATGTTGTAGTAATATTTTTATTATCATTTTATTTCTTATGTAAATTTTCTTTCTTTTTTAGATTTAATACAATTTAATCTTTAATTTTTATTAGTAAAATTACCTATATTAGAAATTTATTTTCTATTTTAATATTTTTTCATAAATAAGACTTCAATTTCGTGATATTATCCATAGTTTGGACATTCTAATCGTAGTTTTAACAAATTTCTAATTTCAAATTCAAATAGCCTTTCCCTTTCATTTCTAATAATAATTTTTTAATAATTTTGCTAATTTTTAATCTATTATATTGTCTTATTAAGTTTTATGTGGCTTTTCATTAACTTATAATTTTTTTTAATATCATTATAATCTACTATTCTTTAATATAATATAGATAAATATATAATTTCTAATCATAAAATAAATATTTATTTTGTTTTAAAAATATTGCTCGAAAATTTTAAATTATTTAAATTTTAATAAGATTTTAAGCATTGTATATTTAATTTATTTTATTTTTTAAACTTATGATTTATAAATATCTCATATTATCTCTAATTTATTTCTATTATTCAATATTTTTAGTTTTTGATTTTATCCATTAGACTTGAGTTACGTGGACTTATCCATATTATGAATTTTCTTATCATAATATAAAAAACTTTCCCATCTCAAATTTAAATAAGTTTTACCCTTCTTCTCTATGATAAAAAATCTGAATTTTTATTTTTTCTCTATTTATTATTTATTTTTGATATTATATTATTAAATACCTAATATTATTACATTGTCATGTGGATTTTTATTAGCTTGTTTGAATTTAATATTTATTTCTACTACATTCATTCTAATATAATATAGATAAAAATTAAAAAACTTTCTCAAATTCAAATAAGTTTTATTATTCTATTTTCTATATTTGACTACATTTTTAAAGAATTATGTTATACTTTCAAACTTAAACTTACTGTACTCAATTCAAATATTAATAAAAAAATATTTTCTTAATTGTTTGAACACATTATATCTGAATGTTGTAGTAATATTTACGTATAAAATATTCGTTTGCCCGATTTATCAATATTAATATGACTTTATTATTCTTATTTTTAAAATATTTTTTTACTGATTATTTAAGTTTTTTCTTACCTTATAAATAATTTATATACTTTATTTAAGATCTTATTTTGCTGCTTGAATTTATTTAATTTTTAAACTCAATATATCTTTAATAACTTAAGTAAATTTTAATTTTATTTTATATTTTAACTTACTCTAATGTATAAATAGTCGTAGGTTATCTCAATTACGTCTTTCTATATTTTTTTTATTTTTTTCGATTAGAATTTTTAATTAATTTTTACCTCCAATATCTCTAGCTAATAAAAAAAATAATCTATGGGTGAATCAATATAGATATAAATATACTTATAAATATAAATTTAAATGTAGATATATAGATTAAATTTGTCTAAGATCTATTTAGATTAAGTATAAGATTCATTAACTACTTCCATTAATTATGTTTCCATTTATGATTCAAATTTTTAATGTTGTCTTTAAATTGCCAAGTGGCTTCTTTTTAGCTTGCCACTTGGCTTAACCACATGCTTCACTACTCTCCTTTTAATATAATATAGATATCTCTAGCTAATAAAAAAAAATCTATGGGTGAATCAATATAGATATAAATATACTTATAAATATAAATTTAAATGTAGATATATAGATTAAATTTGTCTAAGATCTATTTAGATTAAGTATAAGATTCATTAACTACTTCCATTAATTATGTTTCCATTTATGATTCAAATTTTTAATGTTGTCTTTAAATTGCCAAGTGACTTCTTTTTAGCTTGCCACTTGACTTAACCACATGCTTCACTACTCTTCTTTTAATATAATATAGATATAGATGTTAAAAAGAAGTCCAAATATCCTCTTCTCATCCAATTTGGATTTCTCAAGATAGAGTAGAATCAAGAATCAAATCAAGCATTTAGCTTTAATTAGCTAAAATAAAAAGAAGGAAGCCAATAAAAAGCTTATTTATTATAAGTTCGAAGTAAATAGTGCGCTCAACAAATGTCATTAGAAGAAGTACAAAATAAGTAATAGCCAACACTACTTGACAGTCCACAGAAGACGTTGCCATTGACAGAGGCGGAACCAGGATTTCAAGTTTATGGGTTCGTAATTCTAATCTTTTTAATTTATTGGGTTCTAAATTAATAATTTATACATATTCAATGAATTTTTTAAGACAAATATAGAATCGAACCAAAACTACTGGGTTCGGCCGAACCCATTAACTACACTCTAGCTCTACCCCTAGCCATTGATGAAGAAGCTTTTGAAATTGATTTTCGGGTATGGGTAATGTGTACGGGTATGAGTCTTTTTAATTAATTAGAGATATTTAAAATTACCCAACAGGACGATGACACATGTCCCTTTGTTTAAACGAGGAGTATATTTGATCTCAAAGTATAATAACAAGAGTATAATTGAGCTCAAAGTATAACGAAGAGTATATTTAAACCTTTTCCAGAAGTACAAAGGTATATTTGACTATTTGCCCACAAATAAATTAGATTCATATACATCATCAATTCATTTAGGGTGTGTTTGGTATGAAATAAAATATTTTTGAGAAAATATTTTCTAATTTTCTCATGTTTGGTTGACTTAAATATTTTGGAAAACATTTTTTGTATGAAATCATTTTCGTCCAATTATTTTCCTAATCAAAATAAGAGAACATTTTCCAAAACTTCTTCTCAACCTTTCCTACCCTCAACTACCCACCCCACACCCACCCACCCAACCCCTCTCTCCAAAAAGGCTTATTTTTTCCCGTCACCACCCACCCTGCTATCCCCCTCCCCCCCCCCCCCCCCCCCCCCCGCGTACAATTTTTTTTTCTGCACTCCCCCCACCCACCCACCCCACCCCTCCTTTTCCCCTCCCCCGAAAAAAATATTTTTTTATAATATATTTTCAATTTTAGTTTTCTTATCTTTCGGTTTACAGGTTCGAAATTTTACAAGTTCCAAAGTTATGAGTTTAGAGGTTTATGTGTTTGGAAGTTTACGGGTTTAGAAATGGGTTCGAAAGTTCGTGGTTTCGAAAGTTTAGCGGTTCGGAAGTTTATGAAATTTGTGGGTTCGGAAGGTTGTTGGTTCGAAAGTTTATAGCTTCATTTTATTGTATCTAAATTATTTATGAATACTCTTAAAAAGTTATTTTCCTTAATTTGCATACCAAACAGCGAAAAATGAATAAGATTACTGCTTGTTTTCCAAGAAAATATTTTCCGTTATACCAAACACACCCTTAGTCCATGTCTTAAGTTATTAATGTGACTTGCACCTTCCCCCATATTAAAAGGGAATGGAGATTACTCCTTCCTGATCAAATTCCAACAGTATGATGGTTCTTAGCAGCTAAACTTGTTTGATTACTGGTATTAATTAACACCTAAGTATTAATTAAGATTCGCCGGCATTGACAGTTAGCCAGGAGCGGTCCAATCAATTTTGTGGCCTAAAGCCAAGCTATATGAGGCGCCTTAATATTTTTTTATATTTTTTATATTTGAAGTCTTTTTTTCTAGCTTCTTTTTAGATTCAAAGTTATTAATAATTTTTTTACAATCATTTTCTCTTAATAAGTCTTTCTCAATTGACAATATAGCTAATTTATTTAACCTCTCTTGAGATAATATTGATCTTAAGGTAAGATTCTATTAATTTTAATTTTGAAAAACTTCTTTTCGCCGAAGCAAAGGTAACCTGAGTTATTAACATTATTATATAAGCATATAGGCATTTGGAAAAAAAATTAATTTTTTTATTTGATTATGTGAGTATATCAATTAAACTGTTATCTTCTAATTTTATTGTTTTTCTTAATATTTTTAATTCAGAAAATAAATCTAAATCATCAATATCAGATTGAGTATTATGCTTTAAGGAACATTCAAGATTAAGACAATGTTTTTTCAAATTTTCATTATCTAGTGATCTCAGTATTTTACGCTAAGAGAAAACTAAAAATATTTTCATATGCTTTATATTGTTTAAATCTATTCTGATGTGAAAAATAGCCTTGTCTACTATGTAAAAAAAGTAATCAACTGTAAAGGACACTTCGAGAGATTTTGATATTTCATTATCAACATTCTCATCAAATTATTTCTTCCTATATATCACACGTTTCTTACGAAATTCGAATTCGATATTCATTTCAAATGCAATTTCCTTGGCAGAAATTATAGTTGTTGCAAATCTTTCTTCTCTATATTTGTTAAAGAAATAAATCAAATCTTTTTCACACATAACTTTTTTTTAACATATATTTATCTTATTAGGTGTAACAAAAATTAAGACCCCACAAATATTAGGCTTAAAATAGTTAGTTTACCTGCTTTAGGGAAGGGCTGCCCAGCAGTCAACATAATTGTCTTTATCGGTTTAGTAGATTTCCTTTATAGTTAACCTCATTTCTTACATATATATTCTGGGAAGTGTTTTGACATCCACTACAAAAGAACTATCCAGTTAAAACGTTTAACCATTCTTAATTTCTTGTAATAAAACTTGTTAAGTCTTTCTTTCTATGTCCTGGTTAATTATTAAGAAGAGAAGTGAATTATTATGCCTGGGGCCAATATTGACTGTGTGCATTATCATCAGTTATAATTTTCTCTTGTTGTTGAGAGACATTACTATAGTTGGTTTTGTTTTCTTTCTCTTTGGGGCACATGGGATGAATCAGGTTAGCTCTATGTCTTGTCAGAAATTTCCATTAAGTGGAAGACAATAGTACTACCATATTCTCTTAAGATTTGTATTTAACTTCACTGAGTTGAAGACAATAGTGCTCCCATATTTTTAACTTAGTTAAAAATATTGATGTTCCTTCCGCTTTAACTTAGTTTTCTATTAACGCAACCTTGTTCCTGTCTGTTTTGTCTGGTTTTAGAATGAAAAATGGAGTGTTTGGTGAGACAAATAACATTTTGATTATCACAAAATAAAATGTACTTTAGCTGTTCAAAGCTAAAATCATTAATAAACTCCTTTATCCATAATAGTTCTTTGGCACCTTTTGTGACAACAATATATTCGGCTTCTGTGGTGGATAGAGCTATACACTTCTGTAGTCTAGATTGCCAAGAAACAGTCCCCTTGCAAAAGTGATCAAACAAACAGAAATGGATCTTGAATTATCAAGATTGCCTCCTAAATCAGAGTCTGTGTAACAAACAAGTTCAGGCTTGCCACTGCCAAAGCACAGCTTCAAATCTGCAGTTCCTTTCAGATACCTTAATAACCATTTTACTGCATCTCAATGTTCCTTTCCAGGAAAAGGAATCTACTAACAGTACCAACGGCATGTGCAATATCTGGTCTAGTGTAAACTATGGCTTATATCAAGCTACCAACGGCAGAAGAGTAAGGAATACGAGACATCTCCTTTTTCTCTTCATCAGTACATGGACTCTGACTAATACTCAGTTTAAAGTGTTTACCAAGAGAAGTATTAACATCTTTTGCATCTGTCATATTGAACCTCTTGAGTACCTTCTCAATGTATTGCTTTTGGACAAAAATAACTTCTTTCTATCTTTGTGTCGGTGGATTTGAATGCCCAAGAGTTTCTTTTCTAGTCCCAAGTCCTTTATCGCAAACGATTTACTCAACTGCTTCTTAAGGACTGCAATTCTGGAATTATCTTGCCAACAATAAGCATATCATCAACATAAAGCAATAAAATAATAAAATCATCATCAGAGAACTTCTAGAAGAATACACAGAGGTGTGAGGAAGTTTTCTTGTACCTTTATTTTTCTATGACAGATTCAAACTTCAAATATCATTGCCTTAGAGCTTGTTTCAATCTATACATGCTCTTTTACAATTTGCGGGCATAGTTTTCTTTTCCCTTAGTTACAAAACTCTCAGGTTGCTCTATTCTCCTCATCTAAATTACCTTGAAAAAAAACAGTCTTGACATCTATCTGCTCAACCTCTAAATCTAGACCCCGACTAAGCCTAAAATCATACAAATATAAGACATCTTCATAACATGGGAGAAAATTTCATCAAAGTCAACTCCCTTCTTCTGGCCAAAACCTTTAATGACTAACCTCGCCTTGTACCTAGGCGTAGAGGTATGTTGATCTTGCTTTACTCTGAATATCTATTTGTTTGACAAAGCTCTCTTACCTTTCGGCAATTTCACTAACTCATATGCATTCTCATGAAGTGACTTCATCTCATCTTCCATGGCTTCTATCCACAGATTTTTGTGAGTATCTTGCATGGGTCCATCATATATCTCAGGTTCTCCCATATCAGTCAAAAGTACATCAGGAGGATAGCGCATGTATTTTTGCTTCTTCCTTGTAGATCTTCTAAGAGAGGTTTTAGGAGCATTTGAATTAGTTACCTAAGCAGGAATTGGTTGCTGATCAACCACAACTTCATCAACTGGTGTATACATACCATTTACACCATGATGATCATTTTGATCTTGATTGCTATCTTTATTATTGTCTTGGGTTCCTTCATGAGCAATAGGTTCCTTGGCAATAGAAACTGGATCAATATAAATTAAGCTCTTACTACTCTGAGAATCTATCTTCTCAGCTTTGTCAATATCTTCAATAGTCTGGTCTTTAAAGAATATTGTATCACGACTTCTAATAAGTTTATTGTCAACTAAATCATAAAAGCAATACCCAAACTCATCTTAACCATAACCGATAAAGATACACTTCTTACTTTTGACATCCAATTTCGATCTGTCATCTTTAGGAACATGCACATAAGCTTTACACTCAAAACCTCTCAGGTGATCATAAGATTTATGGAGTCATTAAGAATAGAGCCCTATGTCACATATAATAGATAAGTCTTGACTCCTCGAGCCACTACTAATGAACCCTTGGTGAGCTTCCATTAGCCATTAAAGAGGGCACGGTAACCTTCATCGTCTAATCTTCCTGCAGAGATCAAATTGAAAGTAAAGTCTGGAGCATGCTTGACGAACCATTATTAGTTTTCAAACAAACTCTGGCAACACCAAACACCTTAACTTCACTGGCATTGCCTATTTTTAACACTCCAGAATCAACAGGAGTATAAGATGAGAAAAATTCTTTCCCTGGTGTGACATGTAAAGTAGCTCCAGAATCTACTATCCAACTCGTCTCGTGGGATACCAAATTGATGACATTTTCATTATAAGCAAAAATAAGGTCATCTTGAACAATAGTAACAACATTGTTCTCGTTGTTTTTAACTTTCTTTCCTTCTCTAATGTCTTGCTTGAACTTGTGGCAAAACATTTTGATATGTCATTTCTTGTCACAGTGGTTGCATGTAATATTATGGTATTTGGACATTGACTTACTTCTACTTTTACCTCTATTACTCGAACCTCTTGTTCTGTCTCTCCCCTGATCTTCTGTAACCAAGATATCTATTTGTGAGGACGAACCCTAAGATTTTTTCCTTACTTCCTCGTTCAACACCACTCTTAGCATATTCCATGATCACCTTACTTCTAGGAGCTGAATTTGTCAAAGAAACATGAAGCGTTTCCTAAGAGTCTGGCAGAGTATTAAGAAGATAAAGTCCTTGTAACTCATCATCAAAATTAACTCCCATTCTAGACAACTGAACAAGGATGCCCTGAAAGTCATTTATGTGATCAAGGATAGGGATGCCCTCCTAGTGTTTAAAGGTCACCAATTGCTTTAGCAGGAACAACTTGTTGTTCCTAGTTTTTGAAGCATAAAAAGTCTTTAGCTTTTCCCACAATAATCTTGCAAGTGCCTCATTCACAATATGGTTACAAATATTATCTTTAACCCATTGTCATATATATCTACATACTTGTTGGTGCTCGAAATGCTAATCTTTATTAGATATACTCTTGGGTTTATAAGCTGCAAAAACGGGTAGATGTATCTTCTTCACGAATAATAAGTCTTTCATATTGCTTTTCCAAATATAATAATTTCTCCCGTTTAAACATACCATCTTGCTCATATTCGCATCCATTCCGTAAAAACTTGGATAAATAACCAAGGCTCTGATACCACTTGTTAGGACCAAAAAAAGTTAGGTGTCATGCGGAAGTTAGTAAGCAAACCTTGAACGACGGTAAATCAGATAACAAAAAGAGAAATATACCAAAAGAGATACAAATATTTAACATGGTTCGGTCAACTAACCTACGTCCATGGGGGGAGATGAGCAATCCATTATATAAAAAGAGAGTACAAAATATTGAGAGAATAACCTTACGAAGAGCCAAACACAAGTGACACACTAACATTTTTCCCGTAAAGTTCTTCCCTTAAACACGGCTCTTAAATCCCATATGACTACATTGTGGATACTGTTGAATGAGAAGAAGTGAACCTCAATTTATAGAAATCCAAATATTTTCCTACAAGAAAAGGTACTCGTCAAATATGGGAGATTTATGTTTCCTTCTAAGAATAGTGTATACGGCTAAAATTAGAGAGTTCGATTTTGGGATCATCATGGTATGCTATAGCTCGTTGCCAGAAGGCTCGAGGCACAGCTCGACCTCGGGTCAGTACCAATCAGTGGCTATGATGAACTAGTGGGAGAGTCCCAAGGCAAGTGGTTAGAGCTGACCAAGTCTATAAGAGTAGTACAAGCTCGTACCGTGGCATTAAACGGCTGTACCAACTGCATATCTTTGTAATAAATGCATATGTACTATGTTGGAATTCCCCCTCTTATATAAAGGGGACCCTTGTCATTTCTTGCACAGACAATATTCAACAAAAGAACACAAGAACATTCTCGTCTCTCTAACTTAAACATTCTCCATTGCCTCTACTTTGATTTATTGTTTACATTTATTGTGTTTCATTAATTGTTCTTCATTTATTACTCATCATTGATCATAAAGAGCTATCATCAAGGCTCTCAGAACTATTAGTTCTTCATCAATCGGCCCCAGTCCAGCACTTTAGCTCGACCTCGAGGCCCTGTGCAGGCTAGCTCGAGGCCCCGATTCCCAGCCGATCAGTTTGCATAACATATTATCTTCAAGCTCTTATCTCTTTTTCTTAGCTCACATTTAGCATCTATTGCCTAACAACTTGTACTAAAATAGATCATGTATTTTTAGAACCACAAAATCAAATCTAATTGTAATTACCATTTTCAAGGTAAACAGTTTGGCGTCCACCAAATAATAGTGATTATTTTAGTGCTAGTTTTCTGAAAATGCGAGTTATTCTTCACACTTTTTCTTGTCCAAGAATCATTGATTTCAGGTTAAAATGTCTGACTCGGTGAATGCACATGAAAACAACGGTCCAGAGGATCATGGAGCAAATGGTGTAGCTATTTCAGGCACCGGCGTACCTCTATGAAACCCTGAAGATGCACCAGAGCCAATCCCTATGGGTGTGGGTGCGCGCAACACCCAACACGTTGATATAAGCTCCCACACTAATAGGAGTATACACCAAGAGGACCAACAAAAAGCTCAAAGAACCCCAGCTCAGGAAGAGCGAGAGGTTAGCCTTCACGTCATTTTTGAAATGTTGCAGGCATAATAGTTGGCGATCGCTCAACTGCAAAGCCACCAAAAAACTCCAAACACAACAACACCAGAAACGGCTCCTCGAGCCGAACAGGTACCGGTGAGATCGAGCAATAACGGTTCAGTAGCCAACCCCGCCATTATGAAGCTGCTCGAGAACCTCACAAAGAGAATTGAGTCGGGCGAAAGGAAGATAGAAGCCAATGACAAAAAGGTGGAGACCTACAATTCAAGGGTCGACTAGATCCCGAGCACACCTCCGATTCTGAACGGTGTAGATTCGAAGAAATTCGTACAAAAGCCATTCCCATCGAGTGCTTCTCCAAAGACCATCCCGAAGAAATTAGAATGCCCGATCTCCCGAAGTACAATGGAACCTCAGACCCCAACGAGCACATCAGTGCTTACACTTGTGCTGTAAAGGGAAATGACTTGAAGGACGATGAGATTGAATCCGTCCTGTTGACAAAATTGGAGAAACACTTTAAAAAAGGGCCATGATGTGGTATCACAACTTATCCCCGAATTTAATAGACTCATTCACCATGTTGGCAAATTCTTTCATAAAGGCACATGCTGGTGCCATCAAGGTTGCTACAAGGAAATCCGACATCTTAAAAATCAAACAGAAAGAAAATGAGATGCTATGGGAGTTTGTATCTCGCTTTCAAATGGAGCGAATGGAATTACCGCTACTCTTCGATGATTGGGTGGTACAGGCTTTCACCCAAGGTTTGAAAGAATGAAGTTCGATAGCTTCGAAGCAGCTAAAGCAGAACTTGGTCGAATATCCTACCGTGACTTGGGCGGATGTTCACAACCTGTATCAATCAAAGATTAGGGTTGAGGATGAACAACTAGGAGCCCCCTCGGGCTCAGTATATCCTAGCAGGCTCCTGGTGAAGGAGCCAAAACCAAACAAGGAAAGGTACCAGCCGTACCGTGAAGATCAATGAAATGCCTCAAGGCGTAATATACCCCGGAGCTGCCTAAGGACATACCGAGGTCATAATCCTCGGGGACTAGTGAGCAGAGCCGGTTTCGACAGGAATGGAGGACCGGTGGAAGCACCCCGATTGTCTGCGTATAATTTCAACATTGAGGTATCAGACATCGTATTAGCCATAGGTAAAATCAAAGACACTAGGTGGCCAAGACCCATACTCTCAGATCCGTCGCAAAGGAACCCTAACCTGTTGTGTGAATTTCACGGCACACACGGTCATAGGATCGAAGATTGTAGACAGCTCTAAGAAGATGTAGCCCGACTAATCAACAAAGGGCACCTCCGAGAGTTGCTCAGCGACCGAGCCAAAAATCAATTCCGAAAAAAGAGGCGAACAGAAAAAATGAAATAGAAGAGCCACAACATATCATCCACATGATCGTTGAAGGAATCGACATCCCACAGAAACCCATTGTTTAACGAACAAAAATATCCATCACCAGGGAAAAAAGAGTCGTGGTTAAATACCCAAGGACGCTCTCACATTCAACGATGAGGATATCAAGACCCTATCTCAGCCTCATAAAGACGCATTGGTAATTTCTTTCATTGTAAATACATTTCAAATTAAACGTGTGCTTGTGGATCCAGGTAGCTCGGACAACATTATCATGTCGAGGGTGGTGGAGCAGATCGTACTAATCGACCAAATCATGCCCGCCTCTCGAGTCCTTAACGGATTCAACATGGCAAGCGAGACAACAAAAGGAGAAATCACCATCCCAATCAACGTGGTTGGCACAACTCAAAACGCCAAATTTCATGTCATTGAAGGAGACATGAGGTACAATGCCTTACTTGGAAGGCCACGAATACACTTCATGAGAGTAGTTCCATCAACCCTTTATCAAATGATGAAGTTTCCAACAAAGGACGGAATAAAAATAGTATATGGGGAGCAGAATGCAGCAAGAAAGTTATTCGCGGTGCACGATGTGGCACCGACATCAACACCTTCAACATCGAAAGAGCCAAAGGACAAGCAAACAATGAAGTAGCAATCACAAGCTACATTCTCGGCTACACCCGAGTAAATGAGTAAAGGACCGTACCGCATCCCCGGAATAAGCAGTTGCAGCATATCGAGGCTCGAAATGCCATAGCTACTAAGGTATAACCATCTCTTTTTTTCATTTACGTCTTACACTAACCTGTGTGTAGGTGTCCGGTTAGAAAAATCGAAGCACCTTCCAGCTTAAAGACCTTGGGTTTTAAAGCATACTTTGCACTCTTTTCCTTCGATCGGATTTTATCCCAATAAGGGTTTTATCGGCAAGGTTTCTAACGAGGCAACATATATATGCTACCCACGGAGAACTTAACAAGTATTCAAGGCTTCTCTTCAATCAACCTCGGATACTGGGGGCATCCCCCCCGGAGATCACCTCCCCGGAGAAATCAAGATAAGCTAAAGAGGGTATCGATAGAAAAATAATATATTTAGCCAAACGGTCAAATGACCGTGCCCGTATAGAATGATCGAATCCTCGACGGTGAAAACTATGTATACCTGTACCAAGTAATCAAAGGAATATTTCCACCATCAAAACGCTTTGTGCTCCAAAAGAAGATTGTTATTTTTACAAGCAACGGCCCCAGGGCCAGAAATTTCTCAAACCCTCGTGGACTGACATCAAAAGCTCAAAGTTGTAAGACCTCTAAGCCAAAAACTTCAAGCTCGTAAGTCCTCAAATAAGGCAACGTCAAGCTCAAAAAGAACAGCTCTAGAGCCAAAAACTTTCGATGTCTCGGGGAACGTCGTCGACTGCCACCCCATCTAGATATCAAAAATTTGAGGTCATAAGACCCCGAGCGGGCAACCTCAAGTCCGAAAGATCTCCATGAGGCATTATAAAAAACGTAAGACCTCCATGAGGCATGATCAACAACATAAACCCTTCATAAGGGATTTTCAAAGCTATAAGACCTCCAGGCATGCTCAAATCTGTAAGACCTCAAGCCAGGCATGAATTATACTTGTACCAAGTAACCTACCTATAAGACCTCAAGCAAGGCATGAATTATACTTGTACCAAGTAACCTATCTATAAGACCTCAAGCAAGGCATTTTCAAATTTATAAGACCTTACAAAAGGCATAATCTCAATCTTAAAGTCAAGGCTATATATTCGAAGTTGTAAGACCCCTAAAAAGGCATACCCTCGATACAGACACCGAGGCTACCTCACTCGGGGACTAAAAGGCTATGCCCAAACACAATGACTCCGCTCACATGGCTCTAGCCAAATTAACGTGACTCAGGGACGCCCGACCGTCGCCATAAAATCACAGGCCTTCAATTACTTTGAAATATTTTGAAAAGAACTTGTTAACCAAGCTATCCTCGGCATAAACAAAAGAGCTTCGATCATATCAGCTCCAAACAACAAAAAGGCTTAGAAACAATTCAGCCATCGAGCAAAACCTCCCGAGGTGCTCATCTATCATCACATAACGACTCATAATTGAGGTTCTTATCAAACCGTCGAAGAGTCGGACGAACACAAAAACTTCAACGAGGGAAGAATAAAGCCTATACTAGAGGTCGTACCGACCCTACGAGTAAGAGACACTATCGCCAGTTTAAATTAAAAGGTCGTGCTGACCCAATACGTAAGAACCACTATTGCCAGTTTAAACTAAAAGGTCGTACCGACCCAATGCGTAAGAGCCACTGTCGCCATCTTAAATTAAAAGGTCGTACCGACCCAATGCATAAGAGCCATTGTCGTCAGCCCAAATTAGAGGTCATACCGATCGAATGAGCAAGAGCCTACGAGCCACCATAATAAGCTTCAGGTCCGATTTGTAAACCTAAGGGTTTTTACTCGAAGGCCAATTCATCTGGATAATCATTGGCAAACGTCAAAACTCAAGACAAAAAAAAGACATACACGAGCAAATGGACATTCATGGAAGGAAAAAATCGAAAGGTTTCTTTATATATTTACATGAAATAATGCAAGGCTTCATTTGCAGTGCTCTCTAACAGCCCTATACATAGAATCAGAAAGGAAAGGCCTAGTCTACTTTCCCCTCGGGGACTGCGGCCATATCGGCTACCACCTCATTATCTTCAACATCGGATACAAGGAACTTGGCGTTGTATTCATCCGCCTTGGCCTGATTTATCTCTTCCAAGAGATCGAAGCCCCTAGCGTGGATTTCCTCAAGGGTTTCCCTCCGAGATTTGCACCGGGCATACTCATTGCTTCTTCTCTCCTAATCAGAAGCCCATCTCAACCTAGCTCGAGCGTCGGCATCATCTTTTAAATAGACGGACACTTTCTTAACAACCTTAGCTCAAATCTCTTCAGCTTCAGCCTAGACGTCTACGACCTCGACCTTTATCTTCAAAAGGTCAGACTCGAGCCTTGCAATCCTGCTCATCTGGACTGAGCTATTTTCACGAGTATTTCAGAGCTGCACCTCGAGGGCAGAAACCTTGGCCAAAGCATTCTTCTTGGCCACAATATGGGCATCTACCTGAGCCCCTAGCTCATTAAACTCATACTTGGCCTGGTCAACCTCGCCCCAAAGGCGTTCTAGGTCCTCCGTCTTGCTCTACAACTGAAGTATCAAAATATTAGTCTTTGAGGATAGAAGAAGAAGCAAGCATTCCCTCAGAGCAAAGGTTACCTGTTTCTCGAGGCGGCTTTCATAGTTCAGGCTTCGATTCGCCTCGTACCGAAGGTGCCTCAATTCCTCTCCCCTTTTATCATAAAGAAGCTTGAGGGATTTCTCCCTGTCCAAGGCTTTCCTCAACCTGGCTTCACAGCGGAGCAGCTCAGACTTGAGCTTGTCAAAGGCCTAAGAAAAATAAGCTCAGTGAGAAAATGAAAATGTAAAACCAAAAAACTAACAAAGTCAATCAAAACTCACCATAGAATAGAGCTGCTGAGCCTCCTTAAAGGTTAATCGTGCGTCTACTGGCCTAGTCTCATTGGCCCCAGTGGAAGTGTACTCAGTGGGGATATGATCACCCAATACCCCACTTTATTTATGCTGTGGCAGAAAATCTTTATCCCTCGAAGTACCTTCGACGGAAGACAAGGGAGGAACCATTGTTCCGACGCTAGAAGCTTCGTATGCCACAAGATCAACCGATACATCTTCTTTGAACCTACAAGCAGCGCTTGCCTCACTATGAGCGCCCTCGTCCTTCGAGGATTCCTTCCATTTGTTATCTTTCTTCAGCTCTGAAGCCGACGATCCTTCCTCCTCTCCGAGGGTGCACGATCTCATCTTAGAAAATTCTCCAATACCTGCGGTGACAGAGTTAATACGCATAGAAGAAAGTACCTTTCAAAAGAAATAAACCACATAGCACATACCGTGGGATTTGTCGTCCCATCTACCTTTGGACAAATCTCGCTACGTACGCTCATCGTAAGTCGAGCAAGCTGCCAGTTTCCAAGTCTAATCCGCCAAGTCGGGAACCTCATGTGGCAGCCAGTGGGATTGCTGAAGAAAAGAGAAGGAAAACGTCTTTACGGAGACTGCCTCCACCATGGACAAAATGATAAAAACACAGGTGTACCACTTATGTGTGAAATTCCATTTCTCAGGAAATGGCAGGAACTCTGCGGGGATAACATCAACAGTTCACACTTGGACGAATCGACTCATCCACCCTCGGTCCCTATCTTCTTCAGTACTGGAAATAAAGGGCTGGGTGGATCAACATCGTATTGTAATCAAGCCTCGGTAATGCAAGGGCTGGTACAATCCGATAAGATGGTTGAGGGTGAACTAGAGCCCCGCTTTATCTGCAAAGTACCTTATCATCAGCATTATCCTCCAAAATGACGGGTGGACTTGTGCCAGGGTAATCCGATATCTTTTGCAAAACTCGAGCACAACCCTATAGAGAGGGCCCAATGTAAAGGGGTACGTGTATACGTTCAAAAACCCCTCTATATGAGCCATGATGCTCTCTTCTATGGAAGGTACCTGCAGCACCACCTTTTCCCCTCATCTGCAGTCTCTCCTAACCGCCTCGAGGTGTTCCTCTCCAATTTATGAGACAAACCTCGATGCATGCTCCCAATGGCCCTGGACATTAGACGGTCTCTCTAACATAAAGTCCCTCCTTGAGACGAAGCATCTCGAGATTAGCTCACTAGACGCCGGTGGTGTACCACCGACCGAGCAGGAAGTAGAAGTGGAACTCTCCTCTTCTTGGTGAACAAATTTGGGAATAGCAGCCATAACTACGGTAAAATAAGAAGAATGAGATAAAAACTTAAACGAAAGCTTTGAACTAAAATTATGGAAGCACTAATGCACGGAGGAAAAGCTCTACAAAAATAGCAAAGTCCTCAAATAAAGGGAAAGCAAGCTCATATATAGAGCAAGCGGCGATTTCTCGCCGACCCTAAAGGCCAAATAATTCTGATTAGGCCATTATCACTTTTGGGGAAGTGTGCCGGCGGGACCACCTCGTCCACCTCAGGCCATGTCATAGGAACGACGATGTCATATGGCGTTCAAGGGGTCAAGATTCCCATATCAATCTATCCTCGAGATGGTGTCTAATCTCGAGGATATCTGTCACTATAACTATGGGCTCTAAGAAGCCATCAATGTCAATCTAAGCCTCGAGATGGTGCCCGATCTCGAGGATCTCTATCAAAATGAAAATGAGCTCTAAGGAGCTATAAATATCGGTATAGCCTTGACATGGTGCCCGATCTTGAGGATCTCTAATATGACAAAAAGGGCCCCAAAAGAGCTAATAGTCTAGCCTCGAGATGGTGCCCGATCTCGAGGATCTTGATTACTCCGAGTACGGGCTCTAAAAAAGCCGACATCAAAATTCAACAAACTAGCTTTACGTAAGCAATGGAAAATAAATTTGAATACTTAGAACAAAAGTATCTCTTTTCATTCTCAAAAATTCATTTACAGAATGTGTCTTTACAAAACTCCCCCGAGGAGCCCATACACGAAGGAAGAAAAGAAGAAGCAGAAAGGACGACGTGAGACTATTTGTCACCCTCACTACCGTCTGAATCACTTCTAAAGTCCTCATCTGAAGTAGTTGAAGGTGCTGATCTTTCCTCCAAGGTTCTGGCTCTCTCGATCTCAATAAAGAGATCGACACCTTCGACGCTTGCTTCCTCGAAGGCATGCCTCCGAGCTTGTAGACGAGCATAAGCAACGACCCGAACCAACTTTTGCTCAACCTTTTCGGATATCTCCCTGGATCGAGCGTTTGAAGTAGCAGCATCTCTCTTGTATGAGGACACATCTTCAACGACCTCAACCTTGTCCACAGATAATGCAACGACCTTCTTCTGAGCATTTCGAAGAAGATCCAGGTTTGAGGCCAACTCTCCCAGCAAAAATGTCTTTTTCTAAGGTCGCGACCCCATTCTGTCTCTTCAGCTCGAGGATCTCCACATCCTTGGCTGCAACCTCTTCCTGAAGTTGCCCCACCAGGGCATCCTTTTGCCCAATCTGCAAAGGCGAAACAAAATAGTGAGCATCAAGTTACAAGAATAAAGAGATGAACACGGGAATACCGTGTTACCTACTCAGCGAAGCTGGTCCGTTCCTGGTGGACTCCCTCCAAACTTGCCCGAAGCTCATTCAACTCTTTTTCTTTCGGGTGGAGGAAGACTTCAACTCATTTAGCTTCAAGGTGAGCTTCTTGAGCTCCTCCTCACGGCATGAGAGCTCATCTTGAAGCTTTAAAAAGGCTTGGTCATACAATTTCTTGGCCTATGGCAAAAGTAGAGGAGTTAGAAAGACAAACGAAAAACTTGAGGCGCAAAGGGTATGTCGAGAATATTACCTGCTATTGAAGCTTCTCGGCCTTGTCAAGAGCGACGGGGATGTCGAGGTCTGTGTCCATGTTGATGCTAATGAAGTAATCCTTGAACATATCATCCTCTCCCTGAGAGGCCCCCACATTGGAATCACCTTTGTCCAGTGCGTCCCTTATTTCCCCTAGAGAAAATGAAGGGCCCGATTCAAAGCCCCCCATGGTCTCAATATCTATAGGCGTCTCTTCTCGACCCCAAAGAGTTTTAGTTTCAGGCCCTCTGAAATTTCCAGCCGAGGAACCACCGGCACGGACTGAACCATGTCGGACTTTAGGCTCAGGGACTGCGCCCAAACCCTCCTCGATGGTCTCTTTAGTACGAGTTGTTCCTCTTCGACCAGTCCCGACTCAGAGGCCCTCTGACCAATAACTTGTGGAGCATCAGCACTCCGTCGTGCCCTTTTTACTAAAGGGCGATCATCATCTTCATCATCATCCGCACAAAGACTTGTCGTAGCAGTTGAAGTCAGGACCGTGGCGTTGGTCTTAGTTGGAGACTTGGTTGATGCCTTCTTCTTCCTCTTCTTACTCTTGCCGGGTTTCGAGGTTCCTTCTTTACCACAAGGAGGCGGTCGCATCGACACACCTTCTCCTAGGCCTACACAAGCATGGAATATTAAACTCACCGCCACAAAGAATACTCATAAGAAATTTGGCAACGGCGGTAAGAAGTGCTTACCATGGTTCTTAGCCTGCCACCGCGTCTTGGACAAATCACGCCAAGAACGCCCACTATAAGGAAAGGTAGAGTCTAGCTGTCTGATCCATCTCGGAAGGTCCTGAACCGCGCCGGGGTACCAAATGGTGGCTGCATAATCAAGAAAAAATCATTTCAGGAAGGGAAGAAGGGGCAATAAAATATGCTGGAGGTAGGAACACTTACGTTTTATGTTCCATTCCTTCGGGAATGGCATCTTATCTGCAGAAATAGTGTCCGAGGTTCTTACTCTGACAAATCGACTCATCCATCCCCGTTCCTTGTCCTCATCGATGCTCGCAAAGAATGTCTTGGCGGATCGAGGATGAAGCTTGATTAAACCTCGGAAGATACGAGGGATGTACAATCTAACCATGTGATTGAGGGTGAAGGTCATTCCCTCGACCCGGTTGGAGAAATATCTGAGCATATAAAAAATACTCTAGAAAGAAGGATAAATCTGACCGAGTGACACTCGGTATTCACAACAAAAGTCGAGAATCACCAGATCTATCGACGGGGAAGAAGGATCTATGGGGACTAAAGTGAAGGGGTATGTATACACGCTAAGGAAGCCAGCTTTGTGGTCTACTATGGTTTCCTCAGGGTTGGGGATCTCTACTTGCACTGCCTTCCCCCATTGATAGTCTTTCTTTACCCTCGTCGTGTCGGTCACCACGTTGATGTACCAAGTTATGGGCTCGCATCAGCCTGGTGTAGAAAGAGGATTTTCGATGGCAAAATCGAAGACTGTGTCGAAGTGGCCAGGGGTGTATTGCTCAACACTTGGAGGTACTTTTGGTTTGCCCTTGGACGAGCATGATGAAGAAGCGATTCCCTCTTTCTGAGGTACCATTTTTGAAGTTTTTGTCATGATTATAGCTTAATGTCAAAGAAAGAGGGTGAAGAAACAAGTACAGAAAGAACATAAATGCAGAAAGTTGTGAACTTAGCCCTAAAAATTTGATGTTGTAAAAGTGTGAATGGCAAAACAAATTGAAGTATTTATAGAAGCCATTTGGGCGATGTTTTAGGAGTGAAAAGGTTGAACCAATGACGGTTTGGGGGCTTCTCGATAATCGTGTTGAGAGAACCCTCTGCGCAGCCTTAGAGTTATGTTATTTAATACTCTGATGGGCTGACGTCATAATGGGAGTATCGAAAAGGCAAGAATTCAAGACTGTTTCTTATCGTTTCACTCTAAGAAACGCAGACACTATTTGTATAGGGCTAAAATCGGAGAGTCTGATTTTGGAATCATCATGGCATTCTATAGCTCGTTGCCAGAAGGCTCAAGGTACAACTCGAGGTTTGATGAACCAGAAGGCTCGAGGCAGTACCAATCGGTGGCTATGATGAATGAGTGGGAGATTCCCAAGGCAAGTAGTTAGAGCTGACCAAGTCTAAGAGTAGTACAAGCTCGTACCGTGGCATTAAATGGATGTACCAGCTGCATATCTTTGTAATAAATACATATATACTATGTTGGGATTCCCCCTCCTATATAAAGGGGACCCTTGTCATTTTTTGCACAGATGATATTCAATAAAAGAACACAAGAACATTCTCTGCTCTCTAACTTAAACATTCTCCATTGCCTCTACTTTGATTTATTGTTTACATTTATTGTGTTTCATTAATTTTTCTTCATTTGTTACTCATCATTGATCATAAAGAGCTATCATCAAGGCTTCCAGAACTGTTAGTTCTTATCAATCGGCCCCAGTCCAGTGCTTTAGCTCGACCTCGAGGCCCGGTGCAGGCTAGCTCGAGGCCTCGATTCCCAGCCGATCGGTTTGCATAGCATATTATCTTCAAGCTCTTATCTCTTTTTCTTAGCTCACATTTAGCATCTATTGCCTAACAATTTGTACTAATATAGATCACATATTTTTAGAACCACAAAATCAAATCTAATTGTAATTACCATTTTCAAGGTAAACAAATAGAAAAATCCAATTATGGTAAACATGTTGCCCTTTCCTTCAAGAGATAGGAAAACCAAATATGGTAAAAATAAATCAGGTCAAACATCGAACAATTCTCCCCTTGGCCTGAATTTTCTAACAAAATAAAGTTGATCCACCTTCGTCACATAACCTTCAATAGGTCGCATCTCTAAATCTCCACCGCAAAGTTTGTCTCAACATGCGTAGCACTCTGGTCAAATTTCTCAAACAAAACTCTTGATTAGCGACAAATAGGTTGCAACTAGAAACTAAACTCGCCTAGATGAACCTTGCTCTGATACCACTATTATGTCGAGGAAGCGGTACCCAAAAATAAAGAAGATAAAGAACACCAAATTTTAACGTTGAAAACCCATATTTGGCCCCTTGGCTAGAGGAGGAGTTTGTTGGGCTCATGCCCATGTTGTCCAGCTAAAGGCCCAATGGCCTAATCCTATTCTCTTTCGGTTTTCATTCCTATTCGAAATTGGATTCGGTGTTTATTTCTATTTAGAGTTGGTTTTGGAATTAAGAGAAAGCACCACTCATGATCTATTAAAAGGACAACATTGAAGAATTGTTCTATGCTCACTGGATCAAGTCTTTGAAGACTTAAATACATAAGAGTGGTTTTTGAGAGAGCTTTCATCAAGAGGGAAGAGAGAAGAAAAGTATTATTTTTATTCCGACCAACTAACTTCAAATCATATTTTCCGATTCGTTGACCACTGGAGCGGGTTGAAATTTAGACTGAGTGTTCGTAATATGTTGGTCTTTGAGTTGAATGTTGATATCGAATTTAGAGTCCCGTAGCATCTGATTTCAAGCCCCGAACAACAACTCTAGTTTTGTAGCTTCTCCTCTTTCTTCAATTGATTTGTTCGTTGCTCTTGTTGCTCTGCGTTTGACACTTGTTGTGCAGCCAATTTTGAGATCTTTTGTAACTCTCTTATTGTTATAGTTTAGCTTTTCGAATCTTTGTGATCCTGTAATTTTTACCTTCGATTTGAAGGGTTTTTCATGAAAAGATGCACGCCTGTCTCTCTCTTCGATAACGCATGCATGTCTCTCTAACGGTAACACTGCCATTCCCACCGGCAAATCTCAACACCGGCGATTCATCTAGGTGAACCAGGTAAGTTCGACCCTCTCTTTCTCTCTCCTTTCCTCTCCTTTCTCTCTCCTTTCTCTCTCCCGGGTCTCTCTCTTCCTTTCCCTTTCTTTTAACCCTAGCAGCAGCTAGGCCGGCGACCCACCGGCGCAAGATATCTTCTGCTTTTCCGGCCCAGCAACAACACTCTCCCCTGAGTTTCCACTTTCTTCAAACCTTGCCTCGGCGTACCTCTAGTTCTCGGGCAGGCACTGTTTTTCGGTGACCGTTCCGGTGACAGTCCCCCCCCTTTTCTAGGCCTCGGGGTTTGTTGTGTGTGTTGCAGGTAGAACTTTTGGTGGCTGTTTGGAGACGGGTGGGAGGTGCACGGACAAGCATAGCGGAGCAGGCCATTTGACAGTCACAAAGGGCTGGACGTCGGGTTCCAAAGTACCCAGGTTATATTTGCGGGAATTGCTGCAGCGGCCCAGGCAAGCGCGAGGCATACAGGCGAGTAAGGCAGAGCATCTCCGGGTGTATCAAGTTATATTTCCAGGTTCTTTCCATCAGGAGTTGGTACCTCCTGTTTTCTTGTCTCTTTCTCTGTGTTAGATAATTTGTGGCTATCTAGTTAGCACCATTTTAAGCGTATTTTTAGTATACTTGTAGTTGCAACCGGCTATTTTCTGGTTTAGGCCCAGGTTAGTGCCTTCCGAAGTCTGTCGTAGGTATAGTGGCCGTGGTGTGGGATGGTAGAGTAAGGTCATGTCCTCGAGGGGTGCCGGGGGTAAGAAGGGGGTAGGGAGGGGGTCAGGGGTTGGGACGAGAGGAAAAGAGGGTAAGGGGAAAGAGGGAGGATGTAGATTAAGGATCGGGTCGTGGAACATAGGCACGCTTATGGGTAAGTCTATTGAGTTGGAAAAGATTCTCCAGAAGAGAAAGGTTAATATAGCTTGTGTCCAGGAGACTAGGTGGGCAGGGTCGAAGGCGAGGAATGCGGACGGGTATAAGTTGTGGTACTCTGGAGTCATGAGGGGTAAGAATGGAGTGGGTATCTTGGTGGATAGGGATCTTAGAGAGCCTGTGGTTGAGGTTAGGCGAGTGAATGATAGGCTAATGTTTATTAAGTTGGTCATTGGTGAGTGCACCCTCAATGTAGTTAGCGTTTACGCACCGCAAACGGACTTGGATGAGGAGGTTAAGAGGCGCTTTTGGGAGGGCCTGGATGAGATTGTGCGTAGTATTCCTCCTACTGAAAGGTTATTTATTGGAGGGGATTTTAATGGCCATATTGGGGCGGCTGCTGGTAGTTATGGCGAGGTGCATGGTGGCTTTGGCCTTGGGGATAGGAACGGAGGAGGTACTTCGTTGTTAGACTTCGCTAAGGCTTTCGAGCTGGTGATTGCGAACTCAACTTTTCCGAAGAGGGAGGACCATCTGGTTACTTTCCAAAGTTCGGCGGCGAAGACTTATATCGATTACCTTCTCCTCAGAAGGTGTGATAGAGGGTTGTGCAAGGATTGCAAGGTTATCCCGGGAGAGACCCTCACGACTCAGCATAGGCTCTTAGTGATGGACATCGGCATTATGATGAAGAGGAAGAAGAGGTATGCTCGTGGCCGACCAAGGATTAGATGGGGATCTTTAACCAAGGATAAAGCACAGGAATTGGAGGGGCGGTTATCTGCTATGGGAGCTTGGAGAAGTAGTGGAGACGCGAGCACTATGTGGTCAACTATGGCGAACTATGTGAGGAAGGCGGCGAGAGAGGTGTTAGGTGTATCGAAGGGTTTTTCTGGTAGGCAACAAGGATACTGGTGGTGGAATGACATAGTCCAAGGTAAAGTGGAGGCGAAGAAGGTAGTGTACGCGAAGTTGGCAGGGAGCTCAAGCGAGGAGGAGAGGATAGCGAATAGAGAGAGGTACAAAGTGGCTAGGAAGGAGGCGAAGCTGGCGGTCACGGAGGCTAAGAATGCAGCGTTTAGTCATATATACAAGGAATTAGGGGAGAAATGAGGGACATGAAGTTGTTTCGGCTGGCTAAAGCGAGGGAGAGGAAGGCCCGGGATCTGGACCAAGTGAGGTGCATCAAAGATGAGGATGGTAGAGTATTGGTGGGAGATCCCCAGATTAAGCAGAGATGGCAGACGTACTTCTATGGTCTTCTAAATGAGGCGGGGGACCGAGATATAGCGCTAAGGGACTTGGGGCATTCAGAGAGTCTCTGAGATTTTAGGTATTGCAGGCGCATAAGGGTCGATAAGGTCGTGGGGGCTTTGCGTAAGCTGAGTAGGGGTAGAGCGACCGGGCCAGATGAAATTCCGGTTAAGTTTTGGAAGTATGTGGGTAGAGCAGGATTGGAATGGCTGACTGGGTTGTTCAATGTAATTTTTAAGATGAAAAGGATGCCGGAGGAACGGAGGTCGAGTACAGTGGTACCGTTGTACAAGAACAAAGGTGATATCCTGTGTTGTAACAATTATAGGGGTATCAAGTTACTTAGCCATACCATGAAAGTCTGGGAGAGGGTGGTGGAGGTGAGGGTGAGGAAGACGACGTCTATATCCGACAATTAGTTTGGTTTCATGCCGGACCGCTCCACTACGGAAGCTATCCACCTTACTAGGAGGTTGGTGGAACAGTACAGGGATAAGAAGAAGGATCTGCATGTGGTGTTTATTGACTTGGAGAAAGCATATGACAAGGTTCCTAGGGAGGTGCTCTAGAGATGTCTTGAGGTGAAGGGCGTGCCGGTAGCCTACATAAGAGCGATCAAGGATATGTATGATGGAGCTAAGACTAAGGTTAGGATTGTGGGAGGCGACTCGGAGCATTTTCCGATTGTTATGGGATTACACCAAGGCTCTGCGCTTAGCCCATCTTATTTTCCTTGGTGATGGATGATTTGACACATCATATTCAAGGGGAGGTGCCATGGTGTGTTCTATTTGCTGATGACATTGTTCTAATTGACGAGACGAGGGCAGGTGTTAACGAGAGATTGGAGGTTTGGAGACAGACTCTCGAGTCTAAGGGTTTCAAATTGAGCAAGTCTAAGACAGAGTACCTGGAGTGCAAGTTTAGCACTGGGTTGAGGGATGTAGGTGGGTGTGAGCACGTGATTTTTTCCCTAAATGTATTCCTCCAACAAATTTAAAACAAAATAATTTCTTTCAGTGTTTGCAATTTTGTTGGATTTCGTGGCATTTTCTGTTAATTATTTGCATTTGTCTGTGCACGTTTATTTTATTTAATTCATGAAAAATACAAAAAATATATGTTACATCTGCATTTAGGATTTAATTTTATATTTTTAGATTAATTAGCAAATTAGTTTGTTTTATAAAAAATGAAAATCACAAAAAATAATTCATTTTGCATCTTTACTTTTTAATTTTGAATTGTATAATTTTTCTTTAAATTTAGGATTTAATTAGTTATTGTAAATACCATGATGAGTGATTAATCTAATTGGGTAGGATAATTTAGTTTAAAAATTATTATTAGTTAATTTAGGGTTTATTTTAATTTTGAAAAGAAAAGAATTTTGGAAATTGAAAAGGAAAAGAAATAAATGAAAGGAAACCTAAATCTGGGCCAAAATCAATCCAAATTTCCCCAGCCCAAACGAAAACTACCCAATACCCGACCCAAACCACCCTAACCCAGTCCGGATTCCCCCCCCAAACGAAACGACGTCGTTTCATGGGCAATAGATCAGGACCGTCGAGGTTTCTTGATCGGACAGTTCTGAAGCCCAGGTCCCTTAGTATTTAAATGTCCAAACCTGCCCCTCCACCCCTCACTCATCTCCCTCACAAACCCGCCCCTCTCACTATCCCCGTCAGAACCGCTGACCGAAAATCGTCTCCGCCGGCGGCGGTGCTCTAATCGACCCCAAACTTACACCAAATAACCTCCTCCATCTCCACATCCCAGATCTGCACCCCTTTTCCCTCAAATCGAACCCAACCTGTTCGAATCTCAATTCGAAACCTCAAACCCTAACCGCCGCCCTAGAATTCCCAACCCCTGCCCGGCGGCGGAGCTCGAACACCACCCAAAATCTAGCCATGCAACCATCACTATTCCCTTAACCCTAATCCACCACCATTTCTCCCCAAATCCTCACCAAACCAGGTCCAAATCAAATCTAATAATGAAGAAGGAGACAATCTGGCAAGCTGCCAAGTTTTCTATGAACGATGCGGCTCGAGACTAGTATTATTCATCTGTTCTCAAAGAGAACACGAAGGTAATACCAGTTTCGGGTCAAGTCGAGTCGCCTGAGGTTGCCCAAGTTCTGTCCATGTGATTTCCTAGGTATTTCTGTTTTTGCCCTTTCATCTCCATCTTCCGTTTATTCGTATACTCGCACATTTCTGCTTCTTCTCTTTTCTGTCCATTTTCTGTTCACCTGTCCCTCTCATTTTCTTCCAGTTTTTTTAATTTAATTTCTGAGTTTGAATGGGGTGAAGTATTAAAACACTGAATATTGGTTCCTTTGGTAAGCTTTACAGTTTTTCTGGCAGAAGTTCTCATGAATTCTATTGTAACTTGTGCATATTTTCTGTTTCAGTTCCGGTTTGTGTTCCTAATCATATATTTGGCTCTGGTTAATTCGAATCATAGCTCGTTGTTTTAATCTGGAAGGAGAGCTTAGTTTATTCAGGTAATTTTGTTCTCCTAATTTCAAAATGAGTATATTGTTTGGGTTTTGGGGTCGTTTTTGAATCCTTCATAGGGGCCTGTTAAGTGTTGGGTCAAACCTGATCCATCAATACTTCAAATTGGGTTAATCTGACCCATGTAATTTGCTGAAGGTAATTTCAGGGGTTGCGGGGGGTAGTTCAGGAAATTGGCTTAGGGACTTTGGTGTAATAGAATAGGAAGCTTCCTAAGAAGCTGGGTTGGGGACTCTTTCGAAATTCTGAGAGTTAACTAAGGTTCCCTTAAGCAAAAACAAAAATTTGAAAAGGACTAAAATAAAAAATTGAACCCTTAAGGCTGCCCTGTTTTCTTGCCTATAAAGGCATCATTTCTTGCCTTTCAAGAGAGACCCAAGAGCTGAAAATAAGAAAACCTCAGAAAATACAAAAAATGGCAGGAATTTTACTATTTCGTTGAATTTCAGTGAGTGTGGATTCCTTTTCAACTTTTGAAACTACTTTTACTCATCCGAGTGGGAAAGGGACTGAACTTGGTCACCAAAGTTGGGTCTAAAGTTTTGTTGGGATGCTGAGTATTTGAGTTTGTTGTATTGAGCTACTGCACATCATTTCTAGGGTTGGAACTGGTTTTGCTGGTTGTTTCAGTGCTGATTCTTATTGCTGCTCCTGTTGATTTTTCATTTTTGTCTTTGTTCATTCCCAGGTACACATCTCTACACTTTATTCGAATGTAAAGCTTGATGTGGGATATCAGAAAAAATGAAATCTGGAGCTTTGAGTTGTATTCAATTTGAGTTTAAATTAAGAATATAACATGCTTTTTTTCTCTGTTTTGCTGGACATTTCACTTACTGCCTTTCAACTGTGGACAATGGGATCAACCTTTAACCCCTGAATGTCATACGACATGGTAGCCTAGTCTAAATGTCTACTTCAGTATAAGTTCTTTATATGTAGTCATTTTACTATTCATTTGTCTCGAGGTCAGCAGTTGGACTGATTTAGATACTGTTGACTCAAGATTGTTTATTTCACGGACTATTAGATCTGATTGAAATTGGTATTTACGTTTAACCTGCTTGAGTTTTGTATCGCATTTTTGGTACAGTTTCAGAATTTGAGCAAGTTGCTAACTCTCGAAGAACTGTGATTCAGACTATGAATTTATAGTTCGACGAGTACCAAATCTGGTAAAATGCCATCAGGATACGAGCTCCATGCAATATGTTGATGATTTAGTTGCGAATTATTATTATTATTCAATGTTCAGTTTTTTTTAAATAACGATCACTTGGGCGTATTGCATCTTTGGTTTATACGCATACCAGTCAGTCATTTGCTGGCCAGGGCCAGTAGGCCCAGCTGACTTTTGGGCCTGGTCTTGGGGGGCCCTTTGGAAATAAAGAGTAGTCTCGCTGTTTTCGTTTGTCATGGGCCTCTTCTTGAGCCTAAAAGTTTATTTGTTGTTGATGTTAACTAATTGGGGTGGTCCGGCTTCCGAACATCTAACGCCCCTCCCCCCTTCCCTAATAGTCGCATACCTCGGCCTTAAATCGCTTTAGTTCAATTATTTGTGGTAATTAATTTGAGGCAAGCCATAATTAGACACTTAGTAACAAATGGCTCTTGTGTTAATTTCATAATATAGACGTAAAATAACAAATGTTCGTAGAGAAACCTTTAGGGCCATTTAAAATACTATCGTGGTTGTGGACATGTTCGCGTGACACGGTTACGACTTCTTTAAAAATAAATCGGAGTATACGTTCGCATAACTTCGGCTAAACTTTCTTAATAAAACAAAGCGTTATTAATTATGGACACGTTCGCATGAAATAATTTTTGACGCGCCAAAGGGAAAGAGTATACGTACGCGTAACTCAATTCTTTAACTACGAATAATCAAGTGATTTAAAAGCAGTAAAGGGTAAATGCACATAGGATCTAAAATCAGTAATTAAATAATTTTAATAAGCCAAGTATGATCAAAGCGATCGTGCTAGAACCACAGAACTCGGGAATGCCTAATATCTTCTCCCGGATTAACAGAATTCCTTAACCGGATTTCTGTGTTCGCGGACCGATAATAGAGTCAAACTTCCTCGATTCAGAATTTTAAATCGGTGACTTGGGACACCCTAAATTATCCCAAGTGGCGACTCTAATTTTTAATAAATAAACGATCCCGTTTCGATTGTTCTTTAATTGGAAAAACTCCCTTATATTTATGCCCTTTACGGGGTGTGGGTAAAAGGAGGTGTGACAGCTCTGGCGACTCTGCTGGGGATCGAACCCAGAATCTCTAGTTCAAGGTTCAAGAATTCAAGCTTGTTAACGTGATTTTAACTTGGCTTTATTTATTGTTAATATTACTGTATTTTGTGAATCTTTTGTGCTAAATGCTATCTGTTTACCGCTTTTATATTATCTGGATTGTATATAACTGTCTTCTTACGCCACCCATCTAAGTCTTCTGGAAATGGTGCATACGTTTGCGTAGCCCACTTTTTCTGTAGAAATTATACCAAATAGAATGAGGCTGGGCAAGCGACAAAGCTGGGTAGACTTCAGTGCTCCCGGTACGTCACCCCCTCCTCGTCCCCAGTTGTCCGCTCGGATACTCCAAGTCTAGACCAAAACCCCAGGATTTAAACCTAGAAAAACACAGTCCCATGCCGGATCCCTAGTAGGAACGTTTGTTTGCATCATGTGCATTTGACTTAGGGGGATTAACATAGGGGTTGGGTCCGTCTAGGACAGGTATGCCCAAAAGAACAGACCATCCTGATGCATTCTACGTGCTATGTGAACATTTATTTTGGCTTGCATGCTGACCGACTAGGGAAAATAAAGTGAAAAAAGAGGGAAACCCAAAGAGTGATATAGGGAAGGACATAAAACCCGGTTTTAAACATCCCGGAATTTGAAAAGCGTCCTGAAACTCTGCCCAAAATTTTTCAAAAAAAGTTATTTCAAAAGAGCCAAACACTGTGTCCTTTCAAATGTGTCAAAGCTGACCGAACTACGCAGGTCTGATTCTCACCGGATGTGGGATATGTAGGCAACCTACATAAGGTTCGGCCCTATTTTTGAAAAAAAAAAGAAAGAAAAACAAGGAAAGAGAGTTGGTGGTCGAGTGAACGCAATCTTGATTTTTGGTTGAAATAAGCCGATTCAGCTTCGGTAGTGTCTTAAACCGTTCTTGCCAAGATAGCCTCAGAGTATTGTTTCAGTTGTCGAAAGGCTATTTCCGTAAAAGAATGAACAAGTTTGTGATGGGTCATAAAATAATTCCCCCCGGCCTCAAAATTCGCACGAAATTGGAAAAGGGCCGCATTTGCAAAAACAGCCATTTGACTAAAGTTGGCATATAGGGGAAGAAATTATGGTTCTTTTCTTCTTTTCTTTTCTCTTTCATTTTTCTTTTCTTCTTCAAAAAACTGTTTACAAAAGGGTCAACTCGAGTCAACCCTAACCTTAATCTTCCACAGGAACAAATGAATACCATCCAGGAACCGCCAGAAGTGGTCAGGGAACAGGCTCGGCTACACTTGCGTATGTGGTGGAATGATCTAGACGAAGATGGTCAGAAATGGGTGAAAAATCACTTGGGTGCTCTTATAGACATCTTTGAAATCAAACCGCACGAAGATCTGGTCAAAGCTTTGGTAACTTTCTGGGATCCTGTCCACAATGTCTTTCGTTTCTCGGATTTTGAGATCACCCCTACTTTGGAGGAGATACATGGAATTCAGACGGAATTTGAAGAAGCAACAACTTATATTTCCAAGGACTCCATCGGTGCACAAGTTCTTTGACCTCCTGAATATTAGTAAACAGACAAATAAGGAACGTGTGAGCAACGGGTGCTATGCTTTCCATTTCTTATACTTCAGGTTCGGGCATTCTGCTGGTTTTGAAATGCATGAAAAGGGTCTAAGCAATAAACAAAACAAAAGCCTTTGGCAAGTTCATCGACAGTTCACATTTATTGTGGCATTCTTGGGGATCATGGTTTTTCCAAATGAGAAAGGGACGGTGGATATTCATATGGCTAGAATTGCACAAATCCTCACTACCAAGGAATAGTTATCGGTATCTAAAAAATGGCACCCAGGTACCAGACATCACCAAGGGGGAAGTAAATCCAAATTATGCTACTTGGTTTGGGAAAATGTCTTATGTAAACAACGAGCCAAAGCCCGAAAGGCCCGCCAAAAGGCCTCATGTTCAAGCCTTTGATGATAAAATTCAAGAGAGGTTAGCTTGGGGGGGAAGGAAAAGGAATATAAGGCCATCATCCATGGTCTACGAGAAGAATTGAGAAATGTTACCTTCAACGATGATTTGCAGCACATGATGTCGAAGGTGAAAGGAGAAGATTGGTGCGAGAAAATGAAGGCCTCAGAGCTCAGGTTCGACAGTTGAAAATTGAAGCCGAGAACCCAGGCCGAAGCAGGAAGGATGAAAGGCTCATTTACAACCTCACCCAAAACGTACGCGACTATGAAGATGACCTGCAGAAAGCTGAGTCTGAGCTAGCAAAAGCACGGGCGAGGTTGGCTAAAAGTGCCGAAGGGCATGCAGCTATCGTTCAACAGATGAAAGAAAGATATGAAAAAGGAGTCACAGGTTGGGAAAAGACAATTGGCAACCTCGAGGGTGAAATGGCTAAACAAGCCAAAAATTTTAAGGCTGAAAGAGAACATTGTTACGCCTTAATGGAACAGCTAGAAAGGGACTTGCAACAACTCCAAGAGCAGAACCAGGTAGCCAAACGAACTTTGGAAGCTAAAACCGAACAAATTGGGCGTTTATTGCAAGAGAAGAGCATCATAAGAGAGCGAGCCAAAAGGGTCGCCAACTATATCATAATGAAGTGCAATAGCTGTGAGGATATGACGAGATATATGTTCTTCGCTACTGTGATGATTTTTGTTCACCGGGTAATGGAGGATCTCTACCACCTTCAGGGAGATTTAGCGAGTCGGCCCACAGCAAGGCCGAATGACACCCCGTGGGTCCCGGGGACAATTGAGGCATTGATGTATTCGTGATTTCTTGAGTCTGTATTTTCTTTCCGTTAAAGTTTGCCAGTTGTTTTGGAGTCGGTATTTTTGTTATCAGAATATGTGGGTTGTTTGTTTTTGAGTCTGTATCTCGTTCTTTCATCAGAGTCTGTTAGTTTCTTTCGAGTCTGTTAGTTTCAGTCTTTGTAATAGCATTTTTATATATATAAAAACTGAAAATCCCAAAATGTTCTTACCTTATTTCACACTTATTCCCAAGAACTACGCTTGGTCTGATTCATGCGGGATCATGATACGTAGGCAATCTCCATAGGATTCGACCGTAACCAAATAAAAAAGAGAAAGAAAGAGCGGAAAAACAAGAAAGAAAAGAGAGAAAATAAAAATCAAGAGAGAAATAAAAACAAAGAGAGAACGAAAGGAAGGAAAAGGAAAAGAAAGAAAAGGGGGAGGTTTGCAATCAAAAGTAAGAAAAGGTCGGAATGACGCATGCAACCGATCAAACACATAATAGGGACGGTTAACTATTTAGGTGCATTCATGCCCAATGTGCGGTTACCAATCTGTTAAAGCCTAATTGCTAACAAGGTTGTTGTTTGATGTATTAAGCCCAGGTAGGTGGTTAGTTGATTGGCATTCTGGCAACTCATTCCTACAACACCCGATCAAAAGACAGGCTGAATATGGTCGACCAGGAACCGGAAACAAGTATTGTCAACCCGTCGAAAGAGGTGAAAAAGTGGACGTTAATGCGATGAGGGAAGAAATGTATAAGCTGAAGCAACAAATGGCTGAAATGTACCAAGCCTAGGCGAAGGGGCATCCACCACCACTTTATCCCGCCAACCCTGCTTATATCCCACCATCAGCCCAACCTCCGGAGCCTCCCACTGTGAATCATTTCCAGCCTTTCCTCTCTACCAACAATGCCATGGCACCACTTCCCATACTTCTCACCACCCAAACAAGTCCCATACCCTCCTCCACCAATTACACATGTTTTTCTGGCACCTCCACCTGCTACATTACACCGATCTTCCAGTGAACCCCTGTTCCAAACTCACGACAACCAGTACTATCCCCATGAACCCACCTTCAAAGTTCCAAAACCATATCCTTACACCCCTCATCTTGATATCCCGACAGAGACCGAGAAACCGCCCAAAAATCCCGAGCATGAAGAGATGATTAGAAAGGTCAAAAGCTTAGAACAGTCATTCCGAGATATGAGAGGGCTGGGAGGTCAAGTGAGTGTGGCCTATAAGGATTTATGTCTGTTCCCGGATGTTCAGTTGCCAGTAGGGTCCAAAATGCCCAAGTTTGATCTGTACGATAGGCATGGTGACCCAGTAGCACACTTACGAGGATTTTGTAGCAAAATGAGAGGAGCAGGTGGAAGAGATGAATTGCTGATGGCATATTTCAGCCAAAGTTTAAGTGGATCAGCCTTAAAATGGTACACCAGACAAGATCACAACAGGTGGTACACATGGGACGATTTGGCCCAAGCCTTCGCTTGCCATTTTCAGTACAACCTCGAAATTATCCCAATCGTCTATCGTTGACAAAGCTGGAAAAGAAGCCCGGTGAGAGTTTCAGGGAATATGGATTCCATTGGAGAGATCAAGCAGCGAGGGTTGACCCTCCGATGAAAGAAAGCGAGATGGTTGATTATTTCTTGCAGGCTTTGGAACCCACTTATTTTGGTCACTTGGTGTCAGCAGTAGGTAAGTCCTTTAATGAAGTCGTAAAAATGGGAGGCATGGTTGAAGAGGGACTCAAGTCCAACAAGATCATGAGTTATTTAGCAATCAAAGCGACCACTCAGGCCATTCAAAACGGTACTGGGGGTGTGCTCAGGAAGAAGAAGAAGGAGGATGTTGCAACAATTGAGTCGGGAGCTTGGGTTGGATCCAGGAACCTTCCCCATTACTACAACCAGCTGCGACCCTATCCCCAAACTTACCCCCACACTCCATATAACTCACCACAACACTATTACCCACCGCCAGATCCCCATTTTTTTGTCCACCACGCACAAACCTATACCCAGTCGTTGCTCACTCACAATGGCGTGCACCAGCTCCACAAAACCCATACCAAGCTCCACAAAATAACTAACCACACCCAAAAGCCTGCAGAAATCCTCCTTGAACGGGTTTTCGACCCAACCAAGCCTTTAAGAATGAGAGGTTGCAGAAGCAAAAGACTTTCACTCCATTGGGAAAATCGTATGCTATCCTATTCCGCAGATTAAGACAGTTGGGTATGTTGAATCCAATCGAGGCTAAATTGTCGAATCCCCCTCCCAGAAATCTTGACCGCTCGGTGAGTTGTGAGTATTGTTCAGGGGCCCCGGGACATGACACAAAGAAATGCTGGAAATTGAAAACAGTCATTCAAGAACTCATTGGCACCAATCGGATTGAGGTCCAAGCTCCGGAGGCGCCCAATATCAATCAAAATCCCTTGACATCCCATTATGAAACAAATATGATTGAGATATTGCATAGTGGGGAGCCTAAGAAGCCTTCGCATACCATCATGATGATTCGGGCTAGTGAAGCCAGGCCATTTGAAAAGTCAACCAGTGAGAAGTTTGTGATCAAGTTTAACAGGGCAAATAATGAACCATCTATGGAGGTCAAGAGGGGGTCCTCAAGTGACGTTGCAGGAAAACATGAAAAAGCAAAAGTGGTTGTATTGGGAGTGATGAACAAGCCCGTGGTAATTGTGAAGGGCGCCCCACAGATCCTATCGTTATCAAACTGGTAACTCAATTACTGATAGTTGACAGCAAGGCAATCCCATGGAATTATGAACGAGTGACCGTGACTTACAAAGGGAAAGAGGTTAAAGAAGAAGTGTGTGAGACTCATGGTTTGACTCGATCGGGGAGATGCTTTGCCCCCGAAGAGTTGAGAAAAGCTAAGACCTCAAAAGATAATCCAGTGTTGGTGAAGAAAGCTATGACTAAGGAAGAAGCAAAGGAGTTCTTGAGAAAAATGAAAGTGCAGGACTATTCCATTGTGGAACAGTTGAGGAAAACATCGGCTCAGATTTCATTATTATCATTATTGATCCATTCCACGAGCACCGTCGAGCTTTGATGAAGATCTTGAACGAGGCTCACGTTCCTGACAAAATCTCAGTAAATCACTTAGAAAAGATAGCTAACGAGATATTTGAGGTAAATAGAGTCACTTTTTCTGATGATGAGTTGCCCGTGGAGGGTACCGAGTACAATAGAGCCCTCTATCTGATGGTGAAATGCGAAGATTCCGTGGTTACTCGGGTACTGGTTGACAATGGGTCCAGCGCGAACATTTGTCCTCTCTCCACATTGAACAAGCTGCAAGTGGAGGATGAATGAATTCACAAGAATAGTATTTGCGTTCGGGGATTCGACGGTGGGGGTAAAGATTCAGTCGGGGACATAGTGCTTGAGCTCATAATAGGGCCAGTTGAATTTACTATGGAATTCCAGGTGTTCGATGTGGCTGTTTCGTACAATCTATTGTTGGGACGACCCTGGATCCATGCTGCCAAAACAGTCTCGTCTACTCTGCATCAAATGGTCAAGTTTGAATGGGATTGACAGGAAATTGTTGTACACGACGAAGATAATTTTTGTGTGCCCAATGGTACCATTGTTCCGTTCATAGAGGTTGATGATAACAAGGGACCATGGGTTTATCAGGTTTTCGACACAATATCGGTAGAGAAAATTCTGGAAGGAAAGTGTGCTCCAACTCCAAATATGGTTGCTGCATCAGTTATGGTAGCTGTTGAAATGTTGAAAAATGATTTTGTACCGGGCAGGATTTGGGTGCATCTCAGCAAGGTATCGTGCAACCAGTTTCTCTTCCAAAGAATCTGGATACTTTTGGTCTGGGGTTCAAGCCTACCATTGCAGACGTGAGAAGAGCTAGAAAAATGAAATAGAAAGCATGGGCATTGCCAAATCCAATCCCGCGTCTGTCCAGATCATTTGTCAGGCTGAGTATCATAAAGCGACTAATGTCAAAGGTTCCTAGACCACTTGTTAGTGCCGATTGAGACTTGGAGAAGGGGTTCGAAAGGTTATTCGCCGAGGTTAACATGGTTTAGGCTGGGGAAAGGTCCAGCAGGGCAGATGTTCAATTGATGGGACCACGTGCAAAAGTCAACAACTGGGAAGCTACTCCTCTTCCTACCTGGAGGGAGTCTTGGTAGTGGGTTTTGATTTTCTTTTAGTTGTCTGGATTATTCCAGGGTCTGTAATTCAGATATTATGTTCCGTACAGTTGGATGTGTCAAAACCCTGATAGCTTTAAATTCAATGAAATGCAATTGTTCCTTTTCCTTCATTTCTTCTAATTTTATTTTGTTTCTTCTTTTGTACAATTCTTTTTATGCTGATATTAATGACATGACATGCATGAGAAATCTTCGGCCCAGTTTTAAAAGCCAATCAAACTCTAAAATAATAATACAAGAAATTGAGTGTGATGACGAGTTGGAATTTGATGATGATGAGGCCTATGAAGAAATTAGTAAGGAACTAAGTCATTTTGAGGAAAGCCCAAACCTAATTTGAACGATACAGAAGCAGTTAATCTAAGGGACCAAGAAAATGTCCGTGAAACTAAGAGTGTACATCTGGAACCTCAACTTAGGAAGGAGATAATTAAAGCACTGTTCGAATACAAAGATATTTTTGCATGGTCCTATGATGACATGCCAGGTCTAAGCACTGATTTAGTGGTTCACAAGTTGCCCACTGACTTGGCATTCCCTCCTGTCAAATAGAAGCTGAGAAAGTTCAAAACAGATATGAGTGTAAAGATCAAAGAAGAGGTCACCAAGCAGTTCGATGCTAAAGTCATTCGGGTCACCCGGTATCCCACCTAGTTAGCTAATGTTGTGCCTATACCAAAGAAGGATGGCAAGACCAGGGTGTGTGTTGACTATCGGGATCTCAACAAGGCGAGTCCAAAAGACAATTTCCTATTGCCGAACATCCATATTTTGATCGATAATTATGCCAAACATGAGATTGGTTCTTTTGTGGATTGTTATGTGGGTTATCATCATATCTTAATGGACAAGGAAGATGCAGAAAAGACGGCATTCATCATGCCATGGGGAACGTACTGCTGTCGGGTCATGCCATTTGGCTTGAAGAATGCTGGGGAAACCTACATGAGGGCAATGACAACAATATTCCATGATATGATACACCAGGAAATCAAGGTTGTACGTGGATGGTGTGATCGTGAAGTCTAGAAAGCAGTTTGACCATGTCAGGGATCTGAAGAAGTTCTTCCGAAGGCTTCGCAGGTACAATCTCAAGCTTAATCCTACAAAGTGTGCTTTTGGGGTGCCGTCTGGAAAGTTGTTGGGGTTCGTAGTCAGCTGCCGGGGCATTGAACTGGATCCATCAAAAGTCAAGGCCATCCAGGAATTGCCACCTCCGAGGAACAAGACCGAGGTGATGAGTTTGTTGGGGAGATTGAATTATATCAGCAGGTTCATCGCTCAGCTCACGACAACTTATGAGCCAATCTTCAAACTGTTAAAGAAAGACGTTGCAGTCAAGTGGGCAGATAAATGTCAGGAGGCGTTTGATAAGATAAAGGGGTATTTGTCAAATCCACCCGTATTGGTCCTGCCAGAACCAGGGCGACCTTTGATCCTATATTTGTTGGTTCTGGACAATTCATTCGACTGTGTATTGGGTCAACATGACATCACTGGCAGGAAGGAGCAGGCCATCTATTACCTCAGCAAGAAGTTCACATCGTACGAGGTTAAGTACACTCAGCTTGAGAAGACATGTTGTGCACTAACTTGGGTGGCACAGAAACTAAAACATTATTTGTCATCTTACACTACCTATCTCATATCTCGCTTGGATCCATTGAAGTATATCTTTCAGAAGCCTATGCCCACAGGGAGGATTGCAAAGTGGCAGATCCTGCTCACAGAGTTTGACATTGTCTACGTGACTCGAACTACAATGAAAGCACAGGCCTTGGCAGACCATTTGGTCGAAAACCCGGTTGATGAAGATTATGAACCTTTGAAAACTTATTTCCCTGATGAAGAGGTGATGCACATTGATGAGTTGAAATAAGTCGAGAAGCTGGGTGGAAACTTTTCTTTGACGGGTCCGCAAACATGAAGGGCGTAGGGATAGTAGCAGTACTTATTTCTGAAACAGGGCAACACTACCCTGTTACGGCTCAGCTTCGTTTTTACTGTACCAACAACATGGCCTAATACGAGGCGTGCATTCTGGGTTTGAGGTTAGCTATGGATATGGGTGTCCAGGAAGTCTTAGTCTTGGGAGACTCGGACCAAATTCATGGAGAATGGAAAACACGGGATTTGAAACTCATACTATATAGACAATGTTTGCATGATCTCTGTCAGCGGTTTCAGTCAATAGAATTCAGGCATATCCCAAGGATCCATAATGAAGTCATCGATGCTTTGGCTACTCTGGCGTCAATGTTACATCATCCAGATAAGGCTTATGTGGACCCTTTGCAGATTCAAGTATGTGATCAGTATGCTTACTGTAATATGGCGGAAGAAGAACTTGATGAGGAGCCATGGTTCCATGATATCAAAGAGTACATCAAGATGGGGGTATATCCGATACAGGCCACAGGTGATCAGAAAAGAACAATTCAACGATTGGCAAGTGGATTTTTCTTCAGTGGAGGGGTATTGTATAAAGAACTCCAGATCTGGGGTTGCTCAGATGCATAGATGCCAGACAGGTCACAGTTATCATGACTGAGGTACACTCCGGAGTTTGTGGACCGCATATGAGTGGGTACGTTCTGGCAAAGAAGATTCTCCGAGCAGGTTATTAATGGCTTACTATGGAGCGAGATTGCATCAGTTTTGTGCGCAAGTGTCATCAATGCCAGGTGCACGGAGATTTGATTCATTCCCCACCATCTGAATTGCATACAATGTCGGCACCCATGGCCTTTTGTTGCTTGGGGCATGGATGTCATTGGGACAATCGAGCCAGCAGCATCAAACGGACACAGGTTTATTCTGGTAGCCATTAATTATTTCACCAAGTAGGTTGAAGCGAAAACTTTCAAATCTGTGACCAAGAAAGCAGTGGTCGTTTTTTTGCATTAAAATATCATCTGTCGGTTTCGGATTCCGAAGGTAATCATCATGGATAATGGTGCTAATCTCAACAGTCATCTGATGACGGAGACCTATCAGCAGTTTAAGATTATACATCGCAATTCCACCACATATCTCCCCAAAGCGAATGGAGCAGTCGAGGAATCCAATAAGAATATAAAGAAGATACTGCGAAAAATGGTGGAAGGGTCCAAACAATGGCATGAGAAGTTACCTTTCGCATTGTTGTGTTATCGCACTACTGTTCGCACTTTAGTAGGGGCCACTCCTTATTTGTTGGTGTATGGCACAGAGGTAGTAATACCCACAGAAATTAAAATCCCATCCTTTCGGATTGTCACTGAGGCAGAAATCGATGACATTGAATGGGTCAAAACCCGCTTGGAGCAATTAAGTCTGATTGATGAAAAGAGATTGGCAGCAGTATGTCACGGCCAATTGTACCAACAGAGAATGGCGAGAGCATATAACAAGAAGGTACGTCCACGGAAGTTCGAAGTGGGTCAGTTAGTGTTGAGACGTATCTTGCCTCATCAGGCTGAAGCAAAAGGAAAGTTTGCCTCGAATTGGTAGGGGCCATTTGTCGTAACTAGAGTGTTGTCCAATGGCACGTTATATTTGACAGATATAGAAGGGAAATGTGTGGAAATGGCTATCAATTCCGATGCAGTCAACAGATACTATGTATGATTTCTTTGTTTGATTGTACTTGTTTGTATTTGGCATATTTTGAAGGTTGAAATGACGAAGGCGTTTTGTTCTGCTATCTAAACACTTGATCCCTCGTCACCCTTTTTGAGCCTTATGTATTTTCTTTCTTACCCCTCCTTCGGAATCAGTAGTGAATATCAGAAACACAAGCGTGAAAGATAAGAAAATAAAGAAAAGAAAAAGAGAAATAAAGGAAAGAGAAAGAAAAGAATGAAAAAAAAAGAAGAAAGAGGAAAAGAAGAAGAAAAACTATAAAAAGAAAAGGAAAAAAGGCAAAAGAGAAGAAGAAAGAGAAAAGAAAATCACAACAACAAAGTAATTTTTATGACATGAACTACGTTCGACCTAATTCTTTTTTAGGATACGTAGGTAGCCTCACGGTTCGGTCTTATCAAAATAAACATCCAAAAGCCCCCAAGCAAGAAAAGGGGGAGAAGTCGTGGTTGTTGTAAGAAATCTGATTCCGAAAGTTGTAATTTTGAACCCATTTGAATTGTTTTGAGCCTTTTATACCCTTCCTTTCTAACCCTGTCCAAAAGCCCACATTACAGTCTGAAGAAAGACCTTCTGATCAGTCTTTGAGAAATGTCAAGTCGAGCGGGTAAAGGTAATTTCATGTCAGGGGCAACACTCTGGTTCAAGCAGGAAAAATAAAAATGAGAGAGTCTTATTGATGAAAACCTTTACAGGCACCGTAAGGCGATGGGAGTTGAGAGAAATTAAAATGAGAGAGTCTTATTGGTGAAAACCCTCACGGGCACCTTGGGGAGAAAGTGAGTTGAAAAGTCAACAAGTGAGAAAGGTCTATTGGTGGAAAACTGTTTCAAAGCACTGCGGGATAAACAAGGTCAAGGTTTGGGTAAAGTAATCAGGTCATGGAAATTCTGAGGCGACAAAGTACGGCAACTGAAAGTTGATTGGTTGGATAGATCGGGCCAATTAGTCTGAAATGCATGTCATGATCATTGGTACTAGTTGTTCCGCTCAGATAAGTTTCTTTTTCCTTTTCCCTTTGTAGCAGTTATCTGGTTTTGGATTCTTCTTATCCTTAACCCGCAGTTATTGCATTTCATTTTCTTTTGGGTTTATTTGTCTAAGAGGTTTTAATGTCAGTCTTGTACCGATTAAGAGGAAAAGAGTTTCAAATCTCACTTCCAACTTCGAAAATTGTAAATCACAACGTGGACAGAGCATACTAAAGACAACATGATATAAGGTGGGATACGGGGGATCACCAGAAGTTTCACCGGTGGAATGATTTGGTATGTCATGGGAGATGCAAAGGTTCAGATAAAGGGGTCAGAGGTGTGAAACAATAACATGGGTATAAAACACTCGGTTCATCAAAGGCCATGGGATTTGAAAGTCAGTCAGAAAATCAAAATGGTTCAGGGCCAGTTCGGGAAAGCCATTCAGAACAAAACAATGCAGTGGAAAGATCTCCAGCAAGAATGCCATCAGCTAACCACCACTTTAAACTAACAAAATTTTCTTTGACTGAAACAGAGGCAGAAAATTCGTTTGTTTCGGAGAAACTCTCCGCAGAGGAAAGAGCAAGCATCAAAACAGGTTTGACCGGAAACTTTCAGGACCCTCCTGGAAAATGGGACCTAGTTTAAAGTTCAGAAATAACATAGTCTAGCATAAATGAATCCCAAAAGAATATAAGTTAGCTTAGAAGTTTGCATGTTCGAGATAGGATTCAATTAGGAGTTTTCAGGACCCTCTTGAATAATGGGACTTAGCTTTAAGGTTTCGATTAGATAACAACATTTAGCGTAAACTCTGTTGTAGGGTAGTATAATTCAGACGTGAAAGTTGTCACCCTTAAGATAAAATTTGACATTTGATATTCAGGACCCTCATGGATAATGGAGAGTAGTTTAAAGATTCTCTTAGATAGCAAGATTTAGCAGAAGTCACACCTGTAGAAGATATACCTTAGATTTAAAATTATCGTTTAGTTAAGAGTTGTCAAGACCCCCTGCTTAATGGTACCTAGCTTTCAAATTCTTAGTAATATTTGGTAATATGATTCAGTTTAACACTCACATATGTGCCTAGTTACCAAACTGGGGCAGAAAATTTTCTTTGTTTTGTCTATTTTGTTGAAGTTAGGAGCCCGCCTGGAGAGCAGGGAGCACTTTCAAGTTGAAGTCAGGAGCCCGCCTGGAAAGCAGGGAATACTTTCAAGTCAGCAATCAGGAGCCCGTCTGGAGAGCAGGGAATACTTTCAAATGCAGCAGTCAGGAGCCCGCCTGGAGAGCAAGGAATACATTTCAAGTTGAAATCAGGGGCCCGCTTGGAGAACAAGGGAGTGCAATTTAAATTTTAGCTTTAAAATTCTTTGTTTTGTCTATCTTGAAGTCAGGATCCCGCCTGGAGAGCATGGAGCACTTTCAAGTTGAAGTCAGGAGCCCGCCTGGAAAGCAGGGAATACTTTCAAGTCAGCAATCAGGAGCCCGCCTGGAGAGCAGGGAATACTTTCAAATTCAGCAGTCAGGCGTCCGCCTGGAGAAAGGGAAGCATCTCAGTTTACAATGCAAGACGGCAACAAAGGAATTTTACCAAGAGAATACAAGACAACAAGGCAACAAGAAACACAAGATCAAGTTTGAAGATCAAGATAGGATTTTGTAAAGCGTAGATCATAGTCTAGTCTAGCTTCTTTTATTTTTTGACATGGTGTAATAAGGGGTTCAGTGAGCAGCAGCAGCAGCAGCAATAGTGAAATCACAGCTCCATGGTAGTCCCAGCTACCAGACATTCCTGAACTACACTGACCTGATTCCTTTTTAGCCAAGGATATGTAGGCAACCTCGGAAGAAGGGTGTGGTAAATCTTTCAAAATGCTTCTCACGGAGTATTCAAACGGGCAAACATCGCTCGTATCCACTCACTTATCATTGCACGAAAACTCTTCATGTTTTCGAGCAAAGAGGGGCAGCTGTGAGCACGTGATTTTTGCCCTATATGTATTACTCCAAAAAATTCAAAACAAAATAATTTCTTTCAGTGTTTGCAATTTGGTTGGATTTTGTGGCATTTTCTGTTAATTATTTGCATTTGTCTGTGCACGTTTATTTTATTTAATTCATGAAAAATACAAAAACTATATGTTGCAACTGCATTTAGGATTTAGTTTTATATTTTTAGATTAATTAGCAAATTAGTTTGTTTTATAAAAAATGAAAATCACAAAAATAATTCATTTTGCATCTTTACTTTTTAATTTTGAATTGTATAATTTTTCTTTAAATTTAGGATTTAATTAGTTATTGTAAATACCTTGATGAGTGATTAATCTAATTGGGTAGTATAATTTAGTTTTAAAATTATTATTAGTTAAATTTAGGGTTTATTTTAATTTTGAAAAGAAAAGAATTTTGGAAACTGAAAAGGAAAAGAAAGAAATGAAAGGAAACCTAAATCTGGGCCAAAATCAATCCAAATTTCCCCATCCCAAACGAAAACTACCCACTACTCGGCCCAAACCACCCTAACCCGGTCCGGCTTCCCCCCAAAAACGAAACGACGTCGTTTCATGAGCAATAGATCAGGACCGTCGAGGTTTCTTGATCGGACGGTCCTGAAGCCCGGGTTATGTGATATTTAAGTGTCCAAACGTGCCCCCTCCCCTCTCATTTCTTTCACCCATCTCACTATCCTCGTCGGAACCGCCGGCCGAAAATCGTCTCCGCCGGCAGCGGTGCTCCGATCGACCCCAAACATACACCAAATACCCTCCTCCATCTCCACATCCCAGATCCACACCCCTTTTCCCTCAAATCGAACCCCAACTGTTCGAATCTCAATTCGAAACCTCAAACCCTAATCGCCGCCCAAGAATTCCCAACCCCTGCCCGGCGGTGGAGCTCGAACACCACCCAAATCTAGCCATGCAACCATCACCATTCCCTTAACCCCAATCCACCACCATTTCTCCCCAAATCCTCACCAAACCAGGTCCAAATCAAATCTGAGAACGAAGAAGGAGACAATCTGGCAAGCTGTCAAGTTTTCTATGGACGATGCAGCTCGAGACTAGTATTATTCATCTGTTCTCAAAGAGAACACGCGGGTAATACCAATTTCGGGTCAAGTCGAAGTCGCCTGAGGTTGCCCAAGTTCTGTCCATGTGATTTCCTAGGTATTTCTATTTTTTCCCTTTCATCTCCATCTTCTGTTTATTCGTAAACTCGCACCTTTCTGCTTCTTCTCTTTTCTGTCCGTTTTCTGTTCACCTGTCCCTCTCAATTTCTTCCAGTTTTTTACTTTAATTTATGAGTTTGAATGAGATGAAGTATTAAAACATTGAATATTGGTTCCTTTGGTAAGCTTTACAGTTCTTCTGGCAGAAGTTCTCATGAATTCTGTTGTAACTTGTGCATATTGCATGTTTCAGTTCTGGTTTGTGTTCCTAATCATATATTTGGCTCTGTTAATTCGAATCATAGCTCGTTGTTTTAATCTGAAAGGAGAACTTAGTTTATTCAGGTAATTTTGTTCTCCTAATTTCAAAATGAGCTTTTGATATTGTTTGGGTTTTGGGGTCATTTTTGAATCCTTCATAGGGGCCTGTTAAGTGTTGGGTCAAACCTGATCCATCAACACTTCAAATTAGGTTAATCTGACCCATGTAATTTGCTGAAGGTAATTTCAGGGGTTGTGGGGGGTAGTTCAGGAAATTGGCTTAGGGAACCTTTTGTGTAACAGAATAGGAAGCTTCCTAAGAAGCTGGGTTGGGGACTGTTTCGAAATTCTGAGAGTTAACTAAGGTTCCCTAAGCAAAAACAAAAATTTGAAAAGGACTAAAATAAAAAACTGAACCCTTAAGGCTGCCCTATTTTCTTGCCTATAAAGGCATCATTTCTTGCCTTTCAAGGAAGACCCAAGAGCTGAAAAGAAGAAAAGCTCAGAAAAATACAAAAAATGGCAGGAATTTTACTGTTTCATAGAATTTCAGTGAGTGTGGATTCCTTTTCAACTTTTGAAACTACGTTTACTCATCCGAGTGGGAAAGGGACTGAACTTGGTCGCCAAAGTTGGGTCTAAAGTTTTGTTGGACTGCTGAGTGTTTGAATTTGTTGTATTGAGCTGCTGCACATCATTTCTGGGGTTGGGACTGGTTTTCCTGGCTGTTTTAGTGCTGATTCTTGTTGTTGCTCCTGTTGATCTTTCATTTTTGTCTTTGTTCATTCCCAGGTACACATCTCTACACTTTATTCGAATGTAAAGCTTGATGTGGGAAATCAGAAAAAATGGAATCTGGAGCTTTGAGTTGTATTCAATTTGAGTTTAGATTAAGAATATAGCATGCTTGTTTCCTCTGTTTTGCTAGACATTTCACTTACTACTTTTCAACTGTGAACAATGGGATCAACCTTTAACCCCTGAATGTCATACGACATGGTAGCCTAGTCTAAATGTCTACTTCAGTATAATTTCTTTATATATAGTCATTTTACTATTCATTTGTCTCGAGGTCAGCAGTTGGACTGATTTAGATACTGTTGACTCAAGATTGTTTATTTCACGGACTATTAGATCTGATTGAAATTGGTATTTACGTTTAACCTGCTTGAGTTTTGTATCGCATTTTCTGGTATAGTTTCAGAATTTGAGCAAGTTGCTCGCTCTCGAAGAACTATGATTCAGACTATGAATTTACAGTTCGACGAGTACCAAATCTGGTAAAATGCCATCAGGATACGAGCTCCATGTAATTTGTTGATGATTTAGTTGCGAATTATTATTATTATTCAATGTTCAGTTTTTTTTAAAATAACGATCACTTGGGCGTATTGCATCTTTGGTTTATACGCATACCAGTCAGTCATATGCTGGCCAGGGCCAGTAGGCCCAGCTAACTTTTGGGCCTGGTCTTGGGGGCCCCTTTGGAAATAAAGAGTAGTCTCACTGTTTTCGTTTGTCCTGGGCCTCTTCTTGAGCCTAAAAGTTTATTTGTTGCTGATGTTAACTAATAGGGGTGGTCCGGCTTCCGAACATCTAACACCCCTCCCCCTTTCCCTAATAGTCGCATACCTCGGCCTTAAATCATGTTAGTTCAATTATTTGTGGTAATTAATTTGAGTCAAGCTATAGTTAGACACTTAGTAACAAATAGCTCTTGTGTTAATTTCATAATATAGACATAAAATAACAAATGTTCGTAGAGAAATCTTTAGGGCCGTTTAAAATACTATCGTAGTTGTGGACACGTTCGCGTGACATGGTTACGACTTATTTAAAAATAAATCGGAGTATACGTTCACGTAACTTCGGCTAAACTTTCTTAATAAAACAAAGCGTTATTAATTATGGACACGTTCGTGTGACATGATTTTTGACGCGCCAAAGAGAAAGAGTATACGTATGTCACGACCCAATTAAGGATAATGACCGGCGCTTAGGAGTAAATGCCCCAAGTAAGCCTCGTCGATATTTTATAAAAAAACGGATAGCGTTTCCCATATTTTAGGACTATCCACAAATTACCTGTATCAAAAAGCAACAACAAAACCAATCAATATCTAACAAAATAACTCATAATCGTCATCGACTACCCAGTCAGATCTCCATCACTATTAAACAATCACTTGTAAGACTGTGATGCTAAATCTATCTCCAAAATACGATAAGAAAGTCTGATCTAGTAAACAAGTCGAGAATGATTATTAATTCACATGACACTATTAAAATGAATATGGAGCGACTCTAAGAGTTTTAAAGAAAAGACTATAACAATAAATAAAATCTACGCCCACGCGAACAAGTGCGAGGCTCATCAAGAACTATCAACCTGTGCGCTCTAATTAACGAATCGCCCGCATCAACTGTTGTCTCTGTAAAAAAATTAGCAGGGAATGAGTCGTTAGCTCAGTGAGTAATAACACTAAACAACAACCGTTTTTATTGGGGACAAGTCAGAAAACATGCTAGTATCTCAAACAGAAAATAACATAAAAATGCCCTTTCAGAAACAATAAATAATTCTCAGTCTCATTATACTTTTCTTGTAGTACAATAATATTAAGAATTCAGTAATAAGCTCGGTAACCACTGTATAATATCAGTATTCATATTTGGGAGGTTTCAATGAATGGATCATATAATCGGTATAACTGTGGACTTCTTCGCAAGAAGTCAAATATAACGGTAGTCCCTACTCGAGGGAAAACGGTACGATATGCTAGTTCTACCTTCCCACTAGTGAGAGTTATAATTGTACTCTGTAATCGGTAAATACAAGGTGTACCAGGTCTAACGATCGGTAAATACAAGGTGTACCAGGTCTAACGAACCCGCCGTTAGCTACGGGATCCTTTAAAGTCTCCTCCCATTTATACTTTTTCTTGTAACCAGTAAATATTCATAAGAAAGCATTTTCAAAATCACAAAGGGCATATAAATTCTTACCAAATCATGTAAATCCATTTCAGTAATGGTAACTATATCTCAAGTAACAGTAAAACATGTCTAGTATTAGTGAGAATATTTTAAATAACGATAAGCATCTCCAGTAAATTGTTCAGTACCATATCAAGTAAAGGACTTGTCCCACATGCAATTTCAAACATTCAGTAACATATTTTATTTTCAAAATAACATATAAACCATGTAGGTTATGAAAACACAAATTGTGGTAAGATTACTACTCACTGTTCTCGTGCGAAATACCAAACTCGTCACCTCGAACGATCTGTACGATTTTCTTCAATCAATCTATAACCACATCAACATTGATCTCGTGTTAATTGCTTCATTTATGCTAAATTCATCACTAATTTAGGATACCCAATCCTCCGAATTTTATATTTTATCATCAATTCGCCAAATTATATTTACCCATGCTAAGTGTAATTCAACTGGTCCATAATCTATCAATTTCAACTTGTATAATTTGTTCTTTCAATTCTTTTCACACCGGATGATGCCTAATATGTGTATAAGCCTAAACCATAAAGGATCACTGTTGACAATACTTCTTTTAGTACCTAATAAAATTATATACACCCAGATAATAAGCTTAAGCAAACTGTAAGTAAGAAAGTTTACCATACGAGTTGAAAAATTGCTTCAACAAACTGTCTTTGCTTCTCTGTTTCACGCAAGAAGATTTCAGCACCAAAAGAATACTTTACAAATCCTTGTTCTATCCTTCCCGCCTCAATTCTAGTGAATATCCCCATCTTTTAAACTTCAGTATTTCAATTTTTGGTGTATTTGGGACCTTTGTTTATAGCTTTGGTTTCGGGATAAGCTCTTTGTGCGACAGAAGTTTGCTATCATGTATTTAGGGTTTTTTTCCCTTTTTTCACTTCTTATTAGATTAGTTACAGTGGGCTTTTAGCCCGAATATCTTTCTTTTTTTTGGTATGCTAATGACTAATATAGCCAAACATAAATATGGGCTATTACATTCTCCCTACCTTATGAAATTCGGTCCCCAAATTTTAAATTAAATGCATGCATGTAGACTAAATTAAGTGAGGATATTTGACTTACATAGCATCTTCCACGTGCCAAGTAGTTTCTTCAACGATATAGTTTCTCCATAAGACCTTGTCGAACATAATTTCTTTCGATCGTAACTTTCTTATTTGTCCGTCAACATTAGCGGTCGACTATTCGTCATAAGTTAACTTCTTGTCAAGTTGTATAATTGGTGCTTCACGCACATGAGATGAGTCCAATATAATTTGTTTTTTTAATATATAGAATGAAGACATGAAATACTAGATAAAAATATAACTTAGGAATATGTCCTAAATGGTAAACAACGACTCTCATCCCTTCAATTATTTCTTATAATCTTATAAACCTTGGATTTATCTTTCCTCTTTTTCCAAATTGCACCACGCCATTCACAAGAGAGACTTATATGACCACTCGGTCTCTAACTGCAGATTCTAAGTCTAATTTTTTTCGTCTGCACAAGAGTTTTGTTGCTTTGTGATGTAAGTAATATCTGTCTAATTAAATGGACCTTATCAAAAACTTCTTATACTACCAAGTCTAGACCCAATATCTTAGTCTAATCATTTTTATCATCTAATAAGAAAATGAAATCGCTACAACATTACAAACGACGCCATCTTAATGTTCTAACTAAAAGCTATTGTTGTAGGCAAATTCAGCTAAAAAGTGGAAATCATCCCAACTACCTCCAAGAGTAAATATTCGATCTTTCAACATGACCTCCACGATTTGTATAATTACACTCAGAATGTCCGGTTGTCTATGAATGGAATGTGATACTAATATCTACTAATGTACCCAATATTTCTTGAAAAGATTTCAAAAGTGTGAGGTGAATTATGATCCTCCATAGGTGATGATGGACACGGGAATCTCGTGAAGTCGGAAAATCTCTTTCATGTATATTTGCGCATATCACGCCCCATTGTATGTAGTTTTGATCGACAAGGAGTGTGCCCATTTTATAAGCCATTCTACGATTACCCACATACTATCATAACCTATAAGCATTTAGGTAGCCCATTCACAAAGTACATGATAACTCTTTCCCATTTCTGCTCTAGGACTCTAGTTGTTGTAGTAGGCCCAAGGGTCATTGACGTTCAACCTTGTCGACAAGTTAAACAAATAGAAACAAAGATAGCAAAAAAAATGTTTGGTTCTACTTGCGTGTGGTTTAGGTGGCTTATTGGCTATATCACAACTTTATTTCAGTTCTTGGCCTTATTTGGAGCTGTTAGATCAGGCCCACAATTAAGCAGGCAGAAGATGTGCAACACGTGGTGCATCACACATTGGGATAGCATTGTTCATGTTTATACTTGGTCCCTTCATATTGCTTATTCTCATAAGTATGCACAATTGGGTATATTGCTCAACTTTGGTAATAGGATTGATGTATTTTCATACTTTATACCTCTTCATTTTGTGAGACCTCCAGACATTTGTGTTTATATTTTGTTATTATTAATAAAAAATACCACTATGCGCTCAGTCTAGTGGTATATTAGCTATATAAAAAAATAATTGTTTTAGGTCATGGTACATATACGTATATCTAAAATCTTGGGCTTCATCAAGAATATGTAACACATCTCAACTTACCTACATCTGCTACACATAATCCATTACCTAGTTGACAACCTCACTGCCAGTAGTCATATCCTTAATTTTACAGCTAGGAGATCATCTTAGTATTCGCACAATCGCTTATCCTCCTATTGACTAGCCTTTATGCGCTTTATATTTGGCTTGACGAATAGACAATAATTTTTTAATTTTTCACATTAAATCTGATATGTACACCTTCTAATCTATGTATATCTTTGTCCAGAAGTCTCCTTATAGGAGCTATATTCGCCAAATTACCCATGCTTTTCTTTTTAATGCATAAGCCATAATATTTGCCCTTTTCGAACGATAGTAAGAATAGTACATTTATATCTTCATTAGTTCCCTCCATTGGCGTTGCTAAATATTTATATCTTTGTTGGTTTTCAAAGTACTTCAGGCTCTTTTGCTATGTATAAATCTCATAGGTTTCTCTGTATAATTAGTGTCTCCAAATCCTAAGAGGAAATACCACTGTAGCCATTTCCAAATCATGAGTAGCAAAGTCTATCTTAAGATTCTTCAATTTCCTTGAAACATAAGCTGTCACACGACCATTATACATGAGAAAATATCCTAATCTTACCCTCGAGGCATCACCGAGCATCGTGAACTAGAGCCTAATGGAATAAGGCTAATATTGGTGTGGTTGTGGAATAAGACCCTCAAACATGCCTTGCACTTTTGGAATCTCGGCTTACATTCTTTGATCCACTGAAATTTAGTATTTTTCTATACTAATTTGATGAGTGGTGGTGCTATTCTAGAAGAATCCTATACAAATGCTTGTATTAACCTGTTAAGTCTAAAAAAAAGCCAATCTAAAGGACATCACGGGTAACTCATAATATTTGTACTGAGTACTAGAGGCAACATCGAAATATCTTCCCTTCTTATTCTAAGCTGATGATAACCAGACTAAAGATCAATGGCTCCTTGTAACTGATCAAACAAGTTATCTATACAAGATAAGGGATATTTGTTGTATATTATTATCTTATTTAATTATCTGTAGTTGGCCCACATTCTTAAAGATTCATCCTTTTTTTTCAAATGATATTGGTGTACCCCATAGTGCAACACTCGGTATGATAAAACCTCTATCCAGTAGGCTTGTCAATTATTCAATTAGCTCTCTCAACTCTATTGGTGCCATATGATATAGTTTTCATGTCAGGTGTCAACTCAATACCGAAGTCTATTTCTCATATTGGAGGTAGTCCTAGTAAATCCTTAGGAATACATTAGAGAATCTCTCATTATGATGCTTCTTTTTTTTCTTCTCAAACTAAGTGTTTCTTCTCTTGTGCCTCTTACCGTATCTACGAGATCTAAACAACCTTTCTTCTATATCCGTTAAGTCTTCAAAATATATAATTTGCTCGTCTCTAAAACCTATTATCCCATTTTTGGACAAAACCAGCTTTTAAAGTTCACCAAACCTAATAGTCTTTCTATAGCAATCGAGGGTAGCATGGTAAGAAGATTAGTAATTCATATCCATCTGTACATTAGAGTCAACCATATCAAGTACAACTTGGTTAACTAGGGTTTCCTTCTCTTAACTTGAATCTTAAAAGTTTTAAACACATGTCTAACTACTATAAAGTTTTCACAGATGTGGCAACCCGAAAAGGATTGCTTAATATCTCAAAAAATTCTTGATTTTTAAATCTTCGACTCATATTATAATTCATACTAAAAGATATTCTAATCTCGATCTTCTTATGTGAGTTCTTGCCCGCCTATCATGTTCATACTTTCAATCTTTCTGGTAAGTGCAACTGCTACAGAATAGGTTTAAGTCTTCATATATGCAGTTACTATCTTGTTTAAATAATTAACCAACCTTTCAACAAGCCTATAAACTTATGATGTTGCTTGTGTATCCAGCTGAGAAAGTTTAGTGTTATATGTAAGTATACCCAACGTCTAAATCAATTTCTTAAATGATCTAGCAGGCAAGTTCACGTTACAAACTGTCAAGAAGGAGGTGATTCATAAACACTTTAGTGAAATTTATTCCTAAATTAATTGTGTTGCTCTTGTTGGCATCTCTAAGAGTACAGTAGCATTTCATATATTCGTCATGTTCTCTAGTCTAAAAGTTTTTTGTTCCATAGAACTCTTCATGAAATATCCTATGGCTCATAAAGTGGTAAGTATTTTACTAAAATCTTTAAGGATCCTTTGAACTATCAGAAATAGTAAACTTAGTAGTTTCAACTCTAGGAGCTTTATTAAGAATATTTTGTTGGTCCCCATAATCTTCTAGGTGCACGAGGACTTTAGAGCCCCTATTCTGTTGCTCATTCTTCTCATGTTTATCTATTACCTCCATACATATCTCAATTTTTTTTTCATTTTTTTCATGGAGGTAAGTACCTTTTTGTGATAGCACTCCTCTATCGCTGTAGTGGTGGACTAATATAAATTTCCGAAATGGACTATATTACGCATCTTATCGGAAAGCACCTCATATGGCACAATGAACCCTTCACTGGTCTTGTATACTACTTATATAACATTTCTTTGCTTGGAGATGGTTGCATGTCCATTGCCGAAATTTGACGTCTTTGAAGTTTGAACCACTAGGAAAATTCTATTATAGGGTAATTGGTCCGAGTCATACACGAATATGATAAGTAATAATAGATTCAGTTATTTGACCCTAATCGCCACACACGTACGGAGGAATAAGAAAGAAAGACAAGACACATCCTATCACGCCCTCGAAGAATCACGATTATGGGAATGGCCGGCTACATAACCATAATTGAGATTCTACTACTGACGTGTGCTCCATTAGTCACAAGAATAACCTAGGGCTCTGATACCAACTTTGTCACGACCCAATTAAGGATCATGACCGACGCTTAGGAGTAAATGCCCCCAAGTAAGCCTCATCGATATTTTATAAAAAATCGGACAGCGTTTCCCATATTTTAGGACTATCACAAATTACCTGTCTCAAAAAGCAACAACAAAACCAATCAATATCTAACAAAACAACTCATATTCGTCATCGACTACCCAGTCAGATCTCCATCACTATTAAACAATCACTTGTAAGACCGTGATGCTAAATCTATCTCCAAAATACGATAAAAAAGTTTGATCTAGTAAACAAGTCGAGAATGATAATTAATTCACATGACACTATTAAAATGACTATGGAGCGACTCTAATAGTTTTAAAGAAAAGACTATAACAATAAATAAAATCTACGCCCACGCGAACAAGTGCGAGGCTCATCAAGACCTATCAACATGTGCGCTCTAATTAACGAAATCTTCGCCCGCGTCAACTGTTGTCTCTGTAAAAAAATTAGCGGGGAATGAGTCGTTAGCTCAGTGAGTAATAACACTAAACAACAACCGTTTTTATTGGGGACAAGTCAGAAAACATGCTAGTATCTCAAACGGAAAATAACATAAAAATGTCATTTCAGAAACAATAAATAATTCTCAATCTCATTATACTTTTCTTGTAGTACAATAATATTAAGAATTCAGTAATAAGTTCGGTAACCACTGTATAATATCAGTATTCACATTTGGGAGGTTTCAATGAATGGATCATATAATCGGTATAACTGTGGACTTCTTCGCAAGAAGTCAAATATAACGGTAGTCCCTACTCGAGGGAAAACGGTAACGATATGCTAGTTCTACCTTCCCACTAGTGAGAGCTATAACTGTACTCTGTAATCGGTAAATACAAGGTGCACCAGGTCTAACGAACCCGCCGTTAGCTACGGGATCCTTTAAAGTCTCCTCCCATTTATACTTTTTCTTGCCAGTAAATATTCATAAGAAAGCATTTTCAAAATCACAAAGGGCATATAAATTCTTACCAAATCATGTAAATCCATTTCGGTAATGGTAACTATATCTCAAGTAACAGTAAAACATGTTTAGTATTAGTGAGAATATTTTAAATAACGATAAGCATCTCCAGTAAATTGTTCAGTACCATATCAAGTAAAGGACTTGTCCCACATGCAATTTCAAACATTCAGTAACATATTTTATTTTCAAAATAACATATAAACCATGTAGGTTATGAAAATACAAATTGTGTTAAGATTACTACTCACAGTTATCGTGCGAAATATCAAACTCGTCACCTCGAACGATTTGTACGATTTTCTTCAATCAATCTATAACCACATCAACATTGATCTCGTGTTAATTGCTTCATTTATGCTAAATTCATCACTAATTTAGGATACCCAATCCTCCGAATTTTATATTTTATCATCAATTCGCCAAATTATATTTACCCATGCTAAGTGTAATTCAACTGGTCCATAATCTATCAATTTCAACTTGTATAATTTGTTCTTTCAATTCTTTTCACACCGGATGATGCCTAATATGTGTATAAGCCTAAACCATAAAGGATCACTGTTGACAATACTTCTTTTAGTACCTAATAAAATTATATACACCCAGATAATAAGCTTAAGCAAACTGTAAGTAAGAAAGTTTACCATACGAGTTGAAAAATTGCTTCAACAAACTGTCTTTGCTTCTCTGTTTCACGCAAGAAGATTTCAGCACCAAAAGAATACTTTACAAATCCTTGTTCTATCCTTCCCGCCTCAATTCTAGTGAATATCCCCATCTTTTAAACTTCAGTATTTCAATTTTTAGTGTATTTGGGACCTTTGTTTATAGCTTTGGTTTCGGGATAAGCTCTTTGTGCGGCAGAAGTTTGCTATCATGTATTTAGGTTTTTTTCCCCTTTTTCACTTCTTATTAGATTAGTTACAGTGGGATTTTAGCCCAAATATCTTTTTTTTTGTATGCTAATGACTAATATAGCCAAACATAAATATGGGCTATTACAACGTACGCGTAACTCAATTCTTTAACTACGAATAATCAAGTGATTTAAAACGGTAAAGGGAAAATGCACATAGGATCTAAAATCAGTAATTAAATAATTTTAATAAGCCAAGTATGATCAAAGCGACCGTGTTAGAACCACGGAACTCGGGAATACCTAATACCTTCTCCCGGGTTAACAGAATTCCTTACCCTGATTTCTGTGTTCGCGGACCGATAATAGAGTCAAACTTCCTCGATTCGGGATTTTAAACCGGTGACTTGGGACACCCTAAATTATCCTAAGTGGCGACTCTGATTTTTAATAAATAAACGATCCCGTTTCGATTGTCCTTTAATTGGAAAAACTCCTTTATATTTATGCCATTTACCGGGTGTGGGTAAAAGGAGGTGTGACAGCGGGGACGTGCGGCTTGAGTCACAGGTCATCCCCAAGAGTGATAGCTTCAAGTACCTTGGGTCGGTGATTCAGGGGGGACGGAGAGATCGACGAGGATGTCACTCACCGCATAGGGGCGGGCTGGATGAAATGGAGGCTTGCATCTGGAGTCTTGTGTGACAAGAAAGTGCCACCGATACTCAAAGGTAAGTTTTATAGAGTTGTGGCTAGACCGGCAATGTTGTATGGGGCAGAGTGTTGGCCGGTTAAGAACTCCCATATCTAGAGGTTGAAAGTAGCAGAGATGCGTATGCTGAGGTGGATGTGCGGGCACACTAGGTTAGACAAGATCAGGAATGAAGATATTGGGAGAAAGGTGGGCGTCGCCCCTGTGGATGACAAGATGCGGGAAGCGAGGCTTAGATGGTTTGGGTACGTACAGAGGAGAAACATCGATGCTCCGGTGAGGAGGTGTGAGCGGTTGGCCGTGGTGGGCACGAGAAGAGGTAGAGGGAGACCTAAGAAGTATTGGGGAGAGGTGATCAGGCAGGACATGGTTCGTCTGCAGATTTCCAAGGACATGGCCCTTGATAGGAAGGCCTGGAGGACTAGCATTAGAGTTGTAGGATAGGGGTAGTGGAGCTTTCCTTACTGCATGCCGGGGGTAAGGCGGGGTTGGATTAGGGTTGATCTTAGATGGTTTGCAGTTTATGTTGAACCCACACTATTCTTGTTGTTTATCTTAGATTCCTTAGACTCTGGTTACTGTTATTGCAAGTCATTCATCTTTTGATTTTTATGCTTCTGTTACTATAATGGTTTTTACTGGAGTTACTAATGAATTCTCTTTTCTTTTCTTGTTTTTCTTTATTTTCGTCGTTCTGAGCCGAGGGTCTATCGGAAACAACCTCTCTGTCCTACCGGGGCAGGGGTAAGGTCTGTGTACACATTACCCTCCCCAGACCCCACTATGTGAAATTTTACTGGGTAGTTATTGTTGATTTGAAGGGTTTTTCACGTTAAAGTTTTGTGTTCTTTATCTTCTTTATTTTCGGGTGTCGCTTCCTCGACATAACACTGACACTGTAAATAACTTACCGAATTTCACACTGACACCATTCATCTCTACCTTACAAGACAAAGGTAAAAAGCCAAGATTCCTTCGGCTTTAAAGACAAGTTGGTTGGAAGACAAGTTATGTTGGGATTAATTATACTGAAATTAGTCATGCTTGGATTAGCTATTTTTATATTATTTGGAAGACAAGTTATGTTGAAATTAATTATACTGAAATTAGTTATGCTTGAATTAACTATCATGATAATATTTCTTATTGACGGTTAGATATATTGTATTAATTAATCCTTGGATTGTCAACTTTACTATTTTATCCTAAAATAACTTATCCAGGATTACTAACCAAACAAGAGGTAAAGTTACCCAAGATTACTAAACAAATGAGAAATAAAGTAGTAGTGATAAATTTTTATCCCAGAATTATTTTTGGTTATCCATCTTAGCATACAACTCCTTAGCATCTTAATTTAGACGCAAAAAGCAAGAAAATCAATAACAAATAGGACAGTATCTAATATCCCAAGATTACTAACCAAACAAGGGGTAAAGTTACCCAAGATTACTAACCAAATAAGAAATAAAGTAGTAGTGATAATTTTTTATCCCAGAATTATTTTTGGTTATCCATCCTAGCATACGACTCCTTAGCATCTTAATTTAGACGCAAAAAGCAAGAAAATCAATAACAAATAGGACAGTGTCTAATACAGAAGGGGAAGGGTAGCGCGAGTAGTCATTGGTGACAATATTTGAATAAAAAATAGTACAGCCTATCTCTACTTTCCAGATATACAAATTGGGAAAAATCTAAAAAGAAGAGTGGCCCTTCTACACTACTGCAGTTACTACTAATAAACAACAGCGCATTCCCCTTAAAGGGAATCCAGTTCCAATTTTTTGATGCAACAAGGGGGAAAAAAAGAAAATCACAAAAAAAAAAAAAAAAGTGGAAGAAGCGTCCACACGATTCCCCCCTAATGACCCAGAAACTCTAATCAATTAGAATCATTCATGCAAATTATATTGCCGTGGCATAATGCTCAACTGTCCCTTATATTCCTTTCAACCTTTTTTCAATCATTCACTGCCATCCATTCTTGTTTCTTTAAACCCTCAAGTATACAAAGCTTGTAAACAAAAGGGCCATTGTGCAAAAGATACTGCTGCTTTGATGAAGAGTAGTAGTTCCCGCGGAGGTGTCGGTCATGCCACTTCCTGTTGGTCCAAGTCCAAAAACTGGATTAGTCCCTGTTGTGGTTGTGCCTGTTCCAGTGCCCATTCCTGTGCCAGTCCCGGTGCTGGTGCTGGTGCCGGTGCCACCTGTTGATGGATTTGTGGTTCCTGTTGTTGGAGTTGTGCTTCCACCACTGTTATTGACAACCAGAAACAAAAGGATATCAAGAAACAACAAAAATAGGCATTCCAACCAATTAACCGATATAAAATACTACCTCAAGTTCATATTTTCTTTATTTTAAGATTTTTGCACACCCTTTAAGAGTACTTGTCTACACTACCCTTTACTCTCTTTAAATATGTCATTTAATTAACACTCAGACTAATTAAGCCCGTCAGGGAGTAGTTTTTAGAAAGAATAAAAAGTACTAGTAGTAATGATTTCTTGTTTTTAATATTTTGAAATACTAATTAAAAAAAAAAGTAGTAGTGCTAGTTAGGCTTGCAAAACAACTAATATTTGGTACTCCATATAAGAAGTTACAGGAACCGAATTTGAGAAGGCAAGTTGCATGATACAATTTAAATGAAGGACCTAACATGATTTAAATATGTTAAATGATGGTAGATACACACCTGAAATTTTCATTATAGCAAAAGAGAAAGGTACACCCTACTCATTGAACATTAATAGACAGATGATATCAACATCGAGACAGCTCACATGCGCATATATTGAAAGAAACAAACACTCAACAAATGAAGATTTGATAGTGACAGTACACTAACAATGGCTATTGGAAGATTATGGTGAAGTAGAAACAGTACCAGCAATCTTATAATTACACAACAATATACCATTGTGTCATAATCAAGTTACACTTTTGCATTTAGGCATGAATAATTGCAACCTTTTCTTATTTATAAACTTTTTCACACCCAAAGACACAGTTTTAACTTCCATTACCAACCCCTTACCTTCAAAAACCTACAATTTGTAATTAACACAAATTTGACATCATCAGGTCACCAATTTTATATTTAAGATTACAAATCTTGCAACTTAAGGTGGTGTATATAACTCACACTAATAAAAAAGAACCTTTTTCTTCCTTTTTTCAAGACTCAAGAGGATGAGAATGAGCTTTAAGTTGAAGCTATTATCATACAGCCAGGAGCAACAGTTAGAACTCTTTTCTTTATTTTAAAGATAAAACTTTTTGGCGGAATCTAAATAAAGTCTAAAAAAGCCAAATAGAAAAAATGTATAAAAAAAGAGAGGCTTTGAAATGGAAATATTAGCAAGATTTCTACATTGAAGAGATGCTTATGCAATGCCAGATCTAACATAAAATATGTCATAAGCTTAGAAAACATACCCAGCAGTGGACTGATATACACATCCAGAAGTGGCTGATGATTCAAAAAACAAAACAAAACAAAAAAGTTAATAAATCTTTAAAGAAACAAAATAAAGGATTAGTGAGTTATGAGTGAAGAGAAAAAGTTAAAACTTACAAGATGGTGCATTTGAGCTCAAAGTTGCAGTACCCTTGAAGTCACAGCTAGCACCAGACCCACCCTTTCTCTGATAATAGCTATTTACAGCATAGCTGCAGTGATCTTTGATAGTATCAGGGTTGTAACAAGCACCACCTTGATGTATAGCAGTACAATCTGCTCCAGATCCACACGCATAATCTATGTTCTCCTGCAGAATCTTTTCATCTACCCCATCCTTGCAAACACAGTATGAAGCACCTACAACAACAAAATTTAACAAAAATCAGCCCAAAAAAGCAAAAAGACTGAATCTTTAAACAAAACCCATCTCAAGAAAAATATGAAAAATGCAGAAAACTTGAGGGCAGAGTAAAAAGTGGCAGCTTACTTGAGTGACCAGTGATAGCCAAGAAAAATACCAAAGACAACATAAAAGCAGCCATGATTTGATTTGTTACAAGATCTTGAAGCAATAATGAAGAGATTACACACAATAGTCCCTTTACTTTTTTCAATAAGAGGTGAGAGAGGAAACAGAGTTTTCTAGAGAAATAAAATGAGAGTGACGGTGGAGAGAGTGGCTACTGTTCTGAATGAAAGTATACAGGAGCTAAATGTCTGTTTTGGTAGTTTTTATATAGTACGTATGAATAAGTGTAACACTGTACAGTATTTTCATAATGTGTTTGTTAAGAATGGGAGACAGTGTTTTAGGAAATTGAGCAGTAAAGCAAAAGCCTTTTGTCATGTAATTGACAGTACCTGTACTTGTGTACATGTGTGCCTCATTGCCTTTCAAACGGTCCTAAACTCATCTTCATGGTCAAAATCTAACTCAACTCTGGTTAAACTTACTGAAAAATGAAAATGAAAATTCTAGGGTTTCCAGTCTTATTGCTGAAGAGGCCCCATGATTGTTTATTTCAGCACACTTTTTCTGGTGTGCTGTCACTCTAAGTTTGCATTATGGTGTCCCTTTGAATTCAATGGAGGTATCATAAAAACTTCAACAGATTCTTCCCACGAGTATTATATAATTACGGCAAAAAAGTTCTAGTTATGATTTGAATATGTTCAAATAGAATTTAAGGTTTCATTAATTAACTAATGATATAATAAAGGTTTCTATAATGAAATGATATAACTTAAGCGATCTAAAATCACGTGAAATTTTTTCTTAATAACTGCGCAAACTTAACAAAAAATGAAACACACTACAAAAATATATATATAAGCGACACCATTTAGCTAATATACATTACTTTAAGACTAACCAAGGGCAGCCCAATGAATTTTACGGTATAAAGTCAAACTTTACGAATGATCTTAATTTTTTAATATATATATATATATATATATATATATATATATATATATATTATTTTTCATTTGAAGTCTATTTTTTTTTAGTTTCTTTAAGATGCAAAATTATTATTAATTTTCTTATATTAAATTATTCCTAATAAATCCTTCCCAATATAGACAATATAGCTAATCCATTTAACCTCTCTTGCGACATTATTGATCTTAGGTAAGATTTTATCAATTTTAATTTTGAAAAACTTTTTCCGTTGAAGCAATAGTAACATGAGTTATTAACATTATTCTATAAGCAATATAGGCATTTGGAAAATAATCAAATCCTTTATTTGGTTGAATATATTAATTAATTAAACTGTTATATTCTAATTGTACTATTTTTCTTAACACTTTTAATTCAAAAAATAAATTTAAACGATCAATATCAGATTGATCATTATGCTTTAAAGCACATCTATATTATATTAAAAGGAGGATAGTTTGACTTAATATTAAGCCAAGTGGCATATTGAGAACAAGTCACTTGGCCCTTTTAGAGAATCTATTTGTTGGATTCTATTAGAGAATCTATTTCTACTAAAAAAATTCAAAAAATTATTAATTGACATTCTTTTAATAATGTCCAATACGATTTCTCACGTAATTAATCATGGTAAGATATCAAAGATAAATCTAGGGATGAAACGGTTAAAAAGGGGGGGAAAGGGAGAACTTAAATGTGGTATTAGAATAATCATAAGTTTTGGAGTTTTATGAATATAAGCAATATCTTGATTTATAATTTTAGTACCGTAGGCACAATCGTGTTTTTTTAACTTTTTAAACTAAATATTCAGATTGGAACTGTATATTATAATGTGTTACTTAAAGTATTTGCAGTTCAAATATTACCATATAAGGAATAAAATTATATGACAAAGAATATGCATAATTCCCTTTAAAGTGAGGAAATCAAGGATGCATGACAGGGCTGATCAAGAAATATAGTTGGAAAGTGAATAATCATGCAATAATCACATGGCATATTTGGAAAAGAATATTGTGACCAAGAGTCATTCCAAAATAAAAAACAATCAAGCTTTGAATTTATTCAAAAGTTCTTTGCCAAAGGAAAGGTCATTAATGATTGAAGACACCCTTAACGATAGACTCTAAACCATAATAAAATGTCCGCTACTTTATAAATACTACCAAGAATACTACATTATTTTTGGAATATAACCCACTAGAACTTCAACCTTTAAAGCATACATCATATAGAAAAAAACTAGGTTGAAGCCATTACTTATTCAAAAAAATGTATACGAAAACTGACATCATCAATGATATATCTATATTATATTAAAAGGAGGATAGTTTGGCTTAATATTAAGCCAAGTGGCATATTGAAAACAAGTCACTTGGCCCTTTTAGAGAATATATTTGTTGGATTCTATTAGAGAATCTATTTCTACTAAAAAAATTCAAAAAATTATTAATTGACATTCTTTTAATAATGTCCAATACGATTTCTCACATAATTAATCATGGTAAGATATCAAAGATAAATCTAGGGATGAAACGGTTAAAAAGGGGGGGAAAGGGAGAACTTAAATGTGGTATTAGAATAATCATAAGTTTTGGAGTTTTATGAATATAAGCAATATCTTGATTTATAATCTTAGTACTGTAGGCACAATCGTATTTTTTTAACTTTTTAAATTAAATATTCAGATTGGAACTGTATATTATAATGTGTTACTTAAAGTATTTGCAGTTCAAATATTACCATATAAGGAATAAAATTATATGACAAAGAATATGCATAATTCCCTTTAAAGTGAGGAAATCAAGGATGCATGACAAGGCTGATCAAGAAATATAGTTGGAAAATGAATAATCATGCAATAATCACGTGGCATATTTGGAAAAGAATATTGTGACCAAGAGTCATTCCAAAATAAAAAACAATCAAGCTTTGAATTTATTCAAAAGTTCTTTGCCAAAGGAAAGGTCATTAATGATTGAAGACACCCTTAACGATAGACTCTAAACCCTAATAAAATGTCCGCTACTTTATAAATACTACCAAGAATATACATTATTTTTGGAATATAACCCATTAGAACTTCAACCTTTAAAGCATACATCATATAGAAAAAAAACTAGGTTGAAGCCATTACTTCTTCAAAAAATGTATACGAAAACTGACTTCATCAATGATATATCCGGTACGAAGATGTGTTGTGGATGGTTCCAGATCGCGAAAAGAGAGATAATCCATTTTAAATGGAGATGTTAACTACTGCAAGATAAGAAGGTATTTATATTATACTGTTCGATTCATTTTATGGAGTTTATGTGGGAAGAAGCCTGTTATAATCTACTTGCAATATAAATGCATATTCTGCTTCATGACAATTTTTCGATAATCGGGTCGAGGAAGTCAAGTGGCAAAGTAACTCAAGATACTAACATTGCTAAACCTAGACCAAAGGCTGATTCAGGCCTTTGCTATTTAATTTAATGAGGTAGTCAATTTGTATTTACTACAGTATCATATAAAATATTGGATAGTATTTTCTCTTAAAGTAGTGTTTAGATGTAGAGAAAATTAGTTCAAGTATGAAAAGTACATATAATTGTGAAAGATGAAAGTCAGCCAATCAATTATTGTAGTAAAAAATAACATCTAAATGAGATTTTTGCACAGGCTGAGAAAATTATGAAAGTATTCAAGAAAATAGTAAAGGTAACTGTCACACCTCCTTTTTGCGCGCCCGCCCCGAAGGGTTAAATGCGCGGGTGGAGTTTTTCCAATTTAAGTGACAATATTCGAAATGGGATTATTTATTTAATTCAGAGTCGCCACTTGGGAAAGGTTTGGCTTTTGGTGTCCCAAGTCACCGGTTTATCTTGAATCCCAAATCGAGGAGATTTTCGACTTTTCCAAATGAAGTCTGCGAACCAGAAATTCTAAGTAAGGAATTCTGTTGACCCGAGGGAAGGTGTTAGGCACCCTCGAATCCCGTGGTTCTAGCACGGTCGCTTAAATTGTTATAATGGCTAAATATCTGATTTAAATACATGTTGTGACTTATGTGCTTTTATTAAGTTTTAACCGCTTTTATTATTATCATTTATTTTTATAGAATTGCAACGTCGTGAAAATGTATCTCGAACCACGTCACAATCAATGCACCCGTAGTTGTTAACACATTTCGACTCCGTTGAGATTTGAATTTGGGTCACATAAATGCGCACCCGAATTTAAGAATGTAATTTGATTAAGTCGCGCCTAAAGAATCTAACGCGTTATTGTCTTCGGGGAGGGCAGTGGAATTCACTAAACAGCCCGTCCCAAATTCTAAGTATTTATTATGACCAATTATTGAGGGCCCCGCAATTTGCCTTTTTATTCGGCGAGGCTCGTCTCATTGTTAGAAAGGATATCCTAAAGTTGTTACATTTCTAGTGTGTTTGTTTCTAAAAATAGAAGAAAAGATGCATGCTAACCTCATTATAATGCTTTGGCCAAATCCAGATTTTTAGTTAATCGTCTGATTAATTATGTACAGAGTGAAGAAACGTTGTACCTCATGAAACATACTTTTAACTTGATAGAAGAATTATATACAAGATTGATGAAATGCTACGACTGCTGCAAGAGCTCCCTAACTCTGACTTATTTAGACAAGATTAATTAAAACTACTTATTAGAAAATGCGACTAATGATATTTGAAACTCATCCTATAAACTGCCTAATGAAACTGAAACTCAAGAATCTGAAATTGTATTATCTTTAGCTAGATTTAAAACAACCATTTGCCCTTACATATTCAAAGCATGCTGAAAGAGCGAGTTTAAGTTAAACAATCGTATTAAATAGCTGCACATTTCATGAATTGTATTTACATCTTGTATACTACTTAAACGAATAAAATGTCGCAGTTTAAGATTGGCATAGACTTTAATTAAGTACCACCTTAATAATGTATCTCTATTAGGCTAACTGACTAGAGACTTACATATCTTAACAACATTTATATAAAAAATTCGTAAGCAATGCAACAGATGATTATAACATTCTTCAGATCTTTCGATTCAACTTTCATTGCAACATCAGACAGATTCGAAATGTGTACCTGAGGAAATGCTTACAATGAAGAAAGTAGGGGAGTCAGTTGAGCAACAGTGCAAGCGGAACAGCAGTAACAGATGAACAACAGCAGGACAAATTCCCAGTGCAAAAAATGCTATTTAGAGCCAATGAAAGATGGCAGAATGTTGCAAATTCCCAGCAATATAGAATCAGAATTTAACCAGAATGGATCCAGAACTGAACTGATATTACACACAACCAATAATCTCAAACAAAACTCAGGATAGATCAATATAGAACAGGCAAAATCCAGACTAGTTGAGAATCAAGACAGAGATGAAAAATGCAGTTCCCTTCTTCTGTGTTAGGCCTCTCTTTATCTATTTCTGTCCGTGTGTTTTCAGATCACTCTCCCTTTCCTGTTTTCTTGTCAATGCCCCTTATCAGTGTATTCCCTTCCCTCTAATGGTTCTCCCTCTGTATGTGTGTCTATATGTGTATATGTATGTATTTTTGCTCTCTCTTCTCTTTATTCTCCCAGTCTATCCGATCTCCTCTATGTCTGTCTGTGTCTTTTCTATCTCTTAATGTGCCTCCCTTTTATAAGCCTCAACATCAAACCTTTTACAGCCTGTTAAATTAATCAGATACCCCTCCCATGTGCCCGTCTCTTTTCAGTTTCCACTCAGCTATTTAAGTATTAATCCCATGACATTCCCTTGGCAGGCTTTAACTTTTAGCAATGTTTTATTATTTCTGAAACTTACAACAGAATATGGGCAGCAGGATGTAGTCTGACAGCACATGCTGTCAAACTATTTTTAAATCAAACAAAAGCCTTTATGCACATGTTGTGCACAAATGCACATGTTGTGCACAAGTGTACATGCCCTCCAATTCTGACTGCAACTAAACAAAACCAAACCTTTTATACTTCTGATTCAGATTAACAAACTATAAGTAGCTGAATTCAATTCCTAACTGATTCAACAATGCTAAACAGAAGCAGATCAATTTGTATGTTGTTCAAACATCTGAAACTAATTAACGACATATGTCGACTCGACTATACTAGTTATAACTCATACAATCGTAACCTAAAATCAGACATTTAACAGTATCGAACACATGATTCGGATTGCACTGACTAAGCAAAATTACATGGGAGGAATCAGTTGGTCAGTTCACCTTTGAAATTCAATTAATTGCACAGCAAATACATACAAATTATCAGAACAATTAGAAGAAAGACTCAATCAAACAACAAAGGTTCAGGCGAGGTGGACAGGGCACTGTTGATAAAATTCAAAGACACAAAAATCAAAACAAACATGAACAAACTTTTAGCCAATCACATGGACTAAACAGAAATAAGAAAATAAAAAGCAAGACTCACCTCATATCTTTGAAAAATCAAAAGATTCCAACTCGGATTCGGACAGACCTTTCTTAAGGCTGAACGGGCTTTAATCGAAGTGTTTCTCAGATGAGAAACACTTCGATTAAGGTCCATTAGACCTTAATCCTTTGGTTTGAACGGATATGGACCAGTGACGAGGACCTTTAAAGTTCCAAAAAATTAGATCCAGGATTCGGGCTTCCCTGGTCAGATTCGGACCAAACCAAGTATGGTTTGGTCACGAGGGGGTTTGGGGAGTGTCTGGTATGAATTTGAAGCAGATCGGTGTAGATCAGGTTCCGACTCGAATCTTCAAATGAAGATTCGAGAAGGTGGGATAAGATTCGAAGCATGGGGTTGATAGATTTGGGTTCAGGATGGCATGGGGGTTCTATGGTGTTCAGGGGAAGGTCACCGGCGTTCATGCCGCCGGCTTCCATGGTGAAGGATACAGGGGCGGCTCTAGGGTTTGATGGGGGATGAGGTTGAAGACGGAGGCCGGGGTATTGGATAGGGGGTAGGGTATGTTAAGGGCTTATATATGGAATGAGTAGGCGGATCTCGACCGTTAGATCAATTTAGATCTACGGTCTGGATCTGATGGCTTAAGTGGAACGGTGTCATTTCGAGGGTAAGGGGTTTGGGTTGGTCCGGGTGGAAACGGGTCGGGTTCCTCAGTGGGTTGTGGGGAAATGATCTTGGCCGTTGATCAATCTGAGATCAACGGCCCAGATCAGACTGCAGTAAAACGGTGTCGTTTGGAAGGCCCCTGAGGCCAGCTGGTCTGGACCGGGTTTGGGCTGAGTTTGTTTTGGGCCAATTTATTTAATAAATTGGCCCAATCCGGAAGAAGAAAGGCCCCTTTTCTTTTTTTTATTATTTTTATTTCTTTTCTTATTTATTTTAAAAACAAAACTAAGCCAAAAAATCAAACTAAAATTAAATACACACTCAATACAATTATTTGCACACACACTAAAGATATTTCAAAATAGGTAAAATCAAACAAAACAAAATTACGGACAAAGGGGCCTGTTTATGCCTTTCTATGTTGCGGTTCAGATTATGCATGACACGTACACATTTATTTTTTGAATTTTGTTTTAATAAAGTAAATAAATAAAAATGGGCCAAAGTCGCAAATAAATCAACAAAGTGCCGTACAGAAATCCAAAATTGTACAGCAGGACCAATTTTTATTCTCTTGGAGCGACTGTCGCGCAAAAACAAAAATCACGTGCTCACAGCTGCCCCTCTTTGTTCGGAAACACGAAGAGTTTTCGTGCAAAGATAAAGTGAGCGTGTATGAGCGATTTTTGCCTATGGACCACTCCGTATGAAGCATGTTTTTTTTGAAAGATCTGACCGAATCTTGCTTCAAAGATTTCCTACATATCCTGGGCTAAACAGGAATCAGGTCAATGTAGTTCGAGAAGTTTTGGTAGCTGGGACTACCATGAGACTGTAATGCTTGCTGCTACTGCTGCTGCTGTTGTCACTGCTACATTACTGACCGCCTTATTACAACCAAACGAAAATTGGAAACTGAACTAACTACTTATATGCATGTCAACTGCTAGTTACAAGATTCCTATCTATGATTCTTTTACGACTTGATCTTGGGTCTTAGCTGCTCCTGCTTGTAGACTCCGATCTGAATCTTGATGCTTGCGAGTTGCGGCGACTTGTTCAACCTCTGGGATACTGAGTGAGACACGATTGGCAGGGTTTAGGACCTTAGTCAAACGTTGGAATCGATCTGCTCTCCATTCACTCTGATATCTCTGGATGTCTTCTCTTTTTTTTTTGGTTTTGAGTTGAGACTCATCTCGTGGGTCATTTCGATCCGTGTGGCTCGAGGTTAGACCTGCGGGGGAAAAAAAACAAACAAACGAACGAAATTTTCTGCCCCAGTTTCACTAGGAAAATTTCGTTAATTATTCACCAGGAAGTTCATAAAATTGATGAAAGAGGATATGCATGCTCAGTTCAGGGCTGGAGCCCTAACACCGGCTAGCTGGGGAGAGGTTCGGTTTGGGGTTTAAAACCCTAACGCCGAACAAAAGAAGAATTCAGTTTAGGGTTAAAACCCTAATGCTGACTGCACGGAAAAGCTCAATTTAGGGTTTAAAACCCTAATGCTGGCTGGAAGGAAAAGTTCAGTTTAGGGTTTAAAACCCTAATGCTGACTAAAAGGAAAATTCAGTTTAGGGTTTTAAAACCCTAATGCTGACTAAAAGGAAAATTCAGTTTAGGGTTTTAAAACCCTAATGCTGATTGCATGGAAAAGCTCAGTTTAGAGTTTAAAACTCTAATGCTGGCTGAAAGGACAAAGTTCAGTTTAGGGTTTAAAACCCTAATGCTGATTACATGGAAAAGAGTTCTCGGGTTATGCCGAAAAGATTCATCGAGTCATGCTGGGAGGATTCATCGGGTTATGCCGGGAGATTCATCGGGTTATGCCGGGAAGATTTATCGGATTATGCCGAAAAGATTCATCGGGTTATGCCGGGAGGATTTATCGGGTTATGCCAAGGGGATTCATCGGATTATGCCGGGAAGATTCATCGGGTTATGCCGGGAAGATTCATCGGGTTATGCCGGGAGGATTCATCGGGTTATGCCGAGGGGATTCATCGGGTTATGCCGAGAGGATTCATCGGGTTACGCCGAGGGGATTCATCGGGTTATGCCGGGAAGGTTTATCGGGTTATGCCGAAAAGATTCATCGGGTTATGCCGGGAAGATTCATCGGGTTATGCCGGGAGATTCATCGGGTTATGCCCGGGGGATTTATCGGGTTATGCCGGGAAGATTCATCGGGTTATGCCGGGAGGATTCATCGGGTTATGCCGGGAGGATTCATCGGGTTATGCCGAGGGGATTCATCGGGTTATGCCGGGAAGATTCATCGGGTTATGCTGGGAAGATTCATCGGGTTATGCCGGGAAGATTGATCGGGTTATGCTGGGAAGATTCATCGGGTTATGCCGGGAGGATTCATCGGGTTATGCCGGGAGGATTCATCGGGTTATGCCGGGAGATTCGGGTTATGCCGAAAAGATTCATCGGGTTATGCCGGGAGATTCATCGGGTTATGCCGGGGAAATTCATCGGGTTATGCCGGGAAGGTTCATCGGGTTATGCCGGGAAGATTTATCGGATTATGCCGAAAAGATTCGTCGGGTTATGCCGGGAGGATTCATCGGGTTATGCCGGGAGATTCGGGTTATGCCGAGAGATTCATCGGGTTATGCCGGGGAAATTCATCGGGTTATGCCGGGAAGGTTCATCGGGTTATGCCGGGAGGATTCATCGGGTTATGCCGGGAGATTCGGGTTATGCCGAAAAGATTCATCGGGTTATGCCGGGAGGATTTATCGGATTATGCCGAAAAGATTCATCGGGTTATGCCGGGAGGATTCATCGGGTTATGCCGGGAGATTCGGGTTATGCCGAAAAGATTCATCGGGTTATGCCGGGAGATTCATCGGGTTATGCCGGGGAAATTCATCGGGTTATGCCGGGAAGGTTCATCGGGTTATGCCGGGAAGATTTATCGGATTATGCCGAAAAGATTCGTCGGGTTATGCCGGGAGGATTCATCGGGTTATGCCGGGAGATTCGGGTTATGCCGAAAAGATTCATCGGGTTATGCCGGGAGATTCATCGGGTTATGCCGGGGAAATTCATCGGGTTATGCCGGGAAGGTTCATCGGGTTATGCCGGGAAGATTCATCGGGTTATGCCGGGAGATTCGGGTTATGCCTAAAAGATTCATCGGGTTATGCCGGGGATTTTGGGTAGGAAAAGTTCCTTGGGTTATGCCAGGGAGATCTATCAAAATGCATGAAAATGTTATGGGAAACTTACCTTTGGTCGTTTTCTGCTGCAGGGTTGTTTCAATGCTTGCGCGCTTTATCTCTTTTGGGCTACACCTGCTTCTTGCACAGCTACTTTGTGTCGCACCTGTCTCAATTTTCTTAAACAAAGAAAGATTATTAGTTTGACAACGGCGGTTGGTTTGGGGGCCTTGATTGTTCCAATTGCTCTGTCTTGGCCCAATTCTTGTTGAGAAACTCTGCTATCGATTGGATTCACACGCGAAAATCTTTGGACTACTCAGACTTGCGTTTCCAGATTTTGTGATGATTTGCCTTATAAGGCTTGGTATTTTTTTCGCCCCGTTCTGCTTGGGGATCTCTGTGGGGACTTTATCAGGGAGACTCTGTGAGGATTTTTTTTTTTCTTTTTTAGCAAACTTGTTGGGGATGTGCTGGGGTGGACTTCCTTGGGGAATTTGTACAAGGGGAGATTCCATGGGGATTTGTAATAAGGGATACCCTGTGGGGATTTGTCGGTTTTGGAAGCAAATCAACTACCATGGCCAGTCGGGATGGGACTGACGCGCCACTGAAGTCGTACATTTTATTTGACTCTTGCCGAACGGAGCCCTGTAAAACCGGTCCTGCCACCTTTCTTTGCGATTACTACGGAATTAAGAGTCAGATCGAAAAGAACTCAAAGAGAACTATGTAAAGGAGAACATATGAGTTTAAAGAGAAACGCCCCTTTCGGGGAGAAAAGAGGGACTTATCTGGAGTGTATGCCAGTTTCAAACTGACATGACATGCCTTTTGGACTGGATGCCCGACCTCCGAGAACTTGCATTTCCTCATGAATCAAAACAGATCTATATTTTTTCAAAAACTCGGGAACCTTGCTAGGACTTTCTGAGGTGGAATCATCTTTTTGGCCGACAACGCCCTTTGCGGGTTTTCGCTAGTCGACCTCTCTCATTTCTCTTCTTACTGTCGCCTGCTAGTACTCCTTGCGAGTTTTTACTAAACAAGCTCTCTCATTTCAATTTCTCTTCTCTCGTCGCCTCACGGTGCCCAAAGGTTTTCACCGACAAGACTCTCTCATCTTTATTCTCCTCATTTTGTTGTATCAGACCCAAATAATTCCATCTTCCCATTTTGAAACGCTTTGGTGATTGATCAGAAGGACTTGGACAACGACTTGGGGTGAAAAGAATGTGGATTGAACTACAACTTTGGAACCTTTTGGGTGGGATTATTGCCGAATTATTATAACTTCTGCCCCAGTTTTACTTTCGGGGGAATTCCTAGATTTTATTGTTGGTGTGACTGAACCTCAAGGAGAGGTTGCCTACGTATCCTTTCGGAATCAAGTCAAACGTAGTTCAGGCACACTTTTGTTTTTTTTTTTTGGATTTTTGTTTTTGTTTTTGTTTTTTTTTGTTTTCGTTTCTGTTTTTGTTTTGTTTTTTTTTTCACTTTATTTTCAACAATATTTTCAGGTTCCAAAGAGGGTAATCAAAGAAGAGTAACCAGCTCAAATGGGTTTTGCAAAGGGTTGATAGTGTTTGGGTAGCGAGAATGAAAGCCTTCGTCATCTCAAACTGTGCAAAGATACCGCCAGAGTGATTTAGACATATCACCGCACCTGCTTTCCAAGCAAGGCTGACGTCGTTTCTTTCGACGTCGCCCAGATACAAATGCTCCATTTGGTAACGTTCTTCAATGACGTATGGACCATTCTTTCTGGGTATAATTGCCCGTGACAAACCGCAGTTATTAAGGTTATCATTCTGTACGGGTCTAAACCCATTTACTGCTCTCAAATTCTGCTTTAGTGACGGACATTTTCCAAACCATGAACCAATTTTCTTTAGTTGTTCCTATTTTTCAAATTCTTTATATCTCAAATTTTGACTCATTATTTGAAATCTGATTGGAGTTCTCGGGATCCGGGCATGAAGTCCGCAAACATGTCATGTTATTTAAAGCTGCATTTATCAGAATTGAAGAGAACACAAAAAGAAAACATAGAAGAAGAAAGTGAGTAATCAAGCATGATTTCATTTCTTGGCATTTTGGGGAAGACAAGGAAAAAGGTTGACATTCAGGAAATTAAAAAACATGAAACTGAAGAAAAACATTTGAGTCACCCTCCGGGGTTACTCGTGATGCAGAGAAAGTGGCAAGACAGGTTCATTAGGACCTCCGGTTGATCAAGAATGGCGTAGCCTTCTAGTTTTGAACTAGGTGCTTGGTCCCATATACGATACTTCAACGGTGCTAGTGCCCTCTCCTGGCTGGACCATGTGTATCTCGCATAGCTTTTCCCTTGTCGCCTCACATATTCCCTTGCTCTCGTCGAGCGGGGACACCTTATCATCTCCTTCTTTGTTGCATTTTGGTTCCTGTTGTATGCGTCCGACAAACACTGGCTCGTTCGGCCGAGGTTGTTTGATCGTCCCCCATACCATGGAGGCCTGCTTGAATACATCACTTATTCCTTTTTCTGGCTCCGGAGTTACCCTGGGTCCTTTTTCTGTATCAGCAATGGCGATTATGGCTTTAAGTGCTGGATCAACTTCCTCGTCTTCACCAATCATCCCAACTATCGGCCCGTTGTTGTGGGCGGGCAACGGATTATTGGTCACATTTGGGATATCCTCATCTCTCAACACAATCTTCCCTTGGTCTAACAAATTCTCCACAGCTTGTTTCAATGTCCAACAGTCGTTGGTGTCGTGCCCTTCTACCCCTAAATGGTATGCACATCTGACACCCCGCCGATATGATGGTGATCCCGGGTTCTGCCCGTTCGGTGGTATGGGCTGCAACAAATTCATTTGGACAAGCTTAGGGAATAGAGTGGAATAGGGTTCACCGATTGGTGTGTAGTTGGGTCTCCTGGGTGGTTCCCGAGGGCGGAAATTATTTTGAGGAGGTCGAGGATTGTAGTGGTTTCGGTGAGGAGGCTGATTCCTAGGATGTGGGGCCTGCCCCCGATTGACTGGTTGTGTCCGCTGTATATAAGGCTGGGTGCTCATGACCATGTAGGGCTGAGGAGCGTAGGTCGCATTTTGGTGGGGGAAATACTGTTGCGAGGTTCTTTCCGAAGAACAAAGCCCGGGATTATGATATTCTCCCACCTCTGCCACTGTCATGGACGTTTCCTCTTTTTTCTTCCCTCTTGCCATTCCTCCAGACCCGCTTTGGATGGCTTGGGAGGTTGCCCTTATGGCTGCCTGACTCAAAATTCTTCCCGTTTTCAAACCGTTCTCCACCATCTCTCCAATCTTAATCGCTTCTGCGAAAGGCTTTCCCATGGCCGACATCATGTTTTGGAAATAGTCGGACTCTTGAGCTTGGAGAAAAGTAGTGACCATCTCTATCTCGTCCATGGAAGGTTTTACCCTTGACGCTTGCTCACGCCATTTGATGGCGTATTCTCTGAAACTTTCCGAGGGTTTCTTCTTTAAGTTTGACAAAGCATTTCTGTCTGGTGCGATGTCGATATTATATTGAAACTGCCCTACGAAATCTCTGGCAAGATCATCCCATATATGCCAGCGAGATACGTCCTGGTCCATATACCATTTCGAAGCGACTCCCACCAAACTTTCTCCAAAATATGCCATTAGCAGCTCTTCTTTTCCGCCGGCTCCCCGCAATTGATTGCAGTATTTTTTAAGATGTGCAATGGGGTCACCGTGCCCATCGTATTTCTCGAACTTTGGCGTCTTGAAACCCGCTGGCAGGTGCACGTGAGGGAACATGCATAGGTCGGCGTAAGAGACGCTCTTCTGTCCGCTCAATCCTTGCATATTCTTCAGACATTGTTCAAGGCTTCTCATTCTCTTGGCAATCTCATTTTGTTCTACAACTTTGGGGTTCTGATCCCGCCCTGGTGTGAGCTCGCACTGAGGCGGTAGAGGATTAGTACTGGTAGCGAACCTAGTTGGTTTCATTGAGAACGATGGTGCTTGGAATGTAAAAGAAGAGGAGTCAAAGCTTGGCTTGTATATGGCAGGCTGTGCCGTAGCCGGGCAAGGCGATGCAGTAAAGATGTTCATGCTTGCATCGGGGGCTGACATTCGGGGATGAGGGTCAGAAGGCGATCCAGCAGAGAAGGCTGAGGTGGCTGGGTACCCGAATGGGGTAGCAGGATAATCTATGGGAACATTTGAAGTCCCACTTGACCTGGAGAATAATTCAGGGAATCCGGGGACGACACTTGGCGGCTCTTTCCCATTATTCCAATCGTCCAGCATTTCCAGCATGCGGAGCCGTAGGATTCTATTTTCTTCCGCAGTTGCGGACTCAGATGTGAGGACGGCTGAGATCGAGCTTTCCTCGGAAACGGGGATTGTTTGCAATGGAATTTCTGAAGACATTTCCACACTGCCTTTTGACCTGGTGAAGTAAGTGTGAGTACTACTCCTGGTCCTAACAACAGGTAGTTGAACACTTCTCCTCGACCTCGTGAAGTATGAGTGCGAGGCCAGACTTTCACCAAACCAACCGTCTTTCCAAAAGCCCTGGATATACTCATCGACAAGCGCACGGTTAATTTGCAGCAAATAACAAATAGTTAATCTCACGTTGGGCATGATGCACCTATACAGTTAAGTGGATTACTATATGTTTGCTACGAGAGCATGCGTCATTCCGGCATTTTTCCTCTTATCAGTTCTTCCCCCTTTTTATTATTATTATTATTATTATTATTATTATTATTATTATTTTGTTTTTCTTTTATTTTGCAGTAAAAGAAATGCAACCGGATCCGATGAGGATTGCCTACGTATCACGATGCCTACGTGAATCAGATCATTACGTAGTTCGAAACTAACAAAAACAAAGAAGCAAGTGCTCATTTAGCATAGGGCTCAAAAGATTTGGCTATTCTTTGTTCATTTATTTCTTTTTTTTTTGTTTTTTTTTTGTTTTGTTTTTTCTTTTCTACGGAAGAAAGAATGTATATGATGTTGCCCCTTAAATTTTGAAAAAGGGACTTTTAAGAAAATGATGTGAAATTCTGAGTTTTATTTATTTACAAAATCACTTCTAAAGAAAAATCCTAATATTTCGAAATTCAAATTTTCAAATATATATATATTTTTTATATATATATTTTTTTTTTATTTTAAAAAAAACATTTTACAAAAGCGAGACTAAAGCAAAGAGTATTTTTTTTTTAGATTTTTATTGCTGGTTTTTAATTCTTATTACATTATTTTATATGAAAGGCTTCAGAAAGAAAGAGACTTTTTGTTTTTATTTGGGTTTAAGAAAACCTTTATATTATATATATATATATATATATACTTACTTTTTTTTTATATTTTCTAAAGAAAGAACTAAAATTTTTTTTTTTGATTTTCGGAAATTGGGGCCGGAACCGATGAGGTTTGCCTACGTATCTCACATCCGGTGAGAATCAGACCCGCGTAGTTCGGTCCAATTAACCGAATTATTTTAGAACAAAACTCTTTCCTTTTCAACAAACAACTTTCCAAAAAGACTATTTTTCTATCTTTTGTTGTTTTTTTCTTAGTAAATAAAACATTTTCACCTTTTATTATTGCAAAATTTCGACAGAGTTTTGACGGTAATTGGGTATTGCTATTTTTCAAAGTAGAAAATTAGTCCTATATATTTTTTATTTTTTTTTATTTTCAAATACTCCAAAGTCAGGCAGCATGCATGTCCGAGACAAATAAATGCGCGGAAACAAATAGGATGCAATAAGATGGTCTTTTCATTTCAGGTTGCTAGTTCTAGACGGACCCAACCCCTGTGTTGAGTCCCATAAGTCAAATGCAACATGATGCAAATAAGCGTTCCTACTAGGGATCCGGCATAAAGTCGAGTTATACTAGGTCTAAACCTTGGTATTTGTTCTAGACTATGTACCCAAGCGGACAACTCGAGTCGAGGAGGGGCAACTTACCGGGAACCAAAAGGCCGTCCGGCTTCGTAACTTATCCGTCCTCTTTCTTATTCCAGGTATCGACACTAACAGAATAAGGAGTCTCGACCAGCGAGCTTCTCCCCGGAGGTGAAGAGAGAAGGGTTCGGCACAGTTTATATGCAGTTCAGATAATATCAAAGCGGTAAAAGACAACATTTAGTATGTTATGTCAAAACATGTAATATATATCAGATAGTGAGGCCAAATACAACAATTATTCTAAGCTCGAATTCTTGAACCCTGAACCAGCGGTTCTGGGTCTAATTCTCCAGCAGCGGTTTTGTTATACTGGGTTTATAACCTGGGTATACGTTCTAGACTGTGTACCCGAGCGGACAACTCGAGCCGAGGAGGGGGCTACGTACCGAGGACCCGCGAGATCGTCCGGCTTTGTAACTTGTCCGACCTCTTTCTTATTTCAGGTATTGACACTAACAGAATAGGGAGTCTCGACCAGCGAGCTTCTCCCCGGAGGTAAGAAGAGAAGAGTTTCAGCACAGTTTATATACAGTTCAGATAATATCAAAGCGGTAAAAGACAACATTTAGCACATTATGCAAAAACATGTAATAAAGATCAGATAATAAAGCCAAATATAACAATTATTCTAAGCTCGAATTCTTGAACCCTGAACCAGTGGTTCTGGGTTAGTCCCCAGCAGAGTCGCCAGAGCTGTCACACCTCTTTTTTACGCGCCCGCCCCGAAGGGTAAGATGCGCGAGGGGAGTTTTTTCAATTTAAGTGACAATATTCGAAATGGGATTATTTATTTAATTCAGAGTCGCCACTTGGGAAAGGTTTGGCTTTTGGTGTCCCAAGTCACCGGTTTATCTTGAATCCCAAATCGAGGAGATTTTCGACTTTTCCAAATGAAGTCTACGAACCAGAAATTCTAAGTAAGGAATTCTGTTGACCCGAGGGAAGGTGTTAGGCACCCTCGAATCCCGTGGTTCTAGCACGGTCGCTTAAATTGTTATAATGGCTAAATATCTGATTTAAATACATGTTGTGACTTATGTGCTTTTATTAAGTTTAAACCGCTTTTATTATTATCATTTATTTTTATAGAATTGCAACGTCGTGAAAATGTATCTCGAACCACGTCACAATCAATGCACCCGTAGTTGTTAACACATTTCGACTCCGTTGAGATTTGAATTTGGGTCACATAAATGCGCACCCGAATTTAAGAATGTAATTTGATTAAGTCGCGCCTAAAGAATCTAACGCGTTATTGTCTTCGGGGAGGGCAGTGGAATTCACTAAACAGCCCGTCCCAAATTCTAAGTATTTATTATGACCAATTATTGAGGGCCCCGCAATTTGCCTTTTTATTCGGCGAGGCTCGTCTCATTGTTAGAAAGGATATCCTAAAGTTGCTACATTTCTAGTGTGTTTGTTTCTAAAAATAGAAGAAAAGATGCATGCTAACCTCATTATAATGCTTTGGCCAAATCCAGATTTTTAGTTAATCGTCTGATTAATTATGTACAGAGTGAAGAAACGTTGTACCTCATGAAACATACTTTTAACTTGATAGAAGAATTATATACAAGATTGATGAAATGCTACGACTGCTGCAAGAGCTCCCTAACTCTGACTTATTTAGACAAGATTAATTAAAACTACTTATTAGAAAATGCGACTAATGATATTTGAAACTCATCCTATAAACTGCCTAATGAAACTGAAACTCAAGAATCTGAAATTGTATTATCTTTAGCTAGATTTAAAACAACCATTTGCCCTTACATATTCAAAGCATGCTGAAAGAGCGAGTTTAAGTTAAACAATCGTATTAAATAGCTGCACATTTCATGAATTGTATTTACATCTTGTATACTACTTAAACGAATAAAATGTCGCAGTTTCAGATTGGCATAGACTTTAATTAAGTACCACATTAATAATGTATCTCTATTAGGCTAACTGACTAGAGACTTACATATCTTAACAACATTTATATAAAAAATTCGTAAGCAATGCAACAGATGATTATAACATTCTTCAGATCTTTCGATTCAACTTTCATTGCAACATCAGACAGATTCAAAATGTGTACCTGAGGAAATGCTTACAATGAAGAAAGTAGGGGAGTCAGTTGAGCAACAGTGCAAGCGGAACAGCAGTAACAGATGAACAACAGCAGGACAAATTCCCAGTGCAAAAAATGCTATTTAGAGCCAATGAAAGATGGCAGAATGTTGCAAATTCCCAGCAATATAGAATCAGAATTTAACCAGAATGGATCCAGAACTGAACTGATATTACACACAACCAATAATCTCAAACAAAACTCAGGATAGATCAATATAGAACAGGCAAAATCCAGACTAGTTGAGAATCAAGACAGAGATGAAAAATGCAGTTCCCTTCTTCTGTGTTAGGCCTCTCTTTATCTATTTCTGTCCGTGTGTTTTCAGATCACTCTCCCTTTCCTGTTTTCTTGTCAATGCCCCTTATCAGTGTATTCCCTTCCCTCTAATGGTTCTCCCTCTGTGTGTGTGTCTATATGTGTATATGTATGTATTTTTGCTCTCTCTTCTCTTTATTCTCCCAGTCTATCCGATCTCCTCTATGTCTGTCTGTGTCTTTTCTATCTCTTAATGTGCCTCCCTTTTATAAGCCTCAACATCAAACCTTTTACAGCCTGTTAAATTAATCAGATACCCCTCCCATGTGCCCGTCTCTTTTTAGTTTCCACTCAGCTATTTAAGTATTAATCCCATGACATTCCCTTGGCAGGCTTTAACTTTTAGCAATGTTTTATTATTTCTGAAACTTACAACAGAATATGGGCAGCAGGATGTAGTCTGACAGCACATGCTGTCAAACTATTTTTAAATCAAACAAAAGCCTTTATGCACATGTTGTGCACAAATGCACATGTTGTGCACAAGTGCACATGCCCTCCAATTCTGACTGCAACTAAACAAAACCAAACCTTTTATACTTCTGATTCAGATTAACAAACTATAAGTAGCTGAATTCAATTCCTAACTGATTCAACAATGCTAAACAGAAGCAGATCAATTTGTATGTTGTTCAAACATCTGAAACTAATTAACGACATATGTCGACTCGACTATACTAGTTATAACTCATACAATCGTAACCTAAAATCAGACATTTAACAGTATCGAACACATGATTCGGATTGCACTGACTAAGCAAAATTACATGGGAGGAATCAGTTGGTCAGTTCACCTTTGAAATTCAATTAATTGCACAGCAAATACATACAAATTATCAGAACAATTAGAAGAAAGACTCAATCAAACAACAAAGGTTCAGGCGAGGTGGACAGGGCACTGTTGATAAAATTCAAAGACACAAAATCAAAACAAACATGAACAAACTTTTAGCCAATCACATGGACTAAACAGAAATAAGAAAATAAAAAGCAAGACTCACCTCATATCTTTGAAAAATCAAAAGATTCCAACTCGGATTCGGACAGACCTTTCTTAAGGCTGAACGGGCTTTAATCGAAGTGTTTCTCAGATGAGAAACACTTCGATTAAGGTCCATTAGACCTTAATCCTTTGGTTTGAACGGATATGGACCAGTGACGAGGACCTTTAAAGTTCCAAAAAAATTAGATCCAGGATTCGGGCTTCCCTGGTCAGATTCGGACCAAACCAAGTATGGTTTGGTCACGAGGGGGGTTTGGGGAGTGTCTGGTATGAATTTGAAGCAGATCGGTGTAGATCAGGTTCCGACTCGAATCTTCAAATGAAGATTCGAGAAGGTGGGATAAGATTCGAAGCATGGGGTTGATAGATTTGGGTTCAGGATGGCATGGGGGTTCTATGGTGTTCAGGGGAAGGTCACCGGCGTTCATGCCGCCGGCTTCCATGGTGAAGGATACAGGGGCGGCTCTAGGGTTTGATGGGGGATGAGGTTGAAGACGGAGGCCGGGGTATTGGATAGGGGGGTAGGGTATGTTAAGGGCTTATATATGGAATGAGTAGGCGGATCTCGACCGTTAGATCAATTTAGATCTACGGTCTGGATCTGATGGCTTAAGTGGAACGGTGTCGTTTCGAGGGTAAGGGGTTTGGGTTGGTCCGGGTGGAAACGGGTCGGGTTTGTTGGTGGGTTACGGGAAATGTGATCTTGGCCGTTGATCAATTTGAGATCAACGGCCCAGATCAGACTGCAGTAAAACAGTGTCGTTTGGAAGGCCCCTTGAGGCCAGCTGGTCTGGACCGGGTTTGGGCTGAGTTTGTTTTGGGCCAATTTATTTAATAAATTGGCCCAATCCGGAAGAAGAAAGGCCCCTTTTCTTTTTTTTTATTATTTTTATTTCTTTTCTTATTTATTTTAAAAACAAAACTAAGCCAAAAAATCAAACTAAAATTAAATACACACTCAATACAATATTTGCACACACACTAAAGATATTTCAAAACAGGTAAAATCAAACAAATTAAAATTACGGACAAAGGGGCCTGTTTATGCCTTTCTATGTTGCGGTTCAGATTATGCATGAAACGTACACATTTATTTTTTGAATTTTGTTTTAATAAAGTAAATAAATAAAAATGGGCCAAAGTCGCAAATAAATCAACAAAGTGCCGTACAGAAATCCAAAATTGTACAGCAGGACCAATTTTTATTCTCTTGGAGCGACTGTCGCGCAAAAACAAAAATCACGTGCTCACAGTAACTATAAGAGTCACTATACAAGAATGCTTGAGGCTTTTAAAAATATCTCTATGCTAGAGGTTAATAAAAATATACAAGTTCATTGCTTGCAGTATACAAACTTTTCATAATTTATTCAGATGCTTTACTTGATAAAATTAATATTTAAGTTTTTACTCAAGAAAGGACAGCATCATACAATTAAAATTACAACAAGATCAATACTATCAAAGAGGAGGAGATGATCTCTGCTTATTTCTTTGATTCTGCAAACATATGCTCAAGGATAGTACATTATTTTTCTAGAGCTAGAAATAAGATGATGAAAGTACCACTTAATTTTTTTGCTTTTTGCATTGTATGTATTTAGTTCAAGCATGAAGATAGTGGCGCAACCAGCTTAAAGTATATGTTCGACATTGTATGTATTTATATATCTTCTATATGTATATTTTGTTAAATCAAATCAACTCAAAACTTATCCAAACTTTTGAATTATAAAAATAAATAGATCAAATCTGATTCAAGTTGTTAAATTGAAAACGAAAACTCCAAAGACGAAAAAAAAAACATCATGATGTTTCGGTGTAGTATAAAGTATGAGCATATGTATATCTTTTTTATACCTATTATTGAATTAAATATAAAAATTTATAATACGGGAAATAACATAGAAAGAGGGGGGTGGATATAGTGGGAGAGAATTTATACGTTGAATTGCTTTAAAAAATAAAACAAAAATAAATAAATAAATTTAAAGAATGAAATAATTTTGAGAAATAGTCATACAAGATAAAGTTAAGTTAAATTTTATTAGTAATAGAAAACTATATTCATTATATTATATTAAGCTGGTAAGTTACTAAAAATTCATATTACAATTTAATAATACTAAGTAACGAATACTATAATTAGATAATTAAAGAACAAAAAAAAGAATAAAATATAAATTTCATGGGTAATATTAAAATATAAGACTAATTAACATTATGATGAGAAAAATCATATATATACTGTGATATAAACATAACTGAAATTTTAATAAATAAAAAGTCATAAAGGAATAATCCTAATAAAAATTCCAAGTGATAGAGTAATTAAAGTATATATATATATATATATCTATATATATATATATATATATATATATATATAATAATAATTAAAATATTGGTAGATTTTTTATAAAGTTAAAGGCTTATCTCTTTATACTTTTGATGATTCAAAATTACAATTAAAATAAATATTATATTATGAATATACGAAAAGAGGGGGATAAAGTTAATGTTAGGATATTTATACTCTAAACTAATTTAAAAAATAAAAGATAAGTAAATAACACTCAAAAATAGATAATTTTTTAAACTTATCCGCGCATCGCGCGGTTCTAAGACTAGTTCAAGATTAATGCCATATTTTTTCAAATTTTTATCATCTAATGATCTCAGCTTTACCGCTAAATAGAAAATCAAAAATATTTTTATATGCTTCGAATTGTTTAAATTTATTTTGAAGTGAAAAGATAATCTTGTCTACTATGTATAAAAAGTATTCAATTTTAAACAACTCTTCGAGAGATTTTGAGATTTCATTATCAACATTCTTATCAAATTATTTTTTTCTTTATATCACATGTTTCTTACGAAATTCGGATTCGATATTCGTTTCAAATGCAAATGTTTTGACAGAATTCATAGCAATTGCAAAATCCATCTTCTATATATTTTGTAAAGAAAAATGTCAAATATTTTTACTTCACATAATATTTTAAGCTTATATATAACCTATTAGGCGTAACAAAAAATAGGACGTTATATGCATAAAGACTAAAGCAGTGGGTCTACTTTAGGTCTGCCCGGAAGTCTAACATCTTAAGAGTTAAATCTTGTCAGAGATTTATTAGTCAGTACTAAAATATAAAGAATCTCTAGTGTTAGAGATACTTTTTCCTTTTTGTCAAATTTTATTTTTATATAATATTTGACTCATGAGATGAGCCTATAAATGAAGTAACATTGAAAATGATGATTCATATCAACCAACCACAACTTAAGTACTTGTAGCTGAGACACAATTGTTGTTGTATTAACTAATGATGTAAAAAAAATTATGTTCACTATAAATTGATCGATTTAAATATAGTACACATTATCTTTTTCAAATTATCAACTTATGGTTAACGCAAACTCATACTTTAAAATGGCATGATTATATAAATGTTTTATGTACTTTGAATAAATGAAATTCATAGTCTTCTATCATAATTTTCCCGGTCACAACATCTTGTAGTTTAATTGTAAACTATCCAAGTGAAATCAGATTTCAGGAACATTCATCCTCTGCTATTTTAAAATTCTAAAACTTCATATAAGCTAATCTTAGTTAGAAGATGCTATAGAAAATTGAATTTTTTAAAATCATTTTGTACATGTGTATGTGTTCTTTAATTTTGTTAAGAGCTTACATTCTATATTTCTTCATTGTGTCTATTCCCATGCACAAACATGTTATATATATACTGCTCTAGTGAAGAATCTTGACACTCTTATTCATAGCATTAGACAAGAATGATTCATATGTACATCTTTTACGACCTTAGAAAATGGAGGAATCCTCCTATCTTAGGTAGCTAGTTAGTTATCCTACTAAACCATCCCCACTAATTCTTTGTTGACTAGTTAAACCATCTTTAGCAAGATACTTGTGTAATAACCATTATGATTGATAGGTTAGGTTTATGTTCACCTCCTTTAAACTTTTTGTTAATATTTTAAGTGTGATGTTTACGTCTTAGCAAAGAGTCATCGTGCTTTTTACCCATTGAGTTCTAATTAAACATCTGAACTATTTTCTTTAATTACAATTAATATACGAGGTAGAGATCAGTACCAATCTCTCTACTATTATGAAAGTGAAAGCCTAAATGGATGGACTTAATTAAGAAATTAGTTAAATTTGTACTATAAAGTTTGAAAACAGCAACACAACTTGAGACATAATACAATTTGTTTATTAAGAAATTGAACTGGCGAGAAAATCGAAAAGAGAAAAAAGCAGAATCTCTTATTGTTTCAACGTCATTTTCTTATTAAGAGAAAAAGCTTCTTATGACCATAAATAATATTGAAGTTATGCAAAAACTTGTTTGGTCATTAGTATTTGTAAATACTAAACTTTATTATTTAGAATATTGACGACATATTGAAATTTTGATTATGGAGTATTCTTAACTTTCAAATATTTCTTTTCAACTTCGATTAAATTATAATTTCCAAAATGCCTAGAAAATATTTTGAAAGAGAGATCATATATGGTATCAAAATAAGATTAAGGAAATGACAGTTATTCGAAATGAAGAACGCTGTAAAATGAAAATTAAGAAGGTAAACGTGAGCTTGGTAGATTCTTTTCCTTTTCTCGGGCATATCATATATCAGTTTTCGGAATATGGACTCCTATATATAATGTGGCAGAGATATTCTCTGCAGGGTAAAACAAGTTCAATGGTTAATGTTTTACTCAAAAGATATTGAACTTTTTTGAATAAATCAATCAAAAATGAATGGGTAAATTTTAGCTGAGAATAATAATCTCCAAAAGGAAAGGATAGATAAAAGAAGACGGGTCACAAGACTTCTTTTATGATCTGCTTTTCGAAACCTTTTAGAATTTTTCTCTTTCATAAATAGTAATGTAGCTAACATTCGGAATCCTCCCTTACAAGGTTATTGTCCTCTATATATATAAAGAGCGAGACTCTTCTAAGCAGTAAAAGACAAATTACAAGGAATTATTTGAAGGAATATTCCCAATGTCCCCTAATGGGCCTACGTTATTACAAGGGTCGTCCAGTCTCTTGTTTGTCTTAAGGTTGTCTCCCTCATGACATCAATTCAAGGAGACCCCGTCGATCGTCGTACTCGTCATCGGTCGTGGCTGATCAAATTTGGACCCATACAGTTAGTCCCTCCGTGTGTCGGGGTCGCAACTGGTGCGTCCTCGATAAGCGGACAACATGCGTTCCTATGGAGAAATTTGAGCCGTTGAGACGTTACAACATGGCCAATGGGGGACGGTCAGCGTGCTTAGCAAGATACCGGGTAATACATTTTACCAGGAAATGATGTCATCTTCACGTGCATCATCATTAGGCATGTTTTCGAGGCAGGAGTTGATGTCTTGATGTTTTGACTCCAGCGCTGCTCTGTGACCCTCCGCTTCGGTTTTGGCGCCACCCAACCCTATAAATAGGTGAAGGGTTTGCTTTTTCGAAAGTTCTTGGCCATTTCACTCCTGATAACCTTCCTTATTCCTCTGAGCTTGCTCTCATACCTTCCTGCTCTTCTTCTTACGTTCTTCATTCGTAGCTTCTTCCTCCTTCTTCTTTCGTACTGATACCTCTTTGATCGACATCATGCCAAGGTCTCATCGTTCTCTTGAAGGGGCTTCTGAGGCCACCCCTTTGTCCACGGCGCCCCCTTCAGGCGGTGAAGATACTATGGTAGAAGAGGGTGACAATCTCCCTACGGTGGAGGAATTATTACCTAGACACCCCATGTCTCGAAGTGACTTCCTCAAAAAAAACCTCCTACTCCTACCCCCATTCTTTCTGAGATGGAACAGGTTCACCTTGATGCTCTCGTATAAAATATAGCATCCCTGCTCACGCTGACATGATTCCGGCGGGGGGGGGGGGGGGGGGGAGACTTTGAAGATGTCCACATGCCTGTGTACTGCGCTTTCTACGAGTACTCTTTCGTGATTGGCTACACTTTTCCTCTCTTACCCTTAGCGGAAGAGTTCTGTCGGTTCTACTAAGTTTGTACGGCACAACTTTCGCCGTATACTCTTAAGGTGCTCCTACTGTTGACCAAATACGCAGAGTTGGTGGAATGTAATGTTTCTATCCACCACCTTTTGCACTTGTTCTCGCTTAGCTTCCACGGAGGTACCATGGTGCATTTGAGGCACCGTGGCATGAAAGGGTTGGTGGTCGGGACAGACGACCCAACAAGTTGCAAGTTTTGGCACAAGTACTTCTTCGTCAAAATCGAACACATTGTCTCCGAGTCTTCCAGTTTCCCGGAGTGATGGAACGAGACTCGTAAGTGTTGCCATTCATTTTATTCTTCCTTCATCTGTATTTGTTATAAAGTCTGTTTGCTTCTCATTTGCAGCTATGGGATGTCCGCCCACTGGCATAAGGGATTGGGTAGCCTATTTGTTATCCCATGCGGTGGAGACCCGTGACTGGTCTTCCTTCGTAAAGCGTTACAGCCCTAAAGTTCCAACTGGTGAGTATTTTCCCTTTACCCCTTCATTGGTTATATGTCGCCGTCCATTAATTCGACTACTTCGTGATTGTAGGTCGAGGAGCTTCCAGGAGGAGGGCGCTAGTTCCCGCATTTCGACAAACCGTTACCGCCACGGACACGTAATTTATTTTGAATGAATCTGTTCGGGAGGGTCATCCTCAACCCGTTCAATTAGAAAGTCCCCTTTCGGGTCGTAGCTGTGAGGGAGGAGGCTTCTTCGATGTTGGCCCCCACCTTTTGGATGAATCTTTTAATGGGGACGAGCCGTTATCGAGAAAAAGGAGGAGAATGGAGCTCGGGAAGGGTGTGGCTGTCGACGCTGATAGAAGTAGCGCATCGCAGACGGCACCTATGCCCACATTCATGGTCGATGCCATATTATCGGGGAGATATCCTCACCCAGAGGGGGTTTGTCTGGGAGCCAGCTCTGTACGCTCTGCCGATAGCGGCGCATCGTCCAACGTTGAAAGCTGTTGCGTCGAGGGTGAAGGCTCAGATATCGACCATGAGGAAGTCAATGAGTTTGTAGGTCGCCATACTCAGTGGAGGTTAGAGCGGAGGGGTCTGATCGTCACATAGTCATCCCTAGAGACTATAACTTACTGTCGAACTATGAGCAAATAGTGTCTGTTTTAGCTCCTCTATGTGTTGCCCTTGAAAACGAGGTGCTCAGGGCAATGAGCAACGTAGAATTGTCTCAGAACGTCACTGGTATGGCTTTGCGGGTAGGTTCCTTTCTTTTTCTTTTTGTTGTTGGGCTTGTGTGGCGATTGTCGACCTGTATTTTGTTTTTAACTTGTCTTTTTCTTTTGTGCTAGACCCTCATCATGGAGACCAAATGCGAGCATCAGGAGAGGAGGAGGATGGCCGTATATGGGAAGATGTCGTCCAAATATTAACGATATCGGGCTAAGCATCAAGCAATGACCGACATTTATACTCAAAACCCTGAATTTCAATTGTTTCGCGAAGGGCTCAAACATCGGGAGGATCAACTGGAGCGCAAGGTCGAAGAGTTGAAGGAGCGGGATGAGGAGCTCATGAAGGTCGTCGCCCGTAATAGTGAACTTGAGGCCTCCCTTAGGGTGAAGGAGGACAAGCTTGAGTTGAGTAGGAGGGTGATGGCTGAGAATGTCGATTTATAGGTGAGGGTGGCCGATTTGACCGCTGAATTGAGTGCGAAGGCAGTGGAGATTGAGGGGCTTAAGGGTGAGTTGAATGTTGGAGTCGATAAGCTAGCGACAACTATTTCTAAAACGGTGTCTTTGGAGGATGCCCTCCATATTTGTAGGTCAGAGCTGACTGGAGAGAGGAAGGCCTCTAATTTTAAGGTCGCGGTGCTTGAAAGGCGTGTCAAAGAGTTGGAGGCGGAGTTATTTGTATTGAACGGGCAAGTGGCCTTGCTGAGAGCGGAGGATGCAACTCGACGTTCTCAAACTTCCACATCCCATGCTTCGGCCGATCCGGTCGTGCCCCGTCGCTTATATGAGTTGTGAGTTCTTGCTGAGGCCTGACTTGACGTGTACAAGGATTTCCACGCTAAGAGTAGGCAACTGAGGTGGAACTCCAACCGTGCATAACGAAGCTCGCGCAGCTCGTGAGGCGTGCGGGTATGACCCTCACACTCCGGATTGAGACGATATCAACTTGGATGAGGCGAACCGTATTGCTTCAGACTCTAGGTACAAAGATGCTTACCCTACCGGGGATGATGTGTAATCTTTTGTTTGTGTTTTCTTTTTGCTTTGGGGCTTTTGTGGGGAAGGGGGCATGCTTGAGCCCATTTTGTAAGGATCAGGGTAAATTATTTTGATCCAATATAGATTTTATTTTGTCGATGGGTCAGTGCCCTTTGTAATTTCTATGGTATCCGGGATACCTGTTGAGTTGTTGAGTCGATTTATCTTTTGGGTATGGTTGATTCCCCCCCCCCCTTTTTGTGGCCTTGACCATTGGGATGTTGCTTTGTACTTTCGTCAGAGTAGGATCCCATCATGGTTCGGACGAGGTCGAACTCATGTTTTGTCGATGGTCTTGGCCATTCGGATGTTGCTTCAAACTGTCGTCGAAGTAGTATCCCGTCGTAGTTCGAATGAAGTCGAACTCATGATTTGTCAACGGCCTTGGCCATTGGGATGTTGCTTTGAAATGTCGTCGAAGTAGTATCCCATCGTAGTTCGAATGAGGTCGAACTCATGATTTGTCGATGACCTTGGCCATTGGGATGTTGCTTAGAACTGTCGACGAAGTAATATCCCGTCGTAGTTCAAGCGATGTCGAACTCATGATTTGTCGATGGCCTTGGCCATTGGGATGTTGCTTCGAACTATTGTTGGAGTAGGATCCCATCGTGGTTCGGACGAGGTAGAACTCATGTTTTGTTGATGGCCTTGGCCATTGAGATGTTGCTTTGAGCTGTCGTCGAAGTAGTATCCCATCGTAGTTCGAACGAGGTCGAACTCATGATTTGTTGATGGCCTTGGCCATTGGGATGTTGCTTTGAACTGTCGTCGAAGTAATATCTCGTCGTAGTTCGAACGAGGCCGAACTCATAATTCATCGATGGCCTTGGCTATTCCATGTTGGAGGTATGATCATATTCCCGTAAGAACGCACATGTCAACTTTATCCATGCAATGGAGATTCGATTATATTCTTGTAAGAATCACATGTCAACTCTGTACATACAATGGAGATTTGATTACATTCTTGTAGGAGTCACATGTCGACTATGTACATACAATAGAGATTTGATTATCTATATCCAGTCCCTTCATTATTCCATACCGGAGATCATGTCGATAGACGGGGTCTTGAACAATGCTTCGAACCTCGAGACGTCCCCTTTATCGCCTCATTAAAAACCTTACTGGGAAAACCCGATTGGGACAAAACCCGAGTGAGGGAAAAAGAGTACGAAGCACCGCCTTTTTGAAGTGGAAGTATTTGAGATGGGCGACATTCCAATTATTTTGGAGTAGTTTTCCCTCAATTGTCTCTAACTGGAATGCTCCTTTGTGTACCGCGACAGTGATTTTGTATGGTCCGTCCCAATTTGTTCCTAGTTTTCCCTCATTAGGGTCTTTTGCGGCTTGTGTTTTAACCTTGAGGACGTAGTCTCCAATTTTGAGCGGTTGCACTTTGGCTTTCTTGTTGTAATACCTTTCTACTTGTTGCTTCTAGGCCGCCATTCTTATGTGGGCCATGTCTCTCCGTTCTTCGACTTCATCCAGATCTTGTAGTCTACTTTCATCGTTGCTCGGTCCGCTTTCTTTGGAGTATCTCAAGCTAGGCTCTCCGACCTTGACGGTTATAACTTCGTCAGTCCCGTAGACCAGTGAATATGGCATCTCTCCTATGCTGGTTTTTGGCGTAGTGCAGTATTCCCATAACACTTCCGGTAATAGTTCGGGCCATAGCCCCTTAGCATCCTCAAGCTTCTTTTTCAATATATTCAGTATTACTTTGTTGGAGGATTCGGCTTGACCGTTTCCGACGGGGTGATATGGCATGGAGAGTATTCGTTTGATGTGCCATTTTTAGAAAAACTCAGTCGTTTTCTTTCCGACAAACTAAGGTCTGTTGTCGTAGCTGATTTCTTTGGGGATGCCAAAACGGCATATTATGTTTTTCCATATGAAGGCGATGACCTCTTGCTCACGTATCTGAGTGTATGCACCTACTTCCACCCATTTAGAAAAGTAATCAGTTAAAACCAAAAGGAAATGTACCTTACCTCATCCTGCTGGGAGGGGACCGACTATGTCCATCCCCCACTTTATGAATGGCCATGACGATGTGACGGAATGAAGGATTTCCCCTGCTTGATGTATCATAGGGGCGTACTTCTGACACTGTTCACATCTCCTGACATAGTCCGCGGCTTTTTTTTCATGGTGGGCCAGTAGTATCCGGCGTGAATAGTGCATCGGAAGAGGGCGCAGTTTCCTGTGTGGGCACCGCAGTGCCCTTCATGTACTTCTTCCAGTACTCGTCTTATTTGATTTGGCCCAAGACATTTGGCTATGAGGCTGCCAAACGTTCTTTTGTAGAGATCACCGTTTACGAGACTGTATCCGGCTGCCTGTACCCGGAGATTTTTGGCCTTTTTATCTTGCGGGAGCATTCCATCCTGCAAATATGCTATGAGGCGGTTGCGCCAGTCCCAAGTTAGGTTTACAGAATGTAACTCGACGTGATCTATTAAGGAATGGAGAAGGGTGGCCACATTTTCCTTGTTGATATTTTTGGTGGCCTCCGCTAATTTGGCGAGGTCGTCTGCTTAGATATTCTACGCCCTAGGTATTTGGTCGAGGCGACATTCATCGAATTCTGGCAGTAGTTTGTGAATTTTTGACTGGTATTTTTGTAGTCTCTGTTCTTTGATTTGGAAAGTCCCAGTGACTTGGTTCACCACGAGTTGAGAGTCGCAATGGAGGACGAGTCGTCGGGCGCCATATTTGAGGGATAACTTCAAACCTGCAATCACAGCTTCATACTCGGCCTCATTATTAGTCATTTCGGGGCATCGTATGGACTGGAGAATTACTTCGCCTGTAGGGACTTCAAGGACGAGTCCCAATCCCGATCCCGAGTAGAGGCTCCCTCGGTGTAGAGGACCCAGCGGTTGGTATGCGTGGAAGCGCGGAGCGCTTCTTGTTCTACTTCAGGCAATATTTCTACGCTAAAATTAACGACAAAATTGGCAAGCATCTGCGACTTAATGGCAGTTTGCGGTTGGTATGTTATGTCGTGCTCGCTTAGTTCTATGGCCCACTTGGCCAGTCTACCCGATAGTTTGGGTTTGTGTAGGATATCTCTTAGGGTGAAGGTTGTCACCACCTTTATGGGGTGACACTGAAATTACGGTCTAAGCTTTCGTGAAGCTATGACTAATGCCAAAGCTAGTTTTTCAAGGTGAGAGTACCTTGTTTCGGCATTGTCACACCTCCTTTTCACATACCCGAGGGGGTACGTAGGGAGTTTTTTCCAATTAAAGGACAATCGAAATGGGATTGCTAATACTCCAACTGCTCTTCACAACCGTTCTCCCAGCAGCAACACAATCTTCCTTGTTCTCCAGGTGGACGCCTGATTGCTAATACTCCAACTGCTCTTCCTTGTTCTCCAGGTGGACGCCTGATTGTTGGGGATAATACTACTGGGGAAGTCTCCTTTCTTCCCCTCCTTCAAATTCAATTTTTTTTCTTTTTTTTTGTTTTTTTTTTCAACACTGCTGGGATAAAAGTGTTATCTTCTCGGGATAACGTTGTTGAGGATAACGCTGCTGGGGAATTTTATCCCTTCAAGTCGATGCTTCATTCTTCTGGAAGCTGCTGGGGATGATAATGACTTTCTGCTTTTCTGAGCACAAGTGTCATCCCTTTATTCTGTCTGCTGGGGAATACTTCCTCCATTGAAACTTATTATGTTGGGGCAACACTGGTTCAAACACCACTTCCCTTGAGACTGGTGCTATCTTTATTCTTCCTCGAATGGGTACCTGACTTCCAGAAAATTTTCCAAATGAAAGGAAAATTTTCTGCCCCAGTTTGACAGTCTCCCTTATGGCATGCATTTCTGTCATCAATGCCATTTCCTTTACCTGTTTCAAATCAAACAAAATTTGTTAGTTTAAAACGTGGTGGTTGGTTGTGATACTCCTACTGGGATGGCTTTTCCTTTTCTCCTTCCTTGCTCTGCGCTCCACAACTTGTTGGGGATGATATTATTTGCTGGGGATAATCCCTTTCTGCTGGGGATATCCCTCTTCTTTTGTGTCATAGCTCGGAAACTTGCATTTTTTCGACCTTTTAGTCTCGCATGAATTTCTCCAAATCATGCTCACTGCTTTCCTTGCTTTGTTCATGGGCCTTGGCCTTGAGGTTTATAACCTTGGTTTTGGCAAGGATATAACTCTTGACACTCGTCAATCCTTTTGTCAATTCCCTTTTGCTGGGGATATCTTTTTTGACACTGGCCTCGTGCTTGTTCCTTGCTGACTATACCACCTGGATGTACTAGTCAGATCTCATCTTGCATATTTGGAAAGCTGATGGCATCGATTAAGGTTTTTGCTAATATAGTAAATCGAAGATTGCGTACCTTTGTTTTCACGGACCAAGACTGTGCTTACCGTAACTTTAGAAATTGCTAGATACACAAGTAGACATTCACCTGGGTCCGCCTTGACGAGCAGTGGTGGCGAAGATAAATACTCTTTTAGTTTTCTCAGGGTGTCTATGCATTCTTCATTCTATTGCAGTCCATGGTCTTTCCTTAGCACATTGAAGAATTTGTGACATCTATCCTAGGATCGTGAAATGAATCTCGACAGGGCGGCTATTCGTGCTGTTAATTTTTGCACCTGCTTTTTGCTAGTCAGTATCTCCGGTATTGCATCGATGGCCCTAATCTGATCCAGTTTGACCTCGATACTTCTTTGTGACACTAGGAAACCAAGGAACTTTCCTGAAGTTACGCCGAAGCCGTATTTTTCGGGATTCAGCTTCATCCCGTATTGCCTTAATATCTCGAATGCTTCCTTCAGATGGCCAATGTGATCCTCTTTCTTTGTCGACTTTACTAGCATGTCGTCGATGTAAACCTCCATGGTCTTACCAAGCTGTTCTTTGAACATCTTGGTGACTAATTTTTGATATGTGGCCTGTGCATTCTTGAGTCCGAGCGGCATTACTCTATAGCAGTACGTTCCTCGGTGAGTGATGAAAGTTGTCTTTTCTTGATCTTCTTCAGCTATTAGAATTTGGTTATAACCGGAATAGGCATCCAAGAAGCTCAGCAGCTCGTGCCCCGCTGTTGCGTCGATGAGCTGGTCGATGTGGGGCAACGAGAAGGAGTCCTTCGGGCATGCTTTGTTCAGATCGGTGAAGTCGACACACATCCGCCAATTCCCGTTCTTCTTTTTGACCATGACCACAATTGCGACCCATTGGGGGTATTTCGACTCTCTGATGGAACCGTTAGCGAGTAACTTATCAACCTCCTCGCTGATCACCTCATTAATGGCGGCATTGAACTTTCTCCTCATTTGTCGTACCGGAGGATAAAGTGGATCGATATTCAGCCTGTGTGTGGCGATATCCCTTGGGATTTCTGGCATATTTAAGTGAGAAAAGGCAAACGAATCGGCGTTGTTAGTTAAAAACTCACGATATTTACCTGGTTCTGAGAGGTTGTGTCCAATGTAAGCCTTTTTTGTGTTATCGGTATTGTCCAGTTGGACGGGATCGAGATCTTCTACGATTGCCTTTCAAGCTTCTACGATGTCCGGGTCTTTGATGGACTCTACTTGTACGTCGGGTTTGGTTTCCGACATGGATGATTGCTATGCCTTTGCACTTGCCCCTTTTAGTTGTTTGGTATGTGTGCAATCTTGGGCGATCTTGTAGCATTCTTGGGTGGTGTATGGCTCACCTCGGATGCCGAATATCCCCCATAGGGTGGGAAACTTGATTACTTGATAGAAACTTGACAGGACGGCTCGCATAGCGTGTATCTTCGGATGTCCTATGATGGCGTTGTAGGATATTTCCTGATTCATGACGTGGAATGCCGTTTCCAGGGTGACCCCTCCTGCCAGAACGGGTAGAACTATTTCTCCAGATGTTCGCTCCACTGCATTATTAAAACTCGTTAGTGTTATACAACGCGGTATTATTTTATCCTCGAGCCTCATCTGTATGAGAACTCGTAGGTGAACAATACATGCGCCGCTTTCGTCACCCACCATTATTATTTTTACATCGGTATCTGTGATGCGTAAAGTTATAACCAAAGCATCATAGTGAGGTAAAGACAAACCGTCGGTATCCGACTTATCGAAGATGATACTGTCTTCGAGGTTGTCATACCATTCGTGGGCAACTGTCCGTTTGAGTTTATGTGTGGTGGTGAATTTCACATGGTTGATTACTGTGTCGTCACCGCCTCCAATGATCATTTGTATGGTACGAGCTCGTGATGGTGGTTTTGGAGGTCCTTGAGGTTGATCGCGCCCATGAGCTAAGTTGGCCCATCCTCTATCGCTCAGCAGTTCTTTCAGGTATCCCTGGTTTAACATCCTTACTACTTCTTATCGCAGACCTATGCAGTCTTCGGTCTTGTGTCCTCTCTCCTGGTGGAATTCACACAGGAAGTTTGACCTCCTAGTGCTCGGATCCGACATCATCTTTTGCGGCCACTGCACCTTCGTGCTGAGATTTTCCAGTGCGTACAGTATTTCTGAAGGGGAAATACAAAAATTATGAGCAGATAGCAATGAGGCATACCTCTTTCGTTTTGGAGGGGTGTGGTGTGTCGAGGCACGTCATCTGCATGTCGTAGAGGAGGCTGATTGGATGTTCAGATATAAAGCTGCTGCCTTTCTCGATTGAAACGTAGCAACTGATCCCTTTGCCCGTCGTTGCGACGATCTCTCCTTGTCTCGGTCTGAACTGATGTTAATCGCTGCAGCGGGCCGTTCAGTTCATCCTCGTCTACCATCACTTCGGCACAATAGGCATTGTGGATCTCTTCCCATGTGGTAGGGGTACTTCATGAGTCTACTTAGTAGCTTTTTGGTTGCTTTTGACCCGTTTCTATTTAGCCCATTTTGGAAGGCTGCTACTGCCATCCCTTATGATACGTTCGATAGGCTCATCCTTACCCTATTGAATCGGGCTAGGAAATCCCGAAGTCCCTCGCCCGTTGTTTGCCTGACGACGAAGATATCATTGACCCTAGCCTCGGCCTTTTTCGCTCCCGCGTGAGTGGTGACACACTTATTTGCCATCTTTTTGAACGTTGATATCGATCGTGCTGGTAGTTGGGAATACCATGATAATGCTCCCCCTATCAGAGTTTCGCCGAACTTCTTCAGCAGCACAGACGGTACCTATTCTTTTGATAGATTGTTACCTTTTACTGTGGTAACGTAATGGATTAAGTGATCCTCCGAGTCCGTGGTCCCATCATATATTTTCAAATATGGTGGCATTTTGAAGGTTTTTGAAATAGAATGGGGATCTGCCCCTTCGCTATATGGTTGTTCGATGAATCGGCCCACATCGCGTTTTGGTAACAACTTCGGAGCACCTGGTATTTTATTAACCCTCTCCTGATGTTCCTTATCTTGTCGCGGAGTGTTTTGTTCTCATTTTCCATCTCTTCCATTTTCTTTAAGATGGTCGTAAGTGCAGCATTGCCTGTATTAGCAATAGTACGAGTGTTACCTGTATTAAATACTCGTATAATAGAGCGACATGTGAAAACGGGGACATACAAAAAACAAGACAAGTGGAAATCAAGACCGGGGGCAACAACTTCGGTTGTCACTGGAATGATCTCGAAGGGAGTATTGCTAATGAAGACAAATGAATATCTGCTACCCAATAGCATTCAATGAAGGATATTTTGCAGTATTAAATACAAAATCCGTTATAGAGAATTTGACATTCATTCCCTGCCATTACATATTCATCAATGGTCCCCATAATTGTCATTTAAGAGGGGCTTGATTCTAGAACCTTGTTCCCTAGGCACAGCTATAAATAGTGACTTCAACAGTCATTGTATGAGGGACGGATTTTCTGACATACTTATGCTACATACTATTTAAAAACTCAATAATACTTTATTTTTTGTCTAGTGATACTTGTATTACTATCTTGGGAAGCTTTGCTCCCGGAACCAAGTTGTCTTCTGTCTTACCTCGATTTCAACACTATGTCTTGCATTTTACTTAATTTATTTATTATTTTGATATTAAATCAATTCGCTTGTCTATAAATCACGTTATAAATTCAATTGTACAGTTTTACGGGTAAATAGTTTGGCGCCCACTGTGGGGCTTAGACAGTTGCGTAATTGAGTTGATCCTTACATCTATTACTAACCTATTTAATTCTTTGTTTCTTAGTGAAATATTGTAAAAACAGCAGATAACGATGTCAACATCATGCACAACGTTGAGGCCCAAGGAAATCAGCCTCAATATGAAGATTCGATCAGTGATACCCGCAACGAGGGGAGTGAAGCCACGCTAGTCCATGGCGGGCAATATCCACGACACGTTAGGAAGGCGACTCCTGATGATGCTGAAGACAAGCACATTGCGGAAACAGTAAGGATCCTGAAGGAACAACAAAAGGCTATTATGGGTCACCTCTCGCGACAAGATCAGGTCATGACAAAATTAAGACAAGCATTGTTGGGTGCTTCCAACAATGCAAATGGAAGATGTCCAGTGCCTCCTGATGCTCCTATAAATCAAACGGCACAAAAGGTTGATAACAATACCCCGAGGGGTGAAGTTGGCTTCGACGGGGCTCGGGGGAACGACAGCGGATCTGGTAACAATAATGGGAATTGATCCCTTTAAAATCGAACTCATGTGGTTTACGAGGGAAATAAAATGCCTGAATGGATCAAATCCCGAGCGCGCCGCCATTGTTGAAAGGACCGGACTCAAAAAAATATACGCAATTATCATTCAAACCAAGTGCGGCACCGGAGTTAATTACGAAGCAGTTCAAAATGCCAGACGTGCCAAAATATGATGGGATCTCGGATCCTCGGGAGCACATCACTACCTATACAACGGCGGTGAAGGGGAACGACTTAGCTCCGCACTAGATTGAGTCAGTCTTGCTGAAGAAGTTCGGGGAGACCCTCATGAAAGGGGACCTGACATGGTATTCACTTTTACCCGAGCACTCGATAAATTCCTTTGAGATACTCGCAGATTCTTTTATCAAGGCCCATGTTGGGGCCAGAAAGGTGCAAGACAAAAGGCTGACATATTCAGAATTGCGCAAGGAGAGCCCGTATTACTGCGGAAGTTCGTGGCCAGATTTCAGAAGGAAATGATGCTTCTACTTGCCATGCCAGATGAATGGGCGGCCGAGGCATTTAGTAAAGGGTTGAATCCGAGGAGTTCTGACACTTTTCGAAAACTAAAAGAAATTCTGCTATGAATCAAAGATAAGAATAGAGGATGACCAACTTAGTTTCCCGGCATCAACTAAGGGTCGGGACCGAGAGAAGAATAAGGAAAAGTTGAAGAATTATTTCGACGCATATCGACGGCCTTCTAGGGTTTAGTTTTTTCCCTACGAAAGGGTTGAAGGACCCGACAGAGGTTTCTAGTCAGCGAATAGGTTCGCTACCGATAGGAGAGCTGATCGTAGATGGAATAACAGATCGTTGCAGGACAAAGTATCGGGCTCTCGGGATTCCACCTATCCAGATTGTCTGACTATAACTTCAATGTCAGCATAGTGTAACTGGTATCGGCGATGAGGAACACTAAAGAAGCACGGTTCCCGAGGCCGATGAGATCCGATTCCAGTCAGCGGGATCATAATATATGGTGTGAGTATCATGGGACCAACAACCATCGTACTGGGGATTGTTGTCATCTATGCGTGGATGTGGCGACATTGTTGAAAAACGGCCATCTCAGGGAGTTCTTAAGCGACCGGGCTTAGAATAACTGCGAGAACATAATTTTTGACCCGCACAAATTTTTAAGAGTTATTTTTAGTAATCGTAGTATTTTTAGTATCCATTTGATTTTACAGAATTTTAGTATATTTTATCTTCAATTTTAATTTTTAAACATAAAAACGAAAATACAAAATAAAAATAGTTTCATATAATGATACAGTCTTACTTTAGTTAATTGGAATTAATTATAATTTATTTAAAGGGAAGAAGTTTTAGTTGGTTAATTTATGGACTTTTAGAATTGAAGAGTCCAAAATATTTGCGCAATTTCAGATTTTGTCTTGTGAGCCCACTCCTCCCTTAATCTAAAAAGACCTAAAATTAACCTAATCAGTGCACTTGAGAACGAACACACACACACTAAAAAAAGAAGAACGAATAGAGAAGGAAATTGGCTACCTCCTTCAAAGACTCAACTCCTCCAAATTTCCGACACACCTCCTAGCTTCAAAGAGCTAAAATCTGCCGCCTCCAATTCCAAAAATCATCCATACTTTCCAACACCTAGCAGCCTAAATACACACACATATATAGAATGAGGTAAAAAAAAGGGGGAAACAACAAATAAGGTTAGGGGAGTTGAACGAAAAATCAGAGAGGGAACCTTGAGAGAAAAGGTGTGAGATAAGGTTCTTCTCATTCTTCCATATTGGTTCTTTTTTTTTTTCCGAAAATACAAACCAAAAAAAATCTTCAGTTCTTGGCGTCAAATTCGAAAAAAAAAATACAAAAAATGTATTTTTGTTGATTCTTTCAATTCAGATTTTGATTTACATATGGAGTTTGATTGAAAATGTATTCGAGTTGAAGTTCCTTCTCCGTTCGAGTTCCTCGCGTGAGCAGATTTCCGTTTTGGTTCAAGTTCGTTGTTAGATTTTGCTTTAGGTTGTATACAAAGGCTTATTTTTGAATAAAAGTTCAAGAGGAATTGGCTGAAATTTTGCTATTTGTTGCTGATTATTGCTCAAATGAACTCAAGGCATTAGGTACACACCTACAAATTTGTCATTTACCTTTTTTAACCAATGATTTGAATTGCTTGACAGGTTGTGAATCTATTATTTCTGTTATTGTTTGGGTATATCTACACCTAATAGGATATTCAATTGATTTAAATTTGACCCATCATGCTTAAACTAATTGTGATTTCGTGACTAGTCATAATTTGGGGAAGTGAAGCTTATCCGTGAGAATATAAAAATGTGTGTGTTCTTCAGTTGATTCTGTGAGTGATATTGGGTGTTTGAAGAACCTCACCGTCAAATTATAATCCGTGTAATTCGTTATTGTAAACCCCCAGAGGCTTTGAGTAAATCTGTTGTTTAATATAATGTATGAATTGAGATGTTATTAACTAGGAACTAATATTCACACTGTTTCGTTCGAATTATCCCTACCATGTTTTACCATGAATGTGTTTAAGAGTTTTATGGATAAGTTTATTATAGTTTATGGATAAGTTTTATGAACAATCACGACATCACAATAGGAAACTTGGTTACAAAGCAACATTTCCGGCTGAATGGTGGTATTCGCATAACGTAATCCACTGTCATAAACTTATCAAGAGATCAGGAACCAAAATACAATTAACATGCTAAATGCAACAATGTGGCAGTGGTCATAATAAAATAGAATTTTCAATATCACACAAAGCACCAAAGACAGTGACTAGTCCAAACAACTTGTCATATGTAGAAATAGAAAAAAATATTATTTTATTTATTAGATCCAAAAAGGAAAACAACAAATTGAACTCTTGGAAAGAAATGTGTAGGCTAGTTGTTAAAAGATTTGGACCGGAATAAGCTTCACGAACCTTGGGCTTTTATTTAAATGCTGGCATTTTTTAATCTCTAACTTAGGAAAGAAACAAATCATGAATAATCGCTAGTATGCTTTAGGTGAGTATTAATAAATAAATGATCGTGATTATGTACACGTTCGCGTGACATAGTTACAATTTTTAAACTTAAAACCAAGGTACACATTCGCGTGACTTTGGCCAAACAATCTTAACAATGATAAATTGTTATTAGTTGTGCACACGTACGCGTGACACAACTTTGACATACTAAACAAAACGAGTACATGTACGTGTGACTCATTTCAAGATAATTCCATAATCACAAATAACCAAGTAATTAAAAGCGGTAAAAGGTAAAATACACATAGGTTCTAAATATAAGTAATTAATCAATTTAATTAAGCCAGGTAAGATTAAAAGCAACCGTGCTAAAATCACGAAACTCGGGATTACCTCACACCTTCTCTCGAGTTAACAGAATTCCTTACCCGGTCTTCTGGTTTTGCGGACTTTTAAACAGAGTCAAATTTTCTCAATTTGGGATTTAAAATAAATTGGTGACTTGGGACACCATAAATTATCCTAAGTGGCGATTCTGAATTAAATAAATAATCTCATTTCGAACAACGTTACTTTAATTGAAAAAACTCCCTATTTCTTCGGAAAAAGGAGGTGTGACAGCTCTGACGACTCTGCTGGGGACTAGAACCCAGAACTTCTGGTTTAGGGTTCAAAATTCGAGCTTGTAATATAATCTGTACTTGGCTTTATTGTTTGGTTATATTACTGTGCTTGTGGGTAGGGCTGTGCACGGATTGGATCGGATCGGATTTAGCATATTTCGGATTCGGATTTCGGATTTCGGATTCTGAGAAGGGCAATCCGAATCCGATCCGAATTAACATTGGATCGGATCGGATTTGAAACTTTGGATCGGATAAATTTTCGGATTGTCGGATCGGATTGTTAATTTTCAGAACTTGTTCGAAGTATATAAACAAATGTTGGGAATTACTTTCCAAATACAAATTGAGCAATCACTTTTCAAATACTTGTTTTAACTGTAAACTTCGAAATTAAGTACTTAACATTGTTACATATAACTGAGTACACAATTAACTGAACTGAATGTTCAATTTACAGTACAAAATGATTTAAACTGAATGTTCAATTTACAGTACTGATTACTGAATGTTCAATTTACACTTTACAGTACACAACTGACTGAACTAAGTACTCATAAAAATTAATAATGCAACTGAGTTCAAAAATGCACAGTCCTAGTAACAATGTTCGAACTTAACAAAACAAAACAACAATCTGAAATTTACACAATTGGACAGTAAACCAAACTGAAGAGCCCAAAACAAAACACAATCAATTGTCTTTCAAACCAAATTTTCATAGCAAAATAAAATAAACCAAACTACTAAAGTCCCAACAGTTCTTTAACATATTACACATAACAAAAGAGTTCCAAGTTATGGGAAGCCGCAACAGTCAACACAAACAAACAACTAGGCCAAATGTAGCTCTCAATCTCAGATTCTCAGTAGGACTGTGAGACAAGTTAAAAATCTGCAATTTCAAACAATACAAAGAGCATTTTCAGAGAAAGAGAAAGATAGCTCATGGTCCAGAAATACCTGTATAATACAAAGAGCTTGTATAATGAAATACATGAGACTGAGAGCAAGTGTATAATGAATCAATACAAAGAGCATTTTCAGAGCAAGTGTATAATGAAATACCTGAGCTTGTAGCCTTGTACAACAAATGGAAAATCACTATATGTCGACAATGCAAGGCTCTCTTCCCGTATTCATAAATTCTGTATAATAAGATAGTAACACAAGAAATTAATTTAGAAGTAATCTAAATAAACATACAAATAAAGTATACATTAAACACAAGTAATAAGATAGTCTTACCAGCTTCAAGTTGTTCAAGATTATCTAAATCTTCTTCAATTTTAATCGAAGTTGTTGATTCATTAAGAAGCCAATCTTGGACACACACAAGAGCTTGAACCAATCTAGGAGTCAATGAACTCCTAAATGGATCAAGTATGCGTCCGCCGGTGCTAAAGGCTGATTCTGAGGCAACACTAGAAATCGGAATGGCTAGCACATCACGTGCCATCTCAGTAAGAGTGGGAAATCTAGGTGAGTTCAACTTCCACCACCCCAGAATGTTAAACTTTTCATGGTCTTCCTCAACATCTTCACCCAAATATTTATCTAACTCCGTTTTAGAATCAACTCCGTCACATTTCTTATGCTTCTTTAAATCTAGCATGAATTTTGAAAGCAATGATGAAGAAGATGGAGAAGATGGACCAGAAGATGGAGAAGATGGAGAAGAAGAAGATGGACATGAACCAGAACCACCATTTTTCATTGCATACACATTAAACAAAGTATCCATGTATGTTTTCACATCCTCTTGTATTTTCAAACCTACTGTTTCTCCAAACATAGAACCAAGTGCAAATGAAAGAGTATTAAACTTATGGCGTGGATCAAGCACACATGAGATAAAAATCATTTTGTTCATCTTATGTGGATCCCCCCAATACTTGTCAAATTTTTCTTTCATATTCTTTGCCATTTCTCTCAAGAAAGCATCTTCATTTTGCATCAACTCTTTCAAAGAAGAATCAACAACACATATTTCAAGAAAGTGCACATTAGACGTAATATAAAGTGTACCTGATACTTTCAAGGTGAGTTCATAAAAAATTTCCAGAAACTTCACAATACGTCTTACACTATCCCAATCACTACTTAAAAGTGGACCTGCAGGTTGTCCATCCTCACAAATGCAGTTAGAAATACATGACATCAAACCATAATCAATATCACAATACTTTGTAAAGGCTTCGACATAAACTGTAGCAACCTTCAACATCAAATATGTGGAGTTCCACCTAGTAGGAACATCCAAGCACAATGATTTTTTAGAAGTTATCCTATCAAGATCACAACATTCTTTAAACTTTTTCCATCTTGCGGGAGATTGTCTAATGTACCTAACAACTTGTCTTATTCGTTCAACAGACACACTCCCATCTCTCAACCCATCTTGAACAACTAGATTGATGATGTGAGCCATACATCTCACATGAACATGCTTACCTTCCATCAAGTTAGTGTTCCATCTAGTAAATTGCTTGGATAACTCTCTAACCATCACATCATTAGAACTCGCATTATCAACTGTCACAGTAAATACTTTATCCACTCCCCATTCAAGTAAACACTTTGCAATACCACTAGCTAAATCTTGACCTTTATGACTAGTAATTGGACAAAAATTCAATATCCTTTTATGTAATTTCCAATTATTGTCAATGTAATGGGTTGTAACACACATATAATTAATTCTTTGAATTGAAGTCCATGTGTCAGTAGTAATACATATTCTCTGTTTTGATTCTTTAAGAATAGACTTCAAAGCAAGTCTAGCTTCATGGTAAATCTCAAGACAATCCCTAGTCATAGTAGTACGAGATGGAATATGAAATAAAGGTTGAAGACTTCTAACAAAGTCTCTAAATCCATCTTTTTCAACAGAAATAAAAGGAAGTTCATCTTTAATAATCATACGAGCTAAAGCCCTCCTACATGCCTCTTGATCAAATTTCCAAGGGATAACTGAAACATCACCTGTTAGACCTTGCGGCTGAAAACCTAATGTTGTCTGGCTACCTTCTGCCTTGTAGGGATTGGTCGGACATTTGGGAATATGCAATAACAAATTGCTTGTGCCGCTATGCTTAGTATCATCTACATATTCTTCTGAACAAAACTTGCACCTCGCTTTTTTCACACCCTCGGAATCAGTGAACTTGTTGAAGTAGCGCCAAGCCATTGATCTTTCTTTAACCATTTTTCTTTTCTTCGAACCAGGTTCAGATTCATTGTTATTGATTGTTGAATCTGAATCAGTTGAAGCATTACTTTCACCAACTGTTTCAACAATTTGAAGTTCATTCACTGTCTCTGTTTCGTTTTCCATCTACCAAAGGTCCAAAACAAACAAAAAAACCTAAATAAAATCAGAAATAGATGTTGTAATAGAAAAAAACCTAAATAAAATCAGAAATAGATGTTGTAATAAATCAGAATAGAAAATGAAAGAGATAAAAAACAGAACATAAAGACAAATTGATACATACATAAAAATTGAAAAAACAATATGAACTATGAAACAATAGTAACTAATAGTGAAGAAGAAGATTACTTTACTGGCTTGGGACTTCGAGAGAACTTGGAGTTCACTACTTCACTGGCTTGATAGTTGAGACTTCGAGACCGAGAGGAACCGCCGAAGCTAAGGCGAATCACTGAACTCTGAACTCTGAAGAAGAGAGGCGGAACCGCGGAACAGTATGAACTCTGAAGAAGAGAGGCGGAGCCGTGGACTGGTCAGTGGTCACTATGAACTCTGAAGAAGAGAGGCGGAAGCCGCGGAACCGTGGTCACTGGTCAGTGGTGAACGAAGGAACAGCCCTAACTCCTAAGTGAAAGAGGCGGAAAAGAAGATTTAGGGTAGGAAATAGGAATAGTATTTAGGGTAGTATAGTACTATTAGTATAGTATACTAACTTAACCGGGTTAAGTTATTTAACCCTAAAATTTTAGGGTAGTATAGTATTTAACTATTTATATATAGGCCCATATAATTTCGGATTTCGGATCGGATCGGATTAAAATCATGCCAATCCGAAAATCCGAAATTTTATAAAACATAATCCGTATCCAATCCGAAAATCCGAAATCCGAAATCCGAAAATCCGAAATAGAGTATGTCGGATCAGATTTCGGATATCCGATCCAAATGCACAGCCCTACTTGTGGGCCTAATGTGCTAATTGCGGCTTTGATATTATTTGAACTGTATTTAAATGTCTTCTTACGCCTCCTTCTGAGTCTTCTAAAAGTATGGTGCACACATACGCGTGGCTTGCTTTTCCTTTAGAGGTCGTACCAAATAGAACGAGGCTAGATTAGCAACTAGGCCGGGTAGACTTTCGTTCTCTCGGTACATTACCCCCAGCTCGGCTCGAGTTGTTCGTTTGGGTAAGCCATGTCTAGAACACACCTCCAGGGTTTTATACCTATAATAACATAGAACGTTTGTTTGCTTCACGTGCATTTGACTTTGGGGACTCAACACAGGGGTTGAGTCTGTCTAGAACAAGTGTACCCAAAAATAAAAGACCATCTTGATGTACCCTGTATGCTATATGTTGCATTCTTCAAGCGTAAAAGGGGTCATTTGACGGACCAATGATGGTTGAGGGTAAATGAGAAAGAAAAGAGGGTGAAGTGTAAAATGAAGCAAGTAGGGCCCAATTTTTTTTAGCAAATCCATTAGGCGAGGTGCCTAGGGCTAGTTTTTATATGTATAAAAGAAAATAAAACACAATGTTAATGAGTCTACGTAATGTAACTGCATACCTAGTGAAATTACATAATCCCTATTATCAACTTTGAGTAAAGTACTCAAAATTGATATCACATTATGTTCTAAAAAGTGGCTAAAGTAATAAATAACATTACAAAAATGGCCACAATTCACAATTATGATTCTGAATTTACCATAATGGTTCTTCTTCCTGATGATTCTGGCCCTTGAGATGATTATATCCCTTGCATGAAAGAGTGCATTTCCAAGTGTTGAGTACGTGCAAATAGTTGAGCAATCCAATACTGTAGCCAAATGAAGCATTTTCTCAACTGCCCAGTATCGAATCTTCATGATGACTGTGCCTTTTTGCGCCCAGATTTCACTATTGATCCTTGACTTGATGTGTGAATCCTTTGCTAACATTCCTTCCTTATGTGTCATAGGTGTTGTTGTTGATGATCCTTTCCTTGTTGTCCATTTCTTGTATCCCATAGAGTCCTTTGAAAACTAGTGTCTCGCCCATATCGACCTTGGAAATGTTGTGACCATGTCCTCTTGTGTCCAGTAATTCAGCATAACTGATGCCTTTGTGTGTGAGTCCTCTTTTAGCCCCTCTTCCTTGTATATCAGTAGTGGTGTTGATGCAGAGCAGCTCCTTATTATCCAACTCACGTGACCTGTGAGATCTCTTAAAATACACTGCCTCGACCTTGTAAATCTGGGCAGTGTTTGTGACTTTTCATTGTTTCTTTGGTTAGAAGCTTGTATTCTGCACTAGTTTGTTAAGTTGATTATGTTCCTTGACATGTTGGAACAATGCGCATGAAGACTGGCATTCCAAAAGTTCCCCTATAATGTCGTAATTACTTAGCATTTTCCTTAAAATCTTCAAAGCCATGCTTGCGCCTATCCTTGCTTCCCTCCCAATGGAATGAGTACATAGTACTAATACCACCAACTGGGAGTTGTTCAAGGAAGAGGGCATGACCACAATATCAATTCCTGCAAAAAAGAACACCATATTAATAAAAAACAGTATCCCCATGCCCTTCTCCATAAGGATTTGTGCACGGTGTTTCCTTGTGTGATCTCCAACAGACCAACATTCACCCTCTGATGTTCTGAGGGTAGCATTTGTTTTCCAATGTTGTTCTACAAGAATGTTTGCCTGGCTTCCTGTATGCAATGGTGAAGTAATGAGATGCATTGGATTTTTGATCCACCATACACCCCATGATCCTATTATGTCCCAATTGCCCACAATTCTGCAAAAGTGTCCATACATGCACTATTTGATGTGCAAAACCTTCGTTGTTCCCATATTTAGGTGCCAAAGAGGTATATCTTCCATGAGTCCCATACTGAAAATTCTAGGCAGCCTTCTCTTGTATCTCCAGTATTTTGTTTCCTTTATCTGTACCTTCGACTATGTACTAAGTTTATGAATTGACACACAAGGGCAGTACTACTTCGTTTATGAATTGACACACAAGGGCAGTAAGTATTGATGATAATCCTGTAGGTCGACTTAACAGTTTCACCCCCTTGTGTACTGGAGATCCTCCAAGATTCCATGCTTATGCTCACCAGTGATCTCCCTTCTTGGGAATGAGCACATAGTGCTAATACCCATAGAAGTTTAACCACTAGGTGAGGCATGGTGACAGTAACTTTTCCTGCAAAAAGGAGCATAATGTTTGTCAAAAAACAATGCACTATGACCTCCTCCCTAAGGATTAGATCATAGCACTCCAACTGACTTTCTCTTCTCATTTTGATTCCCAGATTCATCACCCATTTTTCAATGGAGAAGCAGTAGTCCATCATACTTTCCTCCTCTAAGATTTGAGTATGGCCTTCACAAAGTTCTAGTCCAGTTGCCTCCTCCATGCTACTCCACCTTGTTACTCCCTCTCCACCTAATTTCTTGCCACTTTTATTCTTAGATATGGGCATTGTAGTTTGTCATTATTCACTATCCTCCTCCCCTGAATAGCTAGCTCCCAAAAATAGTGAGCCTCAATATCTCCTACGTCTAATGCATAGTTAGCTAGGTTGTCAGCCAAACTGTTTCCCTCCCTTAGTGTATGAGCCACAGTTACATTGCATCAAGCCATGAGTTCCTTAATTTCCTCCACATATTCATCCACACACCAAGGGACACACCACTCTCCATTCACAGTATTTTTGATCAACATTGAATCTGTGCGTAACTCAATTAGAATGTAGTCATGTTCCACGCAATACCTCATAGCCTCCAGTATTGCCCTTGCCTCTGCTTCTGTATTTGTTCCCTCTTGGACTTCCTTGCCATATGCATATAGCACATTTCCTTCCTTATTTCTAAGTACAAAACCAATAGCACTTCTACCAGGATTGCCCCTAGAGGCTCCATCTGTGTTGACCTTCACCCAACCTAGACTTGGATACTCCCATATAACCTTAGTAATCTGCAACTTGGGAGTATATTTCTCCAGCAATTCAATCTGATTAGGCCATTTGTGATGGACTTGCTGAAGGGCAGGTTTCCTATACTTGATAAGTTGATTGAGGAGTCCATGAAATCTGGTAAATAGCTCTATTTAAAGTGACTGTATCGACATGCTTGTAACTGTTTCTTCTTTTCTGAAGTTCCCAAATAATTATGGCTGGCAATGCTTGCATTATATGTTGCAGTCGATGAATTACTCCGGCAGTCCAACACTTGATCACTGCCTGATGTAATGTGATCCCTTTTATTGATATACCTGCATTGTTTAGGAAGTATGTCCACACTCACAATTATATTTTTCTTACACAATTTTTTCAAGAAAAAGACCAAAAAAATGAAAATTAAAAATCCAAAAAGATTTTGCATTTTCCCATCATTTTTCAAAAGAAAAGAGACCAAAAATATATTTTCTCCAAATCAGTTGCTTTTTTTAATTCTTGCCCATATCCAATCCTCCCGAACTACGCATACCTGATTCTCGTCTTTCGGGGCAGGATACATCGGCAACTCACATAGGGTCCGGTCTTCCTAGTGAGTCTTAAGTTCTTGGTTTCGGGGGTCGCAGCCACATCTTGCATGCCAAGCCACTTTTGGCCCCATCGCCCTTTTTGTAAAATAAGGCTATTATTGCAGAGTGGTTTGTTGAGCCGTGTTTGGAGAGTCTTGAATCTAAAACTAGGTGTCATATTACTTTAAGGTCCGTCCTTGTTGAATTTGCATCTCTAGCCGTGTTTGGCCATACCGATTGTGTTTTGCAAAATGGGTCATTTCTACAAAGTAATTCCGAGGATAATTATTATTGGGAGTTCTAAGCCATATAAGCCTTAGTGAGGCATTTTTCATGTCTTAGAGGTCAATCTTGTTGAATTTGCACTTTTAGCCACCTCTTGGCCACGTAGGTCGTTTTGCAAAAATAGCCTCAATTATAACTTGCATGTGTCCAATAGGAAGTGTTTTGGTCTTATATAATGTCTCGAGTCATTAACTCTATTTAGTCTTATTTTTATCATTCAGATATGGATCCATTTATCAGAGCTCAAGCATGACCGACACCCCAGGACCATCCAGTAGGACTGCTGCATTCAGGAGCTGCATTTAGGAGCTGCTTAAGGAGACTTTTATTATGTTTTGAGTCTGTTTTTTTATGTTGTCTTTTACTTTCTAGCCCTATCCAGCAGTACCGAATCTTTAGGTGGTGTCAGAATCAATCATAGTCTAACTGAGTTTCTCGAGTCTTTTGATATCTTATTTCTGATTCTGTATTCGAAAAAAAAAAGTTATAAATGAAAAATCCAAAAGATTTTGTTTTTAGTTTATTTTGTCCATTACTATTCCAGAACTACGCTTGGTCTGATTCATGTGGAACATGATACTTAGGCAACCTACATAGGTTTCAATCGGATCATTTTTTAAATTAAAAAAAGAAAGACGAAGTTATGGGATGTGAGAAATGAGAGGAAAGAAAAGAGTGATAATCAGAAAGAAAAAGAGCAAACCAAAGAGCTCAAGACAAAAAATGAAGAGAAAAAGGGGCAAGAAGAATGAACTTGGGATAATGCCAATATGACCTTCGTACCCTCAAACTCATTTTAGAACGGATAATTGTGATTAGGTGCATTACATATATTACGATACTATTTGCTGTTAAATGCCTTAATGCTAATATGATAACTTTATTTTGTTCTTCTTTGTTATCTTCATTATAGCAGAAGGGTGGTTGGTTTGTGGTTCTTAAACTAGTAACTCTTCCGTACAACATAAAGTCGAAAAGCAATGGTAGACAACAACAGAATTGAGTTGGTTGATACTGGTGCCCAAAAACAATTGGTTGAACAAGATAATGGATTGGTTGACGAGGTAAGGAAGTTAAGACAATACATTGCGAACATATATCAGGCTTGGATAACTATAAAGGCACCACCCCCGCCACCACTAGCTTCCTAGATGCTGCCCTTACCCAAGCTCCAGTCATATTGTCAAATGATCCTCATATTCTCCTGATTTTCTCGCTTATCATGGCTCTCCCAACTTCCCTAGTAGCTCTATTGTTCATCCTCCAACTACATTTCCCAAAAATATCCCTCCTGTCATATACTCTATTCCTACCATCACAACTTCTCAACAACCTCTCCCCAGGTCCAACAGTTAGCACCAGTTCAAACCTCATAATGCCCAATACTACCCTCCAGAGTTGGCTCACTAGGTCCCGGACTCATACAATCATAGCTCTCTGAATGAACCTCATGTTGAAAATGAAAAGTTCACAAGGAAAGAAGAGCTAGATGAGATATCTAGAAAGCTGAAAGGTATAGAACAATTCTTAAAGAACATGCAAGGGATGGGAAATCAGATTATATGTCTTACAATGACTTGTGTATGTTTCTTGATATTCATCTGCCCCCGGGGTTTAAAATCCCAAAGTTTAACTTGTATGACGGGCGTGGAGATCCAGTAGCCCATCTGAGGGCTTATTGCAGTGAAATGAGAAGTGTTGGCAGGAAAGATGAGTTACTAATGGCGTATCTCAGTGAGAGCTTGAGTGGGGCAGCCTTGGAATGGTATACTCATCAAAATGTCAGTAAGTTATATGCATGGGATGACATCGCTCAAGATTTTGTTCAACACTTTAGTACAATATAGACTTCCTAGACCGCTCCTCCCTATCTAAGATGGAAAAGAAGCCCGAGGAAAGTTTTAGGGAGATTGGGCTCAGATGGAGGGAACAAGCTGCTCGAGTCAGTTCCCCGATTGATAAAGAAAAAATGGTTGAACTTTTCCTACAAGCTCAGGGACCCACCTACTTCAATCATTTGATCCCAGTTTTAGGTAAACCTTTCAATTATGTGGTAAAAATGGGGGAGATGGTAGAAGAAGGAATCAAGTCAGGCAAAATCATGAGCTATTCTGCATTAAAAGATACTACAGAAGACATTCAGAACATCTCACTAAGTTTGGGGGAAGAAAGAGAAATAGAAAAGATGTTGTTGAGCCCCGCCAGTAACAAGATCTAGTGGGCATTCCTGCTCAACGCTTTCAGCCTCAATATCGACCCCATGAATATCCTCGTACTCCAGATAACCCTCCCCAATGCTACTTCTCTCCAAAAAATCCCCAAAGTCATACTTCACCTACCTAGTACTCTATCCACAATGCACCGCCATATGCTCCACATCCACAAGACCCGCAATGGCCTGCATCACTTCTATAAGCATATCAACCACCTACCCGCAAGAGGTTTCAACTGAGGCCGGAGTACAAAATAAAAAGGCAACAATAAAAGGAAAAGACTTTCACTCATATTGGAGAATCATATACCAGTTTGTTCCAAAGGTTAAGGCAATTGGACATGTTGAAGCCGATTTAGATAAAAATTCTGAACCCCCTTCCAAAGAATTTTGATTATTCTCAAAGGTGCACATATTGATCTAATGCCTCGGGGCACATCATAGAAAAGTATTGGCATCTTAAAAGAGCAGTCCAGAAGCTTATTGATGCAGGTGACATTACCGTGCAAAATCCAGATGCAACAGATACTAGCTAAAGTCCATTGCCTGTTCATGATGAGACACATATGGTAGGCATGATTTGTGTTGAAAAGGAATATGAGAACTCTTCTGAGCTCCTTTGAGGGCTACTTGCCGCAAAGTTTTCAGCGCTATCAGTCTCGCATCCAGAAGTTGATCTTAAGAACGAGTTGGCAAAAAGGACCCAAAAGCTATTTACTGAGGTCAATGCAATTGAAATTGGTAATGGTCTTGGTAATAATGATGTGGAATTTAGTGGCTAATATGTCGAGCTTGGTAATTGGAAAAACGCTCCTTTCTTGGCTAGCCGGAGAGGAGCCTTGGTGGTTTATTTTATTTTCATTTCTGTTCTACGGGTTATTTTAGTGTTGTAATCCGGATATTGTCTTGTGGCTCAAGCCCTTCTTCCTTTTATTTGCCTAGTTTGTTTAGTCATAGTAACTCGTCTAGTATTATCTAGGATTGTTCCAGGGTTGTAACCCAATTTTATTTTGCTTGTTTTGTTGTTCAAACCCTTTCACCGTCTGTCTAATGCAATCTCTTGTTTTCTGTTATATCTAGTCAGTTTTTGTTTAGTTCTCTTTTTCTTTTTATATGTCTTTTCATGTTGACTCTAGTGACATGACATGCACGCATAATTCTCAGTCTGGTCTTAAAATTTAGTCTAATTATGAAACAATGAAACAAGTTTTGAAGATGAGAGAGACATTTGAAGGAAATAAGTAAAGATTTGGACATTTTGAGATCATTTAAAGCTCGAATGTATGAAACTGGGGCAGATAGTTTGGGAAGTTAATATGATAACAAGAATTTGTTACAAGAGAGTGCATCCTGGGCAATTTGAAGCGAGCAACTTTGAGTTCAAGTGCATCTCAAGTTACAAGATAAAGCCAAGGGAGTTTGTCCCAAACTGAAGGGGAGTATCCATTGTGAAGAAGAAATCACCCAAGGAGAGTTTTGTCATTTACAAGGTACTAAAAATATGGAAGGCATATATGTGATATCAATGTCGGTGCTGCAAAAGAAACGCTATGCATGATCTTTATTTTTCATCCTCAAGTTGCATGTGTTATTCTTGGCATTTTCAGAGATTGGGAGGCCTTCTTTTAGCTACCCAAACACTTTATACCCTTCAATACCCCCTTTGAGCCTATGTTGATTTTTTTGACATCCCCTCTTTTGGAATCAAGTTAGAGTCATTAAAAAAAGAAAAAAAAAATCATGTCCCCATAAGGTTTGTTTTAGAAGTTCATACCGAAAGAAAAATAGAGAAAAAGAGGGAAAAAGAGAAAAAAGAGAAAAGAAGAAAAAAAAAGAAAAAGAAGAAGAAAGAAGAAAAAGGAAAATAGCAACACAAAAAGTATTCTTTTGAACTACTTTCGACCTGATTCTTGTGTCAACAAAATACGTAGACAGCCTTAAGATTCGGTCACACCAAGTCAAAATTCTAAAGTTCCTCACTTCAAAAGACACTCGGGCAGAAGTTTTGTTTTCTATAAAAGACGGTTCCAAAAGTTGTAAAGTTATACCCTATTTTGTCTTAGCTTGAATTTGAGACTTCATGTCTCTCTTTCTTTCTAACCTTCTCCAACAGCCACATTACATCCCAAAAATACCTCCCAGATAATCTTTGAGAGTGTCGAGTTAGACATGCCAAGAATATATGATGCTTTTACCATAGTTAATGCCTTGTCATCTGCAGAATCAGAGGAAATAAGAAGAAGAAAACAAAATGAGAGAGTCGTATTGGCAAAAACATTCACAAGCACCATAAAGTGACGGTAAGTTGAGATCAAGAACAAAATGAGAGAGGCTTAATGGTGAAAACCCTTCATGCACTACAAGTCGAATAAGGGCTGTGAATCAGATAGGATAATTAGAGCATTGAAGCGCAGTTTCACGGCTTAAAGGTATAACAAGAGTTGAACATTAGACTTGCTTGACAGATTAGGCCACTTAATCAAAAAACGTATGTCATGGTCATTAGAGTTGGTATCCACATCTGATAAGTTTTTACTTTGTAATTTTCTTGTTAGATATCATCTCTTTCCATTGTCCCTTACTCTGTTCCTCTTGCTTTGTTCAAGTCCACTTTTTGAGTCCGTTTGTTCAGAACAAATGAGCAATGACTTCAAAATTTGCTATCGGCTTTCCAATTGCACAAAGTGGAGTCTGGCTAGCACATCAAAATGGCATAAGTCAGGAAAGAGCAGTATGCGTACTGAGCTGATAACAATTGACGTGCTTTGGGATTCATGTGAAATGCAAAGGTTCATAAATGTCAATACATGAGAAAAATGCAACAGAAAGAGGGTATAGGGCTCGAATAGATCAGAGGCATTTTCTGTGGTAAGGTTTGACAGAAAAGTGGTTAGCCAATAACAAGCAAAAACTTCCGAGTCAAAACCAAGGTTAATCATGGCAAGTACATAAGGAATAGCCCTCAAAGTCAAGGCCACGAACCAACCACAAAATTTTAAACTCACAAGTTTTCTTTGTTTGAAATAGGGACGAAGACTGTGTCCAAATCAAAGCTTGGAAGCTTGAACCTTTTAGGTCTCATGCCTAATTTTGTCAGCACAAAGGCTGTTTGAGAATGTTTTTTACCTCCTAGGCATCCACCTAGTTGAGAAGATCATCACCTCTCAAGAATTTGCCCTAGTTGAGAAGAACCATACCTCCTAGACATCCCCCTAGTTGGGAATAATCTTTAGGTTTCTTTAAGTTCACGGGTCCCGCCTGGAATATAGGGTCAGTTTTCACATTTGTTAAGTTGGTAATCTTTAGTTTTCCTTAAGTTCAGGGGCCCCGCCTGGAAAATAGGGCCAGTTTTAGTTTCCTTAAGTCGTTAATCTTTAGTTTTCCTTAAGTTCAGGGATCCTGCCTGGAAAATAGGGCCAGTTTTAGTTTCCTTAAGTCGTTAATCTTTAGTTTTCCTTAAGTTCAGGGGCCCCACCTGGAAAATAAGGTCACGACTTAGTTTTCTTTAGTTGTTAATCTTTAGTTTTCTTGAGTTTAGGGGTCCCGCCAGTTTTAGTTTTCTTAAGTTGATAGTCTTTAGTTTCCTTAAGTTCAGGGTCCCGTCTAGAGAATATGGTCAGTTTTTTAATATTTCTTAAGTTGTTAATCTTTAGTTTTCCTTAAGATCAGGTGTCCCTCCTGGAGAATAAGCCCAGTTTTTAGTTTTCTTAAGATGTTAGTCTTTAGTTTTCTTTAAGTTCAGCGGTCCTGCCTGGAGAATAGGGTCAGATTTTAGTTTCCTTAAGTTCTTAATCTTTAGCATTCCTTTAGTTTAGGGGTTCCTCTTGGAGAATAGGCTCAGTTTTTAGTTTCTTTCAGTTGTTAGTCTCTAATTTTCTTAAGTTCAGGGATCCCGCCTGGAGAATAGGATCAATTTTTAGTTTCTTTAAGTTTTAATTTCTAGTTTTTCTTGAGTTCAGGGGTCCCGCCTGGAGAATAGGGTCAATTTATAGTTTAGTCAAGTATTAGTTTATAGTTTTCCTCAAGCTCAATCTCAAATCTAGGAGATGCACTTCCTAGTTTGGGTTTTTCAGATTTTGTTTCTTTAGGAGACGCACTTCCTAATTTTAGGTTAAAAGTTTCATCCCTAGGAGACGTACTTACCAGTCTGAGACTTTTAGGTTACACTTTTTAGGAAACGCACTTCCTAAATTGAGATTTCACCCCTAGGAGACGCATTTCCTATAATTTGAGTTCATTCCTAGGAGATGCACTTCCTAGTTTGAGTCATTGACGTTTCACCCCTAGGAGACACACTTCCTAGTCTGGGTCATTCAGGATACACTTTTAGGAGACGTACTTCCCAATAGTTGATCCTGCTCAGATATGAGTTTTTCTTTGTCAAGGATCAACTTTTGAAGGCCCTCAGAGGCAAGCAAGTTGGCATGCGAAGCAAAAATCCAAGTTAGAAATTCTTCAAGAACAAATCAAAGGAAAACAAATAACAAAGAGAACGAGTACCATACCGCTACTACATTGTGCACGACATTATTTATCATACACTCCCTCGAAAGAGAGTGTATTTTCTTCTTACCTTTCTCTGAAGCAATGACTTACAATAATTGGTGAGTTCCATCGGCTGAGACAGCAGATGAGACTCAGTAGAAACCGATAGGGAGACATTCCTCTTCCCCTGAGGATCCGAATAAGGGGGCAAATAGTTGTGCCCCAAATTCCCATGGTCTAGGCACTAGGGAGAAGGGACACCCTCCTCTCAGGTGTCTGCGGTCGGTAGGGTTGACATAGTAGGCGCTGGTGATGAAGGCATAATTGGTGTGGAAAGAGATGAGGCTGATGGCGTTATGGGTTGAGAAGCAGCTGCGGCAAAAGCAATTCTGGTTATTGGTTGCTCATCAACCGAAGAAGGAGGAAGCCCGGTACCTAGCCTTATAGTACCGGGAGCAGCGACTGGGACTTGGAAGTGAGAATTGACATCTTCTACTATATCATACTCTCCCTAGAGCGCTTAGGCGTCGTCCTCGGTTGGTGTTATTAGTTCTTCAGATTGAGCATTTTGTTGAGCTGATGAGGGTCGTTGTCTCCTCTGTAGGGAAGCCCATTCATCACTAGCTTCCCCATCATCATCAATCACCACAGTAGCTGTGGCTGGCTCGGGTGCAACATTCTTCACCCTTTTATTTTTGCCCTCGGTCGTAGAGGAACATCACCTTTTTTGTTTATTCTCTTGTCGGGGACTCCGAGAGGAAGCACCTCCACAGGAAGCAGTTCTGATGGCTCTTGTCCGGGTGAAGGTAGGACTATAATAGAGCCTTGTGAAAGACCTGAATTCAACGGAAAGAGAATTTAGCCAACTTTCTTATACGCGAGGTAAAAAAAAGATTAGTTCAAGAATAAACTTACCATGATTTTTGGCCTTCCACCCATATTTAAGGGCAGTTCTTTCCACCGGCACGTCTCAGGTGTAGTAATATCCAATATTTTCTGCACCCACTGGTCTAAACCTTTGACCCTTGGTGGTGTCTATCGATTTGCTGAAATAGTGAAAATAGGGGGATCAATAACAACATGAAACAACCTTTAATCAAGGAAAAGATAAACGTTGAACTTACATGTACAAGTTCATGATTTAGGAAAAGATGGATTTGTGACCAGGATGATGTCCCTGGTGGCAACTACAACGAACCACTCCATCCATCCACGGTCGTTGTCATCACCCATGCTGGTAAACAAAGCATGGTGGCCATATTTGTTAAAGTTTATCACTCCCTCACGAAAAATCTTGGGGGAGTTAAGATTCATCATGCAAACCAAGGAGAGGTCTTCCCCTATCTCCTGGCATAGCCATATTACCGTCCGCCATATATAAGGGCTCACCTATGCCAATCATACTTGATAATGGTAGCAAAACTCCAAGATTACAAGGTCAAATCCCCTACTGAATGTGAATGGGCCCAAAGTGAAAGGTTACGTGTAAACGTACGTAAAACCCTTCTTTGGGAAGGTTACTTGCTCTGCCAGATCGGGAGCAATGATGTACAAATTATGGAAGCCAAAGTCCTCCTTCACAGCAGGAATACTAGAAGGACGGATGGAAGAGGGGTACACACCAACAGCCCATGTACGGGAGCTAGCAAAAAGAAACTTCTCTTCAAAATCCTTGATTGTACTGAGCCTTCTGGGAATAATGGTGTTCATCGTAGGAGAGGCATCATCATCGGTGCTTTCTTTGTTTTTTGAAAAGCTGGAGTTCTTGGAAGAGGAGGCCATGGATGGCAGGAGAAAGTAAAAATTCTTTGAAAAAGAGGGGTAAGGAAGAGTGAAAGCAAGAAAAAGTTGAATAAGACAAGTTGAGAGAGTTCGAAAGATTGAGAAGTGTAAAAGAAGAAAAATAAGGCGTATAGGTAAAGGAGTAGGCAGTTAAAATCGTGGACACAATTACCTCGAGAACCGGAAAAAGTGTTGCTAAATCGTGGAGTGACGCGTGTTCGGGACATTAAATGCGGAGAGACGTGCGCCTAATCAAGTGTCAGAAACATTTTCAGAGGAGATCAGAAATTTTTCGTCAAGAAAGGTATCTTCACCAATTTCCCGATGACACAAAGAGGTGCCACCGGAAAGTAGGGGGACTATCTATATCGGGTAAAATCGGTTCATATTAAATACTCATATAATAGAGTGACACGTCGAAATAGGGCAAGACGGAAAACAAGACAAGTGAAAACCAAGATCAGAGATAGTAGCTACGGTTGTCACCGAAAGGAGTATGGATAATAAAGACAAACGAATATCTGCCACTCGATATCATTCAATAAAGGATATTCTGTAGTATTAAATACACAATCCGTTATAGAGAATTTTGGCATTCATAGTCTGCCGTTATATATTCATCATTGGCGCCCATAATTATCATTTAAGAGGGGCTTGATCCTAGGATCTTGTTCCCTAGGCACAACTATAAATAGTGACTTTAACACCATTGTATAGGGCACGGATTTTCTGACATACTTATGCTACATACTATTCGAAAGGTCAAGAACACTTTATTTCTTGTATATTGATACTTGTATTAGTGCCTTCGGAAGCTTTGCTCTCAAAATCAAGTTGTCTGCTAGCATATCTCGATTTCAACTCTAAGTCTTGCATTTTAGTTAATTTATTTATCATTTTGGGATCAAATCGATTTGTTTGTCTATAAACCACATTATAAATTCAACTGTACCATTTTACGAGTACATAACTTGAACTTGTGATTTATAGAACACACGAAAATAATTTTATCATTGTTCAAGACTACCCTTTCCTATTTTTGGTCCTTAGATTTTGTTGGTAGGGGCAAAATTAGAGACATCACATGCAACACTGAATTAAACCAAAAGTGAGTATACAAGTGAAGTATGGTTACTGTAGTATACCTTGTCTCAAATTACATAAGTATGGTCCTTCAAGTAGTATTGACGCACAATATGGCTCCAAAGTTGCTAACACTGGACCAAAAATATATAGGTGACTCGCGCTTCCAACTAAGGTTGGAAGAAGTCTCGGCCCTTAGGGACCCATAGAGTTTGATATTAAGACGGGAAGGCAAATATATTTATCATAATTAATTATTATTTTTAAAAAATAAGAATATAAATCTTTTGTATTAGGCTATATATTTTTCTTGGAGGAAGTGTTATGGATACTTATAAATTAAGTTAAAAAAAATAAATAAATAGATATTTACATCAATTCAATAAATGCATGACAAATCTTAACATACACTTTTATCACTAAACCGTAAATAATTCACATACATTATCACCTTAATTTATGACTTAGTCATATAAATTAATATAGTTTGATGAAATTATAAACACCATATGCAGACAACTTTTTACCATATATTAAAAAAATCCTTCTCATTTGGTAACACAATGTAGACTTTCAAAGCTAGAGAATTCAGTTAATGGAAAGACTTTGTGAGACACAAAGTTTAATTGCCACTCGTATAAACATCTTCAATAGTAACTAATTTACAAGGTTATTCCCTCGATGTTTTTATACTCCTACAAAATAGTAGATTCTCATCTCAGCCAGCCGCGAATGTAGATCATGAATTAACCAAATTACAGTAAAATTTACTATCTCCTTTGGTATTTTCCTTTTTTCTTAAGAGTTTGTGAGACACAAGCTACCACAAGTCTCCAGTCATAAAGATAAGATCCCTAATCATACTTTTGAATAAAAGTTGGAAAAGGCAATTCCGTGGGACAAATAACACATCAAGTGACTTTTTCTCTCCTCCTTTTTACTCTATCAAATATTTATACAAAGCCAAAAATGGAGACCAAGGGAATTGATATTCATAAGATCAGACAATACATACGCTTAAAATTGTTCGAAGTAATGTCTGTGACGGAGGCAAAATTTTCGCTAAGGGGTTTAAAAAAAAAAAAATTAAAAAAGAATATAATAAGTGGGAACTGAACCAATAACCTTACAAAGGTTTCCCCTTTTACTACTAAGATATGATTTTGGGTTGTGTCAAGGGGATTTAAAAACATAATATATGGAGGGAAAAAATAGATTTTGCCATATATATACAGTGTAATTTTTCGGCGAAGGGGGTTCGGAAACCCTTCCGCCCCTGGCAATGTGTCCAAACATACATGGCATTTTTTGTTTTTCTTAATGAGACAAATATTATGTGATTAACACTGGAATATTATGCCTAGCTGATCAGATCCAGTTTGAGGAACATTCGTCAATAATTTAAACTTAATTAATTAATTGTATATATATAAAAATTAAACCCTTTCACGTAGAGTTGAGCTACATCAAAGTACACTCGTAATGCATGTATAGTTGTTCAATTCATGACTTCATGTGAACAAATAAAATAATAGAAAGAAGAACAGCATAATTGGACATCCCTTTGAAATCTAAGCTCACCTCGAATAATACACACAGCAAAAGCTGTAAAACAAATAAATAAAGAAAAATAAATAGAAACTTTTTCAAGGATATATAAGATAAAAGGATAAACTACTATTTGCATTAGGGTAAACTGTCTGTGTTATATCGCCTAGAGGTACTTTTTTTTTTCTTTTGAACTTTTCTTGAACCCAAAATACTTCGTACACCAAGCTCTCTTTAATTAACATAGAGTAGGGAAGTTGCACCACTAGTGGCCAAGAGAATAGCGAGATTAGAAGTACTCTTCGAATTGGGACTTTCTAGCCATTTATTTATATCTTTAAGGATCATTTCTATTCTCTTATCTTCTCAATTAAAATGTGAGATCATGGTTCCATATTCTCTTTCTCCAATATTTTAGTTTAACAGTAGAGTAGAGAGAGAATAGCTATATATTGACTGAAATTCCTATGGGCATAAATTTTATTCCTTATTTTCAATTTGAAAGCTATTAGGTTCCAATTATTTATATTAATCTTTCCCATCAAGAAATTTTTCTACAATGGATGTATGATTGTATATATATGAACTCAAGTATAAAAAGTATTATTTACTATAGAGTGGAAAATAATTGAGGAGAAATTATTACGTGTGAACATTTTCAAAAAGCAAAGAACGAAAAAAAAAGAGAAAAGAAGAATGATGACAATTCAAGAATAACAGAGAAATGAATGTCAAAAAAGTTTTCTTCCTCACTTTTGTCAAACGCGGTTGATATATGCCAAGATACCCTCTCTTAATAATAACGTAATCATGTTTAGAGCAGTGGCGGAGACAGGATTAACCTTAAAGGGGTTCAAAAAAAAAGTTAAAAAGATTGTGGCTAATGGGAATAGAACCAAGGACCTTACAAAAGTTTTGAAGCCCCTTGACCACAAAGCTATGCTTTTAAGCTATGTCAAGGGGACTCAAAACATAATATATATATATATATATATATATATATATATATATATATATAAACAGAATATCAAGAGAATTATAAAGGAATTAAAATCAATCACCCTTCCGCCCCTAAATCCGCCCCTGGTTTCCGGAGTCCTAGTCTATTTTAAGACAATCAAATTAGACATTAAATCTTCAATAATACTACTTAAGTATGGGCTCAACTAGCACTTTGATTATGTGAAAATTGTTACCTCCCATTCTATTTCGCATATCGTCCTAGTTTGGTTTTACCAAGATTGGATGTGATAATGATTTAAATTTAACATGATTAAAACGTGCTAGTGTTGACAATTTTAATACAGATGTTTGTTAACCAGACTCTGACTCAAGCCTAGTTCAACAAAGGCAAACAACTGGCCTGCTAGTGTTTAGTGAAAAGATCCGACCCAATTTGTACACATTTTACTTTGTATGCTTTCCTTTTCTATACTTGTAAATATAAAGAGACAACAGATAAAAATCAATCAATTTTGGTCAATGTATTTTTGACCATCTCATTCTCTCTCTCTCTCTCGTCTGTATTTCTCTTCTCTCAATATTAAGGTTTTCTCTTTCATTTATTCCGCCATAGCTGAGGATTGTTCCAAATTAACATGGTATCAGAGCGGGAATCTAGATTCCTCTCATCGTGAGCTTTCTTCCGATGGTACCCTCGTCAGAAGTTTCTATCATTTTGGTTTCGATTGTGAAGGTGGTGGTCGAAACAATATTCATTCATTTTTCATCAGAGAAATCCGGGGGTTTACAACATCGATCTTTGCTTGAGGTATATCGCTTCTGAAGCTTTGGTTTTTATGGACGTTTCATCACACTTGTAAAGAACAATCATATCTGGGGTTTGCGATTAGACGAGAACTTACTTCTTCGGGTTTTTAGAAGAAGGCTGATATATTCTCTCCTATTTGCATGTGTTGAATCTCTATTGTCTGCATCTCTATTTTGTCTCTACTGTTCTCAGTCGATTTTGTCTTTGTTGTTGCATATTTATTTTGATTGGGGTGTGAAAATGGGTAGTATATTGAACAATGATGATGTTTCTCCGACTTCTGATGGATCCATCTCACCCTCTTTATATTCATCCATCTGATAACCCTGGTAGCCATTTGGTGTCTAGTCAATTGGTGTTTGTACCATTCAATGGGTCTGGTTTTGTACTTTGGAGAAGTAGTACAGTCATATTTCTTTCTGCAAAGAATAAGTTGGGACTAGTAGATGGTAGAATTGCCAACCTACAACAGATTCCCCTTACTATGCATATTGGGAAAGATGTAATGACATGGTCAATGCCTGGATAACAAACTCAGCATCTAGAGAGATTGCTACTAGTGTGAAGTATTTTAAGACTGCCAAGGAGGTTTGGAAAGACATCAATGATAGGTTTGGACAATCAAACAGGTTTAAGCACATTCAACTTCAAAGGGAAATTCATTCCACTACTCAAGGGTCTTCTGACACAGCATCTTACTTTACAAAGATGAGAAGCCTCTGGGATGAGCTGCATTCCTCCTATGTAGGACCTGTATGCTCTTGTGGCACCTTGCCTAAATTTATAGAACATCAACAATTATTTCAATTTCTAAATGGTTTAAATGACTCTTATTCAACTGTAAAGAGTGCTATTTTGATGATGAATCCCCTTCCAGCCACGATCAAGGCATATTCCCTTCTTCAGCACGATGAAAGTCAAAAGGAAGCTCATTCCTCTTCCACAATTTTTTCTGGAGATACAACTTCCTTTTTGGTTTCTCTTGGTCCATCCAATGGGAACAGGAATTTCAATCAGAAGGTGAATTTTGAATCTAGGAGGCCTAACACAACTGTTTCTTGCAAATATTGCAAGAAATCTGGACACACTATGGACAAATACTATAGACTCCATAGATTTCCTCCAGACTTCAACTTCACAAAGAACAAGAAGTCTGCTTCATGTGTCTAGACTGAACCTTCTCTCACTTCTTCTACACCTGTTAATGTATCACCAACTATACAGTTTTCTAAGTAATCAGCTCATGGTTTCACCAAAGAGCAGTGCCAACATCTTTTGACCTTGTTTCAATAGGCTCGCATATCTTCGTCTGCTCATGATGCTTCAAATGTGGATAACACTGCCTTTGTACATTTTGCAGGTTTGTCTAGTAGTTATGTTGTAGGTTCTGTGGACTCTCATGTATTTGCTTTATCATAGATAACGGTAAATCCTTGGATATTAGATACATGTACTACTAATCATATGACTCCAAACAAGCACCTACTTTTTAATGTACGAACTTTAACTAAACCATTTCTTGTCACCTTGCCTAATGGATATAAAGCCAAAGTTATTTCTACTGGCTCTTTACATCTCAAACATGACATAGTCCTGTTTCATGTCATTCTTGTTCCATCCTTTCATTTCAATCTGATTTCTATGCATCAACTTATCTATCAGTTAGATTGTTCAGCTTTATTTACCAAATCACTCTGTTCTTTACAGGGTCCTTCTCTGAAGAGGCCACTGAAATTTATAAGGCTACTGGAAGGCTATACTACATATATCCAGATGCAGATCTTTTACCTACTACATCTACTTCCATGTCTATTTCTAATTCATGTACCTCTTTACTTGTTTTTGTTCCTTCTATTAAAGCTAGTCGTGTGGTAAATCATGTTTTTGATGTTGCTTCTTATAATCACTCATCTACTTCTAATAAAGTAGATTTATTTTAGCATCAAAGACTAGGGCATATGCCTTTTCACAAAATGAATTCTATTATATATTTGTTTGACAAACTCTCACCTAAACACACTTTCTTCTATCCTATTTGTCTAATGGCTAGACAACAAAGATTTCCCTTTCCTGAAAGTGTTATACATTCACTTCCCCATTTCAACTAGTTCACATTGATATTTGGGATCCATATAACACTAAAACTTATAATATATTCAAATATTTCTTGACTATAGTAGATGATTATACAAGAGCTACCTGGACTCTCCTTCTTTCCTGTTAAAGCAATGCACTTTTCATTATTAAAGCTTTTACAGTCATGGTCAAGGTGCATTTAAGTCTTCTATCCAAACTTTTAGGTCAGATAATGCTCTTAAACTTCGGGGCAGCTCTGAGTGTATTCTGTTTTTAAATAGTGAAGGGATTCTACACCAAACTACCATTTCACATACTCCATCTCAGAATAGAGTAGTGGAAAGGAAACACAAATATCTCCTTGAGGTGTCTAGAGCTCTTCTTTTTCAGTCTAATCTTCCTTTTAAATATTAGGATGACTGTATCCTAACTGTCACATATCTCATCAATAGAATTCCTCCTTCTACTATTAAGAACCTCTCACCCTATGAAAAATTGCATGGGTCCTCCATCCTATGAATACCTCAAATCTTTTGGGTGTTTATATTTTGCCACTTCTCCTAAAGTAGGTAGGGATAAGCTTCAGTCTATGGCCATACCTTCTATTTTTCTAGGCTACCCATGTGGCAAAAAGTGTTATAAGCTCCTTAACATTTTCAATCACTCCATCTTCTTTTCTAGAGATGTAGTTTTCCATGAACATGTGTTTTCCTATAAATCTGAATCTTCTCTTATTTGTCCACTCCAACTATTCCTGACTCTGTAGATATCCTGCCCACTCCTATCTCTTTTACTCATAGTAGTGTGCCTTCCCCTTTTGCCAATCCTTCTTTTTCATTTTCAAGTCCTATTCCACATTCTACTTCTCTTCTTCATCATTCTCCAATTTCTCTTCCTGATCCTTCCTCTTCTGATTTTTCACCTGCTAATTCATTTCTTCCTTTAAGAAGATCTTCTAGACTTGTCCAATAACATGTTCACCTTAAAGATTATGTATGTTCTTCTGTCCTCTCACCTACATCCAATTTCATTTCCAAGGTATTGTCACGACCCAAATCGATGGACCGCGATGGGCACCCAGTACCTTACTCAACCGAGTACCAACGTAATGTATCTTTCTTATTACATCATCATATACACGTGACATACGGGCCTAACAGGCCAACATGATTATTTATAAACTCAAAACATAGGCCGACAAGGCCGTACAATCTTTCACGTACACGACATATGTCTGCAAGTCTCTAAGAGTACATAAATGTCATAAAGGTCGGGATAGAGTCCCGCCATACCAAACAATACACGTCTAAATCATACCAGCCAAACAAGCAACTCCGAAGCAAATGGAGCGCACCAACATCTTCCGATGAGCTGATAGCCTACTTTGAAGGCTCTCGGCCTGTCTATCGAGGCCTGCGGGCATGAAACACAGCATCTCCAGGCAAAAGGGACGTCAGTACTAAAAATTTACCGAGTATGTAAGGCACATAAATAAGTACATAACAAACATGAAAGAAATATAGAGTACTTGACTCAACCTGTAAGTCTAAATAACTCTGTAAATCATGAAATACTTTTAGCGTCATGCATATGTGTATGAATGTCATGTCGTGCATAGGTACATGTCTCATAACATCATCAGCCTCTGAGGGCATCCCATCGTATCATATCGGCCACGGTGGGCAAAAATCATCAACGTATACCAGCTGATCAGGTGGTGGTGCGTATACAACGCCATAACCTTTCCCATATCCCATATATATATATATATATATATATATATATATATATATATATATATATATATATATATATATACGTGTATATAACTCCATTTGGTCACGGGTCAATGTACATGAATGCAACGCATGAAAAGTACGTTAATAAAATCTTTTGAAATGTCATAAGACCATTTTGCCTTTGAGTAATATCATAAAATAAACTCATTTCAACTTTCGTATTTTTCTGAGACCCATGAACAGATGATAAAATATTATGACACATGGAAATTCAAGAACATAGATATCTATAATACTTCTATGAATAGAGTCATTTATGGAATTTGTGCATTTGCACGTTTCGTTCGTATCGTATGGATCATGACAAAAGAAAAAAGGGATAGCCTTAACATACCTGGAGTAGGAAATCTCCGTATAATATTCTGTTGGAAACCTTCGTGGATTGAACTTAGAACTCCAAAACTCGGATTAAGCTTCTGCGTTTTGAATTGATGAACGAAATCGATCTTATGAAGGTTTTTCTGGAACGACATTTAGCTTCTGTTCCTCACGTTTCTTGAACTAAGGTTGGTATACTAGTGATAATTCATGGGATGTTTTGATACTAAAATTTGTTATATCACATTTTTGTTTTGTTCAGATTCCTATATTAAGATAAAGACTTAAGAGTCTTATCTTGATAAAGTTAACTTTATCTATTCTTTAGGTGTAAGACACCTATCCACAATTATGAGTCATCTTTTTAAATTGGTGGCCTTGTGTCACGTGGAGAGTGGGTGAAGATTAGGAATCTTTAACCACTTATTAGTTAATCGGGTAATGTTCCGTTACCCGATAATTAATCAATTACCCACATAATTTAAAAATTATCTCAAATTACTTAAAATTTTTACGTATTTTTAATATACTTTATACATTATACTAACGTAGTCATATGGTACCTTGCATGGTACTAGTCCATAAATACTGGATATTTTAGCTCGGGCCATATTTTATCCCAAAATGCCAAACTTCGACAAAATTTATTTTCTTCGATTTTACTTACCCTTTTACCTTCACGAATTTACTTATCACTTATAATCCCCAAATAATCTTTTTCTTGGACTGATGTCAATTTTTTTACGACAAATTCAACGTACAATACTATTGGGTGCAACATCGTCGTAACTTAATACTGCGATATATCATCGTAATATATTACTGCAGAGCATAACATCAACATAATATTGCGGGGTGTAACATGTATCCTCTGTTGACTTGCATATGCATGAACCTCAGTTCTACCAATTGGCTGCTACCAATCTTGCTTGGCAAGAGGCTACGCTACAAGAATTTCAGCTCCTGAGGCAAATCAGACATACAAAATATTACCTCTTTCCCCTCACAAGAAAGATATTCCTTATAAGTGAGTGTATAAAATTAAGCAGAAAGGTGATGGATCAATTGAAAGATATAAAGCAAGACTAGTTATCAGAGATGATTCTCAAGGGGAAGAAATTGACTTTACAGAAACATTTTCCCCTGTTGTTAAGCTCACTACCATCAAATGCTTACTAATTCTGGTTGCTAAAAACAAGTGGACTGTCTTCCAGCTTGATGTTAATAATGTTGTCCTTCATGGTGACTCCATGAGGAGGTCTACATGAAAGTTCCACCTGGTCTTGATATCTGTGGCTCTTTTTCTTCTTCTTATTCTTCTTAGGCAAGCTTCCAGACAGTGGTTTTCAAAACTGTCTGAAGCTTTGATCTCCAGAGGCTACATTTCAAGTCTTAATGACTACTCTTTGTTCACCAAATCCACTGCTGATTGTCTAGTTGTATTAGCTGTGTATGTTGATGATATCTTGTTAGCTGGTAGTGATATATCTTAAATGTAGTCTCTAAAATATTTTTTGGATGACACTTTTGAGATCAAAAATTTGGGTTCAGTTCACTATTTTTTGGGCCTAGAGATATCTCTTCATCCTCAAGGGTATATTATGAGTCAATAGAAATTCACTTCTGATCTTCTCTCTGAGTTCAATTGTCAGCATTTCTCTTCTGTACCAACCTTATTGGATCCTTCTGTCAAGCTCACTATGGATATGGGAGAGCCTTTCTCTGATCCTAGCTTGTATAGAAGATTGGTTGAGAAGCTGAACTTTTTGCAGAATACTAGACCTGATATGTCTTTTTCAGTCCAGCGTTTGAGTCAGTTTTTACATAAACCTCAAGTCCCACATATGATATCTGCTTTGCATGTGCTTAGATATCTTATAAATGACCTTGCTCAAGGTGCTCTCCTCTGCAATTTTTCTAATTTTTCTCTTCTCGCTTATTCTGATTCTGATTGGACATCTTGTTTCTCACAAGTCTATTAGTGGGTATTATATTACTCTTGGTGGCAATCCTGTTTCTTGTAAGAGTAACAAGCAACCTATTATCATTATCTTCTGTTGAAGCCGAATATTGGACTCTTCATAAAGTGGCTGCTGAAATTTCTTGGCTGGTTAGACTTTTGGGTGATCTTGGTTTATATATCACCAGCCCAGTCTTTGTTTTCTGTGACTCACAAGCTTCTCTACACATGGCTAAAGACCATGTTTTCCACGAGCATACGATGCATATTGAGATTGATTGCCACTATATTCGTGAATGTTTGTCTTTTGGTTTGCTTTCCCTCCATTACGTCTCTTCCTCAAATCAATTAGCAGACATTATGATCAAGTCCCTCACTGGGTAACCTCATCGTGAGATTCTTTGCAAGCTTGGGGGGGTATCACCCTCAAGCTAGTACACATTTTACTTTTTATTTTTTCCTTTTCTATACTTGTAAATATAAAGAGACAACAGATACAAAATCAATCAGTTTCGATCAATGTATTTTTGACCAACTCATTCTCTCTCTCTCTTCTGTATTTCCCTTCTCTCAATATTAGGGTTTTCTCTTTCATTTGTTCCGCCGTAGTCGAGGATTGTTCCAAGTTAACAATGTGTGGAATATATTTGGCTCTTTTTAATATACTTGAGCCATTTTCTTTGACTTTATATAAATGGCCAAATATCCCGACATGTACTTGAACAATTGAAAAGGTTTTAACAAGGAATCTTGACTTATTTTGTTATTCGTCCAATTCAACATATTTATTTTTGTTTGCCTAAAAGATATTGGATAACTGTTAGAATTACATAGAAATTTATCTGCATATTTTAATTTGTAAATATATATGCCAAAAGGAGATGTAAAGCCTAGCTTGTTTAGAACCTAGAACAGACACATTCATTATCGGAGAAAGATCATGGCTGCTCTTTTCATTCGAAAGTGTCCAATTCTTCACAAGGTACTTATGGGTTTGACCTTAGGAAACTCATTCAACATGTCTTGGTTCTGTATTTAAGGAAATATCATACATTCAAATCCATTTTAATGTTTCAGAACAACCAACCTGCTGCTTATTTCTTATTGGGATTAGCACAAATAGTCTATTTCCGTGCCATTGGTTAAGTTTTGTGTCACGACCCGAAATTCGCACCTTCGGAACTGTGATAGTACCTAATATTTCACTTGCTAGGCAAGCCAACGTTAGAGAACCTTTAAGTCAATTCCTTTCAATTTCAATAGATAAAGTCAAAACAAATAGTCTGAAAGAAATACAACTACTTAGAAATAAAAGAAACAGTGAAACAAGAAAATAGAAGGGGACTTCAAGATCTGCTGATGCCAACAGATCTACCTTGAGTCTCCAAAACTAGTCCAAGTTGCTCCAACTCACGGACAGCTAGGGCCGGTACCAAAATCTGCACAAGAAGTACAAAGTGTAGTACGAGTACAACCGACCTCATGTACTCGTAAGTGTCGAGCCTAACCTCGATGAAGTAATGACAAGACTATGACAAGACACCTACATAATAAACCTGTGCAGATAACAGTATATGTACAAGATAACAATAAATAAAAGCTAGACATGTAATATCGGAAGGGGGGCATGCTAAAGAGGATACAAGATACGAGAGATACAACGGAATGATAATCAGAACAATCAATATGCCTTTAACAAGTAAAAACAATTAAGCACAATGAATAAAATTGCACAGCATCACCCTTCGTGCTTTTACTGTCAACCTCACAATGAAACAATGATAATGCACGACATCACCCTTCGTACTTTTACCCGCACTCATTGTTAAATCAATATAAACGGCACGACATCACCCTTCGTGCATTAACTCTCATAACATGGCACAACATCACCCTTCACGCATTAATACTCACAATATGGTACAACATCACCCTTCGTGCATTAACACTCTCCCTTACCATATAATAACGAACAAGTAATAACATGGAGATAGGATCAACAATTACAAGCCTTACTTCAACAACGGTTCCACAATACCAATTTTAATTGGAATCAATACTCAAGATCACAAAAGCCCATGAACATGATAAGAACAATCAATTTAACAACTAACTAGTCTAAGCATGGATAACATGACCAAAGTAAATAATAATTGCCAAGAACAAGTCCCACCCGCATGTTATAACCCGACAACAACGCATAAGTACTAGTCACCTAACATATATGTTGTACCCTACATCTAAACATGTAGCAAATAGACAAACATGTCCTAATCCCTTAAGTTAAGGTTAACCACAACACTTACCTCGCTCCAAAGGATCAATTCAAAGCTCAACCACGACTTTGCTTTTCAAATAGGCCTCCGGACCAATAGAATCTAGCAAATTACCAACCAAACGATTCAAATTAAACCTTAAGAACTACCCACGATTGCAAAGGATTCAATTTAGTCATCAATGAAAAAAGTCAACAAAAGTCAACTCCTGGGCCCGCTTGGTCCAAACCCGAAATTCGAAAAAAAAAATTCGATTACCCATTCACTCCGAACCCGCTTATGTAATTTGTTTTGGAATCCGACCTCAATTTGAGGTCTAATACCCAATTTCACAAAAATTCCTAATTCTACCCAAATCCCCATTTTCCACCATGAAAACTCTAGATTTTAGGTTGAAATCTTAGGAAAAGTAGTGAGGTATTGAAAGAAACTAGTTTAGAATCACTTAACAATGATTTGGGGAGGAAGAGTCCTTTGAAAAATTGCCTCTAGGGTTCTTAAGTTTGAAAATTTGAGAGAATGAAAATTCCGTCTAACTCCAATTTTGATCAGTTGCAGATATCGCATTTGCGACCTGGGGTTCGCATTTCGCAAATGCGAACCCCACAAATGTGAACCCCGCAAATGCGAAGCTCTTCACATATCTGCTTCCATCGCAAATGCGAACCATGATCTCCACAAATGCGACCACTTGATCGCATTTGCAATTACTATCTCCCCCTGAACCACTTCGCAAATGCAAAGAATTGTTCGCAAATGCGAACATGTGGTGCCCCAGCTACTCTTCGCAATTACGATGAGTTGCTCGCAAATGCGAACCTATCAGAGGTCGCAAATGCGAAGCCTGACCTTGCAATTGCAAGGTCTGAGGCCTACACCAGACCTGAAACACACCAGCAATGTTCTAAGTCCAATTTTTCACTGTATAGCCTATTCGAAACTCACCGAGCCCTCGGGGATCTAAACCAAATGTGCACACAAGTCTAAAATATTATACAAACTTGCTCGCTCGATCAAATCACCAAAATAACACCTAGAACTAGGAATCGAACACCAAAATCAAATGAAATTTTCAAGAAACTTTAGAATTGCTATATTAACAACCAGACGTCTAAATCACGTCAAACCAACTTCGTTTCTCACCAAATTCGATAGGCAAGTCATAAATATGGTATTGGACCTATATCAGGTTCTGAAACTAAAATACGGACCTGATATCTAAAAAGTCAAATATTGGTCAAACATTTAAAAGTCATTAAGCTTTTAACTTTCAAATTTTAACAAAGTGCGATAACTCCGGTTAGGGACTTCCGAATTCGATTTCGTGCATACTCCCCCAAATCACGATACGGACCCATCGGGACCATTAAAATACGAATCCGGGTTCGTTTACTCAAAGCGTTGATCGAAGTTAACTCAAATGGATTTTAAGGAAAAAATTTCATATTTTCTTAGTTTTTAACATAAAAGCTTTCCGAAAACACGCCCAGACTGCGCACACAAATCGAGGAGGCAAAAATGAGGTATTTTATGGCTTCAAAGCGCAGAATTAGGTTCTAAAACTTAAGATGAACTATCGGGTCATCACATAAAACAATCATTTGTGCTCGAACGGACATAAAAAGTACCTGGACTGGTGAAAAGGTGGGGTATCTACTCCGCATGTCCGACTCGGACTCCAAAGTAGCTACTTTGACGGGATAACCTCTCCACTGCACTCGAACTGAAGGATAACTCTTTGACCTCAACTGCCGAACCTACTAGGCTAGAATAGCCACCGGCTCCTCCTCATAAGTCAAATCCTCGTCCAACTGGACAGAGCTGAAATCTAACACGTGGGACGAATCGCTAGTGATACTTCTGGAGCATGGACACATGTAATATCGGATGAACTGCTGATAGACTGGGAGGCAATACGAGCTTGTAAGCCTCTTCACCCACTCTCTGAAGAATCTCAAAAGGTCCGATATACCTAGGTCTCAACTTGCCCTTCTTTTCGAACCTTATCACACCTTTCATGGGTGATACCTGGAGCAACAATCTCTCTTCGACCATAAATGCAACATCATGAACTATACAGTCGACATAAATCTTCTACCTGGACTGAGCTGTGCGAAGTCTATCCTTAATAATCTTGACCTTATCCAAGGCATCCTGTACTAAATTCGTACCCAACAACCGAGCCTCCCCCAGCTCGAACCATCCAACTGGAGAACGACACCGCCTACTGTATAATGCCTCATAGGGAGCCATCTGAATGATCGACTAATAGTTGTTGTTGTTTTTGTACGCAAACTCCGCAAGTGGCAATAACTGATCCCAAGAACCTCCGAAGTCTATAACACAGTCGCAGAGCATATCCTTAAATATCTGACTAGTGCGCTCGATTGTCCGTCCGTCTGAGGATGAAATGTTGTGCTCAACTCAACCTACGTGCCCAACTCATGTTGTACTGCCCTCCAGAAGTGCGAGGTAAACTACGTACCTCGATCAGAAATGATAAACACGGTCACACCGTGAAGACAAATAGTCTCGCAGATGTAAATCTCAGCCAACCACTCTGAAGAATATGTAACTGCCACAGGAATGAAGTGCGCTGACTTGGTTAGCCTGTCCACAATGACCCAAACTACATCGAACTTCTTCTGAGTCCGTGGGAGTCCAACAACGAAATCCATAGTGATACTCCCACTTCCACTCAGGAATCTCTAACTTCTGAAGCAAACTAACAGGTCTGTGATGCTCATTCTTTACCTGCTTACAATTTAGACACCGAGCTATATATGCAATTATATCCTTCTTTATCCTCCTCCACCAATAATGCTGCCACAAATCCTGATGCATCTTAGTGACGCTCGGATGAATAGAATACCGAGAATTTTGGGCCTCCTCAAGAATCAACTCACAAAGTCTATCCACATTAGGCACACAAACACGACCTTGCATCCTCAAAACTCCATCATCTCCAACGATAACCTGCTTGGCATCACTGTGTCGCACTGTGTCCCTAAGGACAAGCACATGAGGGTCATCATACTAGCGCTCCGTGATGCGCTCAAACAATGAAGACCGAGTGACTGTACAAGCTAGAATACGACTGGGCTCATAAACATCCAACCTCACAAACTGATTGGCCAAAGCCTGAACATCTAATGCAAGCGGTCTCTCAACAACTAGAATGTACGCAAGGCTGCCCATACTTACTTACTTTCTACTCAAAGCATCAGCCACCATATTGGCCTTCCCGGGATGATACAAGATGTGATATCATAGTCTTTCAATAGCTCCAACCACCTCCTCTGCCTCAAGTTGAGTTCCTTTTGTTTGAACAAGTACTGCAAGCTCTAATGATCTGTGAATATCTCACACGAGACATCGTAAAGATAGTGCCTCCAAATCTTTAATGCATGCATAATGGCTGCCAGCTCTAAGTCATGAATAAGGTAATTCTTCTTGTAAACCTTCAACTATTGTGACGCATATGCAATCATCCTGCCATCCCACATCAATACCGTACCAATTCCAATACGAGATGCGCCGCAATATACCCATATAAGATCCTGAACCTATGGGCAACACCAACAACCGTAGTCAAAACAGTCTTGAGCTTCTAAAAGCCCGCCTCAAACTCGTCTGACCATCTGAACGGGGCACCCTTCTGGGTCAACCTGGACAACGGGGCTGCTATAGATGAGAACCCTTCCACAAACCGACAGTAATAACCCGCCAAATCTAAGAAACTTAGGATCTCTATAGCTGAAGTGGGTCTAGGCCAGTTCTGAACTGCCTCAATCTTCTTAGGATCCACCTGAATGTCCTCTACTAATACAACGTGCCCTAAGAAAGTGACTGAGTCCAACCAAAACTCGCATTTTGAAAACTTAGCATATACTTGGCTGTCTATCAGAGTCTGAAGTACAATCCAAATATGCTGCTCATGCTCCTCTCGACTTCGGGATTAGATCAATATATCATCAATAAACACAATCACAAAGGAATCCATATAGGACTTGACCACCCAGTTCATCAAATCCATAAATGCTGCTGGGATGTTTGTCAGCCTAAATGACATTACTAGAAACTCATAATGCCCGTACCGAGTTCGAAAAGCTTTCTTAGGGACATCACCCTTCCTGCTTTTACTCTCAACCTTACAATGAAACAATGATAATGCACGGTATCACCCTTCGTGATTTTACTCTCACTCACTGTATAAATCAATAGAAATAATACGGCATCACCCTTCGTGCAATAACTCTCATAACATGGCACGACATCACCCTTCGTGCATTAACACTCACAATATGGCATGACATTACCCTTCGTGCATTAACACTCACATACGGCACGACATCACTTGTCGTGCATTTACACTCTCCCTTACCATATAACAATGAACAAGTAATAACAGGGAGATATGATCAATAAGTACAAGCCTTACTTCAACAACGGTTCCACAATACTAATTTCAACTTAAAATCAATAATCAATTATCACAAAAGCCCATGCATACGATAAAAACGATCAATTTAACAACTAACTAGTCTAAGCATGGATAACATGGTCAAAGAAAACAATAATTGCCAAGAACAAGTCCCACCAGCATGCTATAACCCGACAATAACGCATAAGTACTGGTCACCTCACATATACGTTGTACCCAACATCTAAACATATAGCAAATAGATAAACAAGTCATAATCCCTCAAGTCAAGGTTAACCACGACACTTACCTCGCTCCAAAAGATCAATTCAAAGCTCAACCACAGCTTTGCCACTCAAACAAGCCTCAGAACTAACAGAATCTAGCAAATTACCAAACAAACAATTCAAATTAAGCCTTAGGAACTACCCACGATTGCAAAGAATTCAATTTAGGTCATCAACAAAAGTCAACTCCTGGGCCCGCTTGGTCCAAACTAGAAATTCGGACCAAAACTCAATTACCCATTCACCCTCGAGCCCGCTTATGTAATTTATTTTTGAGTTCGACCTCAATTTGAGATTTAATCCCCAATTTTACAAAAATTCCTAATTCTACCCAAACCCCCAATTTCCATCATGAAAACTCTAGTTTTAGGTTGAAATCTTAGAAAAAGTAGTGAAAGATTGAAAGAAACAAGTTTAGAATCACTTACCAATAATTTGGAGAAGAAGAGTCATTTAAAAAATCGCCTCTAGGGTTCTAACTTTGAAAATTTAAGAGAATGATCAAAAATCTCGTCTAACTCCCATTTTGATTAATTGCAGATGTCGTATTTGCAATAAATGCAAAGAAACCATCGCAAATGTGAAGCTCTTCACATCTCTGCTTCTATCACAAATGCGATGAACTATTTGCAAATGCGAACCATGATCTCCGTAAATTCGACCATTTGATTGCATTTGCGATCACTACCTCCTCCTGACCCACTTCGCAAATGCGAAGAATTGTTCGCAAATGAAAACATGTGATGCCCCACCTACTCTTCACAATTGCGATGAGTTGCTTACAAATGCGAACATATCAGAGGTTATAAAGGCGAAGCCTGATCTTACAATTGCGAGGTCTGAGGCCTGCACCAGACCTGAAACACACCAGCAATGTTCTAAGTCCAATGTTTCACTCCGTAGCATATTCGAAACTCACCCGAGCCCTCGGGGCTCTAAACTAAATGTGGACACAAGTCTAAAAATATCATACAGACTTGATCACGCGATAAAATCATCAAAATAACACCTAGAACTAGGAATCGGACACCAAAATCAAATGAAATTTTCAAGAAACTTTAGAATTGCTATATTAACAAACAGACGTCCGAATTACGTCAAACCAACTCCGTTTCTCACCAAATTCGACAAGCAAGTCATAAATATTATATTGGACCTATACTGGATTCCGAAACTAAAATATGGACCCGATATCCAAAAAGTCAAACATTGGTCAAACATTTCAAAGTCATTAAAGCTTTTAACTTTCAAATTTCAATAAAGTGCGATAACTCGGGCTAGGGACTTTCGAATTCGATTCCGAGCATATGCCCAAGTCCCAAATCACGATACGTACCCACCGGGATAGCCAAAATACGAATCCGGGCCCGATTGCTCAAAACGTTAACCGAAGTCAACTCGAATAGATTTTAAGGCAAAATTTTCATATTTTTTTAGTTTTTAACATAAAAGCTTTTCGAAAATATGTCGGACTATGCACGCAAATTGATGAGGCTAAAATGAGTTATTTAAAGGCTTCAAGGTGTAGAATTAGTTTCAAAAATGTCACACCTCCTCTTTCAGCTCCCGCGAGGGGTGAAGGGAGTTTTTCCAATTAAAGGACAATCGAAACGGGATTTCTTTATTTATTTCAGAGTCAGCACTTGGGAGATTTAGGGTGTTCCAAGTCACCGATCTAATCCTTTGGGGGGGGGAGGGGTTTGGCCACCTAGGCTCGATAGGACTCAACAAACCTAACTGCCTCAACTTGTGGAACAAGGTGGTATAGGTTTCTCCCAACTTAGTAAAGGCTTTCTGTCTCGGTAGCCTTTCATTTCTAGAAGCTTGATTTCCTCGAAAGCCTGCCCCTGGAGGGTTCCTGTAGGCCCTTGATAGAGGATAGGCATTTTGGGGTGGAGGGTATGTGTTCTGTGGAGGTGCATATGCGTTTTGGGGAGCCGACGCGCGCCATTGCGGGCGAACCGGAGGCTGAGTGTATGTTTGGGCTTGGTGCACGGAGAAGTGTGGTTCTTGAGGTGGATAGTAGTGTTGTGGCGGGCTATATGGATAATTTGGATTGTGGGGTCTGGGTTGGTTGTAGTATGGTTTGCCGGACCTGGACCAACTGCATGCCTCAACCGTGGCAACCTCTTCTTTCTTTTTCCTCCCCAGCGCACCTCCCGTGCCGCTCTGAATAGCCTGAGTTGTTGCCTTAAGCGCTGAGTAATTCAGGATTTTATCGGACCTCAGCCCCTCCTCTATCATAACCCCTATTTTTACTACCTCATTGAAGGATTTTCCAACCGTCGTCACCAAGTGACCAAAGTAAGTTGGATCCAGCGTTTGCAGGAAGTAGTCCACTATTTCCCCCTCTCTCATGGGAGGATCAACGCTGGCTGCCTGTTCTCTCCATCGGAAACCAAACTCACGAAAGCTCTCCCCAGGCTTCTTTCCGGTCCTCAGTAACGTGAGACGGTTAGAGACTATCTCGAGATTGTATTGGAAGTGACCTGCGAAAGCCTGCGCTAGATCATCCCAAGTGTACCACCTGCTGGGATCTTGTCTGGTATACCATTCCAACCGAGAACACAAGGCTCTGAAGGAGAAAGAGAGAATTGATACTTTTAAACAAAAGTATTAAAAGCTCTTAAGGCTGATTTTTGAATCTTCACAAGTTAGAAAATATTGAGTGAGGCAGGCTGGAAGTGGGATCGAAAGTCCAAAGTTAGAGGTCTGTGGTTCTAGGCTTGCTTCCTTACAGCTATTTTCAGCATATTGAGAGATAGAAACTGAAAAGAGAAGTCTTTTCTTCATTGTTGAATACAATACTGTGATAGCTTCATTGCCCTGTCGATTGTCCAATATTGTTTGGTTTTTCTTCAAACTGGTTTTGTTGGGTCTGCCATTTGGGTGACCTGCTACTGTTTCATTGAGTGTCTTGGGTTTTTGTCTGGTTTACAAAATTTGTCGCGGGTTCTTTCTTGCTGCCTATTACTGGTTATTATTGGTTTCCTTTGGTTGCTATTGTGTTTGCTGAATCTGTTGATGTACTACTACTATTACTGCTGACTCCTCTTCTACTGTATCTCTATTCTTCTACCAGGTACACAACTTTATCATGGCTGTTGTAAGTCTGAAAATTTGAAGCATGAATATGAGATGAAGAACTGAAATTTTAACGTTTAGCTTTGTATATTCTGAAACTTTAAGTTGTGTAAAAGGGTAGTTAGTTTCATTTGTTAGCAGCATGTAGTAGCTTTGCTATGTACAATTGAGTATCGAGCAGTAATAGTGGATAGAATGCCTTGCATGTTATTTTACAAGAACCAATAATGTAATGGTAGCATTCTGTTATTTCAGTTTATTTCTTTGCAAAGCATGTTTCAAATACGTATAAAGGCTTTAGGCTAATTAATCAGTAGTTTAAACTGTTTTAGTTAACAGGTTTATTTAGAGTCATAAAAGGAGTTTTGTAGTTGTTGATTCCATTTCCGCCTTATTGTAAAAACCAAAAGTGTAAAAGTAAGTAGCAGGCCGGACGTAAAAAAATAAAAATGGCCCAGGTCTAGTTCTGCACCCGGCATGCTGGGCCTGGGCCTACACTGTGTTGCCTCATGTTCCCGTCTATCTTCGGTGTCGATTATTTAGGTTCGAATTTTTTTATAATAACTCGCAAGCATGTAAATAAATTAGGTATATTTTCTTCTTTTATTCTAGAGACAAACGAAATAGAAGACGTAGTCGCTTTAGGATTATCCTTTTAAAATAAATGAGACGAGCCTCGCCAGATAAAAAGGTACAAACTGCGGGGCCCTCACAAAATGTATGTGTTAATTACTTAGAACTCGGGATCGGCCGCTTAGCGAACTTCACGGCCTTTTTCCCAAAATAACCATGCGTTAGTCTCTTTAGGCGCACATTTTAATAATCTTACCTTCTTAAACTCGGGTGCGCATTTCATGCGACCCAAATCCAAATCCCAAAACATTGAATAAAAATGTGTTCCGGATTGCGGGTGCATTTCATGTGACGCAATCCAAAGACATGTTTTTAAACAATGTTCACATTCTTTTTTAAAAAAAAATATAATAACAAAAGCGGTAAAGAGTTAAAACCTGCACATGAGCTCATAATTGTATAAAATCATATAAACAAGCCGAATATGACAGTTGAGCGACCGTGCTAGAACCACGGAACTCGTAAGTGCCTAACACCTTCTCCCCGGTTAACAGAATTCCTTATCCGGATTTCTGGTTCGTGGACTGTTAAATAGAGTCATTCTTTTCCTCGATTCAGGATTAAATCGGTGACTTGGTACACCCGCACCCGAGTTTAAGAAGGTAAGATTATTAAAATGCGCGCCTAAAGAGACTAACTCATGGTTATTTTGGGAAAAAGGCCGTGAAGTTCGCTAAGCGGCCGATCCTGAGTTCTAAGTAATTAACACATACATTTTGTGAGGGCCCCGCAGTTTGTACCTTTTTATCTGGCGAGGCTCGTCTCATTTATTTTAAAAGAATAATCCTAAAGCGACTACGTCTTCTATTTCGTTTGTCTCTAGAATAAAAGAAGAAAATATACCTAATTTATTTACATGCTTGCGAGTTATTATAAAAAAATTCGAACCTAAATAATCGACACCGAAGATAGACGGGAACATGAGGCAACACAGTGTAGGCCCAGGCCCAGCATGCCGGGTGCAGAACTGGAACTGGGCCATTTTTATTTTTTTACGTCCGGCCTGCTACTTACTTTTACACTTTTGGTTTTCACAATAAGGCGGAAATGGAATCAACAACTACAAAACTCCTTTTATGACTCTAAATAAACCTGTTAACTAAAACAGTTTAAACTACTGATTAATTAGCCTAAAGCCTTTATACGTATTTGAAACATGCTTTGCAAAGAAATAAACTGAAATAACAGAATGCTACCATTACATTATTGGTTCTTGTAGAATAACATGCAAGGCATTCTATCCACTATTACTGCTCGATACTCAATTGTACATAGCAAAGCTACTACATGCTGCTAACAAATGAAACTAACTACCCTTTTACACAACTTAAAGTTTCAGAATATATAAAGCTAAACGTTAAAATTTCAGTTCTTCATCTCATATACATGCTTCAAATTTTCAGACTTACAACAGCCATGATAAAGTTGTGTACCTGGTAGAAGAACAGAGATACAGTAGAAGAGGAGTCAGCAGTAATAGTAGTAGTACAGCAGCAGATTCAGCAAACACAACAACAACCAAAGGAAACCAATAATAACCAGTAATAGGCAGCAAGAAAGAACCCGCGACAGATTTTGTAAACCAGACAGAAACCCAAGACACTCAATGAAACAGTAGCAGGTCACCCAGATGGCAGACCCAACAAAACCAGTTTGAAGAAAAACTAAACAATATTGGGCAATCGACAGGGCAATGAAGCTGTCACACCTCCTTTTTCCGCACCCGAGGGGGTACAAGGGAGTTTTTTCCAATTAAAGGACAATCGAAACGGGATTTGTTTATTTATTTCAGAGTCGCCACTTGGGAGGTTTAGGGTGTCCCAAGTCACCAATTTTAATCCCAAATCGAGGAAAATAATGACTCTATATTGCAGTCTGCGTACCAGAAATCCGGATAAGGAATTTTGTTAACCCGGGAGAAGGTGTTAGGCATTCCCGAGTTCCGTGGTTCTAGCACGGTCGCTCAACTGTTATATTCGGCTTGATTATCTGATTTTATACAAGTGTGAACTTATGTGCAAAATTTAACTTTTAAACCGCTTTTGTCATTTACTGTTATTTTATAAGACTTGCAACGTTGTGAAAACATATCTCGAACCACGTTACGTCAATGCACCCGTGATTGTTGACATATTTCGACTCGGTTGAGATTTGGATTTGGGTCACATAAATGTGCACCCGAATTAAGGAGAATAAATTATTAAGACGCGCCTAAAGCAACTAGCGTATTGTTGTATTGGGTAAGGCCAAAAAATTCGCTAAACGGCCTGTCCCGAATTCTAAGTGTTTTAATATATATACAGTTAGAGGGCCTCGCAGCTGTGTACATTTTTGTTTGCCGAGGCTCGTCTCGTTCTACTTTTAAAAGGAATTCGCGACGTCATGGATATGCCTCTCGAACCACGTCACAATCAATGTACCCGTGATTATTTGGATTTGGGCCACATAAATGTGCACCCGAGTTTAAGAAGGTAAGGTTTATTAAAGCGTATCCTAAAGAGACTAACGTGTTGTTATTTTAGGAAGAGGCCGTGAAGGTTCATTAAACGGTCCAACCCAAAGTCTAGTCAATGGTTATGTATTTTATTGAGGGCCCCGGCGATGCGTGATTTATTTGGCGAGGCTCGTCTCATTTTTATTTTTAAAGGATAAACCTAGAGTGACTACATTTTTCTACTACGTTTGTCTCTACTAATGAAAGCAATGATCCTACTTAATTACATGTTTGCAGGTTATTTATAGCGGAGTCCCGAATGCTTGAGCAAAATCAGAAGCGTGGCCGCACATACAGTCAACCGAGCAAAATTATCAGGCCCAAATCCAGCTCGCTCGTGATGGGCCAGACTTGGGCTATGGTTTGCCCAGTGCAGGCCTGTTCGGTCTGTTTTGGCCTGGGCTCGACCCTCATGGGGGTTGAGAAGCGCAGACTTGCGCCGTTTATTTTAAGGCAGTGGTTTGCCAATTGTAAAGAGACAGCTTATCAAAAGGACATGAAATTAACTAACATGGATAATTCTATGTTTTTAAAGACATGCTAACCAGAAGAAACCTAATATACAACCTACTGCATTTGAGACCCTTTTATCTATCAACCTACATATACAAACTAACATTCAATCACCACATATTGACATCTACTGGGCACACAAGCTACCTTCAGTATCTAAACAAGAATGCCAACTATTACGTATTACATGAATATTTAATGTAACCATCTATGTACAAAGACATTCTTCAGGACCTTCATTTATTCATGCTCAAATTTCCCAATTACATTTGACAGTGCATTGGTTGTGTACCTGGTTTAGAAGACATAGAAGAAAGGGATGATCAGCTGGGCAATATGCAGTAACACAGCAACAGCAGATACACAGCAACAACACAGCAACAAATCAGCAAACCAAGTGTTTTCCACAGCCACAGACAACCAACAATATCTCCCAGAACAAAAGAACTAGCAGATAGTCGAGTACCAAAACCAGCAATCCCAGGAAAGAGTAAGGAATAGCAGCAATAACTGAGGGTTCAATGCAGTAAAACCACCAGTTCAACCACCACAAACAACTCGGTCCATGCAAGCAACAGAACTTGGCCAAGACAGCTTGACCAATATGCACTCTTATACAACTTTCAAGCAGTGTTTGGTTACAATGTTTATTGGAAACTAACTTATGTTTTTTCAGTTTTTCTTTGAACTCACTAGACCTCTCTTCAGACTAAAAGTTTTTTCCAGCCTTTTGTTTTCTCCTTTTCTGAAGACTAAAAGTCCAGCCCCTTTTAAGTTCTCAAATGGCCTATTTATAAGCCAAATGAACCAGTGCTGTTAAGCTGCCTCCCCTGCCAATTGGTAGAATACCCATACCCTTTAAGCCCATGCCTAAGCATCTTTGGTGCCAGCCCCTTTGTTCCCCACGCTTGGTTTTTGTTTAATCAAGAATTATGAGCATCATTTTATTATTCATTTTAAGCCCCATACTTTTGTGTCTTGTTCCCCATTGGTATTAGTTTAATCCCAAATTAGTACCCTGCTTGTCAGCTCATTTAAACGAATCTTTCTGCCCTTTTTAACACCCCAGAATACCCTTGTTAACCCTTGATTATTACTGCCCTGCCTATTGCAGCATCAGGGCATTTTTGAACTGATGAAAGTTCAAATTCAAGACTGCCTGGACTGAACCTTTTCAGTCATTTTTACAATGCAAACAAACCATTTCAAACAATGCTGGGGCATTCAGTCAGTGGCAAAGTTCAATTAGTCATGCGACATTATTAGCTCATTCGATTCATTAGTTATAGAAAACTAATCGACAACATTTATCGAGTCGACTATACTAATTATAACAGGTAATAATCAGTCGCTCATATAAACAATACGTTCAGGGACCTAAAGGGTATCAGACAACTTTTGTTCAATTACTGGGGCCTATATAAGTTATTCATGCGACGACTATACTAATCGGACATGCTTATCATAGGATACATTTAAATCATACACAGAAAACAATCGACCAAATAAAAGGTCTTTACAGAGAGGAAAGAAATTAAGAAACTATCAGAAAATAACAAACAATTACCACAAAGCAATGCTAATGACTTAATCAACAATTAATATAAACGAAAAGGGAAAGAAAACTTACCGAAAAATGTTTAAATCAAACAGACCCAAATCCGACTCAACTCTGCCCATTTGAGGCCGAACAAATTTTAACCAGGATGTTCTCACATGAGAACACCTTGGTTAAGATCCATTGAACCTCAAACCCCTTTCAAGACCGGCTGGATTCCCCAGGTGCATGTGTTCTAAGGTCTGGGTTTTCAGATCTGGATTTTTAGGAGTTGTGGGTAGATTCGGACCAAACCAAGCTTGGTTTGGTCATAAGGAAGGTCAGGGGAGTGTCTGGTATAAAGATGGGGTGGTGGTTTGGCATAGGTCCGTGTTCGACTCAAATCTTCAAATGAAGATTCGAGACGAAGGAAAGTGATTCGAGGCTAGGGGGTAACAGATCCATGTTCAAGAGAGTGAGGGGGTCTTAGGGTGTTCAGGAGGTGGCCACCGGCGTTCGTGCCGCCGGGTTCTGGTGAAAGGGAAGCTAGGGCGGCTGCTAGGGTTTGGGGGGCTTCAGTGTTTGGGTGAAGACGATGAGTGGGGGGGGGGGGTTCGAATAGGGGGTGCGGGGTATGATAGGAGGCTTATATACGGGGAGGCTGATTGGATCTGAGCCGTTAGATCAGATGATCTCAACGGCTTGGATCTGAGGGTGAGAAATGAGACGGGGTCGTTTGGTAGTTAAACGAGGTCGTTTGGTTTAAGTGAGGGGTTGGGTCGGATTGGTTCCTGGGTCGGGTTTTGAAACGGGTTACTGATAGTGATCCTGGACCGTTGGATTGGATTGATTGGAACGGCTGAGATGAGCCGCCCTTGAAACGACGTCGTTTCAGGAGGTGCCTGGGCAGGCCTGGACTTGGACTGGGTCTGAGTGCTGGTTTGGGCCTGTTTTTGTTTCATTCCTTTTGGGCCCTAACCGATTTTCCTTTACTCTTTTGCTTTTTTTTTTCTTCTTTTTTTTCTTTTAAACAAAAATGAGATAATAATAAAAATAGTGAAATTAAAATCAACAAACTGTAACATTTCCACATAATTATCACAAAAGTAAGTTAAATCACAACCTAGAACGAACGACGCACATATATCTATATTTTTTGAATTTTCTTTTAACGACACATATTTTTTTGTATTTTGTTTGATAATGACTAAATGCGAAATGGACAGACCTACAAACGACTAATAACACATGTCACGGAAAAATCAAAAAATTGTACAGCGAAATCATTTGTCACTATTTTTATTTTTTGTTTTCCTTTTGGAGTGATTGCTCGTGAAGCAAAAATCACGTGCTTACAGCTGCCCCTCTTTGCACGAAGACACGAAGGGTTTTCGCGCAAAGATAAAGCGAGCGATTTTTGCCCGTCCGAATACTCCGTGTGAAGCATTTTTTGAAAAAGATTTGACCGAACCTTTGCTTCAGAGGTTTCCTACATATCCTGGGCTGAACAGGAATCAGGTCAATGTAGTTCGGGAAATTTTGGTAGCTGGGACTACCGTGTGACTGTAGTGTTTGCTGTTGTTGTGCGCTGTTGTATGCTGCTGTAGGATGCTACTGCTCAACCGATCTCCCTGTTACATTGCTCTAAAAGGAAAAAGAAGAAGCTAAGCTAGACTGAGGATCATGAAATCTTATCCATCTTCAACTTGTTCTTGTTTCCTTGCTTTCTTGTCGGCTAACGCTTTCCTCCGATGCCTTTATCTTGTGACTTTGGGAGATGACGCTGGTCCTTCGCTGACGTTTGAATGCCAGTTTTCATCACTTTGCTTGATCCGCTGGGAACATGCCCTCTTCTTCAAGCCTTTCAATTGTTTCTTTGGTGGTATGGCTTTTCATCAAAATTGTTATGTTGGGCATGCTATAACGTTCCCAAACTGCTTCTTCTGAGACGCGTTCCTTCTTTCTTTTGAATGTGCGCTTGCTTTGGCAGCCTTCTGCCTCTTGGCGCTGGGGATTTTATTGTTTCCTGCTTGGGGATCTTTGTTGTACCCTTCCGTCTTCAGGTGGGGTGACTGATTCCAAAATCTAGAGCTGAATGTATTCCCGCATTATACTGGTGGGCGACCTAGAACTTAAAAGTATTCCCGCATTATACTGGTGGGCGACCTAGAACTTAAATGTATTCCCGCATTATACTGGTGGGCGACCTAGAACTTCAATGTATTCCCGCATTATACTGATGGGCGACCTAGAACTTAAATGTATTCCCGCATTATACTGGTGGGCGACCTAGAACTTAAATGTATTCCCGCATTATACTGGTGGGCGACCTAGAACTTAAAAGTATTCCCGCATTATACTGGTGGGCGACCTAGAACTTAAATGTATTCCCGCATTATACTGGTGGGCGACCTAGAACTTAAATGTATTCCCGCATTATACTGGTGGGTGACCTAGAACTTAAAAGTATTCCCGCATTATACTGGTGGGCGACCTAGAACTTAAAAGTATTCCCGCATTATACTGGTGGGCGACCTAGAACTTAAAAGTATTCCCGCATTATACTGGTGGGCGACCTAGAACTTAAATGTATTCCCGCATTATACTGGTGGGCGACCTAGAACTTAAATGTATTCCCGCATTATACTGGTGGGCGACCTAGAACTTAAATGTATTCCCGCATTATACTGGTGGGCGACCTAGAACTTAAAAGTATTCCCGCATTATACTGGTGGGCGACCTAGAACTTAAATGTATTCCCGCATTATACTGGTGGGCGACCTAGAACTTAAAAGTATTCCCGCATTATACTGGTGGGCGACCTAGAACTTAAAAGTATTCCCGCATTATACTGGTGGGCGACCTAGAACTTAAATGTATTGAAATTGCTTCCTCGTTCTTTCGAGAAAATTTTCGACAATCGGCAGAAAATTTTCTGCCCCGGTTTTGGTGATTTCCCTGGCGTTGCATCTTGCTGCCATCATCAGTCCTTTGTTTTCCTGCAGCAGACAAAAGGATTTAATTAATTTTCATTGTGGCGGTAGAGGGTGCCTTTTTGGCGGATGATTTTCCTTTCTTCTCTTCTCTTGCTCTATGTCCCAATTGATTAGGGGGGGGGCAAAGTTGCCTGCTGGGGGTCTCTAGCCTGCTGGGGATTGGATTTCAATTAATCCCCTTTTCCGCTTTCTTTTTAAGCATATTCTGTGGGAGTCTGCTTTTAACTCCCGAAACCACTCCCTTTAGGAGCTCACTTCCTCCAAAATTGCCTGGCACGATCCTTGCATTGGGTGAATTCCCCTCCGGTTTCTGGTAGTAAGCTTTGAAAAATTCTTTTCAAGACAAATTTTAGGAAGAAAAAATAAAAGCTAGAGGGAAAAAATCTTTCTGAACCCATATTTGGTGGGGAGGAGAAACTCAAAAGAACTTATCTGGAGGACATGACTGGTCCCCGTGATCATGACGTGCACCATAGATTCCCGACCCAGTCTATTTGTATCAATCGATTTGCCCGATGGTCTGACTTGCTGGGGATGATAAATGGCTGTTCATCTCGTTGCAAATGTGGTAGCTTTTGCTGATCTATCTTGTCGCCTCATAGTGCCCTTCGAGGGGTTTTCACTAATGAGACTCTCTCTTTTCTCTCATCTCCCGGCGCCTTATGGTGCCTGTGAGGGGTTTCACCAATAAGATTCTCTCATTTCATATCCCTCATCTTACATCGCCTCTCGGTGCCTGTGAAGGTTTTCACCGATAAGACTCTCTCATTTTATTTCTTTCGGGGAATCGGGGCGTTGTAGATACGGCCCTCTCTTCTGGAGATTCCTTTGACCATCAATTCATTCCCATTCTTACGATCCTCTTCTTTGCTGGGGATCGGTGTGTTATTCTCGGCCTCATTGCTTGACTCGACATCTCTTGAACATTGATCGGGAGGTCTTTTGGACATTGATGTTGGTTTTGGTGTGGAGTTAAAGAAAGGCTATGAAATTGAAAATAATTTGATGGGTGATGTGCTACAACTTTTGGAATCAAACCTTTGTTGGAACTTAAAACATAACCTCTGCCCCAGTTTTCTTGCTTGGGGAATTTATTTTTTTACACTTATGTTGCGCTATGTGCGTTACGCATGCTGTGCCTATTATGCACACTATGTACATTATGCATCCTATATTTACTATGATGCATACTATGACCGAGCCGTGAGGCGCCTACGTATCCTCTTTGAGGAATCAGGTCAAACGTAGTTCCCACGGTTTTGTATTTCTTATGATTTTATCTTCTTCTTTTTCTTTTTCCTTTTTTTCATTTTCTTTTTCTTTTCCCTTTTTTCTCTTTTTTTTTCATGCTCTTTTCTTTTCTTTTTCTCTCTTTTTTTTCTTTTCATGTCTTTTCCATTAGTGATTCCAAAAGAGGGGTATGAAAGAATAACTTTAAGCTCAAAGGGGGAAACAAGGGTTAAAAAGTGTTTGGATAGAAGAAAGAATTTCCCCCGTCATCTCATTATCCAATAAATGCCAAATACAAACAAATAAACCAACAATTGCCATAATTAAAGAAATTATGCATAATATCTCTTGACTGCATCTGAATTGATAGCCATGTCGACACATCTCCCCTCGACATCTGTTAAACACAAAGCACCGTTGGACAATACTCTGGTCACGATATAAGGCCCTTGCCAATTTGGGGCGAATTTGCCTTTTGCCGCGACCTGATGTGGGAGGATCTTCTTCAATACCTGCTGCCCTACTTCAAACTTCCTGGGGCGCACCTTCTTATTATATGTTCTTGCCATTCTCTTCTGGTACAGCTGACCATGGCACACTGCTGCCAATATTTTCTCATCTATCAGGCTCAACTGTTCCAATCGAGCTTTGACCCATTCATCATCATTAATCCCGGCTTCAGCGACAATTCGGAGGGACGGAATTTCGACCTCCGCTGGTATTACGGCCTCAGTTCCATACACCAACAAATAAGGAGTTGTGCCTATGGAAGTTCGGACGGTAGTGCGGTAACCCAACAAAGCAAAGGGTAATCTCTCGTGCCATTGTCTGGACCCTTCCACCATTTTTCGCAGTATCTTCTTGATATTCTTATTGGCTGCTTCGACTGCTCCATTCGCCTTGGGACGATATGGGGGTGGAATTGCGGTGTGTAATCTTGAATTGTTGGCATACCTCTCTCATCAGGCTGCTATTAAGATTCGCACCGTTATCCGTGATGATCACTTTTGGGATCCCAAATCTGCAGATGATATGGGAGTGAACAAAGTCCACCACTACCTTCTTGGTTACTGATTTGAAGGTTTTAGCCTCAACCCATTTGGTGAAGTAATCAATGGTCACTAGAATGAACCTATGCCCGTTGGATGCTGCCGGCTCGATGGGCCCAATGACATCCATGCCCCATGCCACAAACGGCCAGGGTGCTGACATCGTATGTAACTCTGTTGGCGGAGAATGAATCAAATCTCCATGTATCTGGCACTGATGGCATTTCCTCACGAAAGTGATACAGTCGTGTTCCATGGTGAGCCAATAACACCCTGTTCGAAGGATCTTTCTTGCCAATACATATCCGCTCATGTGTGGCCCACAAACTCCAGCATGTACCTCTGCCATAACCATCGTTGCTTGACTGGCATCTATGCATCTCAACAATCCCAAATCCGGGGTTCTTTTGTAAAATACTCCTCTGCTGAGGAAGAAACCATTCGACAAACGCCGAAGGGCTCTTTTTGGTCTCCAGAGGCATGTTCTGGATATATCCCCATTCTGAGGTATTCCTTGATATCATGAAACCAGGGTTTGCCATCTGCTTCTTCTTCTATGGCATTGCAGTAGGCGTGCTGATCACGGACCTGGATGTGTAGAGGATCCACATACATTTTGTCAGGGTGGTGCAGCATTGATGCTAAGGTGGCCAAGGCGTCCGCAACCTCATTGTGAACTCTCGGGATGTGTTTGAACTTCACCGATCGAAATTGCTTGCTTAGATCATGCAAGCATTGTCGGTATGGTATGAGCTTTAGATCTCGTGTTTCCCATTCACCCTGAATTTGATGTACCAAGAGGTCCGAGTCTCCCAAGACCAAGATGTCTTGGACATCCATGTCAGCAGCCAAGCGCAGACCCAGAATGCAAGCCTCATACTCGGCCATATTGTTGGTGCAATAGAAGCGTAGTTGAGCCGTAACAGGATAATGCCGTCCTGTTTCAGAAATGAGTACTGCTCCTATTCCAACCCCTTTCGCGTTTGCAGCTCCATCGAAGAAAAGCTTCCAACCCGGTTCCTCAGGCAATTCCAACTCATTTGTATGCATTACCTCTTCGTCAGGAAAATACGTTCTTAAGGGCTCGTATTTTTCATCAACGGGATTCTCTGCCAAATGGTCTGCCAGCGCCTGGGCTTTCATGGCCGTCCTCGTTACATAGACGATATCAAACTCTGTGAGCAGAATTTGCCATTTTGCCAACCTTCCCGTGGGCATAGGTTTCTGAAAGATATACTTCAATGGGTCCAAACGGGATATGAGATAAGTAGTATACGAAGACAGGTAGTGCTTCAACTTCTGAGCTACCCAAGTTAGGGCGCAACATGTTTTCTCGAGTTGAGTGTACTTGACCTCGTGTACTGTGAATTTCTTGCTAAGATAGTAGATGGCTTGCTCCTTCCTTCCTGTGTCGTCATGTTGCCCCAACACACAACCAAATGAATTTTCCAAGACCGTCAGGTAAAGAATTAGGGGCTTCCCGGGCTTAGGCGGGACCAATACGGGTGGATTAGACAGATACCCTTTGATTTGGTCGAAAGCCTCTTGACACTCTGCCGTCCAACCTACCGCAGCATCCTTTTTCAGCAGCCGAAATATGGGCTCACAAGTTGCTGTGAGTTGAGCGATGAACCTGCTGATGTAATTGAGTCTACCCAGCAAACTCATTACCTCTGTTTTGTTCCTTGGCGGTGGCAAATCTCGGATGGATTCAATTTTGGATGGGTCTAACTCAATCCCTCGTCGACTGACGATGAATCCTAGCAACTTTCCTGATGGAACCCTGAATGCGCATTTGGCCGGGTTAAGCTTGATATCATACCTCCGGAGTCTTTGGAAAAATCTCCTTAGGTCTGCTACATGGTCCTCCTGATGCCAAGATTTGATGATCACATCATCGACGTACACCTCGATTTCTTTGTGTATCATGTCATGAAACACAGCAGTCATTGCTCGCATGTACGTTGCCCCGGCGTTCTTTAACCCGAATGGCATTACCCGATAGCAGTAGGTTCCCCATGGCGTAATAAACGCTGTCTTCTCAGCATCCTCCTCGTCCATTAGGATCTGATGATAACCCGCATAGCAATCCACAAAGGATCCGATCTCGCGCCCAGCGCAATTATCGATCAGGATATGAATGTTGGGTAGCGGAAAATTGTCCTTGGGACTTGCTTTGTTGAGGTTGCGGTAGTCAACGCACACCCTGATTTTTCCATCCTTCTTTGGGACTGGTACCACATTGGCCAACCACTCGGGATATCGAGTGACCCGAATGACCTTCGATTGCAACTGCTTAATCACTTCTTCTTTGATCTTTACACTCATTTCTGTTTTAAATTTCCTTAGTTTTTGCTTGACCGGAGGGTATGCCGGGTCAGTGGGCAATTTGTGAACCACTAAATTGGTGCTTAATCCAGGCATATCATCATATGACCATGCAAAAACATCTTTGAATTCCATGAGAGTTTTGATCAATTCTGCTCTGACATTCGGCTCAATGTGGATGCTAATTTTGGTCTCTTGGACGTTATCAGTGTCTCCTAGATTCACAGCCTCGGTGTCATTTAGGTTAGGCTTGGGTTTCTCTTCAAATTAGCACAGTTCTCGGTTTATTTCTTCGAAGGCTTCACCTTCGTCACATTCAGATTCATCGTCACAAACGACCTCTTGCATCATTGAGTCGGTTTCAGATTGATTTATTAGACTAGGTTGAAGATCCGCTGTGCATGCCATGTCATTAGAACCAGTAAAAAGAGAACTGTTCAGAAAGAAAAAGAACAAAACAAAATTAAGATGGGACAAAAGAAAAGAACTTTATTAAACTTGCGGGATAAAAGGGTTCACACTTTTACAAAAACGAAAGTAAAATTTGGATTACACCCTTGAATAATCCGAACAAACAAACAAACAAAACATAAATCAAAGCCTAATACCAAGACTCCCCTCGGACAGGAAGAGGAGTAACCGTCCAATTGTTGGTCTTGGCCTCAGGCCCCACAAACTGTATTTCTGCTCTGCTGGAACCTTCTCCAGCTTCCACCATACTGACATCCGCGAATAGCCTCTCAAAACTCTGATTTAGGTCTTCATTTATAACGATCAAAGGTCCTCGACTCTTTGGGATCGGCGACCCCTTGGCACTCGCTTTGACAAAAGACCTTGAGAGGCGTGGCACTAGTTTAGGCAGAAACCAAACCCTTTTCTTCATTTTTCGCGCTTGCTTCCTATCTGCTGCGGTCGGTTTGAACCCCAATCCGAAAGTTTCCAAATTTTTAGGAAGGGAGACAGGTTGGACAATCCCTTGAAGCTCGACTCCCAGGCCTTTTCCTGGCACAAATCTGTTACCCAGCATTTCCGAGACCATCATGACTGACGCGGCAGCTACCCTAGGGTGCGGGATGATTTCTCCTTCAGAAATTTTGCTGGCCGACCCTGTATCGAAAATCTGGTAGACCCAAGGACCTTTGTCATCAGCAGTCTCTATGAAAGGTACAATGGTTCTGCCCATGGTGCACGTTGTATCCTCGCCGTGTAACACGACCTCTTGTCTTTCCCACTCGAACTTCACCGTCTGATGTAGAGTGGAAGGCACCGCTTTCGCTGCATGAATCCAGGGTCGTCCTAACAGCAGGTTATAAGAAACTGTGGCATCTAACACCTGGAATTCCATGGTAAACAGGACTGGACCAATGGTCAATTCAAGTACAACATCCCCTACAGTGGCTGTTCCGTTTCCGTCAAACCCCCGGACACAGATGCTATTCTTTCGGATTCTTCCGCGGTCGATCTTTAACTGGTCCAGAGTGGATAATGGACAAATATTGGCGCTTGAGCCATTATCCACCAATACTCAAGTTACCACCGAGTCTTCACATTTGACAGCTAGGTATAGAGCCTTATTATTCTCCGTACCCTCCACCGGTAGGTCATCATCTGAGAATGTTACCCTGTTTACCTCGAAAATCTTGCTGGCAATGGTTTCCAGGTGGTTTACAGCAATCTCACTGGGTACATGAGCTTCGTTCAATATCTTTAGCAGGGCCCGACAATGCTCCTCAGAATGGATCAGTAACGACAGCAATGAGATCTGGGCCGGTGTTTTTCTCAGCTGTTCGACCACAGAATAGTCATGTACTTTCATCTTCCTCAGGAACTCTTCAGCCTCTTCTTCGGACACAGGTTTCTTGGTTGCAACTGGGTTGGTCCTTCTTAGCTCCACCGGAGCAAAACATCGACCTGATCGAGTCAGCCCTTGCGCTTCACAACTGACTTCTTCCACCTGTTTTCCTTTGTACAACACCACCGCCTTCTCATATTTCCAAGGCACAGCCCTGCTGTCAATCATCGGCAGCTGGACCACAGGCTTTATGGTCACCCGTTCTCTACATACCCCTTTCAACACGACCGCCGGTGTGGGCGGGATCCCTGGTACTACCAACTTGCTTGGCTCGGGTTTGCTTGTTATGGCGGACGGGCTCTTTCCTAATATCACTACTGGCTTGACGCCTTCTCCCTGCGACTGTACACTCGTTCCTCCACTGGTTGAGACTTCTTTCGGGGCAGCTTGGATCATCATCACTGTTTGTGAAGGTTTTCTCAATTCCCCTCCTTCACACACCAACTCAATCATGTGAGTTTTGTGGTGCGCTGGCAGTGGGTTTTGGTTGATGTTAGGAGCTTCTGGTGTCTGGACCTCGATCTTATTGGTGTCAATAAGATCTTGTATGGCATGCCTTAATTTCCAGCACTTCTCGGTATCATGCCCGAGCATCCCTGAACAGTATTCACAACTGATTGATCGATCCAAATTCTGAGGTGGGGGATTTGGTTCTCGAGTCTGGACAGGACTAACCAAACCCAATTGCCGCAGCTTGTGGAACAAAGCGGTGTAGGTTTCTCCCAGCTCCGTGAAGGTTCTCTGCTTCCGCAACCTGTCATTCCTAGCATCTGGATTTCCCCGAAAGCCTATCCCTGAAGGGTTTCTATATGCCCTTGGTGGAGGGTAGGTGTTTTGCGGTGGGTAGTTATTATGTGGAGCTGGGTATGTGTTGTGGGGGGCCGGTGCGCGCCATTGTGGGCGAACCGGAGGCTGAGTGTATGCTTGGGCCTGGTGTATGGAACAATGCGGTTCTCGAGGCGGATAGAAATTTTGTGGTGGGTTGTATGGGTATTCTAACCTGTGAGGTCTGGGTTGGTTGTAGTGTGGCCTGCCAGCCCTGGACCAACTGCCTGCCTCGATCGTGGCAACCTCTTCTTTCTTTCTTCTCAGCGCACCTCCCGTGCCGCTTTGAATAGCCTGGGTCGTGGCCTTGAGTGCCGAATAGTTCAAAATCTTGTCAGACCTCAGACCCTCTTCTATCATGACCCCTATCTTGACCACCTCGTTGAACGATTTTCCAACTGTTGTCACCAAGTGACCAAAGTAGGTTGGATCCAGTGTCTGCAAAAAATAGTCCACCATCTCTCCCTCTCTCATGGGAGGATCGACTCTAGCTGCTTGTTCCCTCCAGCGGAACCCGAACTCGCGAAAACTTTCCCCGGGTTTCTTCCCAGTTCTCAATAATGTGAGACGGTCAGGGACTATCTCGAGATTGTACTGGAAATGACCTGCAAAAGCCTGCGCCAGATCATCCCACGTGTACCACTTGCTGGAATCCTGCCTGGTATACCATTCTAGTGCAGATCCGCTCAAACTTTGGCTGAAATAAGCTATCAACAGCTCATCCTTGCCGCCTGCCCCTCTCATCTTGCTACAGAATCCCCGCAAATGCGCCATGGGATCACCGTGCCCTTCATATAAATCAAACTTAGGCATTTTGAACCCAGCCGGGAGTTGGACGTCTGGGAAAGGGCACAGATCTTTGTATGCTACGCTGACTTGATTGCCTAGCCCGTGCAAGTTCCTGAAGGACTGCTCCAGGCTTTTGAACTTTCTCAGCACTTCATCCTGTTCAGGGGCCTTAGCCGGCTTTTCAATCTCTGCCGGCACTTCCAAATGTGGATTGTAAGCTTGAGGCTCGGGTGCATGGAATGTAGGCTCAGGGGGATAGTATTGTGTATCGTGAGCCTGAAACAATGGCTCACTGGTCGTCCTTTGCAAAGGGGCCGATGTTGGTCCCACAAAAATGGGAATATTGGGTGTTGGGAGAGGTTGATGGGGTGGTGGAGCTTGGGAATCATGAGGGCTTCTTTCTTGATGATAAAGGGGATTTGGACGACTTGTGGAAGGGCCAGAGTGAGGGTATTCCGGCATGTGTCCCAGTGTCTCAGGGCTCTTTTGTGTTTTGGCTAGGGCTAGCTGCATTGCATTCATCTCTAGCCCCATCCTTTCAATCTTTTCCATCGCTTCTTTTAGCAACTGGCTCATTGGCCTTTCTTCCTCATTACTATTCTCTGAAGTAGTCATGCTTGTTGCTACCGGTCCTTTGGATCTGGTTTAGTAGGAGTGTGTTGCCAGAGTTCTTTAACAACTAACTTGTCTGAATCAGACAATAACAAACTTCGTTAGCGTTAGAGTTTAACAGATTTGACCATAACACATAGAGGATGCAATGCACCTATGCAGTTAACCGTTCCTACATGCTTTGCTTCAAACAACATGCGTCATCCCGGTTTGCTCGTTCGTCCTTTTAAAGTATTTTGGGAACTCTGTGTTTTATTTTATTATGTACTTTATTTTCTTTCTTTATTAAAAGCGGTCGAATCTTATGGGGATTGCCTACGTATCACGTCCCCGCGTGAATCAGACCAGGCGTAGTTCTGCCTTGAGGCTAACATTTATAAAAAGAAAATGAACAAACATTACATTTGAAAACTTTGTAAAAACAATGTCTTGAAATACACACAAAATAAAATGAACAACATTACATTTGAAAACTTTGTAAAAACAATGTCTTGAAATACACACATTCAAATTGAAATAAAAGATACAATTCTTAACATCTCATAACGTGCCCCACTTTCCACTTGTGTTGTAAATTATTAGATCATTTGCTCAAGGCGGGGCTTGACCCGGATGTCCTCCCAATGTTCGATACATCCTTTCCAACTCCACTGCTAGATGACGGGCAAAGGTGGGTGCATGCTCGGTAAACCTTTCATAATCCATTCCTTGGCAGTTTACATAACTTTGAGAGGTGTAGACCGCCAGGTCATGGATCTGTGCCCTAAAATTTTGGAGATGTTGGCCTTGATCCTGCAATTGCTGCTGGCGAGTGGTGGCTATATCTCGGATACGGCCTTCACGATCTAGGGCTGACTCTAATAGAGCTCGGAGTCTGGCCTGCTCTAATCTCATCTGCGCTCTTTCTCTATCAGTGTCCGCTTGTTGATGCTCTCTGTACCTTCTTGCCTCTTCTAGTTGTGCACGAAGTTGGTCTTCTGATCGTATCCAATGGTCTTTTTCCTTCTTGAATTGTGCCCTGTCTTTCTCGGATTGCCTATTTTGGCGTTCCTTATCAGATCTGGCTTCTTCGTTTAATTGTTGGATCCTTTCTTTTGCTTTGCTCAATGCCCTTTCTTTTGCAGCAAGAATGGAATCATAATCCTGCATTCTTTCAAAAAGATTGGCGATGGTTTTTTGATCCTTCCAATTCCTCATTGGCGTTTCAGAAGCCTTTTTCATTTTCAGAAATCGAGCATGAAGACTTTCATTCTCACAGGCTAGACTCTTCTTCTCGCCTTCAGCTTCTTGTGCTTGCAAATCCTTCTCCAGACTGAGGTTCCTTAGATTTTCCTTTAGGGCGTGGATAGTTGCTTTGTACCCCTTCTCTTTTTCTCCCCAGATCAACCGCTCTTGGATTTTATCATTAAAGTTTTGAATATGGGGTCTTTTAGTTGGCCTTCTCAGCTCAGGTTCTGGTTCCTCATCCACGCGAGACCGTTTCTCGAACCACATTGCATATCCAGGATTTATCTCACCCTTTGTAGTGTCTGGGACTTGAGTATCACTTTTTAAGTATCGACATCCATTCCACATCTGCTGAAGTAACGCCTCAGGAATAGTGGCCTCTGGGTGTAGTTCGATTTCTTGCGCACTCAAATCTTCATCATCAGGAACTACTTGATATCTTCCTAGTTGTCTTAGGACTCTCAATGGCGCGTATGGCTGGATGCTTCTCAATCCCAATAGTAGCAGATAACTATTTGAGTTTGACATATGTATTACTTCCCTCATTGATAGCCATCCCAGAGTCCATTCAATTTGATTTGCCGTTAGAGCCCTTAGCCGAGATACCCATGTTTCTGTCCCTTCTGGAACCTGATAATTTTTCACTCTTTCCTCATAACCCTCGATGTAATTATCGTTGTTTGGCCTGTACTGTATGATCTTGGGCTGTTGTTGGAGATGTTCAATCAGCCACATTTGCAACAAAATTTTGCATCCCTCGAAGACTTTCGCTCCCGCTTTACATAAAGTCAAAGCCCGATAAATGTCCGAGAGAATGATGGGGACAAGGGTGTGGTTTTCCTTGGAGGTGAGGATTTGCACAACTTTTGCGGTGCGAATATCGATTGTTCGTTCTTTGTTCGGGAAGACCATGATTCCTAGAAAAGCCACCATGAAGGCGAAACGACGGTGAACCTGCCATGCGTCTTTGTCTTGTTTGTTAGTAAGGCCTTTCTCATGAATTTCGAACCCATCTGACTTTCCGAACCTTGAATACAAAAAGTTGAAAGAACAACATCCGTTGACGACGTTGCTTTTCCTGATTTGACTGCTGATGTTCAAAAGACCGAAGAATCGACGTACCGAGGGAGCCTTCGTGAATATCAAGCTTTGATTCCTTAAACTTCCGTCAAAACCAACATATCCAGCTACCTCTTCTAATGTAGGAGTGAGCTCGAAGTCAGAGAAACGAAAGACATTGTGAACAGGGTCCCAAAAAGTCACTAATGCCGCAATCAGATCCTCACGGGGTTTAACTTTCATAATGTCCGGGAGATTTCCCAAATGCTTGATGACCCACTTTTGACCATCTTCGCCTAATTCACCCCACCACATTTGAAGCTGGAATAGAAACTCTTCTGTATTTGCGGAGGAGGGGTTTTGTGTGGTGCTCATTTTGTATCTGAAATTTAATTTAATAAAGTCAAGACTCATTTTGAAAACATACTCCAATCGTTTTCAGTTAAAACTATTTCAAGATTTAAAACTATTTTTTTTTGGAATTTTTCCAACTATTTTCAAGACTAAATACCTTTCAAGATTAAATACCTTTATTTCAAGATTTGAAAACTATATTTTATTTTTATTACATATATATATATATATATATTTTTTATTTTTTTTATTATGACCCATTTTACTCCTCAGCTCTTACCATGATTTCATTTAAGCCGGTCAGCAAGCATGTTCGAGGCAAATGAATGCACGTATAGCAAGTAGGATGCATCAGGATGGTCTTTTTATTTCGGGTTCACCTGTCTTAGACAGACCCAACCCCTGTGTTGAATCCCCTAAGTCAAATGCACGTGATGCAAATAAACGTTCCTACTAGGGATCCGGTACATGGCTGAGTTATTCTAAGTGTAACCCTGAGGTTGATTGTTCTAAACCTGGCTTACCCAAACGGACAGTTTGAGCCGAAGCGGGGGCAACGTACCGGGAGCACGAAAGTCTGCCCGGCCTAGTTACTTGTCCCAACTCCGTCTTATTTCGTATGACTTTAACAGAAAGGTGGGTCACGCGCACGTGTACACCATAAATTCAGAAGACTCAGAAAGAAAGGTTTCGTAGCAGTTTTATATACACAATTCAGATAATATTAAAGCGGTAAAAGCATCATTTAGCACATTAAGCATATATCATGTAAAAATCAGATAATAAATAAAGCCAAATAACAGCAATTATTCTAAGCTCGAATTCTTAACCCTGAACCAGTGGTTCTGGGTTATGCGATCCCCAGCAGAGTCGCCAGAGCTGTCACACCTCCTTTTTCCGCACCCGAGGGGGTACAAGGGAGTTTTTTCCAATTAAAGGACAATCGAAACGGGATTTGTTTATTTATTTCAGAGTCGCCACTTGGGAGGTTTAGGGTGTCCCAAGTCACCAATTTTAATCCCGAATCGAGGAAAATAATGACTCTATATTACAGTCTGCGTACCAGAAATCCGGATAAGGAATTCTGTTAACCCGGGAGAAGGTGTTAGGCATTCCCGAGTTCCGTGGTTCTAGCACGGTCGCTCAACTGTTATATTCGGCTTGATTATCTGATTTTATACAAGTGTGAACTTATGTGCAAAATTTAACTTTTAAACCGCTTTTGTCATTTACTGTTATTTTATCAAGAATTGCAACGTCGTGAAAACATATCTCGAACCACGTTACATCAATGCACCCATGGTTGTTGACATATTTCGACTCGGTTGAGATTTGGATTTGGGTCACATAAATGTGCACCCGAATTAAGGAGAATAAATTATTAAGACGCGCCTAAAACAACTAGCGTATTGTTGTATTGGGTAAGGCCGAAAAATTCGCTAAACGGCCTGTCCCGAATTCTAAGTGTTTTAATATATATACAGTTAGAGGGCCTCGCAGCTGTGTACATTTTTGTTTGCCGAGGCTCGTCTCGTTCTACTTTTAAAAGGAATTCGCGATGTCATGGATATGCCTCTCGAACCACGTCACAATCAATGTACCCGTGATTAGAAATACATTTCGAATCCGTCGAGATTTGGATTTGGGCCACATAAATGTGCACCCGAGTTTAAGAAGGTAAGGTTTATTAAAGCGTATCCTAAAGAGACTAACGTGTTGTTATTTTAGGAAGAGGCCGTGAAGGTTCATTAAACGGTCCAACCCAAAGTCTAGTCAATGGTTATGTATTTTATTGAGGGCCCCGGCGATGCGTGATTTATTTGGCGAGGCTCGTCTCATTTTTATTTTTAAAGGATAAACCTAGAGTGACTACATTTTTCTACTACGTTTGTCTCTACTAATGAAAGCAATGATCCTACTTAATTACATGTTTGCAGGTTATTTATAGCGGAGTCCCGAATGCTTGAGCAAAATCAGAAGCGTGGCCGCACATACAGTCAACCGAGCAAAATTATCAGGCCCAAATCCAGCTCGCTCGTGATGGGCCAGACTTGGGCTATGGTTTGCCCAGTGCAGGCCTGTTCGGTCTGTTTTGGCCTGGGCTCGACCCTCATGGGGGTTGAGAAGCGCAGACTTGCGCCGTTTATTTTAAGGCAGTGGTTTGCCAATTGTAAAGAGACAGCTTATCAAAAGGACATGAAATTAACTAACATGGATAATTCTATGTTTTTAAAGACATGCTAACCAGAAGAAACCTAATATACAACCTACTGCATTTGAGACCCTTTTATCTATCAACCTACATATACAAACTAACATTCAATCACCACATATTGACATCTACTGGGCACACAAGCTACCTTCAGTATCTAAACAAGAATGCCAACTATTACGTATTACATGAATATTTAATGTAACCATCTATGTACAAAGACATTCTTCAGGACCTTCATTTATTCATGCTCAAATTTCCCAATTACATTTGACAGTGCATTGGTTGTGTACCTGGTTTAGAAGACAAAGAAGAAAGGGATGATCAGCTGGGCAATATGCAGTAACACAGCAACAGCAGATACACAGCAACAACACAGCAACAAATCAGCAAACCAAGTGTTTTCCACAGCCACAGACAACCAACAATATCTCCCAGAACAAAAGAACTAGCAGATAGTCGAGTACCAACACCAGCAATCCCAGGAAAGAGTAAGGAATAGCAGCAATAACTGAAGGTTCAATGCAGTAAAACCACCAGTTCAACCACCACAAACAACTCGGTCCATGCAAGCAACAGAACTTGGCCAAGACAGCTTGACCAATATGCACTCTTATACAACTTTCAAGCAGTGTTTGGTTACAATGTTTATTGGAAACTAACTTATGTTTTTTCAGTTTTTCTTTGAACTCACTAGACCTCTCTTCAGACTAAAAGTTTTTTCCAGCCTTTTGTTTTCTCCTTTTCTGAAGACTAAAAGTCCAGCCCCTTTTAAGTTCTCAAATGGCCTATTTATAAGCCAAATGAACCAGTGCTGTTAAGCTGCCTCCCCTGCCAATTGGTAGAATACCCATACCCTTTAAGCCCATGCCTAAGCATCTTTGGTGCCAGCCCCTTTGTTCCCCACGCTTGGTTTTTGTTTAATCAAGAATTATGAGCATCATTTTATTATTCATTTTAAGCCCCATACTTTTGTGTCTTGTTCCCCATTGGTATTAGTTTAATCCCAAATTAGTACCCTGCTTGTCAGCTCATTTAAACGAATCTTTCTGCCCTTTTTAACACCCCAGAATACCCTTGTTAACCCTTGATTATTACTGCCCTGCCTATTGCAGCATCAGGGCATTTTTGAACTGATGAAAGTTCAAATTCAAGACTGCCTGGACTGAACCTTTTCAGTCATTTTTACAATGCAAACAAACCATTTCAAACAATGCCGGGGCATTCAGTCAGTGGCAAAGTTCAATTAGTCATGCGACATTATTAGCTCATTCGATTCATTAGTTATAGAAAACTAATCGACGACATTTATCGAGTCGACTATACTAATTATAACAGGTAATAATCAGTCGCTCATATAAACAATACGTTCAGGGACCTAAAGGGTATCAGACAACTTTTGTTCAATTACTGGGGCCTATATAAGTTATTCATGCGACGACTATTCTAATCGGACATGCTTATCATAGGATACATTTAAATCATACACAGAAAACAATCGACCAAATAAAAGGTCTTTACAGAGAGGAAAGAAATTAAGAAACTATCAGAAAATAACAAACAATTACCACAAAGCAATGCTAATGACTTAATCAGCAATTAATATAAACGAAAAGGGAAAGAAAACTTACCGAAAAATGTTTAAATCAAACAGACCCAAATCCGACTCAACTCTGCCCATTTGAGGCCGAACAAATTTTAACCAGGGTGTTCTCACATGAGAACACCTTGGTTAAGATCCATTGAACCTCAAACCCCTTTCAAGACCGGCTGGATTCCCCAGGTGCATGTGTTCTAAGGTCTGGGTTTTTAGATCTGGATTTTTAGGAGTTGTGGGTAGATTCGGACCAAACCAAGCTTGGTTTGGTCATGAAGAAGGTCAGGGGAGTGTCTGGTATAAAGATGGGGTGGTTTGGCATAGGTCCGGGTTCGACTCAAATCTTCAAATGAAGATTCGAGACGAAGGAAAGTGATTTGAGGCTAGGGGGTAACAGATCCATGTTCAGGAGAGTGAGGGGGTCTTAGGGTGTTCAGGAGGTGGCCACCGGCGTTCGTGCCGCCGGGTTCTGGTGAAAGGGAAGCTAGGGCGGCTGCTAGGGTTTGGGGGGCTTCAGTGTTTGGGTGAAGACGATGAGTGGGGGGGTTCGAATAGGGGGTGCGGGGTATGATAGGAGGCTTATATACGGGGAGGCTGATTGGATCTGAGCCGTTAGATCAGATGATCTCAACGGCTTGGATCTGAGGGTGAGAAATGAGACGGGGTCGTTTGGTAGTTAAACGAGGTCGTTTGGTTTAAGTGAGGGGTTGGGTCGGATTGGTTCCTGGGTCGGGTTTTGAAACGGGTTACTGATAGTGATCCTGGACCGTTGGATTGGATTGATTGGAACGGCTGAGATGAGCCGCCCTTGAAACGACGTCGTTTCAGGAGGTGCCTGGGCAGGCCTGGACTTGGACTGGGTCTGAGTGCTGGTTTGGGCCTGTTTTTGTTTCATTCCTTTTGGGCCCTAACCGATTTTCCTTTACTCTTTTGCTTTTTTTTCTTTTTTTTCTTTTAAACAAAAATGAGATAATAATAAAAATAGTGAAATTAAAATCAACAAACTGTAACATTTCCACATAATTATCACAAAAGTAAGTTAAATCACAACCTAGAACGAACGACGCACATATATCTATATTTTTTGAATTTTCTTTTAACGACACATATTTTTTTTGTATTTTGTTTGATAATGACTAAATGCGAAATGGACAGACCTACAAACGACTAATAACACATGTCACGGAAAAATCGAAAAATTGTACAGCGAAATCATTTGTCACTATTTTTATTTTTTGTTTTCCTTTTGGAGTGATTGCTCGTGAAGCAAAAATCACGTGCTTACAGAAGCTATCACAGTATTGTATTCAATAATGAAGAAAAGACTTCTCTTTTCAGTTTCTATCTCTCAATATGCTGAAAATAGCTGTAAGAAAGCAAGCCTAGAACCACAGACCTCTAACGCTGGACTTTCGATCCCACTTCCAGCCTGCCTTACTCAATATTTTCTAACTTATGAAGATTCAAAAACCAGCCTTAAGAGCTTTTAAAATTCTGAAATCTTAGTGTTCACTCCTCTCAAAATCAGTCCCTAACCTCAAAAATCAGTCCCCTTTCAATCTATCCTCACCCCCTTATTTATAGCCAAGCAGTCTGTTTTCTTTTTAAAAAACCAGTCAGCCCCCCCTTTTTTATTCAAACTTCAGCTTTTCAGCCTGTATATCCTTTCCCATGTGCACCCCTTAATCCCCTTTTATCATTTTGCCCATGATATTCTGATTTCCTCCTTTTATTCAGCTCCTTTTTGTTAAAAATGGTGTCAGCTCTTCACTTCTTTATTAAAAGCCCATGCTATTTCTGATTTCCAGCCAATAAAGGCACTTAACCCATTATCACTCCCACCATTGATCCCTATTTTATTCATTAGTTTAGTGGTATATTAGTATTATACTGACACACCATTAAAGTTGAACCATTTTCAGGCTTATAACATCCCAAAATACCCCTCTGGGACTCTGAACTACTGCCCTGATAGCTGATTGCTAACTGCTATCCAATGTACTACAGCTATAATCAATTCACAACTAAATTCAAACAATGATTCGATCAAACATGTGAAGCAGTATGAATCAGAACATTCAAACCTATAAAACTAATCGACGACATTTATCCAATCGACTATACTAGCTATAACATAGAACAAACAATCGATAAACAATAAGACTAAACATGGCATCAAATGACTTCAACAGCTTTGCACAAAACAGGGAATCTATATGAATTAACCATTCGACGATATTAATAAAATCGAATATGTATCTTACCACACGCATTTAACAATGGACAGAAGAATAGTCGACCAAATAAAAAGGTCTTATGAATATGGAGAAAAAAAAGAAAATATCAGTAAAATCAACAAATTAACTAAACATGTTAACAAACATAAACATTATTCAAACAAAAACAGAAAGGAAAGAGAAAATTTACCTTGGAAGCTCAACAACAAACGACCCAGGCTTGAACTGGATCTGACCATTTGAGGTCGAACGGACTTTAATTGAAGTTTTCTCAACCGAGAACACCTCGATTAAGGTCTATTAGACCCCAACCCTCCGTTTAAACTGGCCGGATTCCCAAGGCTTTGTGTTCTAGGGTTTATACGGTCTGATTTTGGGGCTTGACGGTTTCCGGTTTCCGGTTAGATTCGAACCAAACCAAGCTCGGTTTGGTCACGAGTGAGGCCAGGGTAGTGACCGGTGTGAATCTGGGGCTGGTTGGTGTAGATCGGGGTTTTGCTCGAACCTTCAAATGAAGATTCGAGACGATGGGGAATGATTCGAGGCAAGATGCTAACAGATTCGTGTTCAGGGTGGTTGGGTGTATTAGGGGTGTTATTTTGGTGGTCACTGGCGTCGTGGTTGCCGAGTTTACGGCGAAAGTGAGGGGCGCCGGCTAGGGTTTGAAATGGGGATGCTGGGCTTGTCTCTGAGAGAGACGACGGAAGGGGGGGTGTTCAGATAGGGGCAGGGTAAAGGGGTTAGGCTTATATACGTAAGGGGTGGTTTGATCCTGGCCGTTGGATGAAGTGAGATCAATGGCCATTATCTTTCACTTAATGTGGAACGGTGCCATTTGGCCTTGGTTGGGGGTCGGTTTGAACCGGTTAATGGGTCGGGTTTGGAATGGGTAGGGGATGAAATCCTGGCCGTTGGATCGATTTAATCCAACGGCTCTGATTAAAAGGGGCCAATACGACGCCGTTTGAGGCGTCTCACAGTTTGATCGAATTGGACCGGATTTGGGGGGGGTTGTTTTGGGCCTGAATTTGGGTCCAACTAGGGTGGCCCAATTCCGATTTCCTTTATTTTTTGCTTTCTTTTCTTTTGCTTTTCTAAAAACTTAAATTCTAAATTAAGTTATAAACTAAATTAACTTATCAAAAATACTAACTAATTTGTAGCAACATTTATCATACATAATTAAACACCAATTAAAACAAAATTGCACAATTTGACATTGAATGCTAAAAATGCAAACGATGCATATTTTTGTAATTTTTATTCTTGTAAAACAAACTTAATTACTCCTAATTGTAGAATTAAATCCTAAATGCAAATGTGACATATTTTTGTATTTTTTTATTAATTTAACAAATAAACATGCATGGACAACTACAAATAATTATCCTAAAATGCCGCGAAAATTCTCAAAATTGCACACAAAGGAAAATCGTTTTATTTTGAATTTTTTGGGAGTAATTCTTTCATAGGGCAAAAATCACGTGCTTACAAAAAACATAAGATGACCTATCGGGTCATCACATTTTGACATCATTTAAATAAGTTTTACAAAAATAACTTACAGGATAGACCTTGATCGCAAGTGCTGGCAGATAACTAGAAGTTCTTATAGATTGGCGAAGATTTATCTTGCCAAAGGTCCTGACAAATCTTCGGGATTTTAGTATAAATTAAAACTCCAGTACAAACTGTGCCACTGTTTTGGTTAAAATTATTACAAATCATGATGGATTGTCAGACATGCACATAATGTTTGTAAAATTGTTACAAAACCTGACATATCTCAGACTTACAAATCCTGACGGACCGTCAGACTTGCACCAAAATATTTTTGCTTCAAAACTAATCTAAGTTGATCTGAATCAACTTCAAATAACCCCAAATTTGATATCCAACCTTTAATACAAATCCCAACAATTCTCAATGGTTTGATTCAATCCACACGTTAAGAATCATTAGACCCACTTTGTCTCCTTCAATAATCTAGCTCAACAAAAATCAACAATGGTGTTCTTTAAGTTAAAGCAATCCAGACAAATCAGAAATAAATAATGAATATTTCAGTTTTCTGCAACACATATGAAAGAAATTAAAAGGAAGAGGAGGAGGAGGAGAAATTCTAATGGATGATGAATATTTGCTCAAGTTTAATGGGGACAAAACTTAAATGAGTGTTAGGCAGATGGACACTAGAAAATTATGTTGGATGGAACTCTTTAGAATTATAATTTATATTTTGATACCGTTAATAATATTTGGATAAAATAGTCCCGCTACCAGAATTTTGAAGTCGCAGCCTGATCGGAGCCAACCCAGTACCACTACAAAGTAGCGAGGGTGGTCGAATCAACTTTTACTCGAGATGGTCAGGATCGAATCCACATGGAGCTAGACGTGAGAGTTTGATTCCTATCTAAACTAGAGATGTGTAATTGCTCTTAATTACTCTTCCATTAATCTTTTGGTTTTGATATTACTTCTAATTTTATGCTAATAAGATGCTAAATTAAGCTACGAGTAAGATACTTGAAAGGTTGACTAAATGGTTAAAGGGGCACTAGGGAGTGACTTTCTCCTAGGTGAATACTTGACGGGTTCTCGAGTCTAAGGCAAGATTGTCATGTTGGGGATTACGACATAACCAATGCACGAAACTTCTCACTCTATACCTCTCGGTAGTTTGAGTGATTTTGCCCTAATTAACTTTCTCAAGACCAATTGGGTATGATAATGTGTGCAAACAATTGAGGTTCAAGTCGGGTATTACTATATCTAGGTTTAACCCTTTAATTGGGGCTATCAATCTCTTTAATATGCCCCAATTCCTTGTTGGACTAATTTTCCTAGACTCAAGCTCTCTTTCTCAAGAAGAGCCCAAGTCAAAAAGGCACAAATTTGTGTTTGCAACCACTAATTCAACATGGAAAACACAAATTAGTCCAAATATCAAACACCTATAGATATTCAAGCCTTAAAACTCAAAACCCATCAAATACCCACACTAGGGTTGAGCCACAACCCTAACTAATGGGTCCAGCTACTCATGATATTAGAAGAAAACAAAGAAAAACCCATAAGATTTAATTACAAACTAAGATAAAGAAACTTCAGTGTTAAAGTAGCTACAAATTACTCAAAATGGTCAAAAACCACTGTTCACGAGCGCAGTTGAAAGTTAGAGTACAACTGATGACCTAAAAATGGGAAAAGAACGTATTTATACTAAGCCGAATTTTCTTGACAAAAATACCACTGTGGGGATAGTGCGGTCCGCACAAATCGAGTGCGGCCGTAGCGAGGCTTCTTGGCTTTAGATCTCTGCTCTCTGAACTTGGCCACCGCGGGTCGCATAAAATGCACCGCGGTCGCGGTGGCTTCTTCTGCGGTCCACACAAAAAGGACCGTGGACCGCATTGGCTATTTCCTCAAAACTTCCAACTCTCTGAACTCCTTCTTTGCAGACTGCACAATCTCTATTGCGGCCGCGATGAGGCCATTGTGGTCCGCACAAACTGCTTTGCGAACGTATTGCTTGAGTTTCCGAAATAAGCACCTCTCTGAATCTCCTCACTACGGACCACACTAAATGGAATGCGGCCGTAGTGAACCTGTTGCATTGTGCTTGGACTTGTTCTTGATACTTGTGCATGTTTCACTCCTTTTTGAGCTGGTTTTGACTAGTTGTCACCTTTTTGACCAAACCCTGTAAACAAGTACAACATGTAAGCCTTTGAGACTATTTTGTATACATTTTTAATCAAAACTCAAGTAAGAAGGAGTGTAAAATGAACCATGATCCCTAGTTATCACAGCCAGAATTTTGTAGCATGCTACGAGAATTTTCCCAAATATAATGTTTTGACGATTGCTATGTATTGTGGTAAATCCTGGTGATTATCATATAAAAATTTCGGGCGATTTCCATATTTTCGCAAATTCTAGTGATCACCATAATAAAAATCTTGCGATTGCCACGTTTTGTAGAAAATTCTTGTGATCACCATATGAAATATTCTTTGCCATATTTTTGTAGTATATCCCGATGATTACCATATTAAAAATTTTAGCGATCGCTTGAAAAGCTTTTTAAAATTCTGAATGAAACTATTTTCCCAGGACTTCTCTTACCGAGGTAAAAAATCAATAGCGATACCAAAATGTCATATTCCTACCATTCTCTCGATGGACACCTCGAGAAATTTCGTAAAAATTGCACGGGGCGTCCTATTTGGTCGTCCCCATTTAACCTATACCCATTTTTAAGAAACTTTTAATTTGTACCTACTTTTTAAATAATTTCAGCCCCCTTTCTCCTCTTCCTTCTCCTCCTTCCTTTTCTTCTTCTTCTTTTTAAATTCCGTACTTTTAATGGAAATTTCTTCTTTCCCATTTTCCACTTCCCCGAACCCCGCACATAACAAAAGCTTGATGCTCTGGGTTGCTTTTTTTTATCAACTACAATCTTTTACGTGATTTATTAGTGCATATAAGTTAAACCCATTTTTATGATAAGTAATAGAATAGTAAAAATGGTAATTGACCTGTCATCACTGTATTGATAATAATGTGAGTAAAACTCAAATCTTTTGAAGAACTACTAATAGAATGTTGATTTGCAAATATGTAGGAGGCTAGAGGCAGACAAATTTTTCACCAGCAATTACAACGAGGAGACATACAAAAAAAGGACTGGAATGGGTGAATACAACAGAAAGCTTGAAAGTTGTATTAGATCGACATTACCTTAACTTCAGCTCTAGAGTTGGAGTTCGCCAGTTATAAAAAAAAAAACTTCAGCTCTTCGCCAGTTACAAAAACAAAATTCGCCAGTTACAAAACAAAAACTTCAGCTCTAGAGCTGAAGTTCGTCAGTTACAAAACAAAAACTTCAACGCTAGAGCTGAACTTCAGGCCCGACTACTAGAATGCTGAAGTTTTGCGTGATTGTCTTTGCTATTTCAGCCTTGTATGCTGAAGTTCAGCGGAAAAACGGGTACGCTTGCAATTTTTTTTGCAAAGCGGACACAAGTTAAAACGTGACACAAAAAGCGGGTATAGATGCAAATGCCCCAGTAATTTCTTGCAATTTTTAACTGGATCATGGTAGGCCCATTAAAAACCCATTACTTGCATCATTTCCACTTGCCCAACCAGCCTGATTTTGAGCAAAGTAACAAGCAAATATGACCTAAATTTCAGGGTAGTTACTTTTCACTAATATGAATTTCTATATTCATTCGGTAGATTTAGATGCAATTTTTCCCATTATTGATATGATTTCTCTTAATTGTTCCTTAAACTATATAAATTCTATTTGCTCTTATATCTACTTGAACCTAATGTATTGTGAACAACAACCATTAAACCTTCATCCCGACTAGTTAGTACTAAATTTTGTTTCCATTGTATTAAAATACTTCTTGATTAATTTTAAAGGATAAATTCGTATAGTCGGACGTTTTAATTGTCATGCGATCACTTTCTAGAATCGCCACAGAACTAGCTTTATCCTCACGTGAGTATGAGACTTGAGGCGAGTCAACTTGCCTTTGACAAAAATATATAGTTTACCGATCAAGCTTGCATCGAAATCCCTTTGACACATATCTTTTTTACGAAAAATCTTTTACATATATAACTTTTTAGAAGTGTGTCTATTATACACCTCTTTTGTTATGTGGCATACACGTATATTACACATAAAACAAGGGCGTGAAAAATAAAAAATTTATGTCAGAAGAGAAAAAAAATTCTGAAAACATACCTTCAGGTTCCCGTTTAACTATTTTCTTTTCAAATTAAAGAAAAGAATATAAGCCATGTCTTTTTCCCAACCCCCGTTTCGTCCCCCCCCCCCCCCCCCCCTTGTTTCATCTTCTTCCCCAACACCATTGGTGATTTGCTGAAAATTTGGTGATTAATTTTAATAAATTTCAAAAATTACCATTAAAAATTTTAAACTTTGAGTTTGAGCTCGAATCTGAATTTTTTATTGAAACTGGCTAAAAAGCGGTCAAAGAGTTGAATGTAAAACTAGAAAAGAAGGTGATTATGGTGGAAGGGTCAGTGGTAATGTGGTGGTGGTGGGAAGATGACGGGGTTGGAAAGACGAGGAACAAGGTGTTATTTTTCTTTTTTGTTTTTTCTCTGGGGAGATGTGGGCAGGTGGTTCTTTTCTGCTTATCTTTTTTTCTTCTTCTTGGTTTATGACACATGTTGGAATAGGCGCGGGTAATAATAATCAAACACGTGTAATAGATGCACTTCTAAAATGTTGCGGGTAAATGGTTTCCTGTTATTAAAAAAAGAAAAAGGTGTTTCAATTAATCCCTGTAACTTGTTGATAATAGCAACAAATGCCGTTATGACTTTTCTGTATGACGATTCACGAAAGCACTCTGTAAAAACATAGGAAACTGCTACAAACACTCCCAAAGGCCTAACAACTCAGTCAGTTCACACTATCCTCTCTCTCTGCGTCTTTCTCCATGAAATCTCTGTTCTTGTTACTCGCATTTTTGACAACACACACCCTTTGTACATACCAAAATGGCTTCATTGGCAATCCTGACTAATAGTCCGTTTGGTCAAATTGCAAAAATCGGCTTATTTTGAAAAGTGCTTTTTTAGAAATACTTTTGGTGAAAAACATTTTGTGTTTGGCTAATTAGTTTGAAAAACACTTCTGAGCAGCAATTAGTGTTTGACCAAGCTTGTATTTTTCTAAAAAATGCTACTCAAAATTTTATTTGGAAATAAGCTACTTTTTTCTGCTTCTCCAAAACTCTTCTGCTTTTCCTCAAAAATACTTTTTTTCTTGCAAAAGCTTGGCCAAACATCTCAATTTTTTTAAAACACTTTTGACCAACTTGCGCTATAAATCAATCAAGTTAACCACAAAATCAACGGCTCACAATGCCGCCATATTCAACTTCAAAAAATGAATCACAACCTTCACATTTCTCTCACAACAACCCCAACTCGCCGCTGAATCTCCGCCGCAAACCCCAATGCCACCAAATCCTGCTACCGGCAGCCCAATGTACAACGAGAACTGGCGAGCCCCATTCACCCTCACCTCCTTCTCATCCTCCTCCTCCGTCATACCCCTATCATTTCTTCACCAATCCCCTTGCATCTCGCATTCAGGCAATTTCACAAACATTTGATACGCATGGTTTGATGAACCTGTTTGCTGATTGGATGACGACCCAAAGATGGGAGGATATGAAACAACTGTTTGAGCTTTGGATTAGGTCGTTGGATAAGAACGGGAAGCCGAATAAACCTGTTGTTAATTTGTTTCATCATTATTTAAGGGCTGACTTGATGATGGGTGCGTCGGCTGATGATTTGTTGGCATTAGCTGGTCAAATGGAGGAGTATGGTTTGATTGCTAACAGTGCGTCGCATAATTTGATCTTTAAAGCTATGTATCAAGCGAGGCATCCCTTATCTTGGATCGAGAAAGCTCGCAAATTGCTCGAACGGTCAGTATTTAGTGAAATACACTAAGCATACACACGTCTTGTCATTGTGTGATATTTGTTTGTCTGATCGCACTCGAAATTAGGTACTCCCTCCTTGCCACTTCATATGCCAAAGTTTGAATATGCACGTAATTTAAGAAAGAAATGAATGCTTTTGAAGCTTATGGTTTAAAACATGCCATAAGTTACTTATGGTCTTAATCATGTCATAACATTTGTACTACTATAAAAACTTTTCATTAAGGGATAAAATAAAAAATTCTAAGTTAAAATTGTTTCCAAATTTAGAAAGCTACCAATCTATTTGGAACAGACTAAAAAGGAAATGTTGCCACATAAACTTGAACAAAGGTAGTTATTTTCTTATTTATGCAGGTTTGTTTATACATCGTTCAATTTAATGTTAGATTATCTTAAATTGCTTTGCCTTGCCTTCTTTTTCTTTTGTAGGTAGGTAGTGAGTTTGGAGAACTACATAGTCATGAGAATAAATTCAAAAACTTGAAGCGGAAAAATTTTCTTATATTGCCAAAATATATTTACAAGGGGTGTCTTTACAAAGAAGGCAATCGCAACTAGTATGAATTAATGTTTAGTCATGCGGGTTTATATATATTAGGTCTAATATATGCTAAGACTAAGATTCGTTTTGATCTTGTTAGAGATTTGTATGTTAGTAAGAAATGGAGAGAACTTCTAGTCTAGTAGCAGAGAACATAAACTAATTATTGAATATAGGAATGAAACGGGTTCAAATGTTGCAAAATGGACAGAAAGATTCATATTGACTACAACAAGTTTGGGATTCAGTCTATGTTGTTGTACTAGTTTCTGAGGTGACATGTCTTTAAAAGATAATGCATGAAAATTTGTATTTTGCACTATGGTTCTGGATACATTCAGGAGCCTCTTGGCTTATGGATAGAATAAAGGAGGGTTCTATTATTTCTTTCGTGTAAGGGTATTTTGTTTGGAATGAACTTTTTAATGTTCAATTATCTTAAATTGCTTTGATTTGCCTTTTCGCTTTTCCATATATCAATTTGAGCTTGAAGACCTACAAATTGATGAAATTAAGAAGTAGAATTTATGAGTCTTGGATATCACGAATGCTTTGGTTTTATGGTTTATATGACGGAAAATTTCTAGGTGGCGTAGCTTTTAAGATAATGGACCTAAAATCATATTTGGCATAGTAGTTTTGTCTACAAAGAATATTTAGAGAAGCATTGATGCTGCTCCTAGGAGGTGTGAGAGGTTAGCCATGGCGGGTGTGAGAAAACGCCGAGTAGGTTAAAAAAGTATTGGGGTGAGGTGATTAGGCAGGACATGACGCGCTTCAGCGTACTGAGGACATGACCCTTGATAGGAAGGTGTGGAGGTCGAAGGTTATTAGATAGTTGAAAGTTTCCCCTTTTCTCTCCAGTAGTATATATTCTCTTCTTCTTCTCACCTTTCTGAACCGAGGGTCTATTAGAAACAACCTCTTTACCTTCACTAGATAGAGGTAACAACTGCATCACACTACCCTCCCCAGACCCCACTTATAGGAATATACTGAGATTGTTGTTGTTGTTGTTGTTAGTTCGTGGATCTGGTGAAGAAGGGTTGTAGTATTGTCTTTTGTGTATAAGGGTGTTGTGTTTGTGATACACCTTTTCATTTTTGTTTCTAAGCATTGGATTAAGTGCATGACTGCAAGTAAAATTAGTGACAAGATGGTTTTGCCTTTTACATATCAAATGTGCAGAAATGATGTATAATTAAGAAAAATATACTCAAGCTATTTTATGAGAGTCATCATCTGCTATATGGGCAAACCATTTCCTATTCTTCTCCATCATTCTCAGCCAGATCGTGTTCATGTGTTTAACTGGTTTTGTAGCGTTGACTTAGTGCTTTGCAGATCTCTCTCTTCTCCATTTGGCCTTACTAGAGTACTTTAATTACTTAATAACTAAAGCATAGGTGCCATTACCTTGAAAATGAAATGAATGACGTCGGGGAAGAGTTTGTTCTGGAGGACAATATTTCCCATGAAATATGTGTTTTTTTGGAAAATGTTTTATTTATGGGAAATCATTTTATGTTTTCCGGTTGGATATAAAATAAAATTATTTGATAATCACACATGGTAGAGGATAAGGAAGAATAATGTTTTGGTGATACTTGGAGTTTAAAAATTGACAATAATGTCCAAGTTGGTCGAAGTTTGTGATATGGAAAGAGTTGGGATGTATATATTATATAAAAGGAAAAGGTAAAGGAAAATAACTTCATCCACAAGTGAGGAAGTCATTTTTCCCTTTTTGGCGGAAAATATTTTGTGGTATCTAAACACTCTAAAATGATTTGCTTGCTAGCCAAACTTCAAGTCAAGTGAATAAAAATTGGATTGGCAGCTTTTGCTATTTGCATGTCATCCTTTTCAGTAGCTCTCCTCCATTTTGAATATTCCTCTATTCTCCTGCGCCTTCGTCTTTAGTTTTTGCTGAAAAGCCCACCAAGCAAAAAATGTGAGTTTCATGCCTGTACTAGGGAACCTTCTTGATGCCACCGTCCACGAGATATTTGCCCCATTTATATAAGAATGGGGCCCATTTAAATGAGATATTTGCCCCATAAATGCTATATAATGACATTCCCATGTGCTACTTATGCCAGGATGATTGAGGTTGGAAAAGAGTATAAAGAAGCTCTGCCTAATGATGAGTCATATGACTTGGTTATTGGCTTACTTTTTTAAAGCAGATCTCATTGAAGATGCCTTAAAATATGTTGATTCATCATTGAAATCCGGCTTTAAGTTATCCATGGATGTATTCAACAAGTGTGTACGCAGCTGTGTTTTCAACAACAGGCTGGATATATTAGTCTCAATTATAGAGAAATGCAAGGTAGCTATGCCTTTCTTTTTGATTTTCAGATAATTCTTACCGTGCAGCTGTCCCTGCTTGAAATATATTTTGATATCTGACACTGCTTATATGGTATTGGCAGAAAAAGGATCAAAACAAAGGCCTACTTCCACCAAGATGAACACCTTCTTTCAACAAAAGTAAAAAACTTTCTTTTTCTTTTTTCACAACTTTAACCTCTCTTTATTCAAACACTCTCTATTATTATTTTCCCATACCAAACACAAGGAAGAAACACCATTATTTATAGGTGTAGAATTTTTTCCAAATAAATAATAAGGTAGTGGGATAATAAAATTGTAGAACATGGTTGGTGGTTACAAAATTTAATCTTTAGTCGGTAATTAGTGGTAGATCATGGCATTAGGGGTTTCATGAGTTACACCAAAGTAATGACCACTTTCTTGCCAATTTATAACCACTATCTCACAAGAAATAATACACTTTAATATTATAATTTTAATATTAAAATGCACTAACACCAACATATGGTGTGCCCTTCTTCTTCTTCTTTTTTCATCATACCAGTAATGAGTCATATGACTTGGTTATGGGCTTACTTTTTAAAGCAATCTCATTGAAGATGCCTTAAAATATGTTGATTCATCATTGAAATCCGGCTTTAAGTTATCCATGGATGTATTCAACGAGTGGTACGCAGCTGTGTTTTCAACAACAGGCTGGATATATTAGTCTCAATTATAGAGAAATGCAAGGTAGCTATGCCTTTCTTTTTGGTTTTCAGATAATTCTTACCGTACAGTTGTCCCTGCTTGAAATATATTTTGATATCTGACACTGCTTATATGGTATTGGCAGAAAAAGGATCAAAACAAAGGCCTACTTCCACCAAGATGAACACCTTCCTTCAACAAAAGTAAAAAACTCTCTTCTTCTTTTTTCACAACTTTAACCTCTCTTTATTCAAACACTCTCTATAATTACTTTCCCATACCAAACACAAGGAAGAAACACCACTATTTATAGGTGTAGAATTTCTTCCAAATAAATAATAAGGTAGTGGGATAATAAAATTGTAGAACATGGTTGGTGGTTACAAAATTTAATCTTTAGTGGGTAATTAGTGGTAGATCATGGCATTAGTGGTTTCATGAGTTACAATAAAGTAATGATCACTTTCTTGCCAATTTATAACCACTATCTCACAAGAAATAATACACTTTAATATTAAAATGCACTAACGCCAACACATTTAACCAAATAAAAACTCTGCAAATTTGAACACCCAGCTTTTCCCTACGTCTGCTTAAGTTGGTTAGGGGGCTTTTCAAGGAATCAACACCTATATGCAGAAATTCAAGATGAATTGCGTATTTTTGTTTCACTTTCGGCATAAGAGAGGAGTGTTTAGAAGATGCTGCATCGGTGATAGATATTATAGGTTCCTTGTTGTAAGATGAACAAGGGCTTTCCTTTGCTTCTTTTGAGTTGTGAATACGGGTATCTGCACAGCCTTTGTGCCGAAAATCTATGGATACCTGCTTAAAAAAAGTTGGTTAGAGGGTTTTTCCTATTTGGTCACTTTATACAGTTATACTTTGTCTTGCTGCTGATTCCTAAGATATTGTTCAGGTTTACTATTATTTGGAGAATTTGAGCCGGGCAGATCCCCCGTACAAGTTTGTTACTGCTTTGAACTGTGTAATACTAGGCTGTGCCAACATATGGGATATTGATCGTGCTTATCAGACCTTCACCGCAATTGAATGAATATTTGGATTAACCCCAGATATTCATTCTTACAATGCTCTGGTAAATGCATTTGGGAAGCTAGGAAAGGTAAATAAATGAACGTAAAATCTTCATGAAAGCATTGGACAGCAATGCATTTTTTTCTCTCTTTCTCTTTCTGTCACAACACCAGGCCTTATAACATGCTATTGACTTTAACCCTCTCTTAATCTTCTTGGATACTATTAAACATTTGAGCGCAATTATAGGTCGTCTGGTTAGTAGCTGTGATGGTTTTCAGTGTTCATATCTAAATGATTGTTTACTTAAAATAGTATTCAAGGTTCATTTATTTTCCTTGTTTATGGTGAAATGATTCTTGTTAAGCAGACCTATAGCTTATAATCAATGGAGTTAGTCATTTTGCATATCTTTTGTCTTATGGTTCTATGCATGTTGATGCAGTTCCTCTTCTTGTTGCAGAGGGATGAAGCTGCAAAAGTGTATGAGCACTTTGTAGGTTTAGGTGTTAAGCCAAATGCAATGACTTTTTCTCTGCTTGTTGATGCTCAACTGATTAAGAGAGACCTTAAAGGCGCAATTTCTGTTGTCGACGAGATGGTACTTCGTAGTTTGACTGCAATCACTCTCCCACCCCACCCTGCAGTCCCCTCAAATAAATGGCTTGAGCTGACTAATAATATAAAAATTGGCATCATGTACAGGTGCGTGCACAATATAAACCATCTAAGGAAATGCTGAAAAAGATCCGAAGGCGATGTACTCGAGAGATGGACTATGAATCTGACGATCGGGTGGAATCATGGGCCAAATAGTTCGACATCCGAATGGGCACAGAGAACCGTTGGAACATGCTGTTTAATCTTGAATACAGTACTGAATATGCCGGATAGATGGTGCTGCAGTGACTCTGGGATCACTTTCACAGTCTACCCTACTAATCTGTTGGCCCCTTTTAGTTTGTTAATGGGGACCTTTTTGCTAAGGACTTGATAGATGGTTGATTAGATATCATTGCTTATAGCAATTTAAAGCTATCCTAGGGTCTCTTTCCCTCTTCTCCAGGAGAGCATCCACAAGTATGACATTAACGTGCAGATGGAGTTGACGAAATCTGGTGATGTTGTGCATCGTGTGTCCTTGGCCTTAGCCTTTATCCAATGTCTATAAATTATAAAATTCTGGTTGGGATTAAGCCATGGAGTGGCTAATTAGAATTTCTTCGCATTTTCATATTCTTTTGTACCCTTTAGGAAGAGGAAAAGCAAAGACGCATTGCTACTATTGCAATGAGATCAAGGTCTTGGTAAACAATTGTAGCACAATTTTCATGCTGAAAATGTTACATTAGATACAAATTTTCATTCGGTTCTTGCTTTTCGTCTTCTGCAAAATTGATTCTGTTTCTTATGTCAATGACCATTTTGCTGGTGAACTTGTCAGGGATTCATGGTACTGAGATGAATCTAGCATCCTTTTTCCACTGTGAATATTTACTCACTTCAAATGAAATAAAATTGTCTGATCTGCAGTACTGTATCCTCTACATCTGGAGGTAATTGTTCAAACTATTTACGAATTGTATTATATTCTTTGCATCACTGTAATCTTTTGAATAGCTCAGTAAACAACTGAAAAAACAAAATGTAATCTAGAGTCTTATTTTCTGGGATTACTGCCCGCTGAATTTATCAGCTTTTATCTACCTTGTGAATATTCAAACCAACAAAATGAGGCCAAATTCACAATTGTACAGAAGAAACAAGTGAACTAAAATAATTAAAAAGCCATAGCTGAGATGAGGTAACTATTCTCCTGCATTAATCAGATCGTCTCTGCACTGCTTGGTACTTTTTGTCTCCAGTCTTTCCCCCTGCTTTGTTAATGTGCCCTATTATGCATGAGCAAGGGCAGCTTTCTGAAAATAGACAAGATTATTAAAGCAGTGCATTCAATTTTCTACAACTTCCATTTTGCTTGAAAGGCAGCCAAATTCGGAGTAATATGGCTTTTTATTGAAAAAATTAGGTACATATAGAGAGCAAATTTAACCTCAATTATAAGTCAAACAGCACGTGTAGGTCTGACTGCTAATTTTGCATAAGAACACTTTGTTCAAAATGGAATTCTGCTGGTTCCATTCCATTATATGTAGTGCTACATTTTTTTTAACTTTTTTTTTTTTTAAATTGTACACAGGGGTGGGGTGGGGGGGTGGGGGTGGGGGGTGGAAATGGTGTAGGGGATTACAAGGTGGGGAATAGAACCCCCACCAAGAAGGTGGACGTTTAGATAGCCGACCAACTGACCTCTTAAGATTCCCTATGTAATGAAACGAGACTGTTCAAAAAGAACAAAAAAGTTTGATTTTTGTGTTAAATTGCTGGTGGTAGAAGAATATCTTAAAGCAGGACTAAAGTTGGAAAGCTGATTCTTTCTATATAGTTACACCACATTATGGTAAAAATTCAAATTTTTAAATGAAGTTAGATCTTTTGAAGTTGTTGTGTACTAGCTTTTATTCTTGAAGTGTTCAAATATTTTTGTGCGACCAGATTAAGTTATGATCACGTTACTGGGATGAGGACAGTAGTAGTACACTTGGATAGACAGAGAAAAGGAAGAATGAGGTTAGATGGTTCTTTAAGGACTAACCCGCTTTTGCTCTTCCATCCTTGCCTTTATTAAAGAGTAGATAGCAACACCTGCAATGGCTATTGCAGTACCAATCCCAGTTTGAGTTGATATCTTGTTCCCTGCAAAGTTTTGAAACAGTTAAGCACAGAACAAATTAACATACTGAATCAAGAATCTGGACAATTATCAAGGTCATGAAGCACAGTGTTGAAAGTTAAGTTGTACAATGCACCAGTAGCTTTTATGCACTGCAGCAGAAATGTAACAGACAGATTTCTTAGCCGTCAGTGGGAACTTTGGCAACCAGAGTTGAAAAGAACTCGTCAACAAGGACTCTCAATTTAGCTCGAGGGATGCTTGGACTTCGAGAATTCTTGATTGATACTATCAGGAAAGTTAATCTAAAAATCTTAGTATCAGGCAAAGTTTACTTATCCTTTAATTTTATATTGCAGACAGACAGACGCACACTTCAATTGTAGAGTATCAAGAACTCATAATTCATTCGTTTGACATATATAAAAACACATGTATTGTGGTGAGAGCATATTAGAGCATACGCTTACCAAATACCACAATAGAGAAACCAATCACAAAAACTCGCTTCAGTACATTTCCAACAGCATGTGTAAGTGGCGCAACCCGCTCTAATGTGTTGGTAGCTACCTGCAAAGGTAAAAAATTATAAATTTTATGAAATTAGAGGAATTAACTCGAGGAAATTAACCAGAAAAACTTGAACTATGAAAAGATTATAAACTCTACTAAAACCCTAATGCATTGATTATTCACATACGCGATGCCTACCTGGTTATACAGATGATAGAACATCCCTATCCAAAAGAGGTCAGATAAGAACTTATAAAGGCCAACTTTAGTAATGGCATCCCTGAAACCATACTGCATTAGTTGGGGTCCTTCAATCTGACATTGCATATTGCTGCCACCAATTAGTTCTATCTTCATAATATACTGAGAAAGCAGGTTAAAGCATCTCTGAGCAAAGCAAACTTACAAATATGGCTGGAGGGAGGCAAAAGAGGAGGGCCATAATTGAAATATATGCGTATACATTTGTACTATCCATTCCAGTCTGCGAAAAACAACATACCAAGAAATGGAGATGAGTTTCAATGCATTTTTGGATGTTAGTAAGCCTACCTGTATATTTAGTCCAGCGTGAAGGTAATGCTGGCATAGTTTATATCAGAGCAGAGTAGTACCATATGGGGAAAATACTTACCATCGCTTTCTTTGAGTAGATACTTCTGTAAGTAAAAGCAATATTTGAGATCATTGCGCTAGTGAAGCCAGTCCAATTGAATGACAGTTCAGTCAATGAAGCCATCGATACCCCTAAAAAGTTTCAGCCATCAGTTTTGTTTTGATCAGAATTTGAGCAGGCTAGGTTGGCAAGAAGAATGAGGTAGAACCTCAGTGTTGAGGATTTGTTGGTCATCCAACGTACGTGGTTAATCTTCTAAGTAAGTTTTTTTTTTCTATGGGATACTGTAAAAGTTGTTTTGAGTTTTGCGGTTACAGCCAAGATTTTTTGAGCAGCTGGTAAATGTTGGAACTAGTGGAAGAAAAGAAAAACAGTGCTATATATGACACTTACCAATGACAACAGGGGTCAGTGATAACCACAGAGAGATGGGAATCTGGTGCCCCAAGACAAACTGAGAAGCAGCTGCACTGAAGAACGGCTCCAGCGCTGTCCAACAACAATGAGAAAATGTCAGTTTTTCCAGAATAAGTTTGTAATGAAGTATTCTGAACTGTTTTTTATTTCTAAAACTAATTTCAGATGCCATATATCAGCCTTAACAACCACTATTTATGTAATGATGTCATATCTACTTATTTGAACTGTATAAATTTATAAGCATCCGTTATTCAAAACAAAAAAATTAGCGAGCTAAAGTAGTGTCTCTTGTTGAGTTATTACCTTTGATGGTATGAGTGAAGGATACAGCAACAGTTGCAAATGATACATTAGACATAACATGTCCAAGAGCATGACAAAATGCTACTGGAGTGAGCAGTGCCAGAAGTTCCTTATTGATGGGCTTATCATATAATTTGACCAATGCAAGCAAGTTAATTAAAGCCAGCTGATGAGCATATTAACAAAATATATATAAATAATGCAGAAAAATGAAACTTACTGCACGTTTAGGTAGACCAACAGACCAACTAATAAGACAATAGGTTACTCCAACTAGGAGATGTACAACTGAAACAAAGCTGCAAAAGCATAAAAAAAATCATGTTCAAGAAGTTAAACTCAAGGGGAGCTGTCATTTTCTTTATTTGCATAACAGGATATTAGATTTAACAGTCTCTCAAATTACTAATGGCACTTACTATGGGTATGGGAAATAATTGTAGACCTTCTTGTTGAGTATATTGAAAATCACATTCAGAAAATACCTTCATTAGAAGACTTAATGATCAGATTCATTTGAAAATTGGCATAAGAAACTTTTAGCTATCAGATAAATGTAAAACTATATCTCCAATCAGTGGCAGAACTAGGTGGAGTGAAGGGTGTTCAATCGAATCCCTTTTGTCGAAAGATTATACCAAGCAAATGGAGTAAAGACAAATTCTATATATATTCCGTTGAATCTCCTTGACACAAGGAAAAATTCTAGTGTAGCAGTTTATTTTTCTGAATCCTCTTATATAAGTTCCTGGCTTCGTCGCTGTGTCCAATATGAAAATTGACCATCACAGTTCCTCATTTTTACCTTTTTCAATCCATATCCCCTCCATCTCCCCCCCCCCCTCCCTCACCCCTCCCAAAAAAAAAACTCTTTCTTTGAAAAAACAAAAAGTAACCAAAAAAAGCTAGTAAAAGATTTACAAGTCAAATAACTTGCTAGTCCAAAAGTCACCCAACAGCTTACCACGTAAAGAAAAAGAATCCAGTAACTAGAGCTGGAAATTTTTCAGGAAAGCCTTTAGTTGGTTTAGCATACCTGCTTACAAAATTGAAAATCAATAAAATAATACTGTAAAATTTGTAAATAAAATGAAAAATAAAGTCCAAAATATAAAAAGAAAAAGAAAATCAAACCCATCAGTAATTTCAATGTCATGACCCTCTGAATCAGCAGCTGCAGCCTTTGTGATAAAAACATCAACAGTGTTTCTTGGCTTCAGTAGTTGACTGCATTTAACTAACTTCAGGGGCTTTCTAGATAACCCCACAGGTGAAAGTTCAAAGCTTTTGGAATTTGAAACAACTGATAGACTTCTCAAAGGAACTAAATTTGTACTAGCAACTTTGTGGGTTGAAGAAAAATTTGATCTTTGTAGAGAAAACTGAATGGAACTAGGCATTGAAGCCATGATCAAAAGAGATGAAATTGAAACCAAAGCTTATATTGGAATAATGCAAAAACACCAAGAATTCAACAAAAAGTATATGGAATTTGTATTAAAAGTCTCTTTAGAGAAAAACCAACAAGAAAAATGAGAAATTGAAGTAGTAGTATAACGTTGAAACCAAGGTTGTGATTAGTTCAAGAGCGGAGATATCAAGAAGAAAAAAATGAGGAAATAATTGATAGCTATTTTGAGACTTTCAGTTGGATGATTAATTAACAGAGAGAAAAAGGGAGGGAAAGGGAAGAGGAAGATATGTTTGATTCATTAGGCCGTTATGTTCTCTTTAATATGAAAGCTCCTTTTGATTGTTGCTTGTATCTATTTTGAGTATTTTCCTTTCTTTTTGTTGGTAGTAATCGGGGGTTAAAACTCAACCGGAAAATCGTACCAAACCGAAAAGATAAATTAAACCGATTAAAAAAAATTCGATTAGGTTTAATTTGATATTAATTAAAAAAATCCGAACCCGATATATAAATATATAATTTTTATATATACATATATTTTACACATTATATCGAATTTTCTTTAAAATATATTTAAAAATATTTGACATTCTTTTACAAGATGTAATATTTAATAGAATAATAATATCTGTTTTGAAGATCTCTAATAATCACTTTCTGAATGCTATGTTACCTTACATTATATTATGTTATGTTATATATTATTTATTATTTATTATTTATTATTAGTGTTATTATTACTACTAGAGGTGTACATTGATCGGGTTGGTTCGACTTTTATCAAAATAAAATCAAATCAACTATATATCGGTTTAGTTTGGTGCAGTTTGTCCATAAATGTTAGTAACTCAAAGAAATCACAAACCAAAATCAAAAATCAATACTAACGCTAACAAAAGACATTCAATTTAATTGTACTAGAAATGAGAATAGTGTTGGATATCTATTTTTTTGTTTTTTCATGGTTTAAATAAAATGTATAATGCATATATTTTTTTAGTGTTTAGTCATGTAAATAATAGTATTTATTAGTCGTATTTATTTTAACAACACCATGACTCATATCACATTTTATGTTATTTTCTTGAGAAATACCTTATATAATTCTGTCTTACTAGGATTAAAGAAATATTTGGAGCACAAATTCTATGTTTTATGCTATGAAGACTTTATAAAAAAAATCAAAAAAATTCGAAAAACCCGAGATAAAAAATCTGACTTTTATTGGTTTGATTTGTCTTTAGATTTAATAACCCGACACAACTAATTTAATTTGGTAATTGAAAAATTCGAATCAACCCGACCTATATATACATCCCTAGTGACCAGTGATGTGAGAATTATATATCATATTAATTTTCTTCCCCAAGACATTTTAATATAATGTAAGCCGTCTTATTTCATTTACTTTGAAGAGAACCAGCTGGTTTTAACAATTATTTTTAAAGATATATTCATTTTAATAGGTAATAGTACTTAAAAATTAATAGATTTCATATGGAAAAGCTTCTTTTAGAAAACCTGAAAATTATTACTCAGAAAGTAACTAAACAAATCATTTTGGGCAAATGTCTTCAAGGATTTTTGAACTTTCCTTCCCTAAACCCTCTTTTCCAATCCCCCCCCCCCCACCCCCAACAAAAAAAAACACACACACACATACACATTTTATTAAAATAATGGATTGAAAAACAAAAAGAAAAATAAAAAAGGCCACGTCAACCCAAAAATGCCTATTTTCTTGGTGATGATATTAGGACAAAGCTTTACTGTTGTATGAGTTATAAATTTAGAGCCCGTTTGACTTAGCTGATTTAGAGTAGCTGATAAACATTCAGTGCTGAAAAACACTTTTAATTGCTGAAGTTGATTTAAAAAATAAACAGTTACGTGTTTGGATAAAAATACTGAAATTAATAATAAGCAGTTGAAAAACTGGGTATACAAAAAGTTTTGTTTTAAAAAGAAGTATTTTAAGGATAGAATAGTAAATATTTTGGTCAAACCTAAAGTGCTTATAAGGTGAAATTTGATAAGTTGGGGAGACTAACTTATGACTTTTGGCTTGTTTTTGGCTTACAAGTACTTAACTGATAAACACTTTTAATTTTGTTAAACACGTAAATAAGCCAAAAAATATTTATAAGCCAGTTTAACCAGCTTATAAGCTTAGCTAAACACCATCTTAGAATAATGTACATATGACCTTTGGATGATACTTTGGTCATGGAACCAGAAAAGAAGCTTTTGTGATCAACTGATATCCTTATTTGTTTTTTTCTTAATTTGTTCTTTCAATATCTCTTTACTATTCTATTAACAATAAGAGAGAATTGGTTTTGACGTATTACGTTTCAACTAAAGGAAAGAAAGGCATGGCGCATGGGTAAGGGGAGCTGGACTGCTTCTTGATCTCGTCACCATTCAATAATGGCAAATAATGAAATAAAGTATACTATTTGTTTATTTTCTAATCTGACAATATAAATTTTATAGTGTTTGACGTGCAATATTTTAAGAGAATTTTAATTAAGACATTTCAATTTGGGCTAGCTTTGTTAGCTACTCATATTAGACTATTGTTATAATATAAACAACAAATAAATGCTTTTCAAATAAAAAGTTGTGTTCTTAAGTTGTATTTCTTCACTATAAGTTGTTAGTTGTTACTATTTGCTTTGCAGAAAAACAACAATCTTCTAATATTGTTGTCTCCTTCAAAAAGTCTATATTTTCCAAAATCGTGCACTTGAAAATCAAAAGTGTTCTTACAAATTAATAGGCTTGTCATATTTACTAAAATTATTTATATATAATCTCATAGCAATCTCGTAAAAGAGATATCACTTTTAGATTTTATGTGTTTCAAGTCAAGTTATTTGGGTTCTCATTTATATTTTCAAACAACTCATCCTTCCAGATATATGATATATATGTCCACTCCACTTTTTAAAATGTACGTATAAAGTGATATTCTATCTATTTTAACTTATATGTTGCTATTTAAATGGACACGATGTTTATGATGTTTGAGTTTTATGATATGGTAATAGAAGAAAATTATTAAAATAATAGTTGAAAAGCGAGCAAACATCTCATCAAAGTTAAAGTTTGAATAACTTATTAAGTTGAAGTTTTGAAATTTGTATATGTTAGAAGTCTAACATAATAAATTGCTAGCTAGATCAGTCAATAATAATAGAGTACAAAATAGGTAAAATACATAATTTACCTATTAGACACATTACTTTTGACCAGATAGCACTTACGTATTTACACACAAAAAAACATGTGAAGCCCGTAAAAAATCTCACTTTTTGTCTCCCCTCCCTACAAGAACCCCTCTCCCTCCCTCTGGCCTTCTCCTCACCTCCCTCCCCCTCATTTTTTTTCCCAAATAAAATTTTTGAAAGAACATATCAATTTTAGATTTAAAATTGAGCGAATTTTGTCGGTTTATTATCCAAGTATTGTGAAAACTATTTATTTGTGATAGATTTAAAAACTTTAACAGTAGTATTGAAGGTTTGGTGAAAAAATCTAGAATTCGCCATTGTTGGGGAATCAAAAAAGGCTTGAAAATTCAATTGGGTCGTTTTGATTGTTGGGTTATTGAACTCAGTTTGTTACTCGATTCTTTTCAGCCAGTTGTGTAGATAGTGTGGTTGAATTTTAGTGTTGTTAGAAACTTTCTCACAAACAATCATGGTGGTAGCAACAATGGTGCTTGAGATAGAAAATGAAAAAATGAAGAAGATGGATTTTAATTTTAATTTTGAATATTCTTTTCCTTTTTAAAGTCAATGACACGTGTCATGACCCTAATAGGGCATGACTTTCATGTTATCTAAAAAATTGGTCAAGCACAAAAGTAGTGTGTCTTAGCCACACTTTTGAAAGGTTGAGTGTGTAAAAGGTTTTTCGTGAAAGAGAGGTGTGTAACAAAGATTTCACAGCAAGGTTGATAGGTAAACTATGTATTTTGCCTACATAATAAATAAAAAATTACAAAAGACTGTGTACCTATGATGTTTGACCATAATTTTATATTATTAGTACTTTACTTGCCATACATTTTGTTAGTTTAGTGGTTAATTGTGCAATTTTTGAAGTAAATATGTTGTTTTATGTGTAGGATCATCGGAAGATAAAGACGAGTGAAAGTTGCTCAAAAATACAAGAAAAAAGCATGAAAGTACGTTGAACTCATTCCTGGCTCCAGACCAGGTGTCGCCATCTCCTATGGGAGCAGTTGCAATTGAGTCGGAAGATGGAGTTCAAAAGTTCACAGTCAACGGGCAAAGGCTAAAAATACTACCTTAGCATGGACAATGAGGAAAAAGTTATGTCAGTGATTTATTTGAAGAAACCCCTAAGGGGTCGTTTGGTACGAGGTATAAGAAGGTATAAGCGTGATGTAAAAATTTAATACCACCTTAATATACTGTTTGGTTACCAAACTAGGTATAAGTTATCCCAGTGTTAATTTTAACACTGGCATAACTTATACCTTATAGAAGGTGGGGTAATTAGCACCGATATAACTTATACCTTCTTCTTAGAAATTATGGAATTGTCATTCTTAATACAACATACCAAATAATGAACAAACAACAATCCCAACATAACTAATCCCAACATAACTTATCCTAATATAACTTATACCGGCATAACTTATACCGGTATAAATCGTATTCCAACCAAACGACCCTTAAGTGTAGAGTGGCCTTGATCACAGTTGACTGCATCATGCCGCGACGTTAAATCAGACACTTCATGGGAGGCAATCCATTGTAATGTTGTATTCATCATGTCGTGACATTAAGTAAGGAGCTTGTTGGGAGGCAACCCATTTCTTAGAGTAGTTTATTTTTTATTTTTTATTTTAGGGACTAATGAGTTTATGTTGAATGGTTTCAGGTTGGCTGATTAGGTACGGGCATGTGAAAATTGAAAGTAAGTGACCAGGAGTCAAGAATTAAGCGAAAACCGCACTATATTGCGCCTCAGAATATGCCAGGCGAAGGACCTAGCTTGCAATAGCCTGGGCGTCGCGAGCTTTATCACTTGCCTGTTCTCGCATCCAAGCAAGCGCCGTGAGCTCAAAGGCGAGCTCTAGCATGCGCCCTGCCTCGCGTCACCCAGCCCCAAGCGCACCTCAACCCACGCGTCGTCTGGTCTATCGCGAGTCCCACGTCGCGTCTGGCCTCGCGGCGCCAGGTAAGATTTTTTTCCTTTTCTTCTTCTTTTCCCTATAAAACTGAAACATACACGCACACAACAAATTAAAATGCCCATCCCCCAAAACAAAACCATTCAGCCTCTCTCCCTCTAAACTAAAAATCTCCCAACTCCTCCCTAAATACTCTCTCTTCCTGCTCAAGAACAACACTACCTCCCCCTCTTCTCCCTCCCACTCACCGGAAATTCCCCAACTCCCCTCTCACACAATCATTCACGTAATCTCACTATTAATTGAAGATCAGTCCTCTATCTCAAACATCTAAGGTATGATTTCTACCCTCCCCTTAATCTCGAATTAGTTGGAGTAGTAATCTCTTGCAGCCTTTGGAAATGTTCTTCATGGTAATAATGTGCATGTTTGTCCCAACCCCATGAAGCTTATGGGAGTGGTATTGTTGTTGTTTAAACGAGTGTTCACACTCAGTTCCCAAGTCGATTTGAGAGGGTGATGCAATCTCTCACCTACACAAGCACTTCCATGGCACTAGTGCACACCAAGTGTTTTTCAAAATACTGTAAAGGCATTCTTTGTCTCTATTGGAGCCTGAGCCTCCAGGATTGTTACATGAGTGCTATGTTGTTATACGTCCCTTAAAATTTTAAGTGTGGGGTGGCTCATCAGAGCCAAGAATTGTGGTTAAATGTATAAGAATTGTATTATACATCTTTGTGACATTGATTGAATGGAAGATACAAGCATGCTTAAAATAAAGGGGGTGAAGTCTAAGTAGCTCCAATTTTGTTGAGCCCCATGTGCTAAACCTTTAAGTGTGGGGTCGTACGACCATGTTCGAATTGATTCAATGCCCTCTAAAGTTGACTAACATCCACTTGTGAAGGTACGAAAATGGTCCATCTGAAACCAAATACACTACCAACTAACTAAGGAAAAGGCAAAGTTACTGCCCCAGCTAAAAGCAAGACCTCCTTTGCACCGCCACCGATAAAGCGGAAAGGAGGAGAGTCTATTTCGAATCAGGCTGAGAGATTACAGGCAGTTGCAGCCATGGAAGCCTCATGCCCAAGGCCTCAGGGATAGCGTGAATATATGATTAAGATTATAGCCCCATCCACCAAGGCATGGTACAAGATTTGCCGGCCTAAGCATATGTACCCCGATTTAGCTATTGATGAGCATCGTTTACGAGTTAAGTATCCAGCAATATGGAAGTCAATTCATGAGCTTGGGTTGAGCTATGTGTTCGGCAACCCTTGGGATATTAATGTGAACCTTATTCGCGAGTTCTATGCTGGATATGATCCAGATGAACCAGAGCACTATGTGCCAATATGGGGAAGATTGATTGATTTTTCTTCATCTGCTCTATGCAACTACTTGGGAGCTCCGGATATTCCACATGATCCCTTGGGTAAAATCATTGCCCACCCGACATATCGAGAGCTTAGATACGCTTTATGTGCTATCAAATTTGTGGCTGCGTGGGTCTGTGAAAAAAAAAAGTTTCACTGTCATATAAAACTTCCAAAAAGAAGATGAAGCCGAAAGGAAGATCAGGTTTGGTTGAAATTGATCAATACACGGTTGCTATAATGCAACCATGATACTGTGATCGGGCGTGAGAGGGAGTGCTTGCTTTATTTCTTAATGACCGGCCAAAAGCTGAATGTGGGCCCTTTGATACGCCACCAGATGGCGCATGTGTGAAAGAGAAAGAGGATAGATAGGTTTTTCTTTGCTAACATGTTGACACCGTATCCACGAAATGAGGAAGTAGAGGAGGATCCGGAGTTCAATATAGTCGTTTCGGCACCACTCAGAGGGACCAATATTACCAACATCCGGGCAAAGAAGGAGAATGATATGACTGCGCTTACTGGTGCCGAGCACAATGCTCGCGATGATACCTTCATGGCCCATTTTTATGGGATGTTTGAATTGTAGCTCTAGATTGGAGGGAGACTAGCTACTACAGAGGAGCGGGCCAACTTACATGAGCATTTTCCGCTCAATGCGCATGCCCAACATCTGATTGGGCTTGGCGAGGACCTGAAATTACCCGAGGATGAAGATATCAACACACATGAGTGCTCCGAGGCCGAGCCAGAGCAGTATGAGGAGGAAGTAGATGAGGATGCTGAGCAAGGCGATGATGATGAGGATTGGGCAGCTGGTGATAGTGCCTTCTATGATGAGAGTTTTATTACCACATTACTTGCTTTTCATTGCTTTTATATGCATTAAAGACACTGCATGATTTAAGTCTGGGGTGGAAAATCCCCTATGATATGTAAATATAGCAGATTAACTAATAACTTCTTATTTCTATTTTAGTTTAGTAGTTATTATCTTCTTGTTTTCTATTTTAGCTTAATGAGACAAAATAAAAAATAAAAAATTTAGCTTATCATTTTAGTGGTACTTTTATTGAATTAGTAGTAGTTAATTTGATTCGAAAAAAAGAAGAAGCAAAAATACAGAAAAATCGAAAAGAAATATTTTCTTTAGAAAAATGAGGACTTTTCCCATGATGGATCTCCTAGACAGTTTTCTTGAGGGATTAAAGTCTAACAAAAAATACAAACAAAATTGAAATATAGAAAAATCCAAAAACATATTTTTTTATTTTTTCTTTAGGTAGTAATAACCCCCGTGGTTTTTCTTTGTCTCGATTCTTTTCTATGGGATTTAGTTTGAACCGGTGGTAATTTGCTTATTTCTAGAGTAGATTAGGATGTAGGAATAGAAGAATAGGAAATATGAGATTTCTAGGCGCCTTTTTGACTTGTTTGATAGTAGCATAATTAGGCTGTAGCATGTGTATTACCTTCTCTATGGTTTGAAATTTCTTATGATGCCTTGTTGAATTAGATAGCATGTCTATTGACGCATATGACTCGTTTTTTTGGCTTGCATTCACTTTGTGCTTAATGCTTAATAATTTGTGGCTTCGTGAATATCTGCAATTGTTTGAAAGTCGGAATGGAACCGTCCTTAGTGAGTCATGTGCCATATGTAGTAAGGTTTTTATGTAGTCCATGTCATTTCACTAGAGTCTAGACCTTGCCTGACATGTGAATTAAAGCGAAATCTTAGATGATGCTTGGTTTGAAAAATAATTTTAGGCTTTCTTTGATCTTTTTTGAGCTTAATGCTTACCACAAATAAAATTATACCTAGTTAACCCTTTTGAGCCTATAGACTTTTAATTGGCAACCACATAACAAGCCTATTTCCCTTTTTGTTCTTAATTATTATTATTTTGATCATTTTACCTCTTAAAGCACTTTAATTGTAAAATGAGCGCTAGAAGAAGTAATGAGGGAACTTAGGTGGCTTTTGATGGAAGGCAATGAAAGAGAAAAGGTGTACTTATTTTGTAAAGAAATTGTAACGACCCGGCCGGTCGTTTTAAGAATTAATGCCCCGATCCCCTATTAACTGCTTTCCCTATATTTGTTTTTGCTATTTTGATTTGCCGGGATGTTTGGTTTTGAGTTTTGGAATGTTTTGGGACACTTAGTCCCTAAAAGAGAGCTTAAGCTTTAGAATTTGGACCGTAGTCGGAGCAGTATGAAGACGGACTCAGAATGGAATTCTGTTGGTTCTGTTAGCTCTGTTGGGTGATTTCGGGCCTAGGGGCATGTGTCAGATTGTATTTTGGAGGTCCGTAGCTTATTTAGGCTAGAAATGCTGAAAGTTGAATTTTTGAAGTTTCCGGTTCGATAGTGAGATTTTGATATCAGGGTCGGAATGGAATTCTGGAAGTTGGAGTAGCTCCGTAGTGTTAAATGTGACGTGATTGCAAAATTTCAGGTCATTCGGACAAAGTTTGATAGACTTTTTGATCAAAAGCATAATTTGAGAGTTTTTGGAGTTCTTAGTCTTGAATCCGATATTAAATTGGTGTTTTGATGTTGTTTTGAGCATTCCGAAGGTTGGAACAAGTATGAATGATATTTAGGATTGGTTGGCATATTTGGTTAAGGTCCTGTGGGCCTCGAGTGTGTTTCGGATTCTCAACGGACCATTTTTGGACGTGGAGAAGGATCAGATTTTTGCTGACTTTTGTTGCAGACTTTTCTTCATCGTGATCGCGTGAGGAGGCTCGTGAAGTCTTGGATGAGGCAGAGGGGATTTTGTTCTACGCGATCACGGGAAAGGGAGTACGAATGCGTAGTATTGGTAGGAGTTGAATCACGAACGCTTGGGCTACGCCGCATTCTCGAAGAGGAAGAAGTGAGGCATATGGGGAGTGGAAGTTACTCTTCGCGATCACGTGAGGTCAACCACGATCACGTTGAGCTGAGCAGCGGAAGCATCACGTTCGTGTAGACTGAATCTAGGAGCCAGCGAAGTTGCTCTTCGCGATCGCATGGAAGCTTCCGTGATCGCGATTAAGGATTTGCCTGGGGCAGAATATAAAATTTCAAAGTCGAGGGTTTGGCCATTTTTATCAAAACTAGAGCTTGGGAGCTCAGATTTGAGCGAGATTTTGAGAGATTTTCAGAGATATCGATTGGATTCCTAACTTCTTTTTTCTTATAACCCATTAATCTAAACATGAATTCATCATCTAATTTCGGATTTGGGGTGAGAAATTGGGGAAAACTTTGGAAAAGTTCTTAGATCTAATTTTTGAGTTTTTATTGGGGATTTGATATTGGATTTGGATAATTTTGGTATGATTAGACTCATGAGTGAATGAGGATTCATAATCTGTAACTTTTACCTAATTCCGAGACATGGGCCCGGGGGACGTTTAGGTCATTTTTCCTAATTTCGAGTATTAACTTAGAATTAATTAGTGGAATCAGTTACTTGAAGTTATATTTACATTATGCAATTGATTGGAATAGATTTGGGCCATTTGGAGTCGAGTACTCGTGGCAAGAGCGCGGTTTCAGGTTGATTTTGAGTCGGTTCGAGGTAAGTGGCTTGCCTAACCTTGTGTGGGAGAACTCCCCTTAGGATTTGGAATTGTTGATATTTGAAATGCCTTGTACGTGAGGTGACGAGTGCGTACTTGTGCTTATTGTTGAAAATTCTGTTTTCATTAAGTAACTATAATTGTGTTTCCTTTCCTATTTATACTACTTACAATTTAAGTACTGTTAGCTTAGGGAAGCATGTCTAATTGACTTAATTGCTTTACTTGCTCCACTACTTTATTTGAATTATGTGCAGCAATGCTAGGTTAGAAATACGTGTTTACCTTGGTATGAAATTTGGATTTTACTTAATATTCTTCGTGTTGCTGTTGTGTGTTTAATTTGGGACTACGGGACGGTATCCTGGGAGATTCCCCTGCATGTTTACTTTGGGACTGCGGATTTGTATTCTGGTAGATCCCCCTGCACTTTTATAACTGGATATTTACATTTGGGGACTACAGGACGGTATCCTGGGATATCCCCGGTTGTTATGTCTGTGTTGAGCTGTATTCCTTCTGTGATTATTTTGTCTTTGTTATAGTTGTTGTTATTCTTATTACCCTGTGTTACTTCATACTGTTAGCATTTATATTATCATATTCTATACTATTTTACCTGGGTTTTAAGCTATAATCAGTAGGGCCCTTACTTTCCTCGTCACTACTTGACTGAGGTTAGTCTTGACACTTATTGAGTACCGTTGTGGTGTACTCATGCCCTTTCTATGCATATTTTTCATGTGCAGATCCAGGTACTTCGATTTAGCCCTACACTTCGATTTAGCCCTACTACCCTTGAGGCGAGGCGATTCTCCAGAGACTTTGAGGTATATCTGCCGCATCCGCAGATCGAGGAGTCCCTTTCCATTCTCTCTTACAGTATTAGACCTTCTGTATTTACTTTTGTTTGGACATTCTGGAGTTAGACCCTTGTAGTTATTAAACAGCTTGTGATTTCATGAGATTTCGGGTTTTGGGAAGTTGTTCAGTTTTTGAGATCTTGTATTAGTATATGCCGAGCAGCATCTTAAACGTTTTTATATTTGCTTACCTTCAGTTTTTATTAGTTTTTCCACATTTTGTTTCTTTTTCCGCAATTGTTAGGCTTACCTAATCGTAGAGTCTAGGTGCCATCACGAAATTTCACAAAGGGTGAACTTGGGTCGTGACAAGTTGGTGTCAGAGCTCTAGGTTCATAGAATTCATGAATCACAAGTCGGTTTATTAGAGTCTCGCGGATCGGTACAAAGACGTCTATACTTATCTACGAGAGGCTATGTAACTGTTAGGAAAATTCCACTTCATTTGATTTTCTTGTCATGCGAGATTTTGATATCACAATTCTAAACTTCTGTCATCTGTTCTCTCACAGATGGTGAGGACACGTGCTACCAGAGATGATTAGGCACCCGCACCCCCTACTGGAGCCGTCAGAGGTCGAAGCCGGGGTAGAGGCCGAGGACGCACACGTGGTGCAGCCAGAGCGCCCACGCGAGCTGCCATTGAGGTTCCACCAGCAGTTCCAGCCGGAGTTCATGCACCTGATACGCCTACTGCTACTACTACTCCAGCTTTCCAGGAGACTCTTGCACAGTTCATGAGCATGTACACCACTTTGGCTCAGGTAGGGTTGCTTCCCCTTGCTGCAATTACATCTCAGGCGGGGGGAGGAGCATAGACTCCCACCGCCCGCACTCCTGAGCAGTGAGTGCATGTTGATCAGGTCCCAAAGATTATTCCTGCACAACCTGCAGTCCCAGATCAGCCCGAGGACAGAGCATCGACTTCCGCGGATGAGCAGCTGAGGCTTGAGAGGTTCAGGAAGTACAAGCCTCTTGTATTCAGTGGTCTAGCATCCGATGATGCTCTGGGATTTCTAGATGAGTGCTACTGTATCCTCCGTACCATGGGTATATTCGCATCGAGCGGGGTTTCCTTCACTACATTCTAGCTTCGAGGAGCCGCCTATGAGTGGTAGTATACTTATGAGTTAGACAGTCCGGATGAGGAAGCTTCCCTAACTTGGACTCATATTTCAGATATGTTTCTGAGAGAGTATGTTCCTCATAGCCTTAGGGACGCATCGTGCAGAGTTTGAGCATTTGCGGCAGGGTGCTATGACTGTCTCAGAGTATGCTGTTCGTTTCACTAGCTTGGCTAGGCATGCACCAGCCTTGGTTGCTACTATTCGCGAGAGGGCTCGCCGGTTTATTGAGGTGCTCATTCCCAGCATCAGGTCTAGCATGGCTCGTGAGTTGGAGATGGATATTTCTTATTAGTAGGTGGTGAGTATTTCTAGGAGAGTGGATGGTATGCATAGTAGGGATAGGGAGAAGAGGGAGGCCAAGAGGTCTTGAGAGTCGGGACATTATTCTGGTGCCCGTGCTCTAGCTGCAGTTCGTCATGGTAGGGGTTATATGAGTCGCCCTATTCATTCAGCTCTTCTAGCAGCTAGTGGTATTCCAGCTCCTCCTAGGCCTCAGGAGCCTTATTATGCACTTCCAGTATCTAGTGCGTGTCTTGCACGCGGCGCTTTTAGTGGTCAGTCTAACAAACCTGGCCCGAGCCAGTCACATCCACCACATCCTCCAGAGTTTGTTTTAAGTATGGTGACACCCGCCATATAGTGAGGGATTGCTCCAGACTTAGGAGGGGTGCACCTCCACAGACTTATCAGACACAGCGTGTCCCGCAGAGTTCTCAGGCTATGGTTACAGCTCCAGTTGCTACCCCACCTACTCAGCCATCTATAAGTGGAGGTTAGGGAGGTAGAGGCCACCCTATCGGGGGAGGCCAGGCCAGATATTATGCCCTTTCTGCCCGTACCGACGCTGTCACCTCCGATTCTTTCATCACAGGTATTGTCCCGGTTTGTCATAGAGATGCATCGATTTTATTCGATCCAGGCTCCATCTATTCTTATGTGTCTTCGTATTTTGCCTTGCATTTGGGTGTATCTCAAGATTCTTTGAGGTCCCCTGTTTATGTTTCTACTCCTGTGGGAGACTCTCTTGTTGTGGACCGCGTTTATCAGTCGTGTATGGTTGCTCTTAGTGGTTTTGAGACCAAAGCCGATTTATTGTTGCTCAGCATGGTAGATTTTGATGTTATCGTGGGCATGGACTGGTTGTCGCCCCATTATGCTATTCTTGATTGTCATGCCAAATCGTGACGCTGGCTATGCTAGGTGTACCGCGAGTTGATTAGAGGGGTGCTTTAGATAACACTTCTAGTAGAGTTATTTCATTCCTTAAGGTTTAGTGTATGGTTGAGAAGGGGTGTGACGCGTATCTAGCTTATGTGAGAGATGTCAATATTGATACCCCTACGGTTGATTCAGTCCCAATAGTATGAGATTTTTCTGATGTGCTTCCAGCTGATCTTCCGGGCATGCTGCCCGATAAAGATATTGATTTTGGCATTGATCTATTGCTGGGCACTCAACCTATTTCTATTCCTCTGTATCGTATTGCTCCTCCTGAGTTGAAGGAGTTGAAGGATCAGTTACAGGAATTGCTTGATAAGGGTTTTATTCGGCCCAGCGTATCACTTTGGGGTGCTCCTATCTTGTTTGTGAAGAAAAAGGATGGTTCTATGCGTATGTGCATTGGTTATCGCCAATTGAACAAAGTTATAGTGAATAACCGTTATCCTTTACCTCGTATTGATGATTTGTTTGACCAACTACAGGGTGCACGAGTGTTTTCTAAGATTGACTTGCGTTCATGTTACCATCAGTTGAAGATTCGGAAGCCAGATATCTCGAAGACTACTTTCAGGACTCGGTATGGTCATTAAGAGTTCCTTGTCATGTCATTTGGGCTGATCAATGCCCCAGTAGCCTTCATGCATTTGATGCATAGTGTGTTCCGGCCATATCTTGACTCATTCATCATTGTCTTTATTGATGATATTCTGGTATACTCCCGGAGTCGGGAAGATCATGAGCAACACCTGAGGATAGTGCTTCAGACTTTGAGGGAAAAGAAGTTATATGAAAAGTTCTCGAAATATGAGTTTTGGTTGGATTCCGTGGCATTCTTGGGTCACGTGGTGTTGAGTGAGGGGATAAAGGTGGATCCGAAGAAAGTGGAAGCAGTGCAGAGTTGGCCCAGACTATCCTCAGCTACAGAGATCCGCAATTTTCTTGGCTTGGCGGGTTATTACCGTCGATTTGTTAAGGGGTTTTCATTTATTGCAGCACCTATGATCAGGCTGACCTAGAAGGGTGCTCCATTCTAGTGGACGAAAGAGTGTGAGGCGAGCTTTCAGAAGCTCAAGACAGCTTTGACTACATCCCCAGTTTTCATATTGCCTATAGGTTCGGGGTCTTATACTGTCTATTGTGATGCCTCGAGGATTGGCCTTGGAGCGGTATTGATGCAGGACGGTAGGGTGATTGCCTACGCATCTAGACAGTTGAAGGTACATGAGAAGAATTATCATGTCCATGATCTCGAGTTAGCTACTATTGTTCACGCCTTGAAGATCTGGCGTCATTATTTGTATGGTGTGCCTTGTGAGATTTATACTGATCACCGGAGTTTGTAGCATCTGTTCAAATAGAAGGATCTTAATTTGCGTCAGAGGAGATGGTTAGATCTGCTGAATGGCTATGATATCACTATCTTGTATCACCCGGGCAAGACCAATATGGTGGTCGATGCTTTGAGTCATCGGGCAGAGAGTTTGGGTAGTTTGGATGATTTACCAGCAGCAGAGAGGCCCATGGCGATGGATGTTCAGGCCTTAGCCCGCCAGTTTGTGAGATTGGATTTTTCAAAGCCCAGTTGGGTTCTAGCTTGTGTGGTTTCTCGGTCTTCCTTGTTTGATCGTATCCGGGAGCGTCAGTTTCATGACCCTCATTTGCTTGTCCTCAAGGACAAGGTTCTGTATGGCGATGCTAGAGATGTGACTATTGGTGATGATGGGGTATTGAGGGTGCAGGGTCGGGTATATGTACCTAATGTTGATGGGCATCGGGAGTTGATTCTAGAGGAGGCCCATAGTTCGCGGTATTCCATTCATCTTGGTGCCGCGAAGATGTACCAATATTTGAGGAGGCTATTGGTGGAGGCGAATGAAGAAATATACAGTTGGGTTTGAAGCTCGGTGCCTCAATTGTCAGCAGGTGAACTGTGAGCACTAAAGACCGGGTGGATTGCTTCACCGGATAGGGATTCCAGAGTGGAATTGGGAGCGTATCACCATAGACTTCATAGTTAGGCTCCCACGGACTTTGAGAAAGTTCGATGCCATTTGGGTGATTGTGGATCGACTGACCACATCCGCACACTTCATTCCTGTGTGTACTACCTATTCTTCAGAGCGATTGGCAGAGATTTATATTCGGGAGATTGTTCGTTTGCATGGTATTCTAGTTTCCATCATTTCAGATAGAGGTACTCAGTTCACATCACGGTTCTAGAGGGTCGTACAACATGAGTTGGGTACTCGGGTGGAGTTGAGTACAACATTTCACCCCCAGATAGACGGACAGTCCGAGCGCACTATTCAGATTCTTGAGGATATGCTCCATGCGTGTGTGATGGAGTTTGGAGGTTCTTGGGATCAGTTCTTACCACTAGCGGAGTTTGCATACAACAACTATCAGTCCAAAATTTAGATGGCACCGTACGAGGCTTTATATGGTAGGTGATGCAGATCCCCGATGGGTTGGTTTGAGCCGGGTGAGGCTAGATTATTGGGTACAAACTTGGTTCAGGATGCTTTGGAGAAGGTTAAGGTGATTCAGGATAAACTCCGCACAACCTAGTCCAGACAGAAGGGTTACCTGGACCCGAAGGTTCGTGATGTTTCCTATATGGTTGGAGAGCAGGTTCTTCTTTGGGTTTCGCCTATAAAGGGAATTATGAGATTTGGGAAGAAAGGGAAATTGAGTCCGAGGTTTATTGACCCTTTTGAGATATTGAGACGTGTTGGGGAGGTTGCTTATGAGCTTGCCTTACCTCCCATCTTGGTAGGAGTTCATCCGATATTTCATGTTTTGATGCTCCAGAAGTATCACGGTGATCTGTCGCACGTGTTGGATTTCGGTTCAGTCTAGTTAGACAAGGATCTATCTTATGTTGAGGAGCCAGTGGCGATATTAGACAAGAAGGTTCGAAAGTTGAGGTCAAAGAACATTGCATCAGTGAAGGTTCAGTGGCAGGGTTAGCCGATCGATGAGGCGACCTGGGAGACCGAGCAGGATATGCGCAACCGTTAGCCGCATCTTTTCAATACTTCAGGTATGTCTCTATGCTCGGTCGAGGATGAACGAATGTTTAAGTATAGTAGGATGTAACGACCTGGCCGATCGTTTTAAGAATTAATGCCCCGATCCTCTATTAACTGCTTTCCCCGTGTTTGTTTCTGCTATTTTGATTTGATGGGATGTTTGGTTTTGAGTTTCGGAGTGTTTTGGGACACTTAGTCCCTAGCTTTAGAATTTGGACCGTAGTCAGAGCAGTGTGAAGACTGCCTCGGAATGGAATTCTATCAGTTCCGTAATCTCCGTTGGGTGATTTTGGGCTTAGAGGCGTGTTCGGATTGTGTTTTAGAGGTCCGTAGCTTATTTAGGCTTGAAATGCCGAAAATTGAATTTTTGAAGTTTCTGGTTCGATAGTGAGATTTTGATATCGGGGTCAGAATAGAATTTTGAAAGTTGGAGTAGCTGCGTAGTGTTGAGTGTGATGTGCTTGCAAAATTTCAGGTCATTCGGACGAGGTTTGATAGACGTTTTGATCGAAAGCGTAATTTGAGAGTTTTTGGAGTTCTTAGGCGTGAATCCGATGTTAAATTGGTGTTTTGATGTTGTTTTGAGCCTTTCGAAGATTGGAACAAGTTTGAATGATGTTTTAGGATTGGTTGGAATGTTTGGTTGAGGTCCCAGGTGTAAGCACTTGATTTTTGCCCTATAAAAGAATTACTCCCAAAAGTTCAAAATAAAATGATTTTCCTTGGTGTGCAATTTTGAAAATTTTTGTGACATTTTTGGATAATTATTTGTATTTGTCTGTGCATGTTTATTTGTTAAATTAATAAAAAAATACAAAAATATGTCGCATTTGCATGTAGGATTTAATTCTACAATTAGGAATAATTAAGCTTGTTTTACAAGAATGAAAATTACAAAAAATGTGCATCGTTTGCATTTTTAGCATTTAATGTCCAGTTGTACAATTTTATGTTTAATTATTACTTAATTATGTGTTAATTGTTATTGGGAGTTAATTTGCGCTTTTATAAATTAATTTAGTTCTATATAATAATTTAAGGATTTTTAGAATTTAGTTTTAGAAAAAATAAAAGAAGAAAAGAGAGCAAAAATATAAAAAAAATCGGAATTGGGCTCTTCTTCAAATCCAAGCCACAGGCCCAAAAAATGCCCAACCTTCCCCATGACCCGGTCCATCTCAACACGGGTCTACCCGGTCCGCCCCATAAATCTCTTCATTTTTCATTTTTTCCCAAAAACAAAACAAAAACAAAACAAAAAAAACCAAACCCTAAAATCCCATCCGCCCCCTCTCTTTCTCTCTTCTCCTTCACCATCCCAAACACCCCAAAAAACCCAAGCAGCCATGGCTGCTGCCCTTTCCCCCTCACACCTCACCCTCAACACACACACATACACACACACACACACACACGTCGTACTTCGTCTTCCTCACGTGAACCAGTCCGGCAACCCCCCATTAAATCCGGCGACTTTCATCTTGTCTCGAAACAACCCGCCTCCTCACGACCCCAGCTCGGACTGCCCTACACCTCCATCTCCTTTGAACCCACTATTGCTTCTGCTACAGCCACGAACGACCCTGCTGCCACTGTTTCATCTTCTCCGTCAAGCTCGAGCTTGAGCTCGACACCCATGGCTGTTGCTGCGTCTTCTTCTCCACCCCGTCACCTACTGTTTCTTTTGCATCATCTTCAACCAAATGACCCTACTGTCCCGTCGCTGCTGCTCCAAAACCAAGCTGCTCTTGCTGCTACCTTCAGCTGCCTCGTCGAGACCCTCTCTGTCATTGTTTTCTAAAACAAAAAGAACCAACAAAAAAAAAAAGCTCCATCCCATCCGTTTCCATGGAGATTGAGCTTTCTTCTTCATGAAGCAACTGCCTAAGACAAAAAGAGCTAGAGCCATTTCCATGAAAAGAAAGAAAAGCTGCTTCATCTTCTTTGAAAAAAAAAATGAACAGACCCTTCTAATCTAAATGGAAACACCACTAGCAGCAGCGAGTCCGTAGAGTACTTCGCCGTTTGGGTTGGTGCGTGAAAATAAGATCAAAATCTGTCCGGTTTCTTGAGGTCCTGTCCGAAGCTCCATCTGTTTGTTCCGGTTGAGTTGCCGTTCATTAGAGCCAAGAAGTCGAGCAGCTGCTTCAAAACCAAACCCCATCGCTGCTGCTTCACTTTTGTTTTTGTCGCCTTCAGTCCAAAACCAAAACGAGACCTCACCATTTCGTTTGTTCGAGCTTTGGTAGGGATCGTCGAAACAGTTCATACGAAGTCGAGGTCTGGATTGTTAAAGGTTAAGGTCTGTCTCATCTCCTTTTCTCATTTTATGATCTTTATGTGATCAAGATAAGAGCCGCTAAAATCTGTTTAAATATTATGGGTTAAGGAGTTTGAATCGTTCTTGGATTGAATCATGGTTGTAAGAAATTCGTTGAATTCTGTTTAGTCGAATTTAAGTTCGATTGGTTTGTCATTCGTGATTATTAGTTGTAGAATGTATAGTATCTTTGTTAATATTGAGTTGGTTCGGATAATTTCATTTTGTGTATTGTTTGGTTTCCTGCTTTTTGTTGTTCATCATGTGATTTCAGTTTGCATTTCGTTTCCGTTACTTGTGATTCATGTTGTTTCAGTTTATTTTTGTTGTGAATATTGTTGTCTCCTTGCTCATTCATTTTGTCTAAGTTAACCAGGATTGGTTCCCAATATGGTTAACTTATTCACATTAATTTGATGTTGTTCAATTTGTGTTCATGTGATTTGTTGTTGAATTTGTTTAGAAATTGGTCATATTTGCTATATTTTGGTTGAGATTGATTAGATGAATTGGTTATAGCTGATGGGGTAGTTTGGTAAATTGCAGTATTTTCAGTTGCAATAAGGTCGGAGGGGTAGTTTTGGAATTGAATATTTTGAATAATTCTTTATGTTAAGCATGGGGGACAAGATGTAATGGGTTGGGGTTGATATAATTGTTTAATATAGTGGGGGATAAGACATAATGTAGTGGGGGGGGAATAATGTAATTATTTATGTTAAGCATGAGGGACAAGGTTTAAAATAAAGAAAATATTAATTAGTGGGGACAAAGCATGCAATTGGGGGAATATTTCGGGTTGGGGATTCAAGACAAGAGTCTTGTTATAAATAGAGTCATTTGACACATTTTAAAAGGGACCAAGACTTGAAAGAGCTTTTAGACTTAGAGGAGGAAGACTTAGACTAGAACTTGAAAGATTTTTGAGGATTATTTTGAGAGAGGAATACATTCTAAAAATCTGAAGAGAGTGTGATAGAGTTTAAAAAGAGAAAACAAAAACAAAGTGAGAAACAAGTTTAGTTTCGGGTTTTAATACACGCGTGGATTGTTGCTGTTTAGTTTGTTTACAAACTTTTGGGTTTGTTCTATTGAGTTGTTCGGTTTTTCTTCAAAGTTTTCTGGGCCTTGAATCTGGTTCGAATTTGTTGCTCTTGGGTTGCTGCTGTTGCTGTGTATTTACACTACTGCTGCTTCTACTAATCTTCATCTTCTTTCGTTGCTTTCCAAATACCAGGTACACAAACTGATACACTGGTTCATCTTGTAAGCCACTCGAAGCATGAATGCAAAAATGAGAAAGATTTGAAGTTGTAGTTTAATGTAGTCTTTTCTTTCTTTTACTGTCTGTATATAGAATATTATATCCGTTGTCCATGTAAACTCTTTAAACGACTCATTTTCGAAACTTGACTATAATAACTCGAAAGTATGTAAATAAAGTAGGACCTTTTCTTCATTTATTTTAGAAAATGAACTTAATAGAAAAAATGTAGTCACTATAGGTCTATCCTTTTAAATAAAATGAGACGAGCCTCGCCAAATAAAATGCACAGATTGCGGGGCCCTCACAAAATGTATGCTTTAATTATTTAGAACTCGGGATCGGCCGTTTAGCAAAATTCCACGGCCTTACCTAGATATAATAATACGCTAATCGCTTTAGGCGCGTATTTTAATAATCTTACCTTCTTAAACTCGGGTGTGCATTTCATGCGACCCAAATCCAAATCCCAAAACATTGAATAAAAATATGTTCCGGATTGCGGGTGCATTTCATGTGACGCAATCCAAAGACATGTTTTAAACGATTTTCACATTCCTTTAAAAATATAATAAAAGCGGTAAAGAGTTAAAATTTGCACATGAGCTCATAATTGTATAAAATCAGATAAACAAGCCGAATATGACAGTTGAGCGACCGTGCTAGAACCACGGAACTCGGGAATGCCTAACACCTTCTCCCGGGTTAACAAAATTTCTTATCCGGATTTCTGGTTCGCAGACTGTAATACAGAGTCATTCTTTTCCTCGATTCGGGATTAAAATTGGTGACTTGGGACACCCTAAATCTCCCAAGTGGCGACTCTGAAATAAACAAACAAATCCCATTTCGATTGTCCTTTAATTGGAAAAACTCCTTCACCCCTCGCGGGGGCGGAAAAAGGAGGTGTGACAGCTCTGGCGACTCTGCTGGGGACAAACCCAGAACCACTGGTTCAGGGTTAGAAATCGAGCTTAGAATAAATTGTTATATTTAGCTTTATCTGATTTTGTTACATGATCTGTGCTAACTAACTGCTTTTACCGCTTTGATATTTTGTGAACTGTATATAAACTGTGCCGAAACCCATATCCTCTCTTAGTCTTCTGAATCATGAAGAAGGGTGTACTTCATACGACTTCTTTTCTGTATAGTGTCAAATCCCAATTTAGAACGAGGTTCGGACAAGTTGCTAAGCTGGTGAAGCTTCTGTATTCCCGGTACGCTGCCCCCCCTCGGCTCGAGCTGTCCGCTCGGGTAAGCCAGGTCTAGAACAAACACCCAGGTTCTGAACCTAGAATAACTCAACTTCATGCCGGATCCCTAGTAGGAACGCTTATCTGCATCATGTGCATTTTTGACTTAGGGGACTCAACACAGGGGTTGGGTCCGTCTAGGAATAGCAACCTGAAACAGAAAAGACCATCCTGATGCATCCTACTCACTGCTTGTGCATTTATTTGCTTTGGACTTGCATGATGACCGGTTTTGAATATTGGGAAAAAAAATTAAAAAAAAAAGAGAAAGAAAGGAAAATAGCAGTGTATAGGGTTACTCTTCTGTTTTGAAAAAATAACAATGTCCAAATACTGGCGAAATTCTACCGAAATTTTGGGAAAAATGAAAAAGAAAAGAAAAATATTTTTTTTATATATAGTTTGTTTCGCTCAAAAAAGCAAAAGAAAAAAAATAGAAAAGAGTCCCTTATTTTTAGGTTGAAGAATAGGTTGGTCATTTGGTTGAAACTAAAAAAAATTTCACTTTGTCTTGTCTTCAAAATGAAAAAAAAGAAGAAGAAAAAGAAAAATAATTTGTCTTGCCTTGAAAAATGAAAACGAAAAAGAGTTGTTTTTAAAATAGTTTTATTTATTTATCTATTTGTTTATAAAAATGCCGAAAATGAAAATAAAAAGAGTCTTGCGTTGAACGTGGTTTTATTATTTGTTGCAATATATATATATATATAAATCCAAAAAGTATTTTTCTTTATTTCCTTTCTAGAAAAGTTTTTTTAGACCCTCAATTTTCAAGAAAAAATCCAAAAATATTTTTCATTATTGATGTATTTAGAAAGTCTTTTAATTGTTTTAAAAAAAAAAATTTTTAAAAAAAATTATAAAAATATTTTCTTTTAATTTCTTCCAAAAAATCCGAAAATATTTACATTCTTCTTTCAAAATTGAAAAGAAAAGTCAAAATTCAAAAATATTTTTTAGAAACATTTCTTTCATCGAAAGTAAAATTCCAAAAATATTTTCTTTCTTCTTTAGAAGTTTCTCTTTCAAAATTCAAAAAATAATTCCTTTAGAAATCCTTCTTTGAAAAAATGCTCCATTTCTTCTTTATAAGTCTTTCCTTCAAAAAAAAAAGTTAGTTCATTTACTTTATTCACGATGTTCCCGAACTACGCGGGTTTGATTCTCACCGGATGTGAGATACGTAGGCAACCCTCATCGGGTCCAACCTCCCATTTTGCTAAAATAGCCAAAAACAAATAATAAATAATAAAAAAAAACATGTCAAAATTTTAATTTTTGTCATAAATAAGTCGGGTGATGCTGTTTTGTCAAAAATAGCCGAATGTTCCCGAGAGGGACGCCGGAAGGCTGACTTTGCATGAACAGCCACTTTTTGGGTCATTTTTTTTTAGGATTTTGGTCCAGTTGACCCACACAACCTTAAAAATCTTCGTCCCCGAGGCGCTAAAGGGCCGTGTTTGCAACACCAGGTTTTATTGTAATTTGAAAAAAAGAGTCAGCGGTCAGGTGAATACCGTTTGGATTTTTAGTCAAAAATAAGGCGAGCCAGCTTCGGTCGCGTCTTAAACCGTTCTTGCCGAAATAGCCTTAGAGTATCTTTCAGTTGTCGAAAGGCTATTTTCGTAAAAGAACGGAAAAGTTTGTAAAGTGTCATAAAATAATCCTCCCCGGCCTCAAAATTCATGTGAAATTTGGAAGGGACCACATTTGCAAAAATAACCGTTTGGTTGCATTTGTCAAACGGGGAAAGGAAGCTGGCCGTTTGTTTTTGAGTTTGTAAATCTTTTGATTAGAATATGCGGGTTGTTTGATTTTCAAGTTTGTAGGTCATCTTTAAACCTTTGAAATCCAGTTTGTTTTATTATGAAAATTGATAATTCCAAAAAAAATGTTTCATTGTTGTTACCTTTCGTTTTGGCCGAACTACGCAAGGTCTGATTCATGTGGGGTCATGATACGTAGGCAATCTCCATAAGATTCGACCACCGCTAAAAAAGGAATGATAATAATAAAAAAAAAGGGGAAATAAAGGAAAGCGCGAGTGCATCGCATATCTGATAGAGCGGTTTAACTGCTTAGGTGCATTGCATCTCTGATATATGATTATCTGTCAAATGCCCTAACACTAACGTGATAGCTTCCCTTTGCTGTGTTCATATATAGAAAAGTGGTTGGTTGTGGTAGCTCCTCCTTGCAAAGCAAAAAAGTACAATGGCACAGAACCTCAGAACCGAGTGGGTCGGTACCGATGACCGACAACAACTGGTCGAACAGAACAATGAGTTGGTAAAAGAAGTGAAAATGCTGAGAAAGCATGTGGCAGATATGTATCGGGTGTGGGTGGCTCGGATAGCACCACCCCCGCCACCACCTAGCTTCCTGGAATCTGTCCTTACCCGAACACCGAGCACAAAGCCAGACGCTCCCCCATACTCTCCATATATAACCACCTATCACAGCTTTCCCAGCCACCCAAGTAGCTCCATCACTCGCCCTCCAGTTATGCTTTCTCAATGCTTCTCCCATCCCCAACTCCACTTCTCTCCCCGTGACCCTAAAAACCGTACTTCACTTTCCAGGTACCCGGCTCCACAAAATGCCTATCCACCCTCACAAGCCTACCAAAAGCCATCTGGATCAGGTTTCCGACCCTGTCAAGCATGCAAGAATGAGAGGTTGCTGAAAAAAAGAGAAAGTCTTTCACCCCTATTGGATGATCATATGCCGGTTTGTTCCAAAAGTTGAAGCAATTGGACATGTTGAAGCCGATTCGTATAAATGCGCCAAACCCTCTGTCAAAGAAGCTTGATTTTTCTAGAAGGTGCACATATTGCTCAGATGAACCGGGGCATGACACAGAGAAGTGTTGGAGGCTGAAGGAAGCAATTCAGAAGCTTATTGACGCAGGTGACATTGTCGTGCCAAATCCGGAGGCAACAGACACTAGCCAAAGTCCATCACCTATTCGAAGTGAGATGCATAGGTCGAATATGATTTGTTTTGAAAAAGGGTATGAGAATTCTTCTGAGATCCTTGGAGGTCCGCGCATGGCATAGTTTTCAGTGCTATATTTTGGTGGAGATCCCAGTAAGGTTGATGCCGAATTCAGTGGCTAAGATGCCGAGCCTGGCAATTGGAAAGACGCTCCATTCCTTGGTCCGCCGGAGAGTTTGATGGCTTATTTTATTGTCTGGATTATTCTTAGGGTTGTAATCCGGATATTGTCTTGTGTCGAACTTTCTTATCTTTCCATTTTTGTCATAGCGGTTTGTTTAAGTTTTATCTAGGTTTGTTTTAGGATTTTATTTTGGTTTGTTTTTGTTTGTTTTGTTATTCAAACCATTTCACCGGTAGTCTAATGCAAAATCCGGTCTTTTATTATTTCCAGTCATCTTTTTGTTTAGTCCTTTTATCATTTTTTGTTCAGCGCCGATTCGAGTGACATGACATGCACATATAGTTTGGGCCTAATCTTAAAAGTTAATCATAAAACCCCGGAAAGGTGATCAGAACATTTAAAGAAAATAAGGACGGTTTGAGATTATTCGGAGCTCGAGTCATGTGGAACTAGGGCAAGTTAAACACAAAGAAAACTGTTAAAAGCAAGATTCGCCAAATTAGCATGAGGATCGTTCGTAATAATGAGAATGAGAGTGTCGCCCAATGGTGCTTTAGAAATGACAAATGAAAAAGCATATGTGTGAATATAATTGTCAAGTCCAGACCATCAGAAGAGGCTACAAATCTTTGTTTAATTGTGTTGTTTACACTGGGCATGTTTTGAAGACTGGAATGACGAAGGCATTTTGTTCTGCTACCTAAACACTTTATCCTTCGTTACCCCTTTTGAGCCTTGCTTATTTTTCTTTCGTACCCCTCGTTCGGAATAAGTAGCAACGACTAGAAAACACAAGCGTGGTAGGTAAACAAAAGAAAAAAAAAGAAGAAAGAAAAGAAAACAACAAAACGACAAAAGAGAAAGGAGAAATGAGAAAAAGAAAGAAAAGAAAAGAAATAATAGGTAAATGAAAAAAGAGGAATTGGGAACTACATTTGACCTGATTCCTCAAAGAGGATACGTAGGCGCTTCACGGCTCGGTCATAGGATGCATAGGGGCTATAATGGTCATAGCGTGCATAGTGTAACATAGTATAACAAAAATAAAAATTCCCAAGCAAGAAACTGGGGCAAGAGTTGCGCTTGTTGTAAACAAATATGATTCCGAAGGTTGTAATTTTGAACCCCAAATTTATTTTGTTTTTTGAGCCTTTAATACCCTTTCTTTCTAGCCCTATCCAAAAACCCACATTACGATCCAAAGAAAGACCTTTTGATCAGTCTGCAAAAGATGCCAAGTCAGACAAATGAGAGTCTTACCGGTGAACATAACACTCTGTTCCACAACAGAAATGACTCTAATCTCCAGCAGAGAGAATCATACCGACAACACTCCAAATCCCCAGCTGGAAAGTGACACAAATGAGAGAGTCTTATCGGTGAAAATCTTTACGGACACCATAAGGCGATGAAAGCTGAGAGAAAAACCAAAATGAGAGAGGCTTGATAGTGAAAACCCTTCGGGCACTACAAGTCGAATAAGATTGAGAATCAGATGGGGAATCGCCAAGTGAAGATCTTGAAAGACGATTGACGGCAGAGGATAGGCCACATGTGCATGTCATGATTATTAGAGTCGGTATCTGCGTTTGATAGGCTTTTATTTATAGTTTCTTTTGTTAAAGAGTCATCTTTTTCCTTTGTCTTTTATTCTGTTCCTTTTTATCTTTCTCCTTTCATAGAAAAATTCCCCAGTAGAGTCTGTTTGGTCAGAACAAGTGAGAAATGACTTCAAAATATGCCATCAGCTTTCCAATTATGCAAGATACGATCTGACTAGTACATCCAAGTGGTGTAGTCAGCAAGGAACAAGCGTAAGGCCAACGTCAAGAAAGATATCCCCAGCAAAAGGGAATTGACAAAAGGATTGACGAGTGTCAAGAGGGATATCCTTGCCGAAATCAAAGGTGATAAACCTCAAGGCCAAGGCCCGTGGACAAATCAAGGAGAGCAATGAGCATGAAGAGGGATATCCCCAGCAGAAAGGGAATATCCCCAACAATTAATATCATCCCCAACAAGTTTGGAACGCAGAACAGGGAAGGAGAAAGGGAAAAGCCATCCCAGTAGGAGTATCACAACCAACCACCGCGTTTTAAACTAACAAATTTTGTTTGATTTGAAACAGGTAAAGGAAATGGCAATGATGACGGAAATGCATGCCATAAGAGAGGTTATCAAACCGGGGCAGAAAATTTTCCTTTCATTTAGAAAATTTTCTGGAAGTCAGGTACCCATTTGGGAAAGAATAAAAGATAATACCAGTCTCAAGGGAAGTGGTCTTTGAACCAGTGTTACCCCCAGCATAACAAGTTTTAATGAAGGAAGTTGTTACCCAGCAGACGGAACAAAAGGATGAAACTAATGCTCGAAGAAGCAAAAGGCCGGCCAGTGCCATTCCCAGCAGCCTTCCGAAGAGTGAAGCACTAGTTTTGAAGAATCAAAATCCCCCAGCAGTGTTATCCTCGACAGTGTTATCCCCAGCTGATAACATTTAATCCCCCAACAGGTAAGTAAATAATTCCCCAACAGTGTTATCCCCGGTAGTTGCGAGGGAAGACAACACAAGTTTTTAAAGAAATGGCTCACGCATAGGAGACGCACTTCCTAAGTTTAGTTTTACCAATAGGAGACGCACTTCCTAAGTTTAGTTTTACCAATAGGAGACGCACTTCCTAAGTTTAGTTTTACCAATAGGAGACGCACTTCCTAAGTTTATTTTCATTCATAGGAGACGCACTTCCTAGTTCAAAATCATTAAAGTTTCACCCATAGGAGACGCACTTCTTAAGTTTATTTCACCCCTAGGAGACGCACTTCTTAAGTTTTATTTCATGCATAGGAGACGCACTTCCTGAATTAAGATTTCATGCATAGGAGACACACTTCCTAAATTAAGTTTTCATTAATAGGAGACGCACTTCCTAGTTTAAAATCATCAAAGTTTTACCCATAGGAGACGCACTTCCTAAGTTTATTTTTACCCCTAGGAGACGCACTTCCTAAGTTTAATTTCATGCATAGGAGACGCACTTCCTGAATTAAGATTTCATGCTTAGGAGACACACTTCCTAAATGAAGTTTTCATTAATAGGAGGCGCACTTCCTAGTTTAAAATCATCAAAGTTTTACCCATAGGAGACGCACTTCCTAAGTTTATTTTACCCCTAGGAGACACACTTCCTAGTCTGGTTCATTTAAGTTCATTTGTAGGAGACACACTTCCTAGTTGGAATCATTTAAGTTTTACCCCTAGGAGACGCACTTCCTAGTCTGGTTCATTTAAGTTCATTTGTAGGAGACGCACTTCCTAGTTTGAATCATTGAAGTTTCACCCCTAGGAGACGCACTTCCTAGTGTGGTTCATTTAAGTTCATGCATAGGAGATGCACTTCCTAGTTTGAATCATTTAAGTTTCACCCCTAGGAGACGCACTTCCTAGTCTGGTTCATTTAAATTCATTTGTAGGAGACGCACTTCCTGGTTTGAATCATTGAAGTTTCACCCCTAGGAGACGCACTTCCTAGTCTGGTTCATTTAACTTCATTTGTAGGAGACACACTTCCTAGTTTGAATCATTGAAGTTTCACCCCTAGGAGATGCACTTCCTAGTCTGGTTCATTTAAGTTCATTCGTAGGAGACGCACTTCCTAGTTTGAATCATTTAAGTTTCACCCCTAGGAGACGCACTTCCTAGTCTAGTTCATTTAAATTCATTTGTAGGAGACGCACTTCCTAGTTGGAATCATTTAAGTTTCACCCCTAGCAGACGCACTTCCTAGTTTGGTTCATTTAAGTTCATTTGTAGGAGACGCACTTCCTAGTTTGAATCATTGAAGTTCCACCCCTAGGATACGCACTTCCTAGGCTTGGTCTTTCAGGTTATATTTTGCTTTAGGAGACGCACTTCCTGATTTTGGTTCATACAAGTTTTACTCGTAGGAGACGCAGTTCCTAGTTGGGTTCATCCGCCCTCAAAATAAGATATGTTGGGTTCATCCGCCCTCAAATAGGATATTTTGGGTTCATCCGCCCTCAAATAGGATTTTATTTTTCAAAGTTGTTGAAGTCAGGAGCCCGCCTGAAGAGAGGAAAGGTGTTTTATTTTTAAAAAGTTGTTGAAATCTCCCCAACCTAAAGAAAGGAATGGCATTTTATTTTCAAAGTTGTTGAAGTCAGGAGCCCGCCTGAAGAGAGGAAAGACATTTTATTTTTCAAAGTTGTTGAAATCAGGAGCCCGCCTGAAGAGAGGAAAGACGTTTTATTTTTCAAGTTGTTGAAATCTCGCCAACCTAAAGAAAGGAATGACATTTTATTTTCAAAGTTGTTGAAGTCAGGAGCCCGCCTGAAGAGAGGAAAGGCGTTTTATTTTTAAAAGTTGTTGAAATCTCGCCAACCTAAAGAAAGGAATGGCATTTTATTTTCAAAGTTGTTGAAATCAGGAGCCCGCCTGAAGAGAGGAATGGCGTTTATTTTCAAAGTTGTTGTTGAAATCTCGCCAACCTAAAGAAAGGAATGGCATTTTATTTTCAAAGTTGTTGAAGTCAGGAGCCCGCCTGAAGAGAGGAAAGGCATTTTATTTTCAAAGTTGTTTAAATCTCGCCAACCTGAAGAAAGGAATGGCATTTTATTTTCAGAGTTGTTGTTGAAATCAGGAGCCCGCCTGAAGAGAGGAAAGGCGTTTTATTTTCAAAGTTGTTGTTGAAGTCAGGCGCCCACCTACATAACGAGAGGAATACTTTTCAGTCTTTACATTTCATGTTTCAGGCGCCCACCTGTATAACGAAAGGAATACTTTTTAGTCTTATACTTCAGATTTTGAAATCAGCAACCCACCAGAAGGCAGAAGGTTACAACAGGAATCCCCAGCAGGAAACAATAAAAATCCCCAGCACCGGGAAGCAGAAGGTTGCAACAAGAGGTCCCAGCACAAATTCAAGCGCCTGAGTCAAAAGGAAGAAAAGACGCGTCTTGAAAGAAGCGACTTGTGAACGTTAAATTATGCCCAGCATAACAAATCTGATGAAGAAAGCCGTATCCCCAGAGGAACCGCCGAAAAGATAAATGAAGGAAGCCATATCCCTAGTGGACCGAACAAAATGATGAAAACTGGTATTCAGAAAGGCAAAAGGCCAGTGTCATCCCCAAATTCTCGGAAGAAAAGCACCGGAAGAAACACAAGCCGACAAGAAAGCAAGGCAACAAGAACAAGTTGAAGATAGATGAGATCTTATGATTCGTAGTCTAGCCTAGCTTCTTGTTTTCTCTTAAGCACGGTGTAACAAGGAGATCGGTAAGCAGTGATAAAAGCATGCAACAACAGTAACATTGCAGTCCCATGGTAGTCCCAACTACCAAAACTTCCCGAACTACATTAACCTGATTCCCCTTTAGCCAGGGATATGTAGGAAACCTTTGAAGCAAAGGTTCGGTTAAATCTTTTTCAAAAAAATGCTTCACATGGAGTACTCGGATGGGCAAAAATCGCTCACTTTATCTTTGCACAAAAACCCTTCGTGTCTTCGGGCAAAGAGGGGCAGCTGTAAGCACGTGATTTTTGCCCTATGAAAGAATTACTCCCAAAAATTCAAAATAAAATGATTTTCCTTGGTGTGCAATTTTGAGAATTTTTGTGACATTTTTGGATAATTATTTGTATTTGTCTGTGCATGTTTGTTTGTTAAATTAATAAAAAAATACAAAAATATGTCGCATTTGCATGTAGGATTTAATTCTACAATTAGGAATAATTAAGCTTGTTTTACAATAACGAAAATTACAAAAAATGTGCATCGTTTGCATTTTTAGCATTTAATGTCCAATTGTACAATTTTATGCTTAATTATTACTTAATTATGTGTTAATTGTTATTGGGAGTTAATTTGCGCTTTTATAAATTAATTTAGTTCTATATAATAATTTAAGGATTTTTAGAATTTAGTTTTAGAAAAAATAAAAGAAGAAAAGAGAGCAAAAATATAAAAAAAATCGGAATTGGGCTCTTCTTCAAATCCAAGCCACAGGCCCAAAAAATACCCAACCTTTCCCATGACCCGGTCCATCTCAACACGGGTCGACCCGGTCCGCCCCAAAACTTCTCTTCATTTTTCATTTTTTCCCAAAAACAAAACAAAAAAAAACCAAACCCTAAAATCCCATCCGCCCCCTCTCTTTCTCTCTTCTCCTTCACGATCCCAAACACCCCAAAAAATCCAAGCAGCCATGGCTGCTGCCCTTTCCCCCTCACGCCTCACCCTCAACACACACACACACACACACACACGTCGTACTTCGTCTTCCTCACGTGAACCAGTCCGGCAACACCCCATTAAATCCGGCGACTTTCATCTTGTCTCGAAACAGCCCGCCTTCTCACGACCCCAGCTCGGACTACCCTACACCTCCATCTCCTTTGAACCCACTGTTGCTTCTGCTACAGCCACGAACGACCCCGCTGCCACTGTTTCATCTTCTTCGTCAAGCTCGAGCTTGAGCTCGACACCCATGGCTGCTGCTGCGTCTTCTTCTCCACCACTTCACCTACTGTTTCTTTTGCATCATCTTCAACCAAATGACCCTACTGTCCCGTCGCTGCTGCTTCAAAACCAAGCTGCCTTTGCTGCTACCTCCAGCTGCCTCGTCGAGACCCTCTCTATCATCGTTTTCTACAACAAAAAGAACCAACAAAAAAAAGCTCAATCCCATCCGTTTCCGTGGAGATTGAGATTTCTTCTTCATGAAGCAACTGCCTAAGACAAAAAGAGCTAGAGCCATTTCCATGAAAAGAAAGAAAAGTTGCTTCATCTTCTTTAAAAAAAAACGAACAGACCCTTCTAATCTAAATGGAAACACCACTAGCAGCAGCGAGTCCGTAGAGTACTTCGCCGTTTGGGTTTGTGCGTGAAAATAAGATCAAAATCTGTCTGGTTTCTTGAGGTCCTGTCCGAAGCTCCATCTGTTTGTTCCGGTTGAGTTGCCGTTCATTAGAGCCAAGACGTCGAGCAGCTGCTTCAAAACCAAACTCCATCGCTGCTGCTTCACTTTTGTTTTTGTCGCCTTTAGTCAAAAACCAAAACGATACCTCACCATTTCGTTTGTTCGAGCTTTGGTCAGGGTCGTCGAAACAGTTCATACGAAGTCGAGGTCTGGATTGTTAAAGGTTAAGGTCTGTCTCATCTCCTTTTCTCATTTTATGATCTGTATGTGAGCAAGATAAGAGCCACTAAAATCTGTTTAAATATTATGGGTTAAGGAGTTTGAATCATTCTTGGATTGAATCTTGGTTGTAAGAAATTCGTTGAATTCTGTTTAGTCGAATTTAAGTTCGATTGGTTTGTCATTCGTGATTATTAGTTGTAGAATGTATAGTATCTTTGTTAATATTGAGTTGGTTCGGATAATTTCGTTTTGTGTATTGTTTGGTTTCCTGCTTTTTGTTGTTCATCATGTGATTTCAGTTTGCATTTCGTTTCCGTTACTTGTTATTCATGTTGTTTCAGTTTATTTTTGTTGTGAATATTGTTATCTCCTTGCTCATTCATTTTGTCTAAGTTAACCAGGATTGGTTCCCAATATGGTTAACTTGTTCACATTAATTTGATGTTGTTCAATTTGTGTTCATGTGATTTGTTGTTGAATTTGTTTAGAAATTGGTCATATTTGCTATATTTTGGTTGAGATTGATTAGGTGAATTGGTTATAGCTTATGGGGTAGTTTGATAAATTGCAGTACGTTCAGGGGTAAAATGGCAATTGCAATATGGTTGGAGGGGTAGTTTTGGAATTGAACATTTTAAATAATTCTTTATGTTAAGCATGAGGGACAAGATGTAATGGGTTGGGGTTGATATAATTGTTTAATATAGTGGGGGACAAGACATAATGTAGTGGGTTGGGAATAATGTAATTATTTATGTTAAGCATGGGGAACAAGGTTTAAAATAAAGAAAACATTAATTAGTGGGGACAAAACATGCAATTGGGGGAATATTTCGGATTGGGGATTCAAGACAAGAGTCTTATTATAAATAGAGTCATTTGACACATTTTAAAAGGGACCAAGACTTGAAAGAGCTTTTAGACTTAGAGGAGGAAGACGTAGACTAGAACTTGAAAGATTTTTGAGGATTATTTTGAGAGAGGAATACATTCTGAAAATCTGAAGAGAGTGTGATAGAGTTTAAATAGAGAAAACAAAAACAAAGTGAGAAACAAGTTTAGTTTCGGGTTTTAATACACGCGTGGGTTGTTGCTGTTTAGTTTGTTTACAAACTTTTGGGTTTGTTCTATTGAGTTGTTCGGTTTTTCTTCAAAGTTTTCTGGGCCTTGAATCTGGTTCAAATTTGTTGCTGTTGGGTTGCTGCTGTTGCTGTGTATTTACACTACTGCTACTTCTACTGATCTTCATATTCTTTCCTTGCTTTCCAAATACCAGGTACACAAACTGATACACTGGTTCATCTTGTAAGCCACTCGAAGCATGAATGCAAAAATGAGAAAGATTTGAAGTTGTAGTTTAATGTAGTCTTTTCTTTCTTTTACTGTCTGTATATAGAATATTATATTCGTTGTCCATGTAAACTCTTTAAACGACTCATTTTCGAAACTTGACTATAATAACTCGAAAGTATGTAAATAAAGTAGGACCTTTTCTTCATTTATTCTAGAAAACGAACTTAATAGAAAAAATGTAGTCACTATAGGTCTATCCTTTTAAATAAAATGAGACGAGCCTCACCAAATAAAATGCACAGATTGTGGGGCCCTCACAAAATGTATTCTTTAATTACTTAGAACTCAGGATCGGCCATTTAGCAAAATTCCACGGCCTTACCCAGAAATAATAATACGCTAATCGCTTTAGGCACGTATTTTAATAATCTTACCTTCTTAAACTCGGGTGTGCATTTCATGCGACCCAAATCCAAATCCCAAAACATTGAATAAAAATATGTTCCGGATTGCGGGTGCATTTCATGTGACGCAATCCAAAGGCATGTTTTAAACGATGTTCACATTCCTTTAAAAATATAATAAAAGCGGTGAAGAGTGAAAATTTGCACATGAGCTCATAATTGTATAAAATCAGATAAACAAGCCGAATATGACAGTTGAGCGACCGTGCTAGAACCACGGAACTCGGGAATGCCTAACACCTTCTCCCGGGTTAACAGACTTCCTTATCCGGATTTCTGGTTCGCAGACTGTAATACAGAGTCATTCTTTTCCTCGATTCGGGATTAAAATTGGTGACTTGAGACACCCTAAATCTCCCAAGTGGCGACTCTGAAATAAATAAATAAATCCTGTTTCGATTGTCCTTTAATTGGAAAAAACTCCTTGTACCCTCGCGGGGGCGGAAAAAGGAGGTGTGACAACTATCACATAGAGGATCGGATGCTCAACGGACCATTTTTAGACTTGGAGAAGGATCAGACTTTGCTGGTTTTTGTTGCAGACTTTTCTTCATCGCGATAGCGTGAGGAGGCTCGCGATCGCGAAGGCTTGGATGAGGCAGAGGGATTTTGTTCTACGCGATCGCGGGAAAGGGAGTGCGAACACGTAGTATTGGTAGGAGTTGAATCGCGTACGCGTGGGCTACGCCGCATTTGCGAAGAGGAAAAAGTGAGGTCGCTGGGGGCTGGAAGTTACTCTTCGCGATCGCGTGAGGTCAACCGCGATCGCGTAGAATAGAGAAGCGGAAGCATCACGTTCGCGTAAGGATTATCGTGTTCGCATAGAGTGAATCTGTGAGCCAGCGAAGTTGCTCTTCACGATCGCGTGGAAGCTTCTGCGATCGCGATTAAGGATTTGCCTGGGTAGAATATAAAATTCCAAAGTCGAGGGCTTAGCCATTCTTTATCAAAACTAGAGCTTGGGAGCTCGGATTTGAGCGAAATTTTGAGAAATTTTCAGATATATCGATTGGGTAATGATTCCTAACTCCTTTTTGCTTATAACTCATTAATTTAAACGTGAATTCATCATCTAATTTCAGATTTGGGGTGAGAAATTGGGGAAAAATTCTTAGACATAATTTTCGGGTTTTGATTGGGGATTTGACATTGGATTTGGATAATTTTGGTATGGTTAGACTTGTGAGTTAATGAGGGTTCATAATCCGTAACTTTTACCCGATTCCAAGACATGGGACCGGGGGGCATTTTGGTCATTTTTCCTAATATCGCGTATTAGCTTAGAATTAATTAGTGGAATCAGTTACTTGAAGTTCTATTTACATTATGCAATTGATTTGAATAGATTTGGGACATTTGGAGTCGAGTACTCGTGGAGAGAGCGTGGTTTCGGGTTAATTTTGAGCCGGTTCGAGGTACGTGGCTTGCCTAACCTTGTGTGGGGGGAACTCCCCTTAGGATTTGGTATTGTTGATATTTGAAATGCCTTGTACGTGAGGTGACAAGTGCGTACTTGTGCTAATTGTTGAAAATCCTATTTTCATTAAGAAACTATAACTGTGTTTCCTTTCCTGTTTATACTACTTGCAATTTAAGCCTATTGTTAGCTTAAGGAAGCATGTCTAATTGACTTAATTGCTTTATTTGAAATATGTGCAGCATTCTAGGTTAGAAATACCTATTTACCTTGGTCTGAAATTTGGATTTAACTGAATATTCTTCGCGTTGCTGCTGTGTGTTTAATTTGGGACTACGGGACAGTATCCCGCGAGATCCCCATGCATGTTTACTTTGGGACTACGAATTTGTATTCTAGTAGATTCCCCTTGCACTTTTATATTGGAACTACGGGACTGCACCCGGTAGATTACCCCAGTACTGGGTATTTACATTTGGGACTACGAATCGGGATTCCGGTAGATCCCTGCGCACTATGAGTTGGACTACGGGGATGACACCTGGGAGATCCACTGGATATTTACTCTTGGGGACTACAGGACGGTATCCTGGGAGATCCTCGATTGTTATCTCTGTATTGATATGTATTCCTTCTATGATTTTTTTGTTTCTGTTATAATTGTTGTTATTCTTATTACCCTGTGTTACTTCATACTGTTAGCATTTGATTATATTATCATATTCTATACTGTTTTACCTAGTTTTCAGCTATAATCAGTAGGGCCCTGACTTTCCTCGTCACTACTTGACCGAGGTTAGGCTTGACACTAACTGAATACCGTTGTGGTGTACTTATGCCCTTTCTGTGCATATTTTTCATGTGCAGATCCAGGTACTTCGATTTAGCCCTACTACCCTTGAGGCGAGGCGATTCTCCAAAGACTTCGAGGTATATCTGCCGCGTCCGCAGACCGAGGAGTCCCTTTCCATTCTCTCTTACAGTATTAACCCTTCTGTATCTACTTTTGTTTAGACATTCTGGAGTTAGACCCTTGTAGTTATTCAACAGCTTGTGATTTCATGAGATTTCAGGTTTTAGGAAGTTGTTCAATTTTTGAGATCTTGTATTAGTATATGCCGAGCGACATCTTAAACCTTTCTATATTTGCTTACCTTCAATTTTTATTAGTTTTTCTGCATTTTGTTTCTTTTTTCGCAATTGTTGGGCTTACGTAGTCGTAGATACTAGGTGCCATCACGACAGTTCATGGAGGGCAAACTTGGTTCGTGATAGAAATACACTATTAGCGAGAATTGTACAGAAGAGGGGTAAAATGGGAAAGGAAAATAAATAAGTTGAAAATAAAAAAAAGGGAAAATATGTAGATGAATAAATTAATATCTTGTCTTTGCTAGTGAGTGGGAATTAAAGTAGTACTTAAAGAAAAAGGGGAAGCTCTTGGGGTGATTTGTTTTCGAAATTGAAGAATTTTGATCACGTCCAAATGCACTCCTCTAAAGAGATATGACATTGCCGTTTGCAATAATAAAACCCAATAAAGAGTCGAGATCGAATCCACAGGGAGATAAGATGGGAGTTAGTAGTATATATTCGGAATAAGTAAGTGAAGTATCTAGATTGCACTTCCACAAATAGGGTTTTGTTTCTATTTCTAAAATTAATAATGATTGCAAATCTAAAGATATAAAACTAGAGATGATTGTTTTTGAGTGTTTTTCAAATATATAAACGGCCTAGGGCTGTGACCATGACCTAGGTATTTTCCTAGTGGAATAAAGACTTTTATGCTTGTTTGATTGACTGGAGTGTATTATAGCTCACAATACTACGTTGCCCACTCAATACCTCTCGGTCAGAGAGTGTTTTTTTCTAATTTGGCTTTCTCAAGACCAAATGGGTATCTACCAAAATGGTTGATAAGAGCTTAAGTCGGGTTGTTACTATCTCTAGGTTGAACCCTTTAATTGTGTTAATCAATCTCTCACTTGACCCAATTCCTTATTAGCTAAGTTAATTTAGACTAGGTCTCTCTTTCTCATGAAGAGACTGAGTCAAATAGGCATGAATCAATGCTTGCTACCATTAATTCCACAATTGAAGCATGAACTGAACTAAATAATAAATACTCATTTATAAACAAGCATAAAATTAATCACTCATAAGTTTTTCCCACTAGGATTAGGTCACAACCCTAGTAAAAATCTATCTACTGATAGTGGGTGTAGAAGAAAACAAAGAAGAAAAGATAATAAAATTTATATTGGAAGATTAGAATATAAAAATCTAATGTTAAATCACCAAAATAAGCTAAAGTTTCCTAAAGAAGCAAAGAGAAACAACTACAACACTTCAAATATTTAAAACTTTACCTAATTTTATGAAACTCTTTTATTTATACAAAGCTGATAATTTAGAATAAAAATGCCCCTCGAGAGGTTCTGCGGCCGCACAATTTCATGTGCGGTCTGCAGGTTTCTTCAACTTGTCAAGAACTAGAAGTCTGTGGCCACACAATTCTGAACTGCGGCCGTGAGACAATCTTTCTGTGGTTCGCAGATTTAGTACTGCGGCTACAGGGCACTCTTTTGCGGTTCACAATAGTATGATTTCGTCCTTAAGATGATCTTCTGCGGCCGCACAAATCTTGTGAGGATCACAATTCGAGGAAGCTCTGCACTTGACCTTTTTTCATCTCTCTGATTTTTGATACTAGCCCAGGTTTCGGCCGTACACTTCATGTACGGTCCGTAATTTACTCCAAAGTCTGCTGAATTTTCCTTCCTTGGTTGCAGCCGTAGATGGAATTCTGCGGTCCGCAATTTGTAAGCTTCTATGCATTTTATTGCCTTTGTTTAGATCACTCCTTTTTAGTCGGATTTCATCTCGGGAGCTCAATTTCCATCATTGCTGCAATTTTACACAATTTGATCAGTTTCAGGGACACAATTCAATGCCTTTACACTAAAATGAAAGCAAAAAGATGCTAATAAGTAGTCAAAATCCCCACTTATCAACTCCCCAAACTTAGTTCTTTACTTGTTCTCAAGCAAACAAAATAGTTCCCATCTCCAAAAGGTAAGGGACATTACAACTAGCCACAGATGAATCATTCACACCTTAGTTGGGTCCAACAATTACCCACACCACTCATGCATTATTGACAAGGAAACAAGTTAAACATTTATGCACATATAGCTCTAATGTGACATTAGAGCATCAAGGGTTGACTTTACTCATCAAGGACTCTCACTCTATCTTGTAGGTCATGGTGAATCCCAAACTCCTCCTCCTCTACTCTTCATTTGCAAAGCTCACTTGAGAATATAACACTCAGTCCAAAGGTTTATGAAAGGTTCTCTCATCTCTCTCAAGAGAATGTCACAAGTACGGCTTCTAGTACCATAAGTTTGCTCCTCATGTAGATCACCACTAATGTAGATCATTTGGCTCAAAATCAAGTAGGACTTCTTTCGGGATGTAATGCAGGCTTTTGGTGTGGTTACACCTTCTTTAAGCACTTCATCTTTCAATTCTTGGCTCACACTTTGTGGATTCCTTGAGGAACTTTCTTTTCCTTGGGGGACAAGAGAGACTTAACATCACTCTTTCTTGATCATTACATTCATATTTCTCCATGTTTGGGATCATTGCCTTTCTTTGAATCCCTTCAACTCTTTCATTTATTCACTTTTTGCTTTTCTCTTTTTGTTCTTTTCTTTTCTTTACCTTTCGTTCTCATCATTTCTTTTCTCTTTTTGTGCCTTGATACCTTTTTTTCCAATTTCCTCGTCTCTCCCCCAAACTTACGTTTTAGCCAACTGTTTCACATAAGTGTTTAGAAAAGCTCAGATGCCAAGAGAAGGTCACGATATAATGGATAAAGCTTTGTAACATGATTTTCAAATAAGAAAGGCTAAAGGCTCGAAGGGGTTGACTAGGGATGACATCATTTGTAGGCAATAGAAAACTCAAATGGGCCAAGGAAAGCCTACAATAACTTCTCAAGCCAAGCAAAGCTTACTGTTTCGCCTTAAAACACATTCGGGGCAAGTTCTAGACCTTTTGCACGGGTACTTGGACTAGAAACAAAGAATCTCACCGCGCATGCAAATAGATTGTTAAAGAGGATAGAGTCGAGAGCCCACAACGACCACATTCAAGATTGAAGATCACTATGGTCCAATTTGACCACTCGATGACTAGTCACAAAGTCACTAACTAGAGCAATTTCCTTTTTAAAAATCCTTGTCTCTAACCATAAGCATGTAGTTAAATGTGTTGGTGCCAAATAAATCATGTTTGACTCTTCGAGTTTGACTTAATCAGGTCTTTTTATTCTTTACTACTACTATTAGTACCTAAACACAAAACAGACTCATTCCCTTAAGAAGATTGTCACGCCATCTATTGTAAGTGTCATTGTCCTTCTGCTTAGGTAATTAGTTACTGCTGGACCCTCCACATAATCATTGGGACGAGTCACCCGTTTCACACAACAACTACCTTTGGAAAGAATTATGACATTAAGAAAACCAAAGGTTTATTATCTACTGAAACTTAAAAAAGAAGCTACTAAATCAAATACTAACTACTAAGGAAATAAATTAAAAAAGCTACAAAACAAAAACTATTGAAAGTGGAACGAATATACATAATGAGAGAGAAAGAGAGAATATATACATCATGAGATAAGAGAGAATCTATACATAATGAGAAAGAAAAAGAAAATAGTATCAAGTTAAATACAGGCCAAATGTCTCAGACTTAGCAATTAAGATCAAATAAACTCCACTTTCCAAATAAAAATAAGCATTGTCCTCAACGCTTTCAAAGTAAGAGTAAAGGAAGGGAAAGAATGCAGAAGAGTCCCTGTGGCTCCTAGGATATCTCCGTGTCCACAACAACGTCACCGCCCTCGGTCTCATCCAACTGGATCTCATCATCCTCAACTCTGTGAGCAACTGGGTTGGTGAGCATCTGACGTACTACCTCGATAGTGTCGGCAGCCAGGTTTGTCTCCTCAGACTAACCAGCTGGTGCCAATGGAGCTAATTGTGCTACTGGTGCTGTAAGAGTTGGATCAATCACATTTCAAATCGGAGATCTCCGGTTGCTGCAATCTTGGTCACCTGTCTCCGGAGCTTGTCAACTGAGTCGTGACAGATTTCTTGGAAGCCTAGGACTTTCTCATTTTCTTTACTTCCTTTATCAGCTCCTTAATCACTGACCCGTGATGTACCAAAGTGTTTAGTATGGTAGTTTGGTTCTCCAGGAGCTTCTTCAGTGTCTCTTCCATGGTCGGAGGAACCTGAGGTACTAGAATGGATGATTGTGCTGCAATAGTACTGGATATGTTAGACATCTTTGCAGTGGTTTTCTGCATCCAGTTGTTGAGGCTCGCCAGTATCTGGGAGACTCGCAGCGCAGAAAGTGAAGCAGTAGGCATGGGCACTGGCTTCAAAGCCGACATGGATCCTGTGGTAGGAAATATAGTGAGAACTGAAGATGCTGGTGGAGGCATCACTGCGGCACTGGAGGATGGCTCTGCTGAAGTGGATGGACCCTCAATTTTCTCTATCACACCTCCTCTTTCCGAGGAATAGGGTGTTTTTTCAATTTAAGTGACATTATTCAAAATTGGATTATTTATTTAAATTAGAGTCACCACTTGGGATAATCATTAAGGTGTCCCAAATCACTGGTTTATTTAAGAATCCCAAATCGAGGAAATTTACTGTATTTTTGATTTGCGAACATAGAAGACCGGGTAAGAAATTTTGTTAACCCGGAAGAAGGTGTGAGGCACTCCCAAGTTCTGTGGTTTTAGCATGGTCGCTCAACTATTAATAATTGGCCTACTTATCTAATGTAATACATGTTTAAACCTATTGTATATTTTTATCTTTTAACTGCTAGAATTTTAATTGCTTTTTAGGATTTATGAAATTTATTTAAATAAGTCGCGATATCGCGCACTTATTGTTTTTGTACACATTGCGAATCGCATCACGTGAAATGCACCCGCGATATACAACATGTTGATTTTATTATTATTTGAAGTTACGGTCGAGTCGCATGAAATGCACACCCGATTTGGAGAATTATGTATCATGACTATACCACGGGAACCATACTCACAGTTACGATGATTTATTATTTAAGCGTGCTTAAAGCAACTACATTATTTAGAATTATTTTCCTAAACTACTTTGACATTTGTTGTGAGGTCATGACTTATGAAAAGTTCTTTGTATGATCAGCTATTGGATTCATTAGCAGTTTCATTTACTTGACTAAATGAGAGGAAGTTAAATGAATTAATTCATAAGAAAAAGGCCAATTATATTTATTTAAAGAGACTAAGTCAATTCTTGAAAGGAGAATGGGCCAAACACGTTTGCTATTTGAAAATAAAGATGATTGTATTCCAAAAATTCCAATAGCACTTTAGCTATGTTGGTCGGGTTCAAGCAGATACGGTCCACGTACGGGATAAAATACCATGAGGATAACTGATGTTCAAATGGGCTTTCGTGTGAAGCCCAGCTGCGAGACTTTCTGTGTCACGACCCATTTCCATTACAGGTCATGATGGTGCTCAACACCATTGTCAGGCAAGCCAACACGAAAGTATAATTAAGTGTTCACTTTACTATACCAAACAAGTACTACGATTTCTAATAAAGAAGTTAAAACCAGTGATAATCAGTAATGTATCCCAAAATAGTTATACAATTCCCAAAAGAATAGTCTACTAATATGTGTGCCAAGACCTGGTGTCACAAGTTATGGACAACTAGTAGAATATACAAAAGAATAAATCTATCATACTGTCTGAAATAGAATAGATAGCAAAAATAAAGAGAGACTCCATCAAGCTTCTGGACGGCACAGAAAGGGAGCAGCTCACCGTGGAATAAGGGTGTATTGTGGGTTGGGCCCAGCCCGGGATTGCTAGCAAACGGGCCAAACGGGCCGGTCCCTACCGGTCCTAAAAGCCCACTGTGGGCCGATACTCACAAAATAGACCGTTAGCCCGGGACAGTTTAGCCCGGGACCGGCAGGTGGGTCTGGGCCGGTTCAATCGGGCCAAACGGGTCCAACGACTATTTTTCAAAAAAAAAAAATTTTGTAGAAAAAAGGGCCAACGGTCTGAAATTTAAAAAGTAGTCGTTGGCCTACAATTTTAGCCATTTGGCTTTTTAAAAAATAGCCATTTGACCTCCATACTTTGTTTTAACCCCAAACTTTTTATAATTACACCTTTTCTCTATTCTCAACTATAAATACCCCCTTATTCTTTCATTTTTACTCACAAATTCATCAATCTCTCTCTAATTTTCTTCTATAATTGCTTACTTTATTATTGCAATTTTGTGAAAAATTGTGAAGTTGGTGAATTGAAGTATTCAAGTCTTCAACGATATTCAATTTTCAAGAAGCTGTTCGTCAATTCGGTAAACTCGTTCTAACTCTTAAGTTTTAATATTATAGTTTTGTTTGTTTTAGTTAGCATAATTATAATTAATATGGACCTTTCTTTGAAATAAATATTTGGTGGTAAGGGTAAGGGAAAATCTAAAATTGGTGAATCTAGTCGCCAAGCTACTACTCTTCCCCCGGCTCCCCGACCCAGACCTGTTGCCCATCCTCCTCCACCTTTTATTCTTGATAGTGATAACCCTTGTTTTCAATTTTTCGATAGTTAATTTTGCCATGATGTTGCACCAGGTCAACAATTAAATGATGAAGTTATGAATGCTCTTTATCCTAATCAAACTATCTTTGAAAATGATGATTTAGATGAAACACAACCGAATTTAGATGATACACCTACTAGTCCTGTTAATAACCCAACTGATAATAATCCAAATGATGCCCCGCCTAACCCTCCTGTAGTAACCTCTACTTTTAATAGACAATCTTCTAAACGGCTGAAACATCTCTTGTTTGGCACTTTTTTACTCAACTAAGAGAACAAAATAAGGCTAAGTGTAAAACTTGTGGGTCTTTGATGACTCATAAATATACTGGAGACGATAGCGGTACAAATACTTTTACTAGACACATAAAGAAACATCCTAGAGATAAAGCTAGATATTTACAAATGAAAGCTGCGCAAGAGGGTAGAAGTTTAGATACTGAGGTTAACCCTAGTACAGGATCAAATCTAGTTCAACCGAGAATTAACACTGTTACCGGTGGCATTTTGCATTATGATCCAAATAAAGATCGTGAAGAATTGGCAAAAATGGTTACTGTTATATGCTTACCCTATAATTTTCCTTCTAACTCTCACTTTGTGCATTATATTAGAAGAGTTTTTAATCCTACTTATAAAGGATGACCTCGCGCAACCGTAAAGAGCGATATTTATAAATATAAATAATATTTGCGCTATTTATTTACTCATATAGATGTCGCATTGCTATTACTACTGATATTGGTAGAAGTGGTAATGACTGTGATTATCTAACTGTTACAAGTCATTGGATAGATGAGGACTGGATAATGCAAAAGCGTATTATTGCTTATGGAATAATTAATTCATGCCACACAGGTAAGTTTATTGCTAACGCAGTTGCAGATATTTGTAGATATTTTTGCTTTAGAGATAAAATAATGTCGGTTTCAAAGGATAATGCTTCTAGTAACATTAATGCTATAGGCTTGCTTACAACTACACTAAATCTTGTATTTAGTATTATTTTTCATGTTAGATGTATTTGTCATATTTACTATTTAATCGTCGGTGATGGTATGAAAATTTTAAATGTGAAAATTGAAAAGGCTAAAATGTCTCTTAATTGGCTTTTTTATTCAAACCGTAGATGTAGACTTAGAGAATATTTTAAAAAATATGATGAATTTGGCCTTAGAGAAAGAAAAATTCTTAAACCTTGTCTGACTAGATGGAATTACATGTATGAAAGTTAGTTGTTGCATATAAATATAGAAACCCAATAAACGCAACGTATAATGCTCATCTTGGTGGTGATGATGATGATGATGATGATGATGAGCACCATACAAATCAGGATTGGACTAATGTTAAAATGCTTGTAGACTTTTTATAACAATTACATGCTGCTACAAATGAATTATCTAGGCAATATTATCCTACTATTTCTAACTGTTTAGTTTATATTGCAGCACTTGCAAATTTGTTTACTCAATTTTTAGAGGGTGGGGTAATTTATCAACTTGCTATTAATCTATGAAAGATAAGTTTAAAAAATATTTTTTCCCTATCCCCCCTATTTTTGGTGTTGCTGCCATGTAAAATCCTACAATGAAATTAGGAGGTCCTCATTTTTGGTACACAAAAATTTATAACACTTTATCACTTTCAGCTGAGGAATTTGTTACACTTGGAGATGCAAAATCCTCAATTAAAATAAATGCTCAAACAATTTATAATGCTTATCAACTTGCCTTAGATCATGCTAGACCAAATGTTTCAACTCCTACTTCGTCTAGTTCGCAATGATCTAAAAGAACTGCGGGCCTAAGAGCCCTTAGTTCTTGGACGGAGTTCAGGGGTTCTCAAGGTGATAATATTGGTGATAGTTCACAACTAAATGAGTTTCAAGTTTATTTGTCGCAGGGACTTGAATCAGAGAATCCCGGCGGCTCCTTCGATGTTTTGGAATGGTGGAAGGACAAACAAAAACACTATCCGGTTCTTCAAGGATGGCTCAAGATATTTTAAGTGTTCAAGCTTCAACAGTGGCATCGGAGAGCCCTTTCAGTCAAGCGAGACTTCAAATCGGTGATCATAGAGTGTCTATGAGGGAGAGCTTGGAAAAATCAGTACTCTTCAGAGACTGGATCCGTTCGGAAATAAGAAATTTTGGACTTGCAGAATCACAACCGGAGATAGACAAAGCTTATGAAGAAATGCTAGCGGAACTTGCGCATGATGCTGCTTCGCCCGGAAGCGGTGATGAACAAGCTTCTTTTCAACCACCACCAATGGAAATTCCTTCGGACCTTGAAGGATTTATGAGATTTGTTAGAGATAATACATAAACTAATATGTAACTTGTATTTTGGCACATCTTCCTTAGTTTTTTTTCTTTTAATGGTGGTATTAGTACCTTGTTGTGCTCATTCCATTGGGGGAGGGGAGGAAGATTAAGAAAGATATTGCCATTTTTTGTTAATGTCGTAATAATAAAAATATAAGACATTCCCTTGAATATTTCTTTGCAATTTATTTTGTGTTTAAATTTGATATAATATATATATTATATATCTAATACATATAAACTATATATATATAACGCATATATATATATATATATATATATATAGAAGTGTAGTATGAGTACATAAACAATATGTACCCAGTAAGTATCCCATCAAATCTCGAAGAAGTAGAAACGAGAGGTCAACTTGATACTTACTAGGTCAAATAATATAATAAAGTGTGATATTAAGCATGGAAGTCACAATTAATTTACAGTTTGTAGCAAGAAGTAATAAGTCACGTCCTTAACAATATCACAGGTAGCCATTTATATTTCAAAACACTGAACAAAGCAAGTCATGAATAAGATTTCACATAGATATCATGCGCACATTATGCCGAGGTCGACGGCCCGATCCAACAGAAAAGAAACTGTGCACTGCTAGAGGGTTGAATGACGTGAACCATAGATGCATCTATTTCTACCGAGGCGATCAGCCCGATCCACAAATATCAATTGTCATCAGGAAGGCACATGAAGGTGCATTTATATTCAAATAAAATTCATACAAGTGTTCAACAAGTACATACGTTCGCTTATGTTCATAGCCAATTCTCTAGCATATCCTAATGTCACGATCCTAAACCCGGACCCGATCGTGATAGCGCCTCTAGTGAAAACAAGGCCAGCCAACTAGTCCTAATTCAATTTATAAACAGTTAAACATTAATAAATATTCTAAGCATGAGTAAATAAACCAAAGACTAAGCAAAAGATTTTATAATGTGCGAAATACAGCCCAAACACAACCCGATACTGGGGTGTCACAAGTCACGAGCATCTACTAGGGTCTAAATACAACTAAAAAGTCTGAAATATACAAAATACAGACTAATGAAATAAAGTGGGAGAAAATTAGTGCTGCAAACGCCGGCAGCTACCCTGCTAAACTCCGACGACTCTGCCTCCGATCAGCTAATACCCATTACCGGGTTTTGAATCTGTACACAAGAGGCAGGGAGTAAAGTGAATACTCAAACTCAGTGAGTAATAATCATAACTAAAGTCTGAATGACAAGAAATCACCAAAAGTGCATCAACATGCAGTATCGAAGCAGTACAAAACCAGTAAAAAAATAATGAAGCTGAAAAATCTCTTAAAAACATCTTAGGTCAGTTTAACTTCTTTGGAAATGACTTTTCAACAGTTATGCAAATGAATGCCAATTAATTAGTGCAAATAAGGACAGAAAATTCGCCCCTCGGGCACAAATACACAATGAAACATATAAATGACAGGTAAATAAGAAAGATAAGCACATAAGGTTCGCCCCTGGGGCACAGTGTCAACAATCCTCCCCTCGGACAATATCTCAGAACAATACCAGCCCCTCAGGCAATCACATAGAACAATACCAGCCCCTCGGGCTATATCTCCGTGCTCACTAGGGTTATGCAGACTCCTGGAGGGGCCCCTTACGACCCAAGCGCAATATCAAGCCACCTCGTGACATCATAAATAGGCTCTTGGCCTCATATCAATATCAACAAGCCACCTCGTGGCGTACATATCTCAGGACCTCGGCCTCATAATCAAATTAGTGTATCACCTCTGTGACGTGCAGCCCGACCCAGAAGATATCCTCACAACATAGGCCCTCGGCCTTGCTCAGTCAAAAATAAAATAAGCCTCTCCGGCAACAGTAAAAAAGTGTTTCTCAGCCCAAAATATTATTTATATATCATTTGAGTATTAAAACTGAGTGGACATCGCTGAGTTTTGAAAAACAGTGGAAAATAACATGACTGAATTCAAGTATAAAGTCAAAACAATGAAGCAATATCAACATAAATCCCCGAAAGGTTCAAATAGTTGGCACGAAGCCCAAATATGGCATTCATCCCAAATAATGATGATAACAAATGGATTTCAGTCAAATATACGGTAAAATCATCAATCGGGACGGACCAGGTCAATCCCTAATAGTGCATGACCCCACGCTCATCATCAAACGCGTGCCTCACCTCAATATAACACTATGATGTGCAATCCGGGGTTTCAAAACCTCAGAACATTCTTTTAAAATCATTACTCACCTCGATCCGGTCCAAACTCTTGCACGCGATGCCTTGCCCGCACGAATCGACCTCCAGATGCTCCAAATCTAGCCACAATCAGTACATAATCATTAAAATATGCAAAAGGAATGAAACCCACTCAAAAATATCTAATTTTACATCAAAATCCCGAAATTGCTCAAACCCGGCCCCCTGGCACACGTCTCGGAATCCGATAAAATTAACATCAATGGAATTCTCATCCTCACACAAGTCTATACATATCAAGAACATCAAAATCGGACCTCAAATGGCCCCTCAAATCCCCACTCAAAGGTCTCTTAATCTCAAGCCCTAATTACCCATTTTTGCTACTGAATTTTCCATGGATTTCAAGCTTACAATGATAGAATTCATCATAGAAACAAGTTTAGGGACCAAAAATCTTACCTCCATGAAATCCTCTTGAATTCCCTCTTCAATTAGATCTCCCAAGCTTCAAAATCGCCCAACAATGGAGGTAATTAGCATCAAAATCGCGGAATAGCCCTTTTAAATCATTCTGCCCAGGCATAAAAATCCTTCTTCACGAACGTGGTCAAAGCCTCGCGTTCGCGAAGCACAAAATTAGTTTGAACATATTTCCTTCACCGCGAATGCGTCCTACCATTCGCGAACGCGAAGACTTGGTTCCCTAACACAACGCGAATGCGATTCCCTTTCCGTGAACGCGAAGAACAAATAAATCCTCAAACCTAGCTTCTCACTCCCCCTATGCGAACGCGGAGCCTCCCTCTCGAACGCGAAGGCTAAAATCTCCACCTCACCAGCTAATCCTTCACGAACGTGAGGGCCTACTCACGAACGCAAAGGCTAAATGCCTGCAACACTGAACATAAATTTTTCTGCAACTTTGCAAAACATGAAATGGTCCGATTGACCAACCGAAACTCACCCGAGGCCCTCGGGACCTCAACCAAATATGGCAACATATCCCATAACCTCATTCAAACTAGTTCCAACCTTCGGAACGCTCAAAACAACATCAAAACACCAAATTCGCATTGGATTCAAGCCTAAGAATTCCAAAACCTTCTAAATTATGCTTTCAATCAAAAACTCAACCAAACCACGTTCGAATGACTTGAAATTTTGCACACACATCCCAAATGACACAACGGAACTACTGCAACTTCCAGAAATCCATTCCGACCCCTATATTAAAATCTCACCTATCAACCGGAAAATGCCAAAACCTCAATTTCGCCAATTCAAGCCTAAACCTTCCAAGAACTTCCAAAATGCATTCCGATCACACTCCTAAGTCCCAAATCACACGGAGCTAACCAATTCATAAAAATTCCGATCCGAGATCATATACAAACAAGTCAAATCTTGGTCAAACCTTTCAAATTTCAAGCTTCAACTGAAGACTATTTCTTCCAAATTTATTCCAATTACCCTAAAAACCAAAACCAACGATTTACATAAGTCATAAGACTTCGCACGGGGCAGGTCACACTCGAGAACTGGTGAGCAAAGTGCAAAGCTCAAAACGACCGGTCGGGTCGTTACATCCTCCCCCACTTAAACATACGTTCGTCCTCAAAGGAGTCAACAAACATACCTGAAGCCTCGACTAGGTGAGGATATCTTCTCCGCATCTCCCGCTCGGTCTCCGAGGTAGCCTCCTCCATGGGCCGACCTCTCCACTGCACTTTCACTAAAGCTATATTCTTTGACCTCAACTTCCGAACCTAACGACCCAAAATAGCTACTGGCTCCACATCATAAGTCAGATCATCATCCAACTGAACCATGCTGAAATCTAGAACATGAGACGGATCCCCAATATACTTCCGGAGCATAGAAACATGAAATACCGGATGCACACTCGACAAGCTGGGTGGCAAACCTAGCTCATAAGCCACCTCCCCAATCCTTCGAAGCACCTCAAAAGGCCCAATGAACCGAGGACTCAATTTTCCTTTATTCCTAAATCTCATAACACCCTTCATGGGTGAAACCTTCAATAGAACCTTCTCACAAACCATGTAGGATACATCTCGAACCTTCCTGTCAGCATAACGCTTTTGCCTCGACTGCACTGTACGAAGCCTCTCCTGATTTGCCTTCACCTTTTCTAAAGCATCCTGCACCAAATCAGTCCCCAATAGCATAGCCTCACCGGGCTCGAACCAACCAACTGGAGATCTACACTGCCTCCCATACAAAGCCTCATATAGAGCCATCTGAATACTCGACTAGTAGCTGTTGTTATAAGCAAACTCTACAAGTGGTATAAACTGATCCCATGACCCTCTTAAATCAATGACACAACCTCGCAACATGCCCTCCATTATTTGAATAGTGCACTTGGACTAGCCGTCCGTCTGAGGGTGAAAAGCTGTGCTCAAATCAACCTGAGTACCCAACTCTAACTGCATAGACCTCCAAAACTGCAAAGTAAACTGAGTGCCCCTATATGAAATGATGAAAACTGGGACACCATGCAAATGAACAATCTCCCGGATATAGATCTCTGCCAACTGCTCTAAGGAATAGGTAGTACACACAAGAATGTAGTGCGCGGACTTGGTCAGCCGATTCACAATCACCCAAATAGCATCAAACTTTCTCAAAGTCCGTGGAAGTCCACACAAAGTCCATACTGATCCTCTCCCACTTCCACTTGGGAATATCCATCAGCTGAAGCAAGCCACCCGGTCTCTGATGCTCATTTTTCACCTGCTGACAATTGAGACACCGAGCTACAAATCCCACAATATCTTTCTTCATTCTTCTCCACCAATAATGCTGCCTCAAATCCTGATACATCTTTACGACACCCGAATAAATGGAATACCGCGAGCTATGGGCCTCCTCCAGAATCAACTCCCGAAGCCCATCCACATTGGGCACGCAAGTCCGACCCTGCATCCTCAACACCCCATCATCACCAATGGTCACATCTCTAGCATCATCATGCTGAACTCTATCCCTAAGGACTAGCAAATGCGGATCATCATACTGGCGCTCCCTGATGCGATCATATAAGAAAGACCGAGAAATCACACAAGCCAATACCCGACTAGGCTCCAAAATATCTAACCTCACGAACCGATTGGCCAAGGCCTGAACATCAACTGCAAGAGGTCTCTCCCCAACTGGGATATATGCCAAACTCCCCATACTCACTGTCTTCCAGCTCAAAGCATCGGCCACCACATTGGCCTTTCCCAGATGGTACAATATAGTGATATCATAATCCTTAAGCAACTCCAACCATCTTCGCTGCCTCAAATTAATATCCTTTTGCTTGAACAAATGCTGAAGACTGTGATGATCAGTGAACACCTCACAAGACACGCCATATAAGTAATGCCTCCAAATTTTCAATGCGTGAACTATGGAAGCCAACTCCAGATCATGAACGGGGTAGTTCTTCTCAAGGGGCTTCAACTGACGAGAAGCATAAGCAATAACTCTATCCTCCTACATCAATACACAACCAGTCCCAACTCTCGAATCATCACAATACACGGTATATAAACCTGAAGCTGATGGCAAAACCAACACTGGAGTTGTGGTCAAGGCTGTCTTGAGCTTCTGGAAGCTCTCCTCACACTCGTCCGACCATACAAATGAAGCACCCTTCTGAGTCAACTTGGTCAAGGGAGATCCGATAGATGAGAATCGTTGAACAAACCGGCGATAATAACCCGTCAAACCAAGAAAGCTACGAATTTATGTGGTTGGGGACGGTCTGGGCCAACTCTGAACTACCTCTATCTTCTTCAGATCAACCTGAATGCCCTCGCTGGATACCACGTGCCCTAAGAAAGCCACTGAACTGAGCCAAAACTCACACTTGGAGAACTTTGCATAAAGCTTATCCTCTCTCAATCTTTGCAACACAACTCTCAAATGCTCCGTGTGCTCCTCCTGACTACGCGAATACACCATAATATCGTCAATGAAGACTATGACAAACAAATTGAGATAAGGCTGGAACACGCTATTCATCAAATGCATGAACGCTGCTGGGGCATTGGTCAGCCCAAAAGACATTACCAAGAACTCATAATGACCATATCAGGTCTTGAAAGCCGTCTTAAGAATATCCGAGTCCCTGATCTTCAACTGGTGATAACCTAAACGGAGATCAATCTTGGAGAACACCCTCGCTCCCTGAAGCTGGTCAAATAAATCATCAATGTGAGGCAAATGATACTTCTTCTTAATTGTTACCTTGTTCAATTGCCTATAATCAATGCACATTCTCATTGTGCCATCCTTCTTCTTCACAAACAGAACTGGTGCACCCCAAGGTGACATACTAGGGCAAATGAACCCTCTATCAAGGAGTTCCTAAAGCTGTTCTTTTAATTCTTCAACTCCCCTAGTGCCATATGATACGGTAGAATAGAAATGGGCTGAGTTCCCAGCACCAGGTCAATACCAAAATCAATATCCCTATCCGGGGGCATGCCTGACAGGTCTACAGGAAACACATCGGGAAAATCCTTCACAACTGGGACATAATCAATACTGGGAGCCTCAGCTCCGACATCCCTCACAAACGCTAGATATGAAAGAAAACCCTTCCCAACCATACGATGGTCTATCAAGAATGAGATCACTCTACTGGGAACATAATCAGTCACACCTCGCCACTCAATCCATGGCACACCCGGCATAGCCAATATGACTGTCTTAGCATGACAGTCTAGAGTAGCACGACACGGAGATAACCAATCCATGCCCAAAATGACATCAAAATCCATCATGCTCAATAGTAATAGATCCACTCGAGTCTCCAGACCCCCAATAGTCACCACACACGACCAGTACACACGGTCTACAACAATAGTATCACCCACCGGGGTAGATACATGAATAGGTAAAGCAAGAAACTCACGGTGCTTACCCAAATAACGAGCAAAGTATGATGACACATAAGAAAAGGTGGAACCGAGATCAAATAATACCGAGGCATCTCTGTGGCAGACTGAAACAATACCTTTAATAACAACATCTAAAGCAATAGCATCAGGTCTGCTTGGAAGTGCATAGAAACGGGCCTGACCACCACCTGGTCGACCTCCCCCTCTAGGGTGACCCCTAGCTGACTGGGCGAGTGGTGGTGAATTAACTGGCGCTGGAGCTAATGACTAATTCACCCGCATGCTTCAAACTGGAACCAACATAGCACATAATCATGCAATCGACTAATTAATAGTGGACTCCCCCACTTGGCTCGAAGTCATAGACCAAAACATACACCGTAACTCATAACGCATATACTTTATTGCTGCCATACTACCAGAGTGAGATTAAACTCAATCTGTCATAAGCTCGTGAAACACAGACCATCTGGTACTTTATATCTTCTGCAAATCTCGCATTCACTCTTGTAGTAGTCAAGCCTACTCTCTTGAGCAACCCAAATTCAAATTGTAAAACATATATTTCCCTGATAACAGAGATCTTTCAATAAATGACACAAGAGATTATGCAAACTTCAAAACAATCCGCATGAAATAACCCCACATGCTTTGCCTCAAACTAACATTTCTGTATACCTTCCACCGTCATAAAACATTACGCAGTCACTTAAACTTCCTAAGTTTGAACTCAGACTGTAACATGAAATTTACTCCACTCCCAACTAGGAAACATGGGAAGATTCTTCACACACCCATAACTCGGGGCTGTACCTCAAATCAAGATGAAAATCGAGCACCTAATAGTCCTCATATCCTCTAGCAGACACTTATCGTCGTTTCCAAATCACATGAACAAATCTCGTAGTCACATCACACTCATCACGTAACTATCCAGTCATCGCCTCCCTTAATAGGGACACAACAGAACATATGGATCCAGAAACATGCGCTCACGAAATCAATAGCTCAGGGCTCAAACTTTAGGCAAAAATCCAGCCTCGAGTCCTCCAGACTGGCCCAACATCAATGCATAGAGATTACATCTTGGCCCTCGATCAGGGAATCATAAGCCATCCATGCATATCCGATACCAAGCGCTCATGCACTCATACGAACGCATGGAAGGGATTCAAAGAGTTACTTTTCAAGCCGAATCAAGGACGCACGATAAGAATTCAAGAATATGAAATTTTTCCTAAAGGTTCTGCAGCCTCTCGAGGATAAATACAAATGTCTCCGTACCGATACGCGATACTCTACTAAACTTGCTCATGAATCATGAGACCTATGTAACCTAGGCTCTGATACCAACTTGTCACGACCCTAAACCCAGACCCGGTCGTGATAGCTCCTCTCGTGAAAACAAGGCCAGCCAACTAGTCCCAATTCAATTTTTAAACAGTTAAACATTAATAAGCAGTCTAAGCATGAGTAAATAAACCAAAGACTAAGCAAAAGATGTTACAATGTGCGGAATACAACCCAAACACTGCCGGTTACCGGGGTGTCACAAGTCACAAGCATCTACTAGGGTCTAAATACAATTGAAAAGTTAGAAATATACAAAATACAGACTAATGAAATAAAGTGGGAGAAAAGCAGTGCTGCGAACGCCGGCAACTACCCTGCTAAACTCTGATGACTCTGCCTCCGGTCAGCCAATACCCATTACCGGGTTCAAAAGTACCTGAATCTGCACACAAGGTGTAGGGAGTAAAGTGAGTACTCCAACTTAGTGAGTAATAATCATAACTAAAGTCTGAATGGTAAGAAATCACGAAAAGTGCATCGACATGTTGTATAGATGCAGTACAAAACTAGTAAAAAACAATGAAGCAGAAAAATCTCTTAAAAACATCTTAGTGCAGTTTAACTTCTTTGAAAATGACTTCTCAACAGTTACGCAAATGAATGCCAACCAATTAGTGTAGATAAGCACATAAATCCACCCCTCAGGAACAAATACACAATTAAACAGGTAAATGACAGGCAAATAAGAAAGATAAGCACATAAGGTTCGTCCCTCGGGCACAGTGTCAACAATCCGCCCCTAGGGAAATATCTCAGAACAATACAAACCCCTCGGGCAATCACATAGAACAATACCAGCCCCTCGGAATATATCACACATCATAATGGGTACCCGCGCTCACTGGGGGTGTGCAGACTCCTAGAGGGGCCCCTTACGGCCCAAGCACAATATCAAGCCACCTTGTGGCATCATAAACAGGCTTTCGGCCTCATATTAATATCAACAAGCCACCTCCTGGCGTACATATCTTCGGCCCTCGGCCTTATAATCAAATCAGTGTATCACCGCTGCGGCATGTAGCCCGACCCAGAAGATATCCTCACAACACAGGCCCTCAGCCTTACTCAGTCAAAAATCACATAAGCCTATCCGGCAACAGTAAAACAGTGTTTCTCAACCCAAAACATCATTTAAATATCATTTTAGTATTAAAACTGAGTGGACATGGCTAAGTTTTGAAAAAAGTGGAAAATAACATGATTGAGTTCAAGTATTAAGTCCAAACAGTGAGGCAATATCCACAAAAATCCTCCAAGGGTTCAAATAGTTGGCACGAAGCCCAAATATGGCATTCAACCCAAATAATGATGATAGCAAATAGATTTCAGTCAAATATACGGTAAAATCATCAATCGGGACGGACCAAGTCCACAATCCCCAATAGTGCACGACCCCACACTCGTCATCAAGCGTGTGCCTCACCTCAATATAGCACTACGATGTGCAATATAGGGTTTCAAACCCTCAGAACATTCTTTTACAATCATTACTCACCTCGATCCGATCCAAACTTTAGCCCGCGATGCCTTGCCTGCACGAATCAACCTACAGATTCTCCAAATCTAGCCACAATTAGTACATAATCATTAAAATATGCAAAGGGAACAAAACCCACTCGAAAATATCCAATTTTATATCAAAATTCCGAAATTGCTCAAACCCGCCCCCCGACGTACGTCTCGGAATCCGATAAAAGTAACATCAATGGAATCCTCATCCTCACACGAGTCTATACATATCAAGAACATCAAAATCGGACCTCAAATGGCCCCTCAAATCCCCACTCAAAGGTCTCTCAATCTCAAGCCCTAATTACCCATTTTTGCTACTAATTTTTCCATGGATTTCAAGTTTACAATGATAGAATTCATCATAGAAACAAGTTTAGGGACCAAAAATCTTACCTCCATGAAATCCTCTTGAATTCCCTCTTCAATTAGCTCTCCCAAGCTTCAAAATTGCCCAACAATGGAGGTAATTAGCCTCAAAATCGCGGAATAGCCCTTTTAAATCATTCTGCCCAGGCATAAAAATCCTTCTTCACGAACGCAGTCAAAGCCTCGCGTTCGTGAAGCACAAAATTACTTTGACCAAATTTCCTTCACCACGAATGCGTCCTACCATTCGCGAACACGAAGATTTGGTTCCCTAACCCAACGCAAACGCGACTCCCTTTTCGCTAACGCGAAGAACTAATAAATCCTCAAACCCAGCTTCTCGCTTCCCCTACGCGAACGCGGAGCCTCCCTCGCGAAAGCGAAGGCTAAAATCTCCACCTCACCAGCTAACCCTTCACGAACGCGAGGGCCTACTCGTGAACGCAAAGGCCAAATGCCTGCAGCACCGAACAAAAATATTTCTGCAACTTTGCAAAACATGAAATGGTCCGATTGACCACCCGAAACTCACCCGAGGCCCTCGGGACCTCAACCAAACATGCCAACATATCCCATAACCTCATTCAAACTTGTTCCAACCTTCGGAATGCTCAAAACAACATTAAAACACCAAATTCATATCGGATTCAAGCCTAAGAATTCCAAAACCTTCTAAATTACACTTTCGATCAAAAACCCAACCAAACCATGTCCGAATGACATGAAATTTTGCACACATATCCCAAAATGACACAACGGAACTGCTGCAACTTTCGGAAATCCATTCCGACCCCTATATCAAGTCTCACCTATCAACCGGAAAACGCTAAAACCTCAATTTCGCCAATTCAAGCCTAGACCTTCCACGAACTTCCAAAATGCATTCCGATCATGCTCCTAAGTCCCAAATCACCCAATAGAGTTAACCAAATCATAAAAATTCCGGTCCGAGATCATATACAAACAAGTCAAATCTTGGTCAAACCTTTCAAATTTCAAGCTTCAATTGAGGACTATTTCTTCCAAATTTATTCCGATTACCCTGAAAACCAAAACCAACGATTTACATAAGTCATAATACATCACACGGGGCAGGTCACACTCGAGAACTGACAAGCAAAGTGCAAAATCTCAAAACGATCGGCCGGGTCGTTGCACCCAAGTGATTACACTAGCAAGAAAATATATAAACATTCGCAAATATAATATGATACAAGTCCTAAACTACCTGGACAACTAACATAATAGTAGCTACGCACGGAATCTCGTCACCTAGTGCGTACGTAGCCCCCGCATTTAGTAGCAAATTATTCAATTGTTACACCTATGGGGACAATTCCCTCTTACAACGTTAGAAAGGAGACTTACCTCGCTTCAAAATGTACTTCCAATACCAAGAACGAGCCTAAACTCTCAATTTGGAGCCGGATGATCCAAAACTAGTTAAATGGAGTAGGAACTGGGCCGCATCAGCAGGAGGCAAGCCGCATTTGAGTCTCCGCTTCTGCGAAAAAATAGCCGCTTCTGCAGCTTTGGGCCTGCCCTGGCTTGGTCGCATCTACGCGAGGTTGACCGCTTCTGTGGTCTTGCACCTGCGGTTGACCAACCGCAAATGCGGTTATGACAGATAGCTAGAGCTTCAGCTCCTTCCCAAAATTTCCAACTTCACTCGAGCCTTGCCTAATTGACACCCGGGGCCCCCGAGCCCCACCCGAACATACCGACAAGTCTAAAATCATAAAACGGACCCGCTCGAACCTTCAGAACGCCCGAAACAATGCTAAATCTAAGAATAACCCCCTAAAACCAATTGGATCAAACTTATGAACTTCAAGTTCTTCAATTCACTTCTAACGTGCCGAAACGTACTTAAACTACTTGGCTTGACACCAAATTTTGGGGGCAAGTCTTAAATGTTATATTGGACCTGTACTGGGCTCGGGAACCACCATACGAGCCCGATACAAACATGATCAATCATTTGTTATTTTCTTTAAATCCTTAGAATTTCAGTTTAACAATTTCTAATAAAAATTCATTACTCGGGCTAAGGACCTCGGAATTCGATTCCGGACATACGCCCAGGTCCTATATTTTCCTACGGACCTTCCGGGACCGTCAAAACACTAATCCGAGTCTGTTTGCTAAAAATGTTGTCCAAAGTCAAACTTAGCCTTTTAAGAAAATCTTAAGGAATCAAATGAGCCTATTTCAACCCAAACTCTTCCAAATCCCGAACCAACCATCCCCACAGGTCGTAAATTAATTAAGCAAGCGCGAGAAGTTTTATTTATGGGGACAGGGTTCTAAAAGGAAAAACGACCAGTCAGGTCATTACATTCTCCACCTCTTAAGCAAACGTTCGTCCTCGAACGGACATAGAAAAGTACCTGAGGTGTCGAATAAATGTGGATATCTGCTCCGCATGTCCTCCTCGGACTCCCAGGTCGCCTCCTCGACTAGTTGGCCCCTCCACTGGACCTTCACCGCTAAAATCCTCTTGGATCTTAACTGGCGATCCTATCTATTAACAATGGAAATTGGCTCCTCCTCATAACCCAAACTCTCATCTAGCTAAATAGTACTGAAGTCCAACACATGGGACAAGTCGGCATGATACCTCCGAAGCATAGACACGTGAAAAACTAGATGAACTCCCGATAAACTGGGGGGTAACGCAAGCTCGTAAGCTACCTCCCCAACTCACCTCAACACCTCAAATGGGACAATAAACCTTGGGCTCAGCTTGCCCTTTTTCCCGAACCTCATAACACCCTTCATTGGCGAGACATTCAAGAGGACCTTCTCGCCAACCATGAATGATACATCACGCGCCTTCTGATCTGCGTAACTCTTCTGTCTGGACTAAGCTGTGCTAAGCCTCTCTTGAATAAACTTTACCTTGTCCAAGGCATATTGCACCATGTTTGTACCGTATAACTTAGCCTCACCAGGCTCAAACCACCCGATAGGAGAACGACTGCCGACCATACAAAGCCTCGAATGGAGCCATCTCCATGCTAGACTGATAGCTGTTGTTGTAAGCAAACTCTGTCAAGGGCAAGAATTGATCCCACTATCCTCCAAAGTCAAGCACACATACTCTAAGAATGTCCTACAAAATCTAAACTGTCCGCCCTGACTACAATCGGTCTGCGGATGGAATGTTGTGCTAAGCTCTACCCGGGTCACCAACTCACTCTGAAAGGCTCTCCAGAATGGGAAGTGAAATGAGGGCCTCTATCTGATATGATGGACATAGGCACACCGTGCAACCGGACTATCTCCCGAATTTAAATTTGAGCCAATCTCTTTGAAGTGTAATTAGTCACAACCGGAATAAAGTGTGCCGACTTGGTCAACCTATCAACTATGACCCATACTGCGTCAAACTTCCACAAAGTCCGGGGCAACCCAACTACAAAGTCCATAGTAATGTTCTCCCACTTCCACTCTAGAATAGGCATCTGCTGAAGTAGGCCACCTGGCTTTGGTGCTCATACTTAACTTGCTAGCAATTCAAACACCTAGCCACATACTCCACTATGTCCTTCTTCATCCTCCGTCACCAATAATGCTGTCTCAAGTCACGATACATCTTCATCACACCCGGATGAATGGAACACCATGAACTGTGTGCTTCCTCTAGTATCCTCTCCCTCAGACCATCAACATTAGGGACACATAGGCGATCCTGGAGTCGCAAAACACCATCCTCGCCAATGGAAACCTCCTTGGCACTACCCTGAAGCACTGTCTATCTAAGAATTGCCAAATGTAGATCATCGAACTATCGGGCCTTGATCTGCCTCCCTAATGAACACTGAGCAACAACACACGCAAGAACTCGGTTGGGCTCTGAAATATCCAACCTCACAAGTCTGTTAGCCAAGGACTGAATGTCCAAAGCTAGTGGCCTCTCCTCTACTGGAATGAATGCCAAGCTACCCATACTCTCTGCTTTCTTGCTTAAGGCATCCACGACCACATTTGCCTTGCCCGGATGATAAAGAATGGTGATGTCAAAATCCTTCAGTAACTCAAGCCATCTACCCTGCCTCAAATTGAGATCCCTCTGCTTGAACAAATGATATAAGTTTCGATGATCAGTATAAACCTCACATGACACCCCATACAGATAATGCCTCCATATCTTAAGAGCATGAACAATCACGGCCAACTCCAAATCATGCACAAGATAATTATTTTCATGAATCTTCAGCTAACGCGACGCGCATATGCAATAACTCACCCCTCCGGCATCAATACACATCCCAATCTAATGCGCGAAGCATCGCAATATACCGTATACATCCCTGAACCGGAAGGCAACACAAGAACTGATGCTGTAGTCAAGACTGTCTTGAGCTTCTGAAATGTTGCCTCACAATCATTAGACCAACAGAAAAGAGTACCCTTCTGGGTCAATCTAGTTAGAGGTGATGCAATAGATGAAAAGCCTTGCACGAATCGCCTGTAATAGCCTGTTAGCCCCAGGAAACTCCTGATCTCGGTCACTGAAGTAGGACGTGGCCAACTCTGAACTACCTCAATCTTCTTGGGATCCACCTTAATACCCTCTACTGACACAACATGCCCCAAGAATACCACTGACTCTAGCCAAAACTCACACTTGGAGAACTTAGCATATAACATTTGCTCTCGCAAGGTCTGAAGCACTACTCTCATGCTGCTCGTGCTCCCCCAAGCTACGTGAGTATATCAAGATGTCGTCAATGAAGAAGATGACAAATGAATCAATACAAGGCCTGAACACCCTATTTATCAAGTCCATGAATGCTGCTGGGGCATTAGTCAAGCCAAAGGACATCACCAGAAACTTATAATGGCCATACCTAGTCCGGAATGCAGTCTTCAGAAGATCCAAGTCCCGAATCTTCAACTGATGATACCCTAACCTCAAGTCAATCTTAGAGAACACCCTAGCACCCTGCAACTGGTCAAACAAATCATCGATACGAGGCAGCAAATACTTGTTCTTGATGGTGACTTTGTTCAACTGGCTGTAATCAATGCACATCTGCATAGTCCCATCCTTCTTTTTCACGAATAACACTGTCGTACCCCAAGGTGATATGGGTCTAACAAACCCCTTTGCTAACAACTCCTCAAGCTCCTCCTTCAACTCCTTCAACTCTTTTGGAGCCATACGGTACGGTGGGATAGATATATGCTGGGTGCTTAGAACAAAATCAATACAGAAATCAATATCACGATCCGGTGACATGCCAGGAAGATCAGAAGGAAACACATCAACAAACTCCCGAACTACTAGAATTGAATCAATCATCGGAGACTCTGCAGTGGTGTCCCAAACATAAGCTAGATAAGCCAAACACCCCTTCTCGACCATAGGTCGAGCCTCCAGGAAAGAGATAACCCGACTAGATGTATCAACTGTGGAACCCTTCCACTCCAAGCTTCACAACCCTGGCATGGCTAATGTAATAGTCTTGGCATGTCAATCTAGGATGGCGTGATATGGAAATAACCAATCCATGCCTAGGATGATCTCAAAGTCGATCATATCAAGCAATAGGAGATCCGCTCTAGTCTTGAAACCATAGAATGTGACCACACAAGACCGGTAGATCCGATCCACAGCCACAAAATCGCCAACAGGAGTGGACACATGAATAAGAGTGCCCAAAGGCTCAGGATAAGTAACCAGGAAACGAGCAAACAGAGATGATACATATGAATAGGTAGACCCTGGATCAAATAATACCAAAGCATATCTACCATATACGGAAATAATACTTGTGATGACGGTATCTGAGGCCAATGCATCTGGCCTAGCCGGAAGGGCATAGAATCTGGCTGGAGCACCGGCTGGCTGCCCCCCACCTGACTGAGAAGTAGCTGGCTGACCTCTCCCTATCTAGCCTCCACCTCTAGGATGGGCTCTACCAGTCTGCCCCCCACCTCTAGACAGCTGGGCAACCGGTGCAGAAATCATGGGCTACTAACCCTGCTGTATTGCCTTACCTCGAAGCCTGGGGCAGTATCTCCTCATATGACCAAGCTCTCCGCACTCAAAACAACCCTGTGGTGTAGCGACCTGCTATCCTGATGGCTAACCCTGATGGCCTGTAGACCCACTGGAAGAAGCCTGGATAGCCGGTGGATGGTATGAACTCTCCGGCATAGTACTGAAATAGGAACCAAAAGAACCCTGGGGATCCGAATACCCACTGGAGGAACCCTAAATAGCTGGCGAGCGATAAGAACTCTCTAGCATGACACTGAAATAGGGGCACGCTGGAGCACCCCGAGCAGGTGGTGGTGCTGAATATGGGGGTCTGCTGGGTTGACCTCTCCCAAACTGACCTCTACCCCTATCCGGGGCACCTCTGAACTCTCTGGAGAATCTATCCCTCTTATCCTACTGCATCTGCTCTCTACCCCATAGACGGTAGCCCTCAATCCTCCGAGCAATCTCTACTACTAGCTAATAAGGAGTCCTATCTCCACCTCTTGGGCCATGCTAGCCCTTATGCCAGAATGCAACCCTGCAATGAACCTCCACACCCTCTTTGCGTCAGTACGAAGTATCATCAATGCATGACGGGATAACTAAGAAAACCTCGCCTCATAGTCGGTCACATACATCTGACCCTACTCAAGCTGCTCAAACTGATATCGCAACTCTTCCTTCTCAGAGGGTGGGATATACCTGTCCAAGAATAATTGTGTGAACTGACCCCAAGTGATGGGAGGAGAACCTGCTGGCCTGCCAAGAACATAGGACTACCACCATCTATGGGCCCTGTCCTCTAGCAGAAAAGTAGTGAAGTCAACTCCATGCGACTCCAATATCCTCATGTTGTGCAGTCTGTCCCTGCACCTATTGATGAAATCCTGGGCATCCTCATGACGCTCACCCTCGAATATAGAAGGGTGAAGTCTAATCCATCTATCCAGTAACTTATGTAGGTCACCATCCGCAGCTGGTCTAGGCTCGGGCACCACTGCAGCAACTGGCTAAGCCCCATCCGCGGGTAGTGCACCTGAAGTCTGATACACTGTAGCTGCATAACTAGGAGCCTGAGCAGTAGGGGTCTGTGCTCCCCCTCATGCCTGTGAGGTAGCTGGATCTGCTGGAAATAAACTAGCCTGAGTCATGGTGTCCATGAACTGCAGCATACGGCCCATGACCTCCTAGAAACCCAGTGCTATCATAAAGTCCACTAGGGTAGGCTCAGCTACGGGCACCTCGCCCTACTCCTCAATGATAGGATCTCCCGCAGGATCTACTGGTGGCACTACTAGGACAACTCTGGGATGCCCTCGTCCCCTACCTCGGGCCGGTGCCCTCCCCCGGCCTCTGCCTCGGCCTCGAACAACGGGGGGAGCAGCTCCTCCCGTGTCTAGAGCATCAGTCGTACGTGTCCTTACCATCTGTGAGAGGATAGAAAAGGGAAATTTAGTATACCAACCAATGCACGATAGGAAATGAATAAAGAGTAGTTTTTCTAACACCCTATAGCCTCTCGAAGATAAATACAGATGTCTCCGTACCGATCTGCAAGACTATATTAGGTTTGCCCATGAATTGTGAGACCTACGTGAACCTAGTGCTCTGATACCATATTGTCATGACCCATTTCAATTACAGGTCATGATGGCGCCCAACACCATTATCAGGCAAGCCAACGCGGAAGTCTAATTAAGTGTTCACTTTACTATACCAAACATGTACTACAATTTCCAATAAAGAAGTTAAAACCAGTGATAATCCGTAATGTATTCCCAAAATAGTTATACAATTCCAAAAAGAATAGTCTACTAATGTGTGTGCCAAGACCTGGTGTCACAAGTTGTGGGCAACTAGTAGAACATACAAAAGAATAAATCTATCCTACTATCTGAAATAGAATAGACAACAAAAATAAAGAGAGACTCCATCAAGCTGTTGAATGGCACAAGAAGGGAGCAGCTCACCGTGGAAGTCTCAGACTCTAATCAGGGATGCGCACCAGACTGATATCTAGATGTACCTGCCTCATATCCTTTACAATTAAATACAGAAGCATAGTATGAGTACATAAACAATATTTACCCAGTAAGTATCCCATCTAATCTCGAAGAAGTAGAGACGAGAGGTCGACTTGATACTTACTAGTGTCAAATAATATAATAAAGTGTGATATTAAGCATGGAAGTCCTAATTAATTTACAGTTTGTATCAAGAAGTAATAAGTCATGTCCTTAACAATATTACAGGTAGCCATTTACATTTCAAAACACTCAACAAACCAAGTCATGAATAAAATTTCACATAGATATCATGCGCACATTATGCCAAGGTCGACGGCCTGATCCAACAGAAAAGAAACTGTGCATTGAGAGGGTCGAATGCCGCGAACCATAGATGCATCTATTTCTACCAAGGCGATCGACCCGATCCACAAATATCAATTGTCATCAGGAAAGCACATGAAGGCTCATTCATATTCAAATAAAATTCATACAATTGTTCAACAAGTACATATGTTCACTTGTGTTCATAGCAAATTCTCTAGTATATCCTAAGTGATCACATTGGCAAGAAAATATATAAACATTCGCAAATATAGCATGATACGAGTCCTAAACTACCCGGACAATTAACATAATAGTAGCTACGCACGGACACTCATCACCTAGTGCGTAGGTAGCCCCCGCATTTAGTGGTAATTTATTCAATTATTACACTTATGGGGATAATTCCCTCTTATAAGGTTAGAAAGGAGACTTACCTCGCTCCAAACGGTACTTCCAATACCAAGAACGAGCCAGGACACTCAATTTGGAGCCGAACGATCCAAAACTAGTTAAATGGGGTAGGAACGAGTAAATACAAGCTCACAAGATCTCATTCTAACTATTAAAGCAATTTTCCAACCTTAAACACAAGTTTCTTAAAATTCGACCCCAGGCTCACGTGCTCGGATTCCGAAATTTTTCGATGAAAGTTGTTCTTTGTAACCTAAGGTCAATAATATATGATTTCTTATTCATTTCATAACAAATTTCGTGGTTAAATATAACTCTTATCAAAACCATAGGTTTTGCTCTAATCCCTTGATTTTTCCTAATCTTTATGTGTTAATCCACTCAAAACTCAAGTATTAAACTTAGAAGTAAGGGGGATGAACTTACCTCAAGATTATAGGAGGAAATCTTCTCTCAAGAGCTCCAAAATCGCCAATACACGAGTGCAACATGGGCAAAAATGGCTGGAGCCCGTATTAAATGAAGCTCACTGCTTTAGTGATTTCCGCGTCTGCGGTCCTGGGCCGCACCTGTGCCTACTGCATCTGCGGAAATATGCCCGCTTCTGCAAAATCTCAACCGGGCTGCTAGGCTGCATCTGCGAGAGGCAAGCCGCATTTGCGTCTCCGCTTCTGCTTCGGGCCTGGCCAAGCTTGGCCGTATCTGCGAGAGGTTGACCGCTTCTGCGGTCTCGCACCTGCGGCTGACCAACTGCAGGTGTATGACAGATAGCTGGAGCTTCAACTCCTTCCCAAAATTTCCAACTTCTCCCGAGCCTCGCCCGATTGACTCTCGGGGTTGCCGAGCCCCGCCTGAACATACCGGCAAGTCTGAATTCATGAAACGGACCCACTCGAACCTTCGGAATGCCCAAAACAACGCTGAATCTAAGAATCACCCCCTAAAACCAATTGGTTCAAACTTATGAACTTCAAGTTCTTCAATTTACTTCTAACGTGCCGAAACGTACTTAAACTACTCGGATTGATACTACATTTTGCGGGCAAGTCTTAATATTATATTGGACCTGTACCGCACTTCGGAACCAACATACGGTCCCGATACCAACATGATCATTAATTAGTTATTTTCTTTAAATCCTTAGAATTTCAGTTTAACAATTTCTAATAAAAATTCATTACTGATGTTAGGGACCTCGAAATTTGATTCCGGGCATACACCCAGGACCCAGACCGTCAAAATACAAATTCGGGTCCATTTACTAAAAATATTGACCAAAGTCAAACTTAGCCTTTTAAGAAAATCTTAAGGAATCAAATGAGCCTATTTCAACACAAACTCTTTCAAATCCCGAACCAACCATCCCCGCAGGTCGTAAATTAGTTAAAGCAAGCGCTGAAATTTTTATTTAGGGGGACGGGGTTCTAAAATGTAAAACAACTAGTCGGGTCGTTACATTCCGTTGCTAACTTCTTTTAAAGTCTAGCCAGAACGCATGGTCCTGGCCTCCATCATGGACAGGACCTTTCAACGTTTCATTTGCAATTTCATCAAAGTTTTCCGTAAAAATTTTATAAGAGCAAAATTGCATAAATTCCTACATAACTTGAAACTAGACTTAGTTAAACATGAATATCACATTATCACTAATTAGATAAAAATTTCACAGATTCCATTAAGTTTTATATTACAAATAAAGGCTTAACCTTCAAATTAAAGAAATCTATACTAGACAAACTCAACCCAATTTCTTCATAAGTGGCATAAAACCTTGCAATCTACAATAAGAAAAGCAATAAAATGAGGATACTGATCCTCTAAGGACTAAATACACATTAGATAAAATACATGTCAACTTAGCCATAACTAATAGATAAATTTCCTCTTTTTTTTGACTTAAACATAAGGAAATCACCACATGCAGGCTAGATTTAGATCATTTTCATCTAAAATAATTTGCACAAAAAGAAATAATGAATCAGGGATGCTCATGGGGATAAAGATCAGCAAAGGTCTCAAGCCTTAAAACATTACAAACCCATTATAAGGGAAATTCATTAAAAAAAAAGTGCAACTCAACTTACTACTAGCAATCATACCATCATGAAAACTTCATTCATTTCATAAGTTCATAAGGTATTGGCAAAATACCTGGAAAAAGATGAATATAGAGAAAGGATTAGTACCTAATGAAGTTAGGAACTCCAAAAAGAAAAATTAGCTATGGAGCAAGAAAAAAACACAACCAAAAGTGCCAGAAAAGAACAAGCTTCCAATGTGCACACAAATATTTTAACAGGGACTCAAAAAGCTGGAGAACCTCTTATTCTTTTTTTTTTTTTAAAATTTCTTCAAAATAATTTTTTTCCAAATTCTTAGCTTTTTAAGTGTTATTGCGAGTGAGTGAATATTCAGAGTATTGACGTATGTGTATGAAGGAGTGTGAGGTCTCTTATATAGAGTGTAGGAGCGTGCTTTTGTGCAAAAAAAGAGATAGGGAGTGTGAGAATATTCTGCCAGCTCCCTAAAAATCAGGGAATTGGCATCTTTGCTAACCAATTTTTGACTGTTGTGTTTATTCAAACATTCTCTTCTTGCTTACGACCCTTCTTCTTCTAATTTTATCCCTTTCTACCCTCCAAACTGTGACCTAATTAACTTATTTTAATGTTTTTTGTCCCTACCACTAGGTTCTAGAACATCCCAGCCAAACTAACAGAATGATTCCCTAAAATTCCTATTTCTTTTAACCCTTCTAGTATTTCTGCCAATTATATTTCTACACCCCTTATTTTTAACTCCATCCTTCTTTTCTTTTTAATTTCAAAACAAAGCCCAAAATCACATACACTTATCATAAAACAGATTATTGGATTAACCCTTAACCTAAAATGTAAGACATCAATGAAATCATTAAAACGAAAACTAAAATTCTTAAAGACTATAGAGGGATCAACTCAGTATTCAAACATACTAATAATCCAATTAACTAAAATAAAAGTAATGCACGGGAATGGGCAAACAGAACTTTAAATCATGCAAAACCCAACAAAAAAATATGAAGTAACAAAATGAATACCTAGATATGCAATTGACCATAAAATAAAATAAAAATAGAGGGTACCTTCTTGGAAGAAATTCAAACAAAATTACTGACGATTGAGCGACATTTTGACCTCATTTGGATGATCATGCAATGAGTTAAGATTAACATCAGTCAATTGCTCTTATCAAAGCAATCGACTGATGACAATTTAAAACTCAAAAGACCAAAAAAATCTCAACAAAGAACGGCTAGGGCTCAAACAATTTTCAGATTTGAAAATCGAGGGATTTGGCAAGGATTTCGGAAAAATTGATGGGATATTAGATATATGGGAGATCCGGGGGTTGTAGAGTGAAGATTTTGGAGGGATTTGGTGTGTGGCCGCCAATCACAAGGGTTTGAAGGAAACTAGGGTGGCTAGATTTTGGAATGAGGATGAGAGAGATTAAAAATGAAGAGGTTTTAGGAATTTGGGGGGTCAGTTAGGACAGTATTATAGGATGGGGTGGGTAGTTACGGACCGTTGGATTAACTGAGATGAGGTTTGAGATTGGAGGGGTAAAAAACAGGATCATTTTGGGTTTAAAGGGGCTGGACCGAATTTTGAAGGTCTGGACTGGAGCGGATTTGTGATAAATTGGGCCGTTGATATTATTTTTGGCCCAAAACATAAGCAAAACCAAGCATACTCTTTAATTCCTTTCTTTCTTTCCTTTTTTTCGTTTTCTTTGATTTAAAAATTCTTAACAAATCAATTAAAAATCCTAAATTAGCTCCTAACTTAAAATTAATTTACCAAATTAAAACTACTTACCTATTTTCTAACGTTTAAGTAATTAAATACTTAACATTGATGAAAGAAAATTATTAAAAATTTGAAACTAAAAGCTAAAAAAATAACTATTGTACTTTTTTGTGATTTTCATTTGATAATGTAATTAATTAATGTAGATAAATCCTAAATACAAACAAAAATCTAGAATACTATGCAATGAAGATTTAGACATTTATATGGTATTTTTCATGATTTTAAAATATTAAATGTGCTAAAAAATGCAACTAAATACAAACAAACAATTAAAAAGAAATCCTAAGATTCTATAAAATTAAAACAATTGGAAAAATTTATTTTTGTGGATTTTTAGGAGTATTTTCCGTCGGATAAAAATTACGTGCTTACAACTGCCCTTATTTGCTCAAAAACATAAAGAGTTTTCGGGCAAAGATAAAATGAGCAATTACGAGCAATTTTGCCTGGTTGACACTCTATTCGGAAGTATTTTGAAAAAGTTTAACTGAACCTTGCTTAGGAGGTTGCCTACATATCCTTGACTATAAAGTAATCAGGTTAGTGTAGTTCCAAAAATTTTGGTATCTGTGACTATCGAGAAGCTTTGATCCCACTGCTGTTGCTGTTGTTACTGCTTGCTGAACTTCTTATGACACCAAACTAAAAAATGAAAAGAAACTAAACAAGTCTATCAGCTACGAGTTACAAATTCCTATGTACAAGCCTTTTGAAGCTTGATCTTGAGTCTTGGCCTATTTTTTACACAGACTCTGATCTAAATCTTGATGCTTGCTTGTAGCAAGTGCTAGTTCATCCTTCTATGGCTTTTTCAGATAAAAACGGGACATGCAAAACTTGTGACTTCAGTCATGTCTTGAGTAGTCCATACCCTTTCATCCGCTTCTACATTTTAGATTCATTCCCTTTTCTTTTCTTTTCTTTATCTCGAACCCGTTCCTCGAGGTAAAACCTGCTCAGACACCAAAATAAATAAACAAAGGAATATTTTCTACCCCAATTTTCACTAGAAAAATTTCATGAGTTATTTGTAATAAAACTCTATACTATATTATAATTTTGAAGGCAAAAAAGGTTGGGGTTGGTGTACTGTAAGAAAATAGAGACTAAGGAGTGGAAACCCTATGTCTAAAATAAAAGAAACTAGGGAGTGGAGACCCTATGTTGGAAAAAAGATTACGAAGAGGAGACACTATGTGTAAAATAACTTCAATTAGGGAGTGGAGACCCTATGTTGGAAAAACATACTAGGGAGTTGAGACCCTATGTCTAAAATAATATCAACTAAGGAGTGGAGACCCTTTATTGAAAACGCAGACTAGGGAGTTGCGACCCTATGTCTAAATAACTTCAACTAGGGTTGGATACCCTATGTTAGAAAAGAGACTAGAGAATGGGGACCCTATGTCTAAAATAACTTCAACTAAAAAGTGGAAACCCTATGTTGGAAAAGAGACTAGGGAGTGGAGACTCTATGTCTAAAATAACTTTAACTAGGGAGTGGAGACCCAATATTGGAAAAGAGATTAGAGAGTGGAGACCCTATGTCTAAAATAACTTCAACTAGGGAGTGAAGACCTTATGTTGGAAAAGAGACTAGGGAGTGGAGATCCTATGTCTAAAATAACTTCAACTAGGGAGTGGAGACCCTATGTTGGAAAATCAGACGAGGGAGTGGAGACCCTATGTCTAAATAACTTCAACTAGGGGGTGGAGACCGAATGTCGGAAAAGAGACTAGGGAGTGGGGACCCTATGTCTGAAATAACTTCAACTAGGGAGTAGAGACCCTATGTTGGAAAAGAGACTAGGGAGTGGAGACCCTATGTCTAAAACAACTTTAACTAGGGAGTTGAGACCCTATGTTGGAAAAGATACTAGGGAGTGGAGACCCTATGTCTAAAATAACTTCAACTAAGGAGTGGAGATCCTATGTTGGAAAAGAGACTAAGGAGTGGAGACCCTATGTCTCAAATAAAATCAACTAGGGAGTGGAGACCCTATGTCTAAAATAAAATCAACTATGGAATTGAGATCCTATGTTGGAAAAGAGACTAGGGAGTGGAGACCTTATGTTTGAAATAAAATCAACTAGGGAGTGGAGACCCTATGTTGGAAAAGAGACTAGGGAATGGAGACGCTATGTCTTAAATAAAACCAACTATGTATTGAAAACCTTATGTTGGAAAAGAGACTAGGGAGTGGAGGCCCTATGTCTCAAATAAAATCAACTAGAAAGTGGAGACCATATGTTGGAAAAGAGACTAGGGAGTAGAGACCCTATGTCTAAAATAAAACAAACTAAGAAGTGGAGACCTTATATTGGAAAATGCAGCTAGGGATTGGAGACCTTATACTATCATGGTTTTGTACTTTTTTTCTTTTCTTTCTTTTATTATTAAGAGGATGAATAAAATGCGGGAAAGAATTGGAGAAAACTTCCCTTTTTGGAGTTGTTGCTACTGCGAAGCTATTTTTAGCCTCCGTGCGGTTTCTTTTGGTTGAACCTGCTTTATATAGGGTTGCCTTTTGATTGCACCTGTTTCTTATTTTTTCAAAAAAAAAAAATAACAATTTATCAGTTTGAAACGGTGGTTGATTTTGCGGCCTTGATTGTTTCAGTCACTTGATCTCAGACTGACTTCTTTGATGGTATTTTCAATTGGCTGTTTCTTGAAAACTAATTTCAATTATAGCCTCTAAGAAACCTTGGCTTTTCCAAAACTTTACCATGACGGTTAGTCGCTTGGGACTTAACCTTTTTCTACTTTATTTTGCCTTTGTGGGCATTTGACTTTCTTTCTTTCAATTTTTAAATCCAAAGCATTGGGGAATCCTTGGCTTTTCAAACCTTGCCAAGGTGGTTAGTCGTGTGGGACTCAACCTTTTCAACTTTATTTTGCCCTTATAGGCACTTCAATTTAATTTCCTTCTTTCGAGAGTTTTTGATTTCAAATCATCGGCCACCACAACCAATCGAGGTTGAATTGATGCCCATGCAAATATTAACTTGTATTATATGAGAACCCTGTAAATCGGTCTTACCATCCCTTCTCTGTCTTAGTTTCATAACAGAGTTGGACTGAAAGGAATTCAAAGAAAAACAACAGTGGAATAGAGAGAAAGAGAGAAGGACTTATCTGGAGTACATGCAAACTTCAATGAACATGACATGCCTCTTGGACTAGATGCTTGATCTGTGTAAATCATCCGACTCTCAGAAATTCATTACAACTTTGCCTCAAAATTGAGAAACCTTGCACAAGACTGTGTCGATGTCGATTGCTAAGAAGATCCTATTTTTGATTATTGGCGCCCTTTACGTGTTCTCACCAGCTGACCTCTCTCGTTTCTCTTCTCACCATCGCCTTATAGTGCTCTTTGCGAGTTTTCACTAACAAGATTCTCTCGTTTTTAATTTCTCTACTTACCATCACCTTACGGTGCCCGTGAGGATTTTCACCAACTAGACTCTCTCATTTCATTTCTCTCATTTTGGTCGCATCAAATCCAAGCAACTGTATCTTTTTTGATCGGTCGGAAGGATTTGAAAAGGATTCGGGTAAAAGAAATTTGGATTGAATTACAACTTTTGAACCTTTCAAGCAAAATCGTCAACGATACATTATAACATCTGCCCAGTTTCAACTTTTGGGGGAATGTGGATTTTGTTTTGGTGTGACTGAACCCAGAGAGAGGCTGCCTTCATATCCTTTCAGAATCAAGTCGAACGTAGTTCAAGGAACTTTGTTTTGATTTTATTTGGTCTTTTCTTTTCTTTTTTTCCAATTTTGTTTCATTTTTTAACAATAGCATCCAGATTCCAAAGTGGGTAGTCAAAGAAAGGGAACCGTCTCAAATGTTTGCAAAGGGTTGATAGTGTCTAGGTAGCGAGGATGAAAGCCTTCGTCATCCCAATCAGAGAGCATTAGAGCTGCATAAACGGGTCAAACATAATACCTTTAGACCGCATCTGCATTGACAGTTTTCTTAGAGTCATTTCCTTCGTTGTCTCCCAAATACAACGCTCCCATCTGTAGCACTCTTCTTATAATGTATGGACCTTTCCAATTTCGAGCAAATTTTCCTTTGGCTTCTTCATCATGTGGGAGAATACGTCTTAGAACGAGTTACCCCACTTTGAATTTTCTAGGCCGCACTTTCTTATTGTAGGCACGGGCCATTCTTTGTTGGTACTACTACCCGTGGCAAACTGCGGCCATCCGCTTTTCATCGATCAGAGTCAACTGTTCCAAACTGGTTTTGACCCATTCATCATCCTCAATCTCGGCTTTGACAATGATCCGAAGAAAGGGAATCTCAACCTCTACAAGTATTACGGCTTCCGTGCCATAAACTAATAGGTAGGGCATGGCCCCAACTGATGTGCGCACGGTGCTTCAATATCCCAATAGTGCAAAAGGCAGCTTTTCATGCCATTGTCAGGAATCTTGAATCATTTTCCTAAGGATCTTCTTGATATTCTTATTTGCAGGTCCAATGACACCGTTAGCTTTGGGCCGATAAGGGGTAGAATTACGATGTATAATTTTAAATTGTTTGCATACCTCCCTCATCAAGTGGCTGTTTAGATTTGCAACATTATCTGTAATGATAGTTTTAGGAATACCAAAATGACAAATAATGTTGGAATGCATGAAGTCCACCATCACTTTCTTGGTGATGTCTTTAGAAGTGATTGCTTCGACCTACATTGTGAAATAAACAATGGAAACCAAGATGAATCTGTGCCCATTTGAAGCTTTTGGCTCTATTGTCCTAATAACATACATACCCCAGGCAACGACGACCAAGGTGTTGACATAGGATGTAACTCTGAAGGCGGTGCATGGATTTGGTCAATGTGTATCTGGCATTGATGACACTTCCGAACGAAACTGAAACAATTCTTTTCCATGGCCATATAGTAATAACCTGCTTGGAGGTTTTTCTTTGCAAGGATATACCCGTTCATGTGAGGTCCACATACTCCCGAATGTACTTCATTCATGATTTGTTGAGCTTCTCAAGAATCTACGCACCTCAAAAGATTCAGATCTGGAGTTCTTTTGTATAGGACCTCTCCACTTAAAAAGAAACTACTGGCAAGCCTTCTAATAGTTCTCTTTTGATCTCCACTAGCCTACTCAGGATATTCTTTTGTTTTCAAAAACCTTTTGATATCATGATACCATGGATAAACATCTGGCTCTATTTCTATTGCGTTACATTAACCATACCTTTCTCGAATTTAATTTTCCAACAGGTCAATATGGACATTACCCGGGTACGACGACATTGAGGCCAAAGTAGCTAGTGCATCAGCTAGCTCATTGTGGAATCGAGGAATATACCTGAACTTGACGGACTTGAACCATTTGCTGAGATCTTCCACGTGGTGCCTATATAGAATGAGTTTGATGTCTCGAGATTCCCATTCACCTTGGGCTTGCCGAATAATCAACTCAGAATCTCCCATGATTAAAAACTCATCTACATCGAGATCAACTACCATATTCATGCCCATAATGTAGGCTTCATACTCGGCAGTGTTGTTTGTACAGAAGAAACAGAGCTGGTCTGTGGCCGAATAGTGTTGACCTGTGGGCAAAATCAAAATTGCTCCAATCTCGACACCTTTTTGCATTTACTGCCCCATCAAAGAATACTTTCTAGGCATTAGTGTTACTACTTCAACCGAGTTTACTTCCTCGTCCGAAAAGTAAGTGCTTAGGGGTCGCTATTTATCATCGATCGAGTTTTCAGCTAGATGATCCGCCAAGACTTGGGTTTTCATCGCCGTGCGAGTGACATAAACAATGTCAAACTCGGTGAGAAGGATCTACCATTTTGTTATCCTTCCAGTGGGCATTGGCTTCTGGAATATATACTTCAAAGGATCCATCCTGGTTATGAGATATATTGTGTAAGCCAGCAAATAATGTTTGAGCTTCTGTGCGACCCAAGTTAGGGTGCAACAAGTTCTTTCCAACAAAGTGTATTTAGCTTCATAACTAGTGAACTTCTTGCTCAGATAAGATATGGCTTGCTCTCTCTTCCCGGTCACATCGTGTTTCCCCAGGACACAACCGAAAGAATTTTCCAAGATTGTCAAATACAAAAACATAGATCTCCCCATCTTGGGTGGAACCAACACTGGCAAATTCGACAGATATTCTTAGATTTTATCAAAAGCTTCTTGACACTCATCTGTCCATTTGATTGCTACGTCTCTCTTTAATAACTTAAATATGGGTTTGCACATGGTAGTAAGCTGAGCAATGAATCTGTTCAATCTTCCTAGCAAACTTATGACCTTTTTCTTGGTTTTCGGAGGTGACAAATCCCAGATAGACTTTATCCTTCTTGGATCTAACTCGATGCCCCTCTGACTGACTATAAACCCAAGAAGTTTTCCAGACGGAACTCCAAATGCACATTTAGCTAGATTCAACTTCAAGTCATACCTATGCAAACGCTTAAAGAACTTCCTCAGATCTCGCCCGTGGTATTCTTGCGTTCTGGATTTAATGATCACATCATCCACATACACCTCAATTTCTTAGTGCATCATGTAATGGAAAATAGCAGTCATAGCTCTCATGTATGTTGCCCCTGTGTTTTTCAGAACGAATGGCATGACCCTATAATAGTAATTGCCCCAATGTGTGGTAGAAGCCTTCTTTTCTGCGTCCTCTTCATCCATCAGAACCTAATGATACCCAACATAATAATCCATGAAAGACTGTATCTCGTGTTATCACAGTTGTCAACAAGAATGTAGATGTTTGGAAATGGAAAGTTGTCCTTGGGGCTTGCTTTGTTCAATTCCCGGTAATCAACTCACACTCGAGTTTTCCCATCTTTCTTCGATACTGGAACCACATTAGCCAACCATGTGGTATATCGGACCACTCGAATCACACCGAATTTTAGTTGTTTGGTGACTTCTTCCTTGATATTATCACTGATGTCCATTTTGACCTTTTTTTCTATTGGACCGGTGGATAACCGGGATAAGTTGGCAATTTATGTACCACCAAACCAATGCTCAGCCCTGGCATATAATCATAGGACCATGAAAACACATTTTTGATGTCAAACAAAACTTGGATCAGGGCATCTTTAGTTCTTTCATCGGTGTGAATGCTTATCATGGTTTCTCAGATCTCTTCTGGACTGCCCAAATTAACTAGCTTGGTTTCATTTAAATTTGGCTTAGCCTTATTCTTAAATTGTTCCAATTCTCGAATTATTTCCCTAAAAGCCTCATCTTAATCATATTCTAGTTCTTGATTCATTATTTCAAAGTTAAACAGCGTTTTAGGTTCTAGGCATGAAGTCCGCAAGCATATCATGTTATTTAAGTCTGCATTATTAGAACTGAAAAGAAAAATATTAGAAAAATAGAAAAAATCAGAAGAAAAAAAAGAGACATCTATGGATGATGAAATATTGATTTCATTTCATTGAATTGAAGATATGAGGGTTTACATCAAAATTAAAAGATAATAAAGTAAAAATATTCGAGTTACACTCTCAAATAACTCGTAATGTAGAAGAGATGGCAAGATTGGACTACTGGGACTCCCGTCTGACAGGGAATGGGCTAGCTTTCCAATTCTAGAGCTTGGTATCTAGTCTCATTTACTGCACCTTGGCATTGCTCGTGCCTTCCCCTGGCTAGACCATGTGAGACTCATATATCATTTATTTTAAGGCTTCATAAATATCATCAATTTCTTCGGCCGTGAAGGCCTTTTCTTCTTCTTCCATATATTTTGGTTTGACAAATGATTTGGCGAGATGCAAAATGGGTTGGGGAAGGACCCACCCTTTTTCTTTGCGCTCATCAGCCCATATTCTGTCGGCTCCTACAGCTCTGAAACCCACACCAAAAAACTTCGCATTGGAAATTGAAGTAATAGGTCTGTGATTCCTTGTAGAGAGACATCGAGCCCATTTTCGGGCTTGTACCCATGTCTAATCATTCGAGTAACGACCATGACGTAGGCATTAGACAAGCAAGGTTGAGATAATAGGGCCCTTCTTCACATTGGTCGGCAACTATAATCTCAAAGGCCCGGTATACAATATACTTGCTGCCTTCCCTAGATTCAAGGCACGGTAATGAAGGGTCCCTATAGATGGACTGCTTGTCCTCTCCATAGAAAACAATTTCTTAATTTTCATATTCAAATTTGACCATTTGGTAAAGAGTGGAGGGAACAGCTCCGGCTGCGTGAATCCATGGTCTTCCCAAGAGGAAATTGTATGAGGTGTCCATGTCCAAATCCTAGCAAGTGACCTCAAAATCAACAATGCCAATAGTCAAAATCAGATCAATTTCTCCTATGTGTCTCTCTTGACCCCATCAAAAGCCTGCACACAGAAATTGTTAGCTCGGATTCTTTTCGTTCCAATCTCCATTCTCTGGAGTGTCGAGAGAGGGAAAATATCGACCTCAAAACCACCATCTAGCATTACCCTCTTCATATAATAACCTTCATATTTGACAGTCAAGTGAAGGGCTTTGTTGTGGGCGGCTCCCTCTGGGGGCAAATCATCGCGGCTGAAAGAAATGCTATTGACCTTAAAGAATCACTCGGCCATTCTCTCTAATTGTTCAAGAGAAGTATCAACGGGTACGTATGCCTCATTTAGTGTTTTAAGGAGCACTTTCTGGTGTTCGTTCGAGCTTAGCAGCAGAGATAAGAGTGAGACCTGGGAAGGAGTCTTCCGAAGCTGGTCAACTATTGCATATTCTGAAGTTTTCATTTTTCTGAAGAACTCTTCTTCTTCCTCACTGCTTAAAGGTTTTTTGGATGGCAACCATTTATCCCTGTTCAATTTAGATTTCTTTAACTCTTCTGGGTTGTGGTACTTCCCAGACTGATTCATTTCATTCACTTCACCCATGAACTCTTTTCCCTTATAGGTAACCACTATTCTATTGTAATTCCAGGGGACTGCGGTGGGATCTCTTATAAGGCTCTATAGTATGCGGTTGATAACCACGAGCTCAGTCAGTCTTGGGGGAATTACCGCCCCCCACGCCACATAGGTCCCGTTTGGCACATAGAATCTCGACACATTCAACATAGTTTTCCTTTGCTCAAATTTCTTGGGAATGTTCAAGATGAGCTGTTCTTTTCTTGGGGCCTTAGGAACATAGAGAATTGCGTTCTTAGTAGGTGCTGCCCAAATCTTTGTTTCTACAGCTTGAGGAATCAGAGTGATCTTCTTCTCAGTTTTGGCTTGTTTCACTGCAGCTTTGGGTCTTGCCTCTGGATCGACGATGGAAATGATGGCTATCAATGCTGGATTAAATTCCTTTTCATCCTAAATCATTCTAATGATTAGCCCATTGTTGTGTGCCGGTAGTGGATTGTTGGTCACATTAGGGACTTCCTCGTCCCTCAACACAACTCTTTTTTGTTCTATCAAGCTTTCAACTGCCCTGTTAAGGGTCCAACAGTCCTCTGTATCATAGCCCTCTACTCCAGAGTGGTAAGCACACCTGGTACCGGCCCGGTATGATAGGGATTCGTGATTTTGCCAATTGGGGAAGGGGGTACCAGTTGCAACAGACCTAGTTGGATCAACTTCTAGAGCAGGTTGAAATAGGATTCACCAATAGGGGTGAAATTGTTTCACCTGGGATATGTTGGTGGTTGTTTTGTGGTGGACAGGGGTTATACAAAGCTTGGTAATGATGGTTATTTCTAGGAGGTGAAGCTAGAGCTTGGTTGTAGTACTGATGTGGCCATGTATAGGGTTGGGCATTCACCCCCGCTTATTGAGGCGGTACCACGACATAGGCTGCATCTTGATCGGAATAGTAGTGTTGCGGGGTTCTTGGCGAGATGTAAGAGTGATCAAATGATCGGCGGGGCCATCTTGAACCTGAATCCATCATGGCTCCTTCCTCCCTCTTTTTACGACTAGCTAAACCCCATGATCCGTTCTGGATGGCTTGGGAGGTGGCTTTCAAATCAGCTTGACTCAATATTCGGCTAGTTTTCAGACCGTTCTCTACCATTTCCCCGTTTTTGATTCCCTCCACTAACGGTTTGCCCATAGAGGACATCATATTCTTAAAATAATCGGCTTCTTGGGCCTGCAAGAAGACTATAACTATTTCAGTCTCATCTATGGGCGGCTTTACTCTGGTGGCCTACTCGTGCCATTTAATAGCATACTCGCAGAAGCTTTCGCGGTTTTCTTATTCAAGTTAGACATGGAGTTCCTGTCTGGAGCCATGTCGACATTATACTGGAATTGTCTAACAAAATCTCGGGCTAAATCATCCCATGTGCCAGTGGGAGATTTCCTGATCAATATACCATTCCGAGGCAATTCCTATCAGGTTTTCCCCAAAATAGGCCATCAACAACTTTTCTTTCCCACCACCCTATTGCATCTGGTTGCAGTATCTCTTAAGGCGAGCAATTGGGTCTCCATGCCCATCATACTTCTCAAACTTTGCATTTTAAAGCCGGCAGGTAGATGGACATTTAGGAACATGCAGAAGTCCGAATAAGAAACACTTTTTTGGCCACTCAGGCCTTGTATATTTTTAAGCTTTGCTCCAAGCTTCTCATTTTCCGAACCATTTCTTCATGCTTGGGGTTCCTGATGTTTGGCCAAAATGCATATACTTAATCATTGTTGCCTCACATTCTAGTACTTTTAATAATCTTTTGAGTATTAATTATATTTCTTTATGATTAATATTATATTTTATTTGTGTAGGAATAAAGCGGTATGAAGATGAAGATATTTGGAGCAAAATTAAATAAAACATGTCTTTGTTTGCACACACAACAAACACCAAGAAGGGAATTGATGTAAAGGGAGGATTTGAAGGTTGGAAACTTACTGTCTCCAGCACCAGGGCCAGTTGCCCTGGATGCTGGAGGTGGGGTTTTTTCTATTTTGCCCGGGACAATGTTATTTCGGCCCTACACGGTCCCAACTCGTATAAAAGGGTCCTAAACCTAATTTTGAGGAGATCTAACATATATTGAAGGAGAACTCAGGTAGAGGAACACACACCATGCTTGGAGGAAGCCTCTAACTAGTTTTTCTTCTCTTTTCTTCTTTTAGTTTCATAGTGTATTAGTTCCAGAGTTTTGGATGTTGTATGAACGTTGTAGTTTGAATCTTGAATTATTCTTATTATTTTATTTTATTGGTTTATTTATTCAATCTTGCGCTTAATTATTTGATTGCTTGATCACCAATTAAATACTATCTACGAATCTAGGATTGAACTCGGGAGAGGGAATTCTAGATTGCATATAAGATTGAGTAGAGCAATATCTTAACTCTGATGGGGGGAGGATTTGCGGTTAGGATAGGAATATAACTAATTGCCTTTCTTGGTTACTATACATGAATTATTAATGTGTTCTTGTTAATTCTAATTCCATATGAATATAAGCGTTAGATTAGCTTGAATAGGCGAGTAGTACTTCAAGAGAAGGCTATGAGCAATATTAACCTTGTCAACCAATAAACCAAATAAATTAATTAGACGATTTAAGTGAAAAACTCAACGGAATTGTTATCCAACCCATAGCTCTAGAATATTCTCTCCCATTGAATTCATCTTTAAGCTTGTCGTTGTTTTCTTTAATCTTTTAATTTGTTACTCTAGATTAAATTTTACTCAAATACTCATACCTTAGAATTCACTTGAATAGATTAATTGTTTGGTTTTATTTAGTTGATAGTTAATCACAAGTCCTGGTGGGTACGATATCAGAACTTACAATCCTATATTACTTGTCGACCACGTATAGTTGCGTGTGCGTTTGGGAGCAACAGTTCCTCACTACTCTTTCTTGTTCCACTGGGGACTCATATTGTGGTTGTTGAGTGTATGAATCTAGAGTAATATGAGTTATGTCCGGCTGAAATTGGGGGCCTGGAAAGTGAATGTTGAAGGCTCAAAGCATGGTCTGGGCATGGTTAGTTGTGCCATGGTGAAGACTGGTGGTGCGGTGAACAACGTTAAAGGTACCCTTGAAAATGGTGCATGGGGGAAGACCTTAGAAGGCATACTGGTAAAGTTGGCTAACATAGTAGGGTACCCAAACAGGACAAATGGGTTGGACATGGGGATGGAGACGTTGGTGGTTCCACCCGTCCTGGGGATCAACTCGGGAAATCCAGGGATTTTACTTGGTGGTTCTCTACCATTGGACCAGGCGTCCCCACATTTCCAACATGCGTAGATGCAGTTTCTTGTTCTCTTCGGCAGTTGCCAATTCAGGCTGACATAACTGGTGTAGCATTATCTTCAGGATTGATGACGTGGAGACTGCTTTTTGAAGACATTGAGACACTTTATTTTGATCTTGTAAAGTAGGGGCGAGAAGCCAGATTACCATCAAAATCAACCACTTGAACAAGACATGTCTTTGTTTTCACACACAATAACCTTGTCAGTTTGAAACATTTAATAGATAGGGAATCACATACTGGGGATGCAATGCACCTGAACAGTTAAACATTTTCTAAAATATTTTTGCAATGGCCGCGTGTTTCATCCCGGCTTTTTCTCTCTTTTCTCATTCTGTAGCTCTTTTCTTTAAATAAATCTTTCATATCTTGATTTCTTTTTCTTTCTCTTTATGTTGTTTTTCACTCTTTGTCTTTCTATGTTATTTTGTCACTCTTTTTCTTTCTTCTCTCTTTTTCACTCAGTTTAAATAATGAAATGACCGAATCCAATGGGATTACCTTCGTATCATGACGCCGCATGAATCAAAATATTACATAGTTCAGGGAATAAATGCAAAAATGAAAGTAAAGAAATTTTTTGGGGGGTTTTCAATATTTCATTAATAAAAATCTTTTTGGTTTTTTCTATTATAAAGACTTGTATGTACTGATAACTAAAAAGGAAACATACAGACCAAAAACAAAACAACAAACAGACTTGACATGGATGAAAAGACGAACTAACTAGAGAAAAAGTAAAAATCAGATTCAAAAGCTGGAAAATCAAGAATACATAAGGGCCTCAAATGCTGTTCTGGGGGCCCGCGGGACATCAGTCGGTCTCGACGCGGGCCTGCATGCAATCTCTTCCTAGAGGAACTCTTGGTCGGCAATCACCTAGCGAGCGAAGGACAACACTGAAGCAAAAAAACATAGATCTAGTCATACCCTCACATTCATGGCATTTCATTGCAGCATAATCGGCTATTTCTTTGATTCTCATTCTAATGTCACCCTTTTCTTAGAGCAAGTGTCTGATTTGCTGTGCCCGGGCTTCCAGCACCTGCGTGGCTGTGTTGTTTTGGTCTTGTAACTTCTGCACGCTCTCTTCTAACTGGTAAATAAGTGCATAACAATGTTCTATTTCAATTTTGAAGTCCTTTGTCTATTGAACCATTTCATTTTCGAGGGTGGCCAACTTTTCCCTTAAAATTGTGACTCCTCTATCATATCTTTATTTTAGTTGGTGGGCTGACCTTGCTTGTGCTTCTGCACCTTTTGCCAACTTTGCTCGAGATTTTGCCAAGTCTTTCTTGGCCTTTGTCAGATCAACCGCATAGTCATGCACTTTTCGCCTCAAATTGCTTATGATTCTTTCATCCCTCTCGCTTATTGACGTTTTGGCGGCCATTTTCATTTTCCGGATTTGGGCTCAGAGGGCTTCGTTAGCCAACCTTTTCTTTCTCTTTCATCCTCAGCAACTTGAAATCCACTATCAAATTTGACGAACCACTTCTTTGAGAAATTGGGCATCGGAGCGGATTTCAACCACATGAGTACTAAGATCTTCATCTCTAGGAACCGTCTGGCATCTTCCAAGTTGTCTCAAAACCCGATACATGCCATATGGGGCATAGGGCTAGATGCTTCAGAGATCCATTAGAAGGAAGTAGGGACCAGTGGCGAGCAAAATAATCTCATCAACAGGGAGCCAACCCAATGTCCACTCTATCTGATCTGCGGTTATTGAACAAATACAGGTGATCCAATCTTTGACCCCTTCTAGCATTTCAAATCCGGTCACTTGTGTACCAAACTCTTCGATGCGGTTTTTTCCTGTAGAACCGTAATTCTTGTATTGGGGACGGTGACAAAGGTGCATCCACATTTGTAATAACAAATTTCACCCCACAAAAAACCTGACTCCAGCTTTACAGGATATGAGGACTCGGAATATATCTAATACGATCATGGGTGTGAGGGTACTCTTGGCCTAAGTGGTCAAAACATGGACAAATCTAGCTACACGTAAATTAATGTGCTCGTCCTCCCTTAGAAACACCAGAAGACCTAAAAATACCACCATGAAGGTGAAGCATCTATGCGTCTCCCACTTTGATCGGTTTCCTTTACTGCATAGTCCATTTTCTAGGTTTTTGAATCCCCCTAAATGCCCATACTGCTGGTAAAGAAAGTGAAAATGCAAGCTCCACCTGCTAGACTCTCTGTCTTGATCTGTCTACTTATTTTCAGCAAGTCTAAAAGCTTATTGTAACGACCCGGATGGTTGTTTCATGAGTTACCACTCCGTTTCCTCATTTCTACTTCTTATTGTCTTGTTCAGCTATATTATGTGTTATCGGGTTGGTTGGATCGGGTTCTGAGAGGTTTCTGTAAGGTTTGAGACACTTAGTCTCTTTTGAGTATGCTTAAGTTGGAAAAGTCAACCGGATGTTGACTTATGTGATAAAGGCCTCGGATGTGAGTTATGATGGTTCAGGTAGCTTCGAGAGGTGATTTGGGACTTAGGAGCATGATCGGAATGTGTTTTGGAGGTCCAGAGTAGATTTAGGCTTGAATTAGCAAATTGGAATTTAGGCTTTTTTTGGTTGGTAGGTGAGATTTTGATATAGGGGTTGGAATAGAATTCCGGGAGTTGCAATAGGTCTGTTGTGTCATTTGGGATGTGTGTGTAAAATTTCAGGTTATTCGGACGAGGTTTGATAGTCTTTTTGATCGAAAGCGGAATTTTGAAGTTTTGGAATTCTTAGGCTTGAATCCGATGCAAATTTGGTGTTTTGATGTTGTTTTGAGCGTTCTGAAGGTTGAAAAAAGTTTTAATGATGTTATGGTATATGTTGTCATGTTTGGTTGAGGTCCCGAGGGCCTCGGGTGAATTTCGGGTGGTTAAACGGACCATTTCATGTTGGAGGATATTGCAGAAAAACTGTTGTTGGTGTTGCAGGTATTTGACCTTCGCATTTGCGATGCATGTCCCATATTCGCGAAGGGTTGGGAGGTGAGGCTGTGAAGTTCGCCTTCGCATTCGCGAAGGTGGTTCCTCGATTGCAAAGGGTTGATATCAATGGTCTTCGCGTTCCCGTAGAGGAAAGGTGAGCAGCTGGGTCCAGGTTGATTTGTTCTTCGCCTTCGCGGGTGGGGAGTCGTGTTCGCGATGAGTTGGGAAGCTGGGTCTTTGCGTTCGCGTACAGGGAGTCGCGATCGCGATGAAGGAAAAATGGTCAACTCAAGTTTGTGCTTCACGAACGCGAGGTGTTGACCGCGTTCGCGAAGAAGGATTTTGAATAGTTGGGCAGAGTGTTTTAAAAGGCCATATCCGCGATTTTTAGTCTATGTTTCACCATTGTTGGGCGATTTTAGAGATTTTTGAGGAACATTGAAGAGGTAATCAAGGGGAAACACTTGGAGGTAAGATTTATGGACAAAATACTCAATCCCAATGTGATTTTTACCTAATTAAGCATGGAATTTATGGAATTTAAGCCTAAAAAATGGAAGTTAGGGCTTGGAAATTGGAGACCTAAATCTAGAGATTTGAGGGGTCATTTGTGGTTGAATTTTGATGTATTTGATATGTATGAACTCGTGGGAAGACAAGGAGTTTATTGATGTAATTTTTACCGAATTCCGAGACGTGGGCCCGGGGGTCGTGTTTAGTTAATTTCGGGATTTGTGTTGTAATTTGATTACTTTCGAGTGGGCTTTGCTCCCTTAGAATATTTTGATAGTTATGTACTGATTTTGGTTAGATTTGGAGCATTCGAAGGCCGATTCGAGAGGCAAATGCATCGCAGTCTAGAGTTTTGACCGGATAGAGGTAAGTAATGATTGTAAATGCTGTCCTAAGGGTATGAAACCTCAATTTTCACATCGTTGTGCTATTTTGAGGTGATGTACATGCTAGATGATGAGCGTGGGGTCGTGCACCATTGGGGATTGTGACTTAGTTCGTCCCGGATGATTCTTTAATTGCGTATTTGATTGAAAACTGTTTGTTATCATCATGTTTTGGGCTGAATGCAATATTTGGGCCTCATGCCAACTGTTTTGGACCCTTATGGGATTTTTACTACTATTCCTCACTGTTTTGACTTTATATTTGTACTTAGTCATGCTATATTCTACTATTTTTATAACTCAACCATGTTTACTCTACTTTGACATCTTAAATGATATTTTGGGCTGAGCATCATACTTTACTATGCCCGAGTGGCTTGAGAGATTTCTAACTGAGTAAGGCCGAGGGCATGTGTTGTGAGGATACTATAGGATCGGGCTGCGCGCCGCAACAGGTTGTTACTGATTCATGATTATGAGGCCGAGGGCCTGATTTGTTACGCCACGAGGTGGCTTGTTATAAGGCCGAGTGCCTGTTTGATTATGCCATGAGATGGCTTGTTATTGCGCGTGGGCCATAAAGGTTGGCTTGTTACTGCGCTTAGGTCGTAAGGGGCCCCTCGCGGAGTCTGCACATCCCCAGTGAGCGCGGGTACCCAGTGTGAGTGATGTAATGTAGCCCGAGGGGCTGTTGTTTGATTGAGATAGCCCGAGGGGCTGATTCTGCTGATATCTTGCCCAAGGGGCTGATTTATGTATCTATCTTTTCTCCCTATTTTTATTCACTCGTTTGAACTATTAAAAGATGTTTTAAAGAGGTTTTCACTGAACTAAGGTGTTTTTACAAGTTTTCACTATTTTATTGCATTGTATTGGTTTTATACTGTTTCGTTTTAGCATTTTGCTGTGTTTTACGTGTTTTCTTATCGCTTAGTTGCCTTTACTTTTATTACTTACTGAGTTGGCATACTCATATTACTCCCTGCATCCTGTGTGCAGATTCAGGAGTCTTGGGTCATGCTAACGAGGGCTGATTACTTCCAATAGGCTGTTCGAAGTTGACTATATAGTTGCTCGGCGTTCGCAGTCCAGTGCTTCTCCCTCCTATCTTTACTTTTCTTTATAATAGATTCAGTAGTAGACTGTGTAGTCCTTTTCCATACTCTTTGACGGATGTTTAGATGCTCATAATTGGTGACACCCCGATGTCGGTTGTGTTTATTTCCGCATTTGTTCTATTTCACTTTATATTGGGAATTATCACTTATTAATGACTTAAATTGAATTACTATAACTGTTTAAATGGACTGGGAGTTTCTGTCGGCTGGCCTTGTTTCACAATAAGTGCCATCATGACCGGGTCCGAATTTAGGGTCGTGACAAGTTGGTATCAGAGCCTAGGTTACATAGGTCTCACGAGTCATGAGTAGGTTTAGTAGAGTCTCACAGACCGGTACAGAGACGTCTGTATTTATCCTCGGGAGGCTGCAGAACCTTTAGGAAAAACTTCATATTCTTGAAATTCTTGTCGTGCGAATCAGTTGATCTGAGTACTAAACTTCTGTTATTGTATTCTCTCACAGATGGTGAGGATACGTGCTATCAGTCAGGATGGACTACCACCAGTTGGGGCCACTAGAGGCCGAGGACGCGGTCGAGGCCGTGGTAGGGGTAGGGGTGTAGCCTGCACAACAGCTAGGGCAGCACTTACAGATCCACCAGCCACCCCAATTCATGATCAGGTCCCAGATGTGGGCGCTCCAGCAACACCAGCTTAGACACCAGCTTTTCCCATTGTGATTTTAGGTCTTCAGTAGGCCCTGGCTTAGATTCTATCAGTATGCACTGTCCTAGCTCAGGCGGTCTCAGTTACTATAGCCGCAACTACTTCTCAGGCTGGGGGAGGCACTTAGACTCCCGCCGCTCGCACACCTGAGCAGGTCGTGCATGGACTTTAGACTCCAGGGGCACCTCCAGCCTAGCCGATTGTAGCTGTTCAGGACTATGTAGCTCATGCCATGCTAGAAGACGAGCAGCGTAGGTTGGACAAGTTTGGTAGACTTCAGCCTCCAACTTTCAATGGTGCAGAGGGCGAGGATGCCCAGGATTTCTTGGACAAGTGTTAGAGGATTCTTCGTATAACGGGTATTCTGGAGACCAGCGGGGTCGTTTTCACTACTTTTCAGTTTTATGGAGCTACCTTCACTTGGTGGGAGGCTTGTGAGAGGAGTAGGCCTATTGGTGTAGCACCCCTTACCTCACAGCAGTTCTCCGTTCTCTTTTTAGAGAAGTATGTGCCACAGTCTCGTCGAGAGGAGCTGCGCAGGTAGTTTGAGTGTTTGCATCAGGGAGAGATGACAATGATGCAGTATGAGATGAGGTTCACAAAGTTAGATCATCATGCTATTTGGTTGGTTCCTAAGGAGAGAGAGAGAGAGAGAGAGAGGATTAGAAGGTTAGTTGATGACATCACGTATCAACTTCATATTCTCATGACAAGGGAGAGGGTGTCTGGTGATACTTTTAAGGAGGTTGTTGACATTACTCGCAAGATTGAGTCAGTTCATCACTAGGAGCGAGATTAGAGGGAGGCCAAGAGGCCTCGTGGATCTGGTAGTTATGGTGGTGCTCTTTCAAGGGATCTGTTTTAGCACGGTAGAGGACGTCCATTCAGACATGCTCAGTCAGCCCACCCAGGTTATCGTGGGGCGTCATCGGGTCATGGTTCTCACAGTTCTCATCATGGCCAGTCATCACTCGGTGCCCTTCCATCCCAGAGTTTGTCTCGTGCTCCATCAGTTCAGGGCTCTTCTATGCCAGGTGCATCTGCTAGTCATTTCGGTGCTAGGGATTCCTTTCAATCCCCATCTCCAGCACCAGGGAGTTTTTATGAGTGTGAAGAGTTAGGCCATAAGTGGAGGCAGTGTCCTCGTCGTCTTGGGGGTTCATCTTAGCAGAGTAGTCATCCATCGGCTTCAGTGCCAGTTACTTCACCACCACCCACCTAGCTAGCTAGGGGTAGAGGTCAGTCAGCTAGGGGTCTCCCTAGAGGGGGAGGTCGATCAGGTGGTGGTCAGGCCCATTTCTATGCACTCCCAGCTAGACCTAATGCTATTGCTTCAGATGGTGTGATTACAGATATTTTCTCAGTCTGCCACAGAGATGCCTTTGTATTATTTGATCCTGGTTCCACTTTTTCATATGTGTCATCATATTTTGCTCATTATTTGGATACGCCCTGTGAGTTTTATGTTTCATCTGTTCATGTATCTACTCCGGTGGGCGATACTATTATTATGGACCATGTGTACCGGTCGTGTGTGGTGACTATTGGGGGTTTGGAGACCCGAGTGGACCTATTGTTGCTATGTATGGTGGACTTTGATGTGAAATTGGGCATGGATTGGCTATATTCGTGTCGCGCTATTTTAGACTATCATGGTAAGATAGGGACTTTGGCTATGCCGGGTGTGCCACGGATTGAGTGGCGAGGTTCGATCAATTATTTTTCCAGTAGGGTGATTTCATTCCTGAAGGTCCAGCGTATAGTTAGGAAGGGTTGTCTTTATTACTTAGCCTTTGTGAGGGATGTCGGTACAGAGACTCCCAGTATTGATTCGGTTCCTGTGGTGAGGGATGTTTGCGATGTGTTTCCTGCAGACCTACCGGGCATGCCACCGGACAGGGATATTGATTTTGGTATTGATCTGGTGTCGGGAACTCAGCCTATTTCTATTCCACCGTATCGTATGGCACCAGCGGAGTTGAAGAAGTTAAAGGAGCAGCTTCAGGAACTCCTTGATAAGGGGTTTATTCGGCCTAGTGTGTCGCCTTGTGCTGCACCTATTCTATTTGTGAAGAAGAAGGATGGCACGATGAGGATGTGCATTGATTACCGGCAGTTGAACAAAGTAACAATCAAGAACAAGTATCATTTGCCTCGTATCAATGATTTGTTTGACCAGCTTCAGGGAGCGAGAGTGTTCTCCAAGATTGATCTCCATTCAGGTTATCACCAGATGAAGATCAGGGACTCGGATAATCTTGAGACAGCTTTCAGGACCCGATATGGTCATTATGAGTTTTGGTGATGTCTTTTGGGCTTACCAATGCCCCATCAACGTTCATACATTTGATGAACAGTGTGTTTCGGCCTTATCTCCACCCGTTTGTCATAGTTTTCATTGATGATATTCTGGTGTATTAGTCAGGAGGAGCACGTGGAGCATTTGAGAGTTGTGTTGCAGAGATTGAGAGAGCAGAAGCTTTATGCAAAGTTCTCGAAGTGTGAGTTTTGGCTCAATTCAGTGGCTTTCTTAGGGCACATGGTATCCAGTGAGGGTATCAGGTTGATCCAAAGAAGATAGAGGCGGTTCAGAGTTGGCCCAGACCGTCCTCGGTCACAGAAATTCACAGCTTTCTTGGTTTGGCAGGTTATTACCGCCGTGTTGTTCAGGGATTCTCATCTATTGCATCACCCTTGACCAAGTTGACTCAAAATGGTGCTCCATTTAGGTGGTCGGTATGAGCATGTGATTTTTGCCCTATATAAATTACTCCTACAAAATCTAAGAAAATAGATTTTTGCCAATTATTTGCCATTTTATAAGATTTTGTAGGATTTTATTAATTGTTTGCAATTTTGTGCATGTTTAATTTTTACTAAAATCATGAAAAAATGTCAAAAATATCATGCATTGCATTTAGGTTTTGTTTTTACATTTTTAGGATTAATTAGTTAATTATTTGTTTTATTGAAAATAAAATCACAAAAATGGCTCATTTTTACATTTTTTGTTTTTAATTCTTAGATTAGTGATTTCTTTTTTTAGGGTCAAGTAATTTTTATAAATATTATAATAAGTTTAATTAGCTCAATTTTAAGATTTTAGATTAACTTAGGAATTTAGCTTAGGATTTTTAATTAAAGAAAAAAAAGAAAAAGAAAAACAAAAGAAAAAGAAAATAATTGGTTAATTGAGAAAGGGACTTATTTCTGAATTTGGGCCATTTTAAATGCCAAGACCCATTTTTAATTAACCCAAACCCAGCCCAAATATAGCCTTACTCGGTCCAGCTCCCCTACTAGCCAAAATGACATCGTTCCCTGGTTGTTCAATCCCATCCGTTGATCTTATTTGATCGAACGGGCGGGAACTAACTATCCCTTTATCATATAATGGTTGGAACTCGCCCCCTAACCCCAGAAACGTCCCCCATTTCACATCATCTCTGTATCTAACCCCAAACCCTAGCCACACTGAATTACTTCATCGTCTTTGTCGTGGTCCGCCGACTGGAAATTGCCTCATGGCGGTGAACCACCTCCAAACACCAACAAATTAACACCTATGACCTCCCTGCCCTCCCCTTTCCAAATCTCTAACCTGTTTCCCTCAAATCATCACCAAACGTTTCGAATCTTAAATCTAAGATCGAAACCTAAAAACCTCAAATAACCCAAACGACATCAAACTCACACTACGTAATCCCTAGCCTTCCTTCACCACTGCCTTCCCATTGATTTCCCAAAAATCCCAGCCAAACTCCCCGAATCTTAAATTTCAGATTCATTGAATCCTAATTTTTTCTCCTTTCTTATTTTCCGGTCAATTGTTGGTCAAGTGAACTCAAAACATCCATTAGTCGACTTTTTGTCGATTAATGGTAGTTTAAGTTTATTTCTACCTTGATAAAGTTTTGTCGAGTTCATAGTGGGTCCAGTATTGAAAAAAAAAGCTTAGGTAAATTTTTCTTCTTTTCCTTCTTTTTGTTTGGTTTTATTTCTTGTTCTTCTTTTGCATGTTAATTGTTTGATTTTGGCCGCATGTTTTAATTTTACAATCTTAGGCTTTCTTTCCTGTTGTTCATAGATTTTTGGTCTGCCTATCTGTTTTGTTCATTAGGTTAATTGAAACCTCATCATTTTAGTAATTGAGATTTATCTTCAATGGCATGAAATTAGTCTAGTTATGGTTCATATGAATTTTTGTTTACCATCTGTGTTTATTTAAATTCATGCTCTTGTTAGATTTATTTAGGTAAACGCTTCTATTTACTGATTAATTTACTTTTTAGGTTTGATTTCCAGCATGATTCTGTTAGGCATTTTACTTTGAAATTTTGATCTTTTCTAATTTTTGTTTTGTTTGCCTTATTCTGTTAACCTTTAGAACTTATAAGGACTTAATTGAATTAAAAGAGACTTAGGACAATTTTTCAGAAAATATCTAGGAGGAGAAGTTTCTATAAAGTGTACAGCTGTCCTAGCTGTTGTAAAAGATGCTGAAAAATAGGATAAAAGGGATAGCTATATCAGGGCTGTTGAAAAAAGGACAGTACTATTTTCAGCTATATGATAAGGAATATTCCTAAAGAATTCCTATCATAGGTAGCTTATATATAGATACTATTCCTCAGAAAATAGGATCAGATTGAAAACCCTAAGAAAAAAATACTCTCCAAAGTTTGGCTGTTGTTTTCAAAAGAGTTGATTTCTTTGTCTCTTGATTTTAACAAAAAAACTTCCCATTTCTGGTCTTCATAAGTTGAGAAATATGGTTTGAAGTTGAAAATTTCCTTGTTTTTTTTCTTTGGGGTATACTAGTTTTAGTTGCTGTAGCTATTGGTTGAAGTTTGGTTCCTGACTTTCGGTTTCTAGCTTTGAGTTCTGTTTCATTGCTCTCAGTTGTTCAGCCATCTTATTCATCTAGTTGGGTGCTTGGTTTTGTTGCTGTTTCTAGGTATTTAACCTCATCTCTTTTTCTATGTAATGCCTTAATGATCTGTTGAAATGATATAAAATTAGATTTGTAAATGGCATGTGTAGAAGTGAATGTCAGCAGTAGTTTTCATTGATATGGATTTTATTTAGCTTTGATTATGTGAGTTTAAAGTTTGAGGTAATTTGGTATGAATAACTTGTCTAACATCTGAATGCATTTTGTAGCTTTTATCTTGCAAATAGTTATGTTATGAGGATGTGTCCTTAGAATTCTGTTTTGTTAATGTTGACCATGAAATTCAGCCATGTTTTTCTCATCTTTCTTCTACCTAAATAAATGGTCTTCTATTTACTCAAGGATATTTTGTTTCTATCTATTGATCATGAGCTGCTACCTGCAGATTTGACCACTAGTTGGCCAAATCAGCAGGTTCAAAAGCTGGAAATTGGGAATCATGCTGTTTTAATACAAGAGGAGACCATGCTCTAATGAACAAATCATGTCCAAAAGAGAAAGGAATTCTTCGTGATGTCAGGTATACACAATTTGTAATAGTTTAGATTTTAATGTAGTTAGTTTATGTATTTAATAAGTTCTAATGTAAGGTATTGATCTTAAAAAGCTGCTTAGTTTATTTGAAGACCGTAATGAATTGGGTTTTGATCTCACGTTTTGGGATTCAGAATAGCTACATTTAGGTGTTTAGTTATGTGGTTGTTGTATTTTTACAAAACAGTAGTGGTGTAAAGGAGCTAGGCTTTTGAGCCCACTCAGTAGAACTAATGGTTTGTTCAATTTTATTAAAAAAGGGCTGAATCTGCAGCCCAAGTGAAAAACTAACATGAAGTGATTTGGGCCTAGTCTATGGGCTCAAACGTTGAGTCAGTCTTAGGAGCTTCCTTTTATCATAAATCATGTATGCTTTTTTTTATGTTGCAAAAAATCAATTGATTAATTTTCAGTTTAGCATCGTGTTAATCTTTAAATTTTATTTCTGTTTAAACAGCGATTTGAAAGCTTATTTGTTATAACTGTGCAAGTATAGTTAAAGGTAGAGGTGGATAGGCCCAGACGTTAGATAATTACAACTGGGCATGCCTGATATTAGCCCACTGTGGGAAAGTTTGATTAAAACTCCTTTAGAGGCAAGTGTCTTTGAGTTCTTTTCTGCTGGGCCAAACCCTGAGCCCAAATACAACTCTTAAAGCTGAATTTTCCTGAATTAATCAAGTCATGAGCCCTTGCTGGCCCAAACCCAAACTCTTTTTCAAAAGTATTTTAAAAGCCTAGCCTTTCACACTTTAAGTTTGTCCTTGATTAAAAGATTCTTAGTTTGAACTTCTAATTAGGATTGAAATATGAGTAATCCGTAGTTTCGCTTAAGTAAAAATGCAAACCTTATTAAAATAAATTTGAGGTGTGCCATATGTAAACAAAATCCATAACTTATAGCTCTTACATTAAGTATTAACATAGTATAGCAAAATACCCTTTTAAACACTCGTAGTTTGCTTTAGGCACGTTTTATAATAAACCATCGTGGCTATGGGTACGGTTCTCGTGGCATAGTCATGATACCTAATTCCCAAATTCGGGGGTTCATTTCATGTAATCCGGTCATAACAACTTCGAATGTTAATAAAATACACATGTCGTGAATCGCGGGTGCATTTCATGTAGCGTGGTTCGCGGCATGTTCCAAAACAAACAAGTGTACGACAATCATAACTTGTTCAAGAAATAATTCCATAAATCCTAAAAGCGGTTTAAAATAATTAAAAGCGGTAATAAAGTTAAAAATGCACAATAGGTTTAAAACTTGTAATTAATCAGATAATTAGGCCAATTTTAATAGTTTAAGCGACTGTGCTCGAACCACGGAACCCGGGAATGCCTAACACCTTCCCGGGTTAACAGAATTCCTTATCTAGAATTTCTGGTTCGCAGACTTTTAAATAAAGTCAAATTTCCTCAAATTGGGATTTTAAAATAAACCGGTGACTTGGGACACCAAATAAACTATTCCAAGTGGCGACTCTGAAGAAATTGAATAAATAATCCCATTTCGATTAATGTCACTTTAATTGGAAAAACTCCCTTATATCCCCTTTCTGGTGGTAAAAAGGAGGTGTGACAGCTCTGGCGACTCTGCTGGGGATAAGAAACCAAAACTTCTGGTTCGGGGTTCAAGAATTCGAGCTTAGAATAACTATTATACTTGGCTTTATTTATTATCTGATTTTTACATGTTTTAGCCTAATGTAGCAAAATGTCGCTTTTTACGCTTTGATATTGTTTGGACTATATATAAACTGTTACGAAACCCTTCTTCTCTCCGAGTCTTCTAAATCATCTAGGAAGTGTACACTTCGTGTGACTTCTTTTCTGTTAGAGTCATAACCTAATTTTAGAACGAGGTTCGGACAAGTTATAAAGCCGGTGAAGCTTTTGTATTTCCGTTACGCTATCCCCCCTCGGCTCGAATTGTCCGCTCGGGTAAGCCAGGTCTAGAACAATACACCCAGGTTTTTAAACCTAGTATAACACAGCCTCATGCCGACTCCCTAGTAGGAATGCTTGTTTGCATCACGTGCATTTGACTTTGGGGACTCAACACAGGGTTGGGTCCGTCTAGGACAGGTGTACCCGAAATCAAAAGACCATCTTGATGCATTTTACTTGGTACTTGTACATTTATTTGCTTCGGATTGCATGTCGACCGACTTCTAGAATAAGGGAGAAAAATTGAAAAAATCAAATTGAGGTATAAGAGAGATAATTACTCGTCTTTGGAAAATCTGGTGTCCAAAATGTACCGAAAATCTGCCGAAATATTTGAAAAAAAGAAAGAAAAGAAAAAAAGAAAAAGGAAAATTATTTCAAAAAATATTTGGTGTTGTTTTCTGTTACGTCAAAACTTCCCGAACTACGCAAGTTTGATTCCCATCGGATGTGGGATATGTAGGCAACCCTCACTGGTCCAACCCCACTTTTTGCAAAACTAACCCAAAATTTTGAAATATTGTCGTTTTGTCACAAATAAGGTTAGGTGATGTCGTTTTTGTCTAAATAGCCGAAATGTCCCCAAAAGGGCACCGGAGGACTATTTTTGCAAAAAATAGCCATCTATGGTCTTTTTTAAAATTTTGGTCAGTTAGCAAACACACCCCTAAAATCTTCTTTCCGAGGTGCTGACGGGCCGTATTTCCAAAAGTGCTTTTGTTTTGAATTGGGATTTTGAAAAATTGATTATCTTCTTTTGATCAAAATAAATCATGGCCTTTTAAACGATCACCTTAAATAAATGTGCAGGATGAGCACTATTGAAAATGAACCCTTCAAAGTTCTAGAGAAAATCTCGTTGGAACTCCATACGTGGTGGAATGACCTAGGAGAAGTCAGCATAGGTGCTGAGATAAAAGCTTTGGGCGGTCTCATTAGTATTCTGAAGTTGGATATAATTGAAGCTTTAATACCTTTTTGGGACCCAACGCATAGTGTGTTCCATTTCTCTTATTTTGAGCTAACTCCTACACTTGAGGAAATAGCAGGCTATGTTGGTCTTAGTGGGAATCTCAGAAATCGGTACCCAGTGGCACCAAGAGCGGTAACTCCTCACATGTTTCTGGACCTTATGAGTATTAGTCGAAAAGTCAAAGATGTAAATTTGGATGAGGAATTTTTCACATTCTACTTCCTATACTGTCGTTATGGGGATCCCCACGGTCTTGAGGATCTGGATACCGGTCTAACTCATTCAGGGAACAAAGGCAAATGGGAAGCACGTCGAGGACTGGCCTTCATAGTGGCATTCTTAAGCACCTTAATCTGCCCGAGGAAGGATGGACATATAGAGTTGGGGCTCGTAGGGATAGCCGACTTCATTATTAAAAAGGTTAATGGCATTATTGTACCAATGATCCTAACAGAGATTTATCGAGCTTTAACTGTTTGTTGAGCGGAGGGGGGAATATTTTTAGGGTTGTAACATGCTTTTACAACTTTGGATGGAAGAACACCTTTGCCATTGTCCGGGGTACATGAACTATGATATGACTGGTCTTAACTGCATTGAAGAACATGAAAACAGAATGGATTGTCATGAGTTTCCAGAGGGTACGGAGGCATGGTTTGCGCATTTGAGTTCTTTGACTGCAAGCAAAATTGAGTGGACATTCGGTTGGCTTCCTGTCACTAAAGTCATCTATATGTCGGTCGAAGTGTATTTTCTTCTATTGATGGGTCTTCGGAGTATTCAGCTATATGCTCCACACAGGGTTTTGCACCAACTAGGCAGGTAACAAACTATCCCTCATGATGAAGATTTGAGTCGACAAGTCATTGAACTATGTCCAAAATCCGCATTCCCGGAAGATAAGGTTTGCCAGATTTGGCATCAGTGAAGGTTTATGGAGCCATAGACTCGGGTACAGGATTTGTCCAAGGGTGAGTTAGAGCCTAGTTAACGGCCTGGTATGGTAAGAGGGTTCAAGTCTATCAAGAGTCTGAACGGCCCTCCAAAAGGCCCCACATCCAACGGTTCACTGATGGGGCGCGAGAACAATGGGATTGGTTAGAAAAGGAGAAAAACTACAGGGCCACGACAATCAAATTGGAGGGGCAAATCAGAGATCTGAAATTTGATAGTAGTGTACAGGCTGTTACTGATGAAGGGGAGAAGAAAAAGCTGGCCCAAAAAAACAAAGCCCTTCGAGCCCAGATCCAAGAATGAAGATAGCTGCTGAGAATCTGGAAAGGAGCCGAGTGATGAAAGACTCATAAATGGTCTTAGGAGAAAAATATGTGAGTACGGGAATGATTTGGAAAAATCTGAAGGTAGTCTGGCAAGAGCTCAGGCACAGTTGACAAAGAATGGAGAGGGACGAGCAGAGTTTGTTCAGCAATTAAAAGGGAAATATGATAGAGGAGTCGCAAACCTAAAGAAAAAGCTAACTACCCTCGAGAATGAAATGGCTAAACAAACAAAGAACTTTAAGGAAGAGAGGGAACATTGTTATGCATTGATGGCCTGATTGGAGGAGGACATGCAACAATTGCAGGAGCAAAGCCATAATGACACCCAAGTTTGGAAGCTAGATCTCAACAAATTGGGTGCCTGCTCCAAGAAAAAGGCATTATTAGAGAGAGGATTAGAGGAATTGCTGACTACATTGTCATGAAATGCTATGAGTGTGAGGACATGACTAGATCCACCTTCTTCGCGCAGTGATGACTTTTGTTCGCCAAATAATGGATGACCTGGATCGCCTCCAAGGAGATCTTTCATGTAGGCCCGTGGCGAGACCGACTGATGTCCCACGGGCCCCTGGAGTAGAAGCACTTATATATTCTTGATTTTCTTTTCGAGTCTGTATTTCAGTTTCCATTTCTAGAGTCTGTTTCGAGTCTGTTTTTAGTTTTTCAATTCTTAGAAAGCTATGATAGAGTCATTGCAATAGAAAAATTAGAAGTTTTAATGAGAATTTGAAAAAAAAAATTGTTTCTTTCTTTTATTTCTGCATTTATTCCTTGAACTACGTGGTGATCTGATTCACGCGGCATCATGATACGTAGGCAATCCCCATCGGATCCGGTCATGGTTTTAAATAACTAAAATAAAAGAGGAAACAAGAAAAAAAAGAGGAAACAAGAAAAAGAGAAAGAATAAGAAAAAGAGAGAAAACAAGAATGGGAGAGAAAATAATGAGAGAGTGCAAAGAAAAGAGAGCAACTAATAAAAGCGCCAAAAAGGAAATAAAGATGCAAAGGTTTGGGAGATAAACCAATGCCGGGATGAGACACGCAACAATTACAAAATATGTAGAAAAACATTTAACTGTTAGGTGCATTGCATTCCAACGTGCGATACCCTATGTGTTAATTGCCTCAAACTAACCGGTTTGTTGTGTCTGCTATTGAGATTAGGTTCTGTTTTTTAAGGTGGTTGGTTTTGTGGTAACCTTGCTTCACACCCGTACTTTACAAGGTCCAAAGAAAGTGTCGAAATGACGTCAGAAATTCAGCTACCAACAATTACCCCCTCAGATAATATCCCATTGTCGGTGATCCCGACGTTAGAGTCAGCAGTTGCTAAAGAGAACAGGGTACTGTGCCTCCGCATGTTGGAAATGTGGGAAGCTTGTTCTAACGGTAGAGAACTGCCTAGTGTAATACCTGGTTTTCCTGAACTGAATCTCAGAACAAGTGGGACCTTCAACATCCCCATATATTATCCAACCACCCCATTCGGATAACCCACTATGTCAGCCCATTTCACCAAAACGCCTTCTGAGGTTCGCCCCCAGGCTCTGGTTTCGGGAGTGTCTTCCAACATATTCACCGCACCACCAACTTTGGCTACGATACAACCAACTTTACCCAGGCCAAGTTTAGAACCGTCATCCTTTACTTTCCAAACACCACTTTTTTCTTACCCTCAACAACCTCGGTATGAGTTTACCATGGGACAAGAGAGAGATACAAAGAATCCTGAGCAAGAGGAAATCACTCAAAAAATGAAAATCATGGAACAAAGCCTCAAAAATATACAAGGCTTAAGTGGCCAGAAAAGTGTCTGTTGACTTATGCATGTTCCCGCATTTTCATCTGACCATCAGTTTTAAGACTCCCAAGTTTGAAAAGTATGACGGACATGGGGACCCCATAGCTCACCTGAAGAGGTATTGCAATCAATTGAGTGGAGAGGGAGGAAAAGAAGAGCTCTTAATGGCTTACTTCGGGGAAAGTCTAGTTGGAATTGTATCTGAATGGTATATGGACCAAGACATATCCCGCTGTGACATATGGGATGACTTTGCCCGAGACTTTGTTAGACAGTTCCAATACAATGTGGACATAGCTCCGGACACAAACTCTTTGTCTAATTTCAAGAAAAAGTCTTCGAAGAGCTTCCGAGAGTACGCCGTCAAGTGGCGTGAACAAGCTACTAGGGTGAAACCCCCAATGGATGAGACCGAGATGGTCAGTGTCTTCCTACAAGCCCAAGAGGCTGATTACTTCCAAAACATGATGTCCGTTATGGGCAAGCCGTTTGCGAAAGCCATAAAGATTGGGGAAATGGTAGAGAATGGTTTGAATACGGGTCACTTCCTAAGCCAGTAGTCTATAAGAGCTACTTCTCAAGCAATCCAGAGCGGGTCAGGGGGCACGACATACTGGAAAAAAAAAGAAGTGGCAATGGTGGCTTCAAGTTTGAGAAACCCCCGTCAGCCCTGAGGTTATTTCCCTTCAAACACCCCGCAACACTATTATCCTCACCAGGATGCGGCTTATGCCATGACTCCTCAGCCTTATGCAGTGATGAATCCCCAGCCATACCCTCAGCCACAACAACAGTTTAACCAAAACCGAGCTCCACCTCCTAGAAATTACCCTTCTCACCAAGCTCCATATAATCCTTGTCCCCTACAAAATAATTTTTCATATAATACCCGTGCCCGTGAACCACCCAGAAGAACAAATTTCACACCAATTGGTGAGTCGTACTCCAGCCTCGTCCTAAAGTTAGTCCAAATGGGTCTGTTGCAGCCCGTACCTCTAAACAAGCAAAATCTAGAGTCTCCCTCCTACCGACATAGTACCCGATGTACCTATCATTCAGGGGCAGAAGGTCATGAAACTGAGGATTGTTGGACCCTAAAAAGGGTGGTTGAAAATCTGATAGAACAAAAACGGGTAGTGCTAAGGGATAAAGAGGTCCCCAATGTAACCAACAACCCATTAACAGCTCACAACAACAGGCCGATTATTGGGATGATCATTAAAGACAAAGAGTTTGACCCAGCTTTGAAAGCTATCATTGCTATTACCGATGTTGAAAAGAAGCCTAAAATGGTAGCAAAGCAAGCTAAGGATGAGAAGAAAAACAATCCCATTCCTCAAACGTAGAAAAGGTTATGGAAACTAAGACCGGGGTAGTACCTCCTAAAGATGTCATTCTATATGTTCCCAAGGCACCCAGGAAAGAACAGTTTGTGTTGAGTCCCCCAAAAGATTTGAGCAGAACAAAGTCACGCTGACGGTACCAAAGATGTACGTACCAAAGGGGATTTATGTGGCGCGAGGGCCGGTAATTTCACCCAGGCTGACTGAGCCCATGGTTATCAGCCGCGCACCACAGAAGCCCATGAAGGATCCCACTGCCGTCCCCTGGAACTACAACAAAGCGGTAGTGACGTACAAGGGAAAAGAAATCATGAGGAAAGTGAATGAAACAAACCCGTCTGAGAAGTACCTCAATTTGGAAAAGTGAACAATGCCAAATAGAAGCATTTTTCGTTTAAAAAGCCAGTCAGTGCTAAAGAGGCAGAGGAATTCTTCTGAAAATTGAAAATATCGGATTGCGATGTAATTGACCAACTCCGAAAATCTCCTTCCCAAGTCTCACTTTTGTCTCTACTCATAAGCTCGAGTGAACATCAGAAAGTGCTGATAAAAACCCTTAATAAGGCATATGTTCCGGTCGAGACCACTGTTGAACAATTGGAAAGGATGGCAGAACAATTCTTTGAAGTCAACCGGATTTCATTTAGTAGAAATGACTTGACCCCGAAAGGGGCTGCCCACAACAAAGCTCTTCATTTAAGCATTAAATGTGAAAGATACTACATGAAAAGGGTCATGTTGGATGGAGGATCTGGGGTTGACATCTGACATCTCTCAACTTTGCAAAGAATGGAAATTGGGACTGAGAGAGTCCGGCCCAACAATGTTTGCATGCGTGCATTTGACGGTATCAAAAGGGACACGATAGGGCAGATTGATTTGATCCTAACCATCGGCCTTGTGGATTTTGAAGTGACATTTCAGGTTTTGGACATGGACACCTCCTACAATTTTCTCCTAGGAGGCCTTGGATCCATGCGACGGGGGCCGTACCTTCTACTCTCCACCAGATGGTTAACTTTGAGCATGAAGATCAAGAAATCGTGGTTCATTGAGAAGATGAGCAAACAATTTACAGGGACCCGTCAATCCCATGTTTGGAGGCTAAAGAAGGTAGCGAGCACATAGTCTACCAAGCTTTTGAGATTGTGGTCGCGGACCAATGTGAGGAAAGAACCCCGTGTCTTCAACCCTTCTGGTCCAAAGCATCAATCATGGTTGCTAGTGAGATGATCAGGCATGGCTACAAGCCTGGGAAAGGGCTCGGGGCATCTTTGCAAGGCATTACAAAGCCCATCACCTTGACTGCCAGAGAGAACTTCTTTGGTGTCGGTTTCCAAGCTACAAAAGCCTACGTGAAATGGGCTAAAGAACGTAAGAATGACGGGTGGGTTCTACCTCAGCCGGTCCGCATCTCGCTAGAATTTTTGTTAAACCACGTTGCATAGAGGAAGAAGATGAGACTTTCATATTCGAAGAAATTGAGGACATCTGTGGGGCAATGAGGAAAATGTTATATGAGGCTCACATGGTCCAACCGGGTGAAGGCTCAAGAATTGCTGAGTTGCAGTATATAGGGCCAATGCCAAGCTTTAAAATTGGAAGGCTACTCCGTTTCCAATCAGGCGGGTATTCTGGTAGTTTGGTTTTGCCATCTTTTCTGCATTCCGAGTTATTTCAGGGTGTAACTCGAATGTCTTTAGTTTATTGTCTTTAAAATTCCAATGTAAACCCTTCTATCTTCAAATTCAATGAAATGAAAACAATATTTCATCGTTTATGAATCTATTTCTTTAATCTTTCTGATTTTGTTATTTTTCTTATTTCTTCTTTTAGTTCTAATAATCCGAACTTAAATAACATGACATGCTTACGGACTTCATGCTCAGATCCTAACACACTGTCTAATTGTGAAATAATGAATGAAGAAATAGAGTACGATGAAGATGAGACTTTTAGGGAAATAAACCGAGAATTGGAACAATTTGAGAATAAGCCTAAGCCAAACTTAAATGAAACTGAGCCAATTAATTTGGGTAGTTTAGAAGAGGTACAGGAAACTATGATAAGCCCTCACACTAATGAAAGAACTAGGGATCCAATGATCCAACTTTTGTTCGAATTCAAAGACGTGTTTGTTTGGTCCTATGATGATATTCTAGGATTGAGTGTTGATTTAGTGGTACATAAATTGCCAACTTACCCCGGTTACCCCCTATTAAACAAAAGCAAAGAAAGTTTAAAACGGATATCAGTGATAAGATTAAAGAAGAAGGCACCAAGCAGTTGAAAATGGTTGTCATCCGAGTGGTCCGATACACCACATGGTTGGCTAATGTGGTCCCAGTTCCAAAGAAAGATGGGAAAACCCGAGTGTGTGTTGACTATCGGGATCGGAACAAAGCAAGCCCCAAGGACAACTTCCCGTTACGAAACATCCACATCCTTGTTGACAACTGTGCCAAACATGAGATACAGTTTTTGTGGATTGTTATGCTGGGTATCATCAGGTCTTGATGGATGAAGAGGATGCGGAAAAGACAACCTTCACCACACCTTGGGGTACTTATTATTATAGGTTCATGCCGTTCAGTTTGAACAACGCCGGGGAAACTTACATGAGAGCTATGACTGCCATTTTAAATGACATGATGCACCAGGAAATTGAGGTGTATATGGATTATGTGATCATTAAATCAAGAACGCAAGATGACCATGTGCGGGATCTGAGAAAGTTCTTTGAGCGTCTGCATAAGTATGACTTAAAGTTAAATCTAGCTAAGTGTGCATTTGGAGTACCATCTGGGAAACTTTGGGGGTTTGTAGTTAGTTGGAGGGGCATTGAGCTAGATCCAACAAAGATAAAGTCTATTCAGGATTTGCCTCCTCTGAGAACCAAGAAAGAGGTTATGAGTCTACTGGGTAGGTTGAATTACATCAGCAGATTCATTGCTCAATTGACTTCCACGTGTGAGCCCATCTTTAAGTTGCTGAAGAAAGATGCGGTGATTAGATGGACAGATGAGTGTCAGGAAGCTTTCGACAAAATCAAAGAATATTTGTCGAATTCGCCAGTGTTGGTTCCACCGGAGCCAGGAAGCCTTTGTTTTTGTACTTGACAGTGTTGGAGAATTCCTTTGGATGTGATCTCGGGCAATATGATGTGACCGGGAAGAAGGAACAAGCCATATACTACTTGAGTGAGAAATTCACTAGTTATGAAGCCAAATACACTTTGCTGGAAAGAACTTGTTGCGCCCTGACTTGGGTCGCTCAAAAGCTTAGGCATTACTTGTTGGCCTACACCACCTACCTCATAACCAGATTGGATCCTTTGAAGTACATATTCCAAAAGCTGATGCCCACGGAAGGTTAGCAAAATGGCAAATCCTGCTCACCGAACTCGACATTGTCTGTCACGACCAAAAAACCGACCCGATCGTGATGGTGCCTATCGTGAAACTAGGCCAGCCGACACAACTCCCGAATCAACCATTTTCCAATAAAAGTTATTTTTATATCATTTATAAACCAATAATCTCATAATGAAAATTTAAAAGAAAAGTACGAAATAATCACAAAAGCCCGACATCGGAGTGTCACTAATCATGAGCATCTACCAAGGTCTGAATACAACAAAAATTGTCAAAAATGTACTAAGTACAGTAATGAAAATGAGAGGAAGGAAGCGATGCTGCGAACTTCATGCAGCCACCTTGCTAACTCTGATGACTCCGCATCTGAGCAATCAACACCACTACCGAGTTCCGAAATACCTAAATCTGCACACGAGGTGCATGGAGTAATGTGAGTAATCCAACCCAGTAAGTAATAAGAGTAAATAAAGACTGGGCAGTAGAAAACAATGAATCTACATTTATGATAAACTTAATAAGCACAACAGGCTTTCAAATTAGAATATGAGTCAATCGTCTCATTTAAAATCCAGCTTTTGGTAAAAATCATTTGAAAATACTTTCCAACGGTTTCAATAGAGGTTCAATATAATTTATAATTAAAGAGATGAAGATCATAATCAGCCCTTCGGGCAAAACATAGTTCGTATACAACCCCTCGGCATAACAGAAATTCACAATCCTTTTCATAACTTAAAAACTTCAGTTTAAATGAAAGATTATTTAAAACATTTGTTCAACATTTTCAATAGAGGCTCAGTCTAAAGAAGAGTGAAAGCAGTAATTAAATCAACAAGTTTAATAGAAACTCACTTTAAAGAGAAGTGAAAACAGTAAGTTCATAAACTAGCCCCTCAAGCAAGGCATCACTCACATACATATATATATATATATATATATATATATATATATATATATATATATATATATATATATATATATATATATATATATAGAGAGTCGGGCAAGCCTATCAGTCACTCGTGACTCAACTCTTACCAATCAGCGCTTACACTCAGCACTCACACTCAATAGATACCATATAGTAACCGCTGCGGCGTACAACCTGATCCATATATTGCTGCGGCGTGTAGCCCGATCCATATATATAGTCGACTGCACTCACTGGGGGTGTGCAGACTCCGGAGGGGCTCCTACAGTCCAAGCGCTATATCGTTGCGGCGTGCAGCCCGTGTGCAGCCCGATCCATATACATATCGCTGCGGCGTGCAGCCCGGTCCATATATATATTGTTGCGGTATGCAGCCCGATCCATAAATATATAATCCTCACAACCAGGCCCTCGACCTCTCTCAGTCATTAACCTCACCACCAGACCCTCGGTCTATCTCAGTCATTAACCTCACAACCAGACCCTCGGTCTCTCTCAGTCAATAACCTCACAATCAAACCCTCGGTCTATCTCAATCATCAACCTCACAATCACTCAGACCATCTGTAAAATAGGGAACTCAGCCCAAACAATTTTCCCATTTTAAGAATTAAGTGATAAAACCAGGTTTAGACAATAAACAGGTAAATCATGACTGAGGATGTTCTTTCAAAACAAATAGAGTGAGGAAAAATAGTAAAAATTCCCCTAAGGGTCTCAACAGGTTGGCACAAGTCCCCAAACATGGTATACAACCCAAAATATAATATCAATCTCTAGAATATGGAATATCAAAACATTTCAAATCAAATACGCGACTTAACAGTCGTATAGGACGGACCAAGTCACAATCCCCAACGGTGCACAACTCCACGCTCGTCATCTAGCATGTGTGTCACCTCAAAGTAGCACAACGATGTGAAATCCAGGGTTTAAAACCCTTAGGACAGCATTTACAATCATTACTTACCTCATCCGGTCCAAACTCTAGCCCGTGATGCCTTTGCCCTCACGAATCGACCTCCGGAGCTCTAAATCTAGCCACAATCAGTGCATAACTATTAAAATATTCTAAGGGAACAAAGCCCAGTCGAAAATATCCAATTTACATAAAAAATCTCAAAATTGCTCAAACCCGGCCCCCGGGCCCACGTCTGGAAATTCGATAGGCTTTAACATCGGACCTCAATTGCCCCTTCAAATTCCCAATTTACACTCTCCAAATCCAAGCCCTAATTCCCCAATTTTAGGCTTTAATTTCCACATATTTCATGATTAAACAAGTAAGAATCTATATAGGATCGAGTATAGAGTTCAAAAATCTTACCTCCAAGTGTTACCCTTCGATTCCCTCTTCAATCTTTCTCAAAAGCTCCAAAACATTTTCTCAACAATGGAGAAAATAGACCAAAAATCTCGAACTCACTTTTTAAAACATTCTGCCCCAGGCCTGAAATCCTTCATTGCGATCGCAGGACTTCTTTCGCGATCGTGAAGAATAATCTACCAGGCCTTCAAATTTACTCTACGCGAATGCGGTGAGGTCCACATGAACGCGATGCTTAGAACTTTAAACTTACGCAAATGCGGATAGATCCACGCAAACGCGATGCACCACTTGCCCAACTCATGTGATTGCGACTCACACTATGCGATCGCGAAGAACAACTTGACCTGCCCTCATCACAGCCCTACGCGATGGCGAAGGAGAAATCTTTGCAACAACTAAAACTCAAAACCTGCAACTCCAAACAACATGGAATGGTCCGATTGACCACCCGAAACTCACCTGAGGCCCTCAGGACCTCAACCAAACATGCCAACATATCCCATAACATCATTCAAACTTGTTCCAACCTTCGGAACACTCAAAACAATATCAAAGCACCAAAATCACATCGGATTCAAGCCTAAGAATTTCAAGAACTTCCAAATTTTGCTTTTGATTAGAAACCCAACCAAACCACGTCCGAATGACCTGAAATTTTGCACACACGTCACAAATGACACAACAGAGCTTCTACAACTTCCGAAATTCCATTCCAAACCCTATATCAAAATCTCACCTATCAACCGAAAAAGGCCAAAATTTCAATTTCACCAATTCAAGCCTAAACCTTCCACGAACTTCCAAAATGCATTCCGATCACGCTCCTAAGTCCCAAATCACCTAACAGATCTAACCAAATCATAAAAATTCCGATCCGAGATCATATACCAACAAGTCAAATTTTGGTCAAACTTTTCAAATTTTAAGCTTCAAACCGAGAACATTTCTTCCAAATTTGTTCTAATTACCCTGAAAACCAAAACCAACGATTTACATAAGTCATAATACATCACACGGGGCAAGTCATGCCCGGTAACTAATGAGCAAGGTGCAAAAGCTCAAAACAATCAGTCGGGTCGCTACATCCTCCCCTACTTAAACATATGTTCATCCTCGAACGTGCCCAGAGTTGTTCCAAAAGCCAACCAATCGCTGAATAACCTTACCATGAACATACCCGGGGGTGATCCCACGTTACCCTATCTTGTATAGGTCCGATAACACAATGTAATAGAAATTTCACGGTCCAACCTAGCCCATGAACCTTAGAACCACATTTCCATTTCTGAAATCATCAAAAAGATCAAAATCTCACATCTATACTCTGACTAAGCCCGAACAAGCTGTAATAACCCATTCCCGCAACCTCGGTGCAATTACATAATATACCACATAACTCAAACCCTTGCAGCGATAACGTCTAATCACAGCGGCTGCACACAGCAACCGAATATCGATAGGAAACCTCTTATTAACTAAAGTCTCATTCCAACACTTTCATATACTGCCAATGATAAATGAATCACGCAGTAAACCATAACCGTTTTTCTTAGATCAACCATTTATGAAGCCACTTCTCCTTTGGCAAAGGCCATAGCAAATTTCTTCTCCGAACCTAGATGTTATCCTTCCAACATGCTGAAATCAAATCCATTTGCAGTCATTAAAGATTCCAACGATCTCATCTAATCCAACATAACTACTCTGGTGACATGATACATCAATACATACTAAAGCCACGACTTGTGCAATCCGCACACCGATAAGCAACAATCCGAACATACCTAAATCATGAAAATAACTCAAATGAAGGAGTTGTACCGCAAGCTCACTAGTACCACCACACATAGGTTGAGAACCCATCACATATCGTAGAAACAGAACACACGAATCTAACCCGCAGTATCATACTTCCACATAGCTTTGCTCCACTGTGTGACCTCATCCAAACACTGGTCCACATGAGATACCTTAAGTCACTATGCTAAAAATCGACAACTATGCGCAATATGATGTCTAAAACCAAAGCAATCATCATAACCACCGCGAGGCAATTACATAATACCACACAACCCGAAAGGACATAACCGATACGTCATCCACCGAGCAATACCCATTACTCTTCCCACTCGAATTCGACTGAGAGGCCCTAATAACACCGCACCACATGTGCCTATAATCAACAAATCCTAACAGCTCGCACCATGGAAAGGTAACTCATAGATCTCCTGATTACTTAGCTCAATAACAGCAAAATCAACACATCCCTCACCAATGGCAACTCGAAGTCAACAAAGCCATCTCGATGCAAAACACACATCCATATAGGTCTACCAGTGAACTACACGTCAACTCTAGTCACACACAATAGATAAATAACCCGCCGAAGGTTCACAATGACTGAATCATAGCACATGCTATCATCTGACTACTTACCCACATCTTTACCGTACACAACCACAAGCTAACCTGTTTATGAGAACTTTTAGTCTCTCAGTCCATAAAGCATATGAATTACCATATCTGATCCCAATTTTGCCGCTCGAATATACAACAAACCTCTAATACTCAATCATCTTATGAGAGGTACACCTATAATTCTTCTGATCCACCAAGCAAACTCGAATATCATCCGTCGATCAACAAGATAGTGCCACAATACCAATAAAGCATCCGTAACTCAAACACATCGCCCTTTTATGAAATGTTATACCCTCATCAAGTCACACCAATCAGTGATCTCATTTATCTAGTCACCTAAAGCTGCCCATGCAATCTAAGAATTTGTGACCTTCCTTTCAAATCTGAATCGTGTCCTTACACATGCAAAATATCAATCCTACACAACATTCTACATAAACTGTACCATCCTAGGATAACCACGAGAACTTCATATCCCTTTTGGGCCACAAACAACTATGTGCTCCACTAGCCAAGAGCTTCCCATTGATCCCATCTAGAAGAAAATCACTATACATCCCATGCTCCCAACGCCAATAGGAAAAATATACCCCTCTAACTGTGGTAGAAACCATCTAGAACTCTCCGAATTCCATTTGCACACCACTAAATTGTCAAGACTGAATCTTTCTAACTCAACCGAGCTATGCAGGTCACTAAAACCCAAGAGAATTTCCACGAAACTCCTATAGAAACTCATTACCTCGTAAGCATTCAAGAACTAATCATATCCTTACTATACCGACTCGGCCTACTACTAAGCTATCTCATCTATCCGAGTTCCCTTCTAATTTACCTCTAACTTGATACTCCTTCTTGCTATGACCTCACAATTCCTTACCCCAGACTTACCACACGAGACCCAAGCACAAAACCACACCGTCTAAGACTCATAAGCCGCTGAATACTCTCTTAAATATTCCCAAAGCACCACATTCAAAATACTTTACTCTGAAGAGACTTCCTACGAATCTAAATTTGTTACCTTTACCTTCCTGATACTGACACATAGAATCCCAAAATTGATATAGAAATTCAACAAATCTTGACATCTTCCAATGAAAACTCAGTTTCTAGCCACACATACAACTTGAAAATATCCAATTGTTACATGTAAATCTTGAACACATTAGAACCATTCTCGAGAGCCATCCACTCTACTCAAATCGCAATTAGCCTGATCAAAAGAAAAGAACAACCTATGACTCATTAGCACTTCAGACACTGCAGAATGCAATCTCATCCCAATACAACCAAGCAACTTCCTGCTCTATGCACCGAGCATCTTTTACCAATAACAACTCAAGACATTCCGTGATTCTCACAAACCTATGAATCATGACATAACCTTTGTCAAAATTTTCCTTTACTCGAGCCATCCTCGGTCTCAATCTCCATAAGCCATAACTGAGTTACCAGTATGCCTCAAACTAGAACCAACATAGCATATAATCGTGCAATCAACTAATCAACAGTAGACTCCCCCACTTGGCTCGAAGCCATAGATCAAAACACACTCAATAACTCATAACGCATATACTCTATTATTGCCATAATACCATAGTGAGATTAAACTCAACCCTTCATACTCTCGTGAAACACAGACCACCTGGTACTTTAAATCTTATGCAAATCTCGCATTCACTCTCGTAACAGTTGAACCCCACTCTTTTAAGCGACCCAAATTTAAATTGCAACACATATATTACACTTGTAAATGAGATCTCCTAACAGACAACATAAGGATCACACAACCTCAGAACACTCCGCAAGAGATAACCCACTTGTTTTTCCTCCAACTAACATTTCTGTATACCTTCCACCGTCATACACATTACATAGTCACTTAGTCTTCCTAGTCTGAACTCATATCGCAATATGAAATTTACCTCACTCCCAACTAGGAAACATGAAAAGATTCTTCACACGCCCATAACTTGGGGCTAAACCTCGAATCAAGATGGAAATCGAGCACCTAATAGTTCTTTTATCCTCCAGCTGACCTTTCTCGTTGCTTCCAAATTATATGAATACATCTTGAAGTCACGTCACACTCATCACGTAACTATCTAGTCATTACTCCTACCACTAGGGCACTACCGAACCTATAAGTTCAAAAACACTTGCTCACACAATTAGCACCTCGGTGCTCAAGCTATAGGCAAAACAATCCAGCCTCGAGTCCTCCATACTGGCCCAACATCAACACACAGAGATCACATCTCGCCCCTCGATCAGGAAATCACAAGCCATCGATGCACATCTAATACCGAACACGCATGCATGCATACGAACGCGTGGAAGGAATTCCAAGAGTTACTTTTCAAGCTGAATCAAGGACGCACGATAAGAATTCAAGAATGTGAAGTTTTTCCTAAAGGTTCTGCAGCCTCCCGAGGATAAGCACAGACGTCTCTATACCGATCTGTGAGACTCTACTAAACATGCTCATGACTCGTGAAACCTATGTAACCTAGGCTCTGATACCAACTTGTCACGACCCAAAACCCGACCTGGTCGTGATGGCGCCTATCATGAAACTAGGCCAGCCGACACAACTCCTGAATCAACCATTTTCCAATAAAAGTTGTTTTTATACCATTTATAAACCAATAATCTCATAATGAAAATTTAACAGAAAAATGCATAATTACACAAGCCCGACATCAGGGTGTCACTAGTCATGAGCATCTACCAAGGTCTGAATACAACAATAACAGTCAAAAATGTACTAAGTACAGTAACAAAAATGAGAGGAAGGAAGTGGTGCTGTGAATGTCGTGCAACCACCTTCCTAACTCTGATGACTCCGCGTCTGAGCAATCAACACCCGCTACCGGGTTCCGAAATACCTAAATCTACACATGAGGTGCAGGGAGTAATGTAAGTACTCCAACCCAGTAAGTAATAAGAGTAAATAAAGACTGAGCAGTAGGAAATGATGAATCCACATTTATGATAAACTCAGTAAGCACAACAGGCTTTCATATCAGAATACGAGTCAATCGGCTCATTTAAAATCCAGCTTTTGGAAAAAATTATTTGAAAATCTTTCCAACGGTTTCAATAGAGGTTCAATACAATTTATAATTAAAGAGATGAAAATCATAATCGGTCGCTCGGGCAAAACATAGTTCGTATACAGCCCATCGGCATAACAGAAATTCACAATCCTTTTCATAACTTAAAAACTTTAGTTTAAATGAAAGATTATTTAAAACATTTGTTCAACATTTTCAATAGAGGCTCGGTCTAAAGATGAGTGAATGCAAAAATTAAATCAACATGTTCAATAGAAACTCACTTTAAAGAGGAGTGAAAACAATAAGTTCATAAACTAGCCCCTCAAGCAAGGCATCACTCATGTACATGTATATATATATATATATATATATATATATATATATATATATATATATATATATATATATATATATATATATATAGAGAGAGAGCAAGCCTCTCAGTCACTCGTGACTCAACTCTAACCAATCAGCGCTCACACTCAGCACTCACACTCAATAGGTACCATATAGTAACCGCTGCGGTGTGCAGCCCGATTCATATATCGCTGCGGCATGCAGCCCGATCCATATATATAGTCGACTGCGCTCACTGGGGGTGTGCAAACTCCGGAGGGGCTCCTACAGCCCAAGCGCTATATCGCTACGGCGTGCAGCCCGATCCAACATATCGTTGCGGTGTGCAGCATGATCCATACATAGATAAATATCGCTCACACACACACACACACACACACACACACACACACACACACACACACATATATATATATATATATATATATATATATATATATATATATATATATATATATATATATATATATATATATATATAATATATAATTCTCACAACCAGTCCCTCCACCTCTCTCAGTCATTAACCTTACCACCAGACCCTTGGTCTATCTCAGTCATTAACCTCACAATCAGACTCTCGGTCTATCTCAGTCAATACCCTCACAATCAAACCCTCGGTCTATTTCAATCATAACCTCACAATCATTCAGACCATCCATAAAATAGGGAACTCAGCCCAAACAGTTTTCACATTTTAAGAATTAAGTGATAAAACCAGGTTTAGACAATAAACAGGTAAATCATGACTGAGGATATGCTTTCAAAACAAATATAGTGAGTAAAAATAGTAAAAATGCCCCTAAGGGTCTTAACAGGTCGGCATAAGGCCCCAAACATGGCATACAACCCAGAATATAATATCAATCTCTAGAATATGGAATATCATAAGATTTCAAATCAAATACGCGACTTAACAGTCGTACGGTATGGACCATGTTACAATTCCCAACGGTGAACAACTCCACGCTAGTCATCTAGCATGTGTGCCATCTCAAAGTAGCACAACGATATGAAATCCGGGGTTTCAAACCCTCAGGACAACATTTACAACATTACTTACCTCATCCGGTCCAAACTCTAGCCCGCAATGCCTTTGCCCTCACGAATTGACCTTCGGATGCTCCAAATCTAGCCACAATCAGTACATAACTATTAAAATATGTTAAGGGAAGAAAGCTCACTCGGAAATATCCAATTTACATCAAAAATCCCAAAATTGCTCAAACTCGGCCCCCGGGCCCACGTCTCAAAATTCAATAAAAGTCACATCAATAGAATTCTCATCCTCTCATGAGTCTATACATACCAAGAATATCAAAATCGGACCTCAATTACCCCTTCAAATTCCCAATTTACACTCTCCAAATTCCCCAATTTTAGCTTTAATTTTCACATATTTCATGATTAAACAAGTAAAAATCAACATAGGATCGAGTATAGAGTTCAAAAATCTTACCTCCAAGTGTTACCCTTCGATTCCCTCTTCAATCTTTCTCAAAAGCTCCAAAAATTGCTAAACAATGGAGAAAATAGACCAAAAATCGCGAACTCACTTTTTTAAACATTCTGCCTAGACCTGAAATCCTTCATCATGATTGCGGGACATCCTTCGCGATCACGAAGCACAATCTACCAGGCCCTCAAATTTACTCTACACGAACGTGGTGAGGTCCACGTGAACGCGATGCTCAGATCTTTAAACTTACGCGAAAGCGGATAGATCCACGCAAACGCGATGCACCACTTGCCCAACTCATGTGATTGCGACTCACACTATGCGATCGCGAAGAACAACTTGACCTGCCCTGATCACAGCCCTACGCGATCGCGAAGGACAAATCTCTGCAACAGCTGAAACTCAAAATCCGCAACTCTAAACAACATGGAATGGTCCGATTGACCACCCGAAACTCACCTGAGGCCCTCGGGCCCCAACCAAACATGAAAACATACCCCATAACATCATTCAAACTTGTTTCAACCTTCAGAATGCTGAAAACAACATCAAAACACCAAAATTACATCGGATTCAAACCTAAAAATTTCAAGAACTTCCAGATTTCGCTTTTGATCAGAAACCCAACCAAACCACGTTTGAATGACCTGAAATTTTGCACACACGTCACAAAAGACACAACAAAGCTACTACAACTTCCGAAATTCCATTCTTACCCATATATCAAAATCTCACCTATCAACCGGAATACGCCTAAATTTTAATTTTGCCAATTCAAGCCTAAACCTTCCACGAACTTCCAAAATGCATTCCGATCATGCTCCTAAGTCCCAAATCACCTAACGAAGCTAACCAAATCTTAAAAATTCCGATCTGAGATCATATGCCAACAAGTCAAATCTTGGTCAAACTTTTCAAATTTCAAGCTTCAAATTGGGAACTGTTCTTCCAAATTCGTTCTGATTACCCTAAAAACCAAAACCAACGATTTACATAAATCATAATACATCACACGGGTCAAGTCATGCCCGGGAACTGACGAGCAAGGTACAAAAGCTCAAAACGACCGGTCGGGTCTTTACATGATTTTGTGTCTCCCGCACAGTGATGATATCTCAAGCTTTGACGGATCACTTAGCTGAGAATCCTTTTGATGACAAATCAGCCTTTCAGTACTTACTTTTCAGATGAGGAAGTAAATTTAGTTGAGGTAATTCCAAAGGACACTAATGCTTGGAAAACGTTCTTCGATGGAGCTGACAATGCAAAAGGTGTTGGGATTGGGGCAATTCTGATTCCACCCACTGGTCAGCACTATCCGGCGAGAGCTCGGCTTCCGTTTTTCTGCACGAACAACACTACCGAGTATGAAGCCTGCATTATGGGAATGAACATGGCAATCGATCAGGATGTGTAAGAATTGTTAATCATGGGAGATTCTGACTTGATTATCCAACAAGCTCAAGGTGAATGGGAAACTCGGGATGTCAAGCTTCTTCTATACAGGCAACATGTGAATGATCTTAGAAAATGGTTCAAATCCGTCGAGTTCAGGTACATTCCTTGGTTTCACAATGAGTTAACCGATGCACCTAGCTACTGTGGCCTCGATACTGCCGTATCCTGGCAATGTCCACATTGACCCATTGGAAATCCAAATCCGAGAAAGACATGGTTATTGCAATATAGTTGAGGTTGAACCAGATGTTCAGCCATGATATCATGATATCAAAACAACAACAACAACAACAACAACCCAGTATAATCCCACAAGTGGGGTCTGGGGAGGGTAATATGTACGCAGACCTTACCCCTACCCCGAAGGGTAGAGAGGCTGTTTCCAGGAGACCCTCGGCTTAAAAAGCAACAGAAGCCGCTATATTAGTACCACATAAATGCATAATAAAATAATAGCAATACAATAGATATGAAATACAGAATACAAAATACGAAAAAGATGGCTGGTATAGTAAAACTAGCAGGTAAAGCCCTGCATCAATAGACGACCAATGACATTCTTAGTCTAACTCCTAACTGGCTAGTCTCACTCTATTGTGCTGTAGAAATATTCACAACTCTCCCCTAACCTACAACCTTAATACTCGACCTCCATAATTCCCTGTCAAGGGCCATGTCCTCAGTTGAGCGGAGAGGTCTTGTACAAAAGGACTCCAAATCTGAGCCTTCTAGGATATGTGGATGTCCAAGAGTCCGGAGAAATTATGAATGAAGTGCACGCAGGAGTGTGCAGACCCCATATGAATAGATATGTCCTTGCAAAAAAGATTATGTGAGCAGGTTATTACTGGATGACTATGAAATAAGATTGCTTCAGTTTTGTCCGAAAGTGTCATCGGTGTCAGGCACACGTTGACCTGATTCATGCACCACCTTTCGAATTACATCCTATGTTAGCATTGTGGTCATTTATTGCTTGGGGTATGGATATCATTGGGCTAATAGAATCAAAAGCTTCAAATGGGCACAGATTCATATTAGTTGCCATTGACTACTTCACAAAGTGGGTTGAAGCAGTCACTCTCAAAGCAGTCACTAAGAAAGCAGTGGTCGATTTTGTGCATTCCAACATTATCTGTCGTTTTGGTATTCCTAAAACTATCATTACGGTCAATGCTGCAAACTTGAACAGTCATTTGATGAGGGAGGTATGCGAACAATTTAAGATCACGTATCAGAACTCCACCTCTTATCGGTCCAAAGCCAATGGTGCTGTTGAAGCAACAAACAAAAACATCAAGAAGATCCTCAGGAAAATGATCCAAAGTTCTAGGCAATGGCATGAAAAGTTGCCTTTTGCATTGTTGGGATATCGCACAACTGTGCGCACATCAGTTGGGGCAACACCCTATTTATTGGTTTATGGCACTAAAGCCGTAAAACCCGTAGATGTTAAAATTCCATCTCTTCGAATCATCATTGAAGCTGAGATTGAGGATAGTGAATGGGTCAAGACCCGTCTGGAACAGTTAACCTTGATTGATGAAAAGCGAATGGTCGCAGTTTGCCACGGGCAATTGTATCAACAAAGAACGGCCCGTGCCTACAACAAGAAAGTGTGGCCTAGGAACTTTGAAGGGGGCCAGCTTGTTGTGAGATGTATTCTCCCACATCACAAGGAAGCAAAACGAAAGTTTGCTCCAAACTGGAAGGGCCCGTAGATTATAAGAAAATTATTGCCAAAAGGGGCCTTGTACTTGGGAGACATTGAAGGAAATGACCCTGAAATAGCCATCAATGCAGACGCGGTCAAAAGGTATTACGTTTAACCCTTCTGCGGTACCAATATTATCCGATTGGGATGACGAAGGCTTTTATTCTCGCTACCCCAAACACTTCAACCCTTTGCCATTGAGCCAATTACCTTTCCTTGATTACCCTCTTTGGAACCCGAAAACGTTTTTAAAAACAATCAAAAATAAAGTTTCCGTGAACTACGTTCGACTTGATTCCGAAAGGACACATAGGCAACCTCTCTCTGGGGTTCATTCACACAAAAAAAAATCCATATTTCCCCAAAGTTGAAACTGGGGTAGAATTTATAATGGTTCGGTGATAGTTCGCCTGAAAGGTTCCAAAGTTGTTATTCAATCCAATCTTTTACCCTAAGCCTTGTTCAAAGTCCTTCTGATCATTCAGTAAAGATGTTCAAAATGGAAGGATGTTGGAATCTGATACAATCGAATGAGAGAAATAAAATGAGAGAGTCTTATTAGTGAAAACCCACACGGGTACCGTAAGGAGATGGTGAGCAGATAAATTGAAAAAGAGAGAGTCTTTTTAGTGCAAACTCGCAAAGAGCACTATAAGGCAACGGTAAGAAGAGAAATGAGAGAGGTCAGTTGGTGAAAACCCACAAAGGGCACCGCTGATCGAGAAAAGGAATTCCTTACAACTATCGGCACTGATAGAGTCCTGGCAAGGTTTCTTGGTTTTGAGATACGAGTTATAATGGGTTTATGAGAGATTGGATGGTTGCACAGATCGGGTATCCAGTCCAAGAAGCATGTCGTGTCTATTGAAGTCTGCATGCACTCCAAATAAGTCCTTCTTTCCTTCCCCCGAAAGGGAAACTTCTCGTTAAATTCATTATCCTGCCCTTTGTTTACTTTTCTTTGAATCCTTTCGGTTTAATCCTCCTCCGAAACTAATACAAAGAAAAGATGGCAAGATTGGTTTTACAGGGTTCTGCTTAACAAAAGCCAAAATTCAAGGAAAAGCACAAAGCCTCAGCAGGTGCATCAAGTCGATCTTGACTGGCCATGATTGACCGATGCTCCAGAGTCAAAATTATTGAAAAGGAAAGAAATCCAAAGTCAAGTGCCCAGAAAGGCAAAATAAGTTGAAAAGGCCAAAGACCCACACGGGTTAATCATCATGTGAAATTTTGGAAAGTCAAGATCACTAGGTTTAGGAGAGAGAGAGATCTTCAAAAAGCCAGCGAGCCATAGATATTTTCATCAGAAAAGTTGGGCCGAGATCAAGTGATCTAAACAATCAAGGCCACAAAACCAACCACCATTTCAAACAGACAAATTGTTATTTGATTTGAAAACAGGTGCAGTCCAAAACAACTTTGCAAGAAGTAGATGCAACAAAAGCAAGTTACGCAGAGACCAAAACGGTTCTGCAGCAGAAGTTGATCCGAAAAGGGAAGTCCTTTTAAAACTCTTCATTCATTCTCCTAAATAAAATAAAAAGTGAAGTAAAAAGAGAGGAAGAAGAAAAGAAAGAAGAATAAAAGAAAGAAGAAAGAAAAGAAGAAGAAATATTCAAAATCATGGTAGCGTAGGGTCCCCAATCTCTAGCTATATTTTCCCAACATAGGGTCTCGTTCCTTAGTCGCTCCCAGCATAAGCTGGTAGTCTTTTCCATTATAGGGTTCCACTCCCTAGTTGATTCTCGGCATAACCCGAGGACCTTTTTCTGGCATAACACGATGACTTTTCTGGCATAATCCGTGGACCTCCCCGGCTTAATCCGAGGACCTTTTTCCGACATAACTCGATGACTTTTCTGGTATAACCCGTGAACCTCCCCCGGCATAACCCGAGGACCTTTTTCCGACATAACTCGATGAATTTCCTGGCATAACCCATGGATCTCCCCGACATAACCCGAGGACCCTTTTTCCGGCATAACCCGATGATTTTTCCGGCATAACCCAAGGACACTTTCTCCGACATAACCCGATGACTTTCCCGGCATAACCCGTGGACCTCCCCAGCATAACCCAATGACCCCCAGTCATAACCCGAGCACCTTTTCTGGAATAACCCGATGACCTTTCCCGGCATAACCCGATGACCTTTTTCCGGCATAACCCAATGACCGCCCGTCATAACCCGAGGACCTTTTTCCGGCATAACCTGATGACCCCCCGACATAACCTGAGGACCTCCCCGGTATAACCTGATGACCTTCCCCAGCATAACCCGAGGACCTTTTTCCAACATAACCCGATGACCCCCTGGCATAACCCGAGGACCTTTTCCGGCATAACCCGATGACATTCCCGGCATAACCCGAGGACCTTTTTCCGGCATAACCCGATGACCCCACCTTAACTCGAGAACCTTTCCCGGCATAACCCATGGACCTCCCCAGCATAACTCGGGGACCTTTTTTCAGCATAACCTGATGACCTCCCCGGTATAACCCGAGGACCTTTTCCGGCATAACCCGATGATTTTCTCCGACATAGCCCGAGGACCTTCCCAGCATAACCCGATCATTTTTCCAGCATAACCTGGTAATCTTCCCAACTTGGGGTCTCTGATACCTTTGATTGTATTTTAGATATTGGGTCTCCACTCCCTAATCTCTTTTCCTCAAGGATACACAATCCTAATTTTATTGCTTTCAATAAGAAATAGTTTAGATTTTGTTACAATAACTCACGAAATTTCTCTAGTGAAAACTGGAGCAGAAAAATTTCGTTCATTTGCTTTGGTGCTTGAACAGGTTTTTACCGTGAGGCACAAGGTTTGAGATGACCAAAAGAAGAAGTCTCAAACCAAGTAAAGAAAAGAAAAACAAGAAAAGAAGTTGAACTCTAAATGTAAAAGTGGAGAAAAGATGCGGACTGCTGAAGATATGATTGAAGTCACAAGTTTTGTATGTCCCGCCTTGATCCGAAAAGCTAAAGAAGGATGAACCAGCGATTGCAGCTATCGAGCATCAAGATTCAGATCATAGTCTACAGGAAGAACCATCCAAGACTCAAGATCAAGCTTTAGAAGGTTTATAGATAGGAATCTTGTAACTCGTAGTTGACAGGCTTAGCTATTTTAGCTTTTCATCTTTTATTTCGATGTAATAAGGAGCTCAGCAAGCAGAAACAACAGCAACAACAGTAAAATCACAGTTTCTCGGTAATAACAGCTACCAAAACTTCCAGAATTACACTGACCTAATTCCTTTATAGCCAAGGATATTTAGGCAACCTCCGAAGTAAGGTTCGGTCAGACTTTTTCAAAAGATGCTTTTCAAGGAGTTTCAAACGGGCAAAAATCGCTCGTAATTTCTCATTTTATCTTTGCCCGAAAACCTTTCGTGTTTCCGAGCAAAGAGGGACAGCTGTGAGCATGTAATTTTTGCCCTATATGAATTACTCCTATAAAATCCAAGAAAATAGATTTTTGCCAATTATTTGCCATTTTATAAGATTTTTGTAGGATTTTATTAATTGTTTGCATTTTTGTGCATGTTTAATTTTTATTAAAATCATGAAAAACGTCAAAAATACCATGCATTGCATTTAAGTTTTGTTTTTACATTTTTAGGATTAATTAGTTAATTATTTGTTTTATTGAAAATGAAAATCACAAAAATGGCTCATTTTTACATTTTTTGTTTTTAATTCTTAGATTAGTGATTTCTTTTTTTTAGGGTCAAGTAAATTTTATAAATATTATAATAACTTTAATTAGCTCAATTTTAAGATTTTAGATTAATTTAGGAATTTAGCTTAGGATTTTTAATTAAAGAAAACAAAAAAAGGAAATAATTAGTTAATTGAGAAAGGGACTTATTTCTGAATTTAGGCCATTTTAAATGCCAAGAGCCGTTTTTATTTAACCCAAACCCAGCCCAAATGTAGCCTTACCCAGTCCAGCTCCCCTACTGGCCAAAACGATACCGTTCCATGGTTATTGAATCCCATCTGTTGATCTTATTTGATCGAACGGACGGGAACTAAATATCCCTTTATCATATAATAGTCGAAATGCGCCCTAACCCCAGAAATACCCCCCATTTCACATCATCTCTATATCTAACCCAACCCTAGCCGCCCTGAATTACTTCATCGTCTCCGTCGTGGTCCGCCGACCGAGAATCGCCTCACGGCGGCGGACCACCTCCAAACACCACCAAATTAACACCTATGACATCCCTGCCCTCCCCTTTCCAAATCTCTAACATGTTTCTCTCAAATCATCACCAAACGTTTCGAATCATAAATCTAAGATCGAAACCTAAAAACCCCAAACAACCTCAAACTCACACTATGTAATCCCTAGCCTTCCCTTACCACTGTCTTCCTATTGATTTCCCAAAAATCCCAGCCAAACTCCTCGAATCTTAAATTTCAGATTTATTGAACCCTAATTTTTTTCACCTTTCTAATTTTCCGATTAATTGTTGGTCAAGTGAACCCAAATCATCCATTAGTCCACTGTTCTTGTTAAGAATAATCGATTAATGGTAGTTCAAGTTTATTTCTGCCTTGATAAAGTTTGGTCGAGTTCATAGTGGGTCCAGTATTGGGAAAAAAAAAGCTTAGGTAAATTTTCCTTCTTTTCCTTCTTTTTGTTTGGTTTTATTTCTTGTTCTTCTTCTGCATGTTAATTGTTTAATTTTGGCCGCATGTTTTAATTTTACAATCTTAGGCTTTCTTTCCTGTTGTTCATAGCTTTTTGGTCTGCCTATCTATTTTGTTCATTAGGTTAATTAAAACCTCAGCATTTTAGTATTTGAGATTTATCTTCAATGGCATGAAATTAGTCTAGTTAGGGTTCATATGCATTTTTATTTACCATCCGTGTTTATTTAAATTCATGCTCTTGTTAGATTTATTTAGGTAAACGCTTCTATTTACTGATTAATTTAGTTTTTAGGTTTGATTTCCAACATGATTCTGTTAGGCATTTTACTTTGAAATTTTGATCTTTTCTAATTTTTGTTTTGTTTGCCTTATTCTGTTAACCTTTAGAACTTATAGGGAGTTAATTGAATTAAAAGAGACTTAGGACAATTTTTCAAAAAATATCTAGGAAGAGAAGTTTCTAGAAAGTGTACAACTGTCCTAGCTGTTGTAAAAGATGCTAAAAATAGGATAAAAGGGACAGCTATACTAGGGTTGTGGAAAAAAGGACACTACTATTTTCAGCTATAGGATAAGGAATATTCCTAAAGAATACCTATCCTAGGAAGCTTATATATAGATACTATTCCTCTGAAAATAGGATCAGATTGAAAACCCTAAGAAAAAAATACTCTCTAAAGTTTGGCTGCTATTTTCAAAAGAGTTATCTTTCAAAATAGGATCTGTTTCTTGCTGGTTTCATTCTCAAATGCAAGTTACCTTTCACACTTTTTCTTGTCCAAGATCTCTTGATTCCAGGTCAAAATGTCTGGCTCGGCAAACAGGGTTGAGAACAACTACCTCGAAAATCACGACGAAAATGGAATGGCTACTACAGTCATTGGCGCGACGCCGCGGAACCCCGATAATGCATCTGGGCCGATCCCAGCGGACACGGGCTCCCAAAACGCACAGAAGGTCAAGAAACCTCGCACACCGATGGGAGAATACAGCATATCGACCGACATGAAGCCCAAAAAACCCCGACTCGAGAAGCACAGGAAGTGAGTCTTCATGTAATTTTTGAAATGTTGCAGGCATAACAGCTGGTCATTGCTTAGTTACAAAGCCATCTAAAGACTCCCAGCACAGCAGTGCCAGAAACAGCTCCCCCCATCAAGCAAGCACACGAAAGATCAAGTAATAACGGGTCCATAGTCGACCCTACCGTAGTAAAAATGCTCGAGGACCTCACCAAAAGGGATCGAATCGGGTGAGAAAATGATTGCAACCAACAATAAAAAGGTCGAGACCTACAAATCTGGGGTCAATCAGATCCTGGGAGCACCCCCGGTCCTGAAAGGTGTAGATTCGAGAAAGTTCATGCAACGGCCTTCCCCTGAGGAAGCGGTCCCAGAACCTGTTTCACAAAAGATCATAATTCTAGAACTCCCTAATTACAACGGGACCTCAGATCCTGACGATCACATCACCGCTTGTGCGTGCGCGGGAAGAGGCAATGACCTTCAAGATGATGAGTCCGAGCACGTCTTGTCGAAGAGGTTCGGGAAAACATTCTCAAAAGGAACCAAGATGTTGTGTCGTAGCCTAACACCTAGCCCCACAAAATTGCTTATCGTACCGACAGATTCCTCTGTAGAGACACACGCCGGTGCTATCGAAGCAGCGACGAGAGAGCCCGACACACCTGGGGCCGAACAAAAAGAGAATGAAATGCCATGGGAATTCGCACCCCATTTCCTGATAGAACGAACGAGATTGCCCCTGGTCTTAGATGACTGGGCAGCACAGGCCTTCGCCCAAAGCCTAAACAAACCAAGCCCAACGGTTTCAAGGCAGTTCAAACGAAACTTAGTTGAGTACCCAACCAAGATCTGGTCGGATGCCTGTATCCGCCAGTCGCGAATCAGGGCCATGGATGACCATCCGGGAGCCTCCTCGGGCTCAGTATAACCGAGCAGGTTCCTGACAATGAAACTAATGCCAAATAGATGGAGGTACCACCCATACGCCGTGGATAGGGGGAACGCCCCGAGACGTAATCCACCTCGCAATAATCGGGAAATAGCCCGAGGGAAACATCCTCAAGGAATCTTCAACAAAGCCAGATTCAACGAGGCATGGTCGGTAGGGGCACCTTGCCCATCAGAGTACAAATTCAGCATCACTATACCCAACATCGTGTTCACCATAAGCGAAACCAGGGATGCCAAATGGCTCAGACCTATTCGGTCGAGTCCCCCTCAAAGGAAAAAGAATCTGGCACAGGAACCGCAAAGCGCGCATGACCACGGGGTCAGAGATGGCCACTAGCTCAGGAGGAAAGCGGTCATGCTACTCAATAAAAATCGTCGTCGAGTACTGTCAAAGCGATCAGGCTCGAATTCAGCCTCGAGGAAGGAAGGCAGCCAGGAAGAACGGAGCAAACGAGTCACGGCGTATCACCACGATAGTGGTGGAACGGCTATACCCTCCAAGGACTCATAAAATGGAAAGTAAAAATGTTCGTCCCCAGGGAAAAACGGGTCCAGGGATATATTCCAGAGGACATCCTTACATCCAGCAAAAGAGGCACCGAGACCTCGCCTCGGCCTCACATTGACACACTAGTAACCTTCGCCCTTTCAAATAAAACATATACTCATGATTTTAGGTGGCTCGATCAACATACCAACGATGCCTGACCAAGATCAATAGGGTGGCTCGGACTGACGAACCAAATCGCGCACACATCTCAAATCTTTGACGGATTCCAAATGGCGATCACTACAACAACCAGGAAAGCCATTCTCTCAATACAGCCCATCTAAGATCGGACTGGAACACCGAGTTCTATACGGTCAAAGAAGGCGCAAGGCACGGACGTCTTATTCGGATGGCCACGGGCGCATCGCCCAAAGACAGTATCGATCCCACTTTTCCAAAAGAATGAAATCCCATGCAAGGGGCGGAATTAGAACCATCAGCAGGGAGCAATACGCGGTGAGGGTAAATCCCTCACCATATGATGCGTCACCGGCATCAATACCTCCACCCTCGAAGAGATCAAAGGGTAAGAAAACCACATCTTCGGCCGAAGCCTGATTGAACATGGCGAAGGGCTGTAATAGGGCCCACACCCCGAGACGGTAGGAACATACCAAATCTCGAAACGTTGCCTACACACCCCGCGGTAAGGAAAAACTATTATGCTCCTTTGTTATTGTTTCACTAACCTGCATGCAGACGATCGACCGGTACATTCGGAAGTTCTTACTCCACCCAGAAATCCCAAGGCCTAAACGGAACCCGCCGCGCTCTTTCCCTTCGGTCAGACTTCCGCCCCAAATAGCGTCTTGCCAGCAGGGTTATTAGCAGAGCAACATACCCCCAGAGGAGGATCCGACAAGATCACAGGCCTTCTTCTACAATCAAACGATGAGCGATAATCTTCTTTTGAGGGCGCCATCCCCTCGGAAGGACCGGGGAACTGCAGATTGAGTTTCAATAGGAAATGATGCACCAGATCGAATAGTCCAAGGAGCCGCGCCCGCGTGGGCCAAGCTCGCAACGACAAAATGACATGTATTTACGATAAGCAATAAAGAATATATTTTGGCATCTCGTATTCCAGAAAAAGGGATTTCAACACGCTTACGGTCAGGGCCTCTCCACCAAATGTGTCCCGAAATACTCGGAAATTTGGCGTCAACAATTCGGCACCTGTACGACCCTAGGGTCGAAAATCCGGGCTCATAAGGCCTCGATAAGGCAACTCCGAGCTCACAAAGAGCGGCCTTCGAGCCTAAGCAAACTCAATGACTCAGAGACTGTCATTAATCATCATGTACTGGAAAACCCAAAACTGTAAGACCCCGAGCAGACAGACTTGGTATAACTAGATCTATTCTACATAGGAACACAAACTGTAAGACTTCAATAGTCATGACAAACTGTAAGACCTCAACAGGCATGAAAAATTGTAAGAACTCAAAAGGCATGAAACTCAAAATCCCGAAGTTTAAGCTATATGTCGCATTTATAAGAATCCCGAAAGGGCATACCCTCGGTGCAAATGCCTAAACTATCGCTCGGGATCAAAAATGGATCCGACCAAACATATATGACTTCGGTCAAAACGGATGATATTGCCAAATTAATGCAACTCGAGGACGCTTGACTATCGCTAAACAAATCGCAGGCCATTACTCCTAATATACTTCGAAAAGAACTGGTTAAAACATGCTTACGTCAACAGGCAAATGAGCTTCGACCATGTTAGCTCCAAATAACAAGGCTTTGACCTACTCAGCCTACGAGCTAAAACCCTTCCGAGGTGCTCAAACATCGCCGATAATTACTTGAAATCGAGGTTTTTCTAGAACCGATGATAGGTCAGGCAAAATTATTTCAAAAAGACCTTAACGAGAAGAATACAAACCCTACAAAATGCCTACGGGCAAAAGCGTAAGAGCCATTGTCTCCAGCCAAACAAGCCTCCGAGCCACACACTAAAAGGTCTCAACGACCAAACAACGTAAGAGCCATTGTCGCCAGCTTGAAAATTGACAACTTGAGGATTAAAATGAGCTCGAGTCGTAACCCGATTCAGAGACCGGATCCAAAATAGTTAACTACAATATGCCTAAGGTCACGGCATAAATGCCATTGTTGCCACCCAAATAAGCCTTCGGGCCACGCATCTGTAAGGTCACTTCGACCCGAAGCACAAAAAGCCATCATCGTCCGCCCATGCAGGCAGGAAAGAAATTAAGGGTCAATTAAAGCTCTAATCGCAACGCGACTTCAAGACTGGACCCAAAATAGTTGAAACAACAAATGACCAAGGGCAAAGAGATAAAAACCAGCGCCATCCACCCATGCAGACACGAAAAAACTTGAGGGTCAATTAAAACTCGAGTTGCAACGCGACTCAGAGACTAAACCCGAAATAGTGGAAATAACAAATGCCTGAGGGCGAGAAATAAAAACAATTATCATCCGCCCACACGGGCACAAAAGATTGAAGGTCAGGCAAGCTCGAGTCAAGGCCTTACTCAGAGAATAAGCCTAAACAGCTGGGCAAAGCGTGGAGGCCCCAACGCCTGCTCGTATCAAAAATAGCACTTAAATACCTTCAGGCCTACCTAATTAGCCCCGGACCCACGAGGTTCCCGCCAAACCCCAAAACCAGCCCGCCTGGTCAAAAGCAATACGGAAAGAGATACAAAGAAGGTAAAGCTTTAGGTTTTCTCTCATTTTATATATGCGCAAAAGGTGCGCTCTCCGTCTACAAACATGCTCTACAAACAACAATAAAAGATGGAAAGATCTACACTCCACTCCAAAAGGCTATGGCCAGCCGGCCCTAGATTCGCTCTCCGTGACGTCAACAAGAGTGACCGAGCATCACGCTAGTCCGCCCTTGCTCGAGCCCATTCCTCCAAGAGAACGAAACCCCTTGAGCTGATCTCCTCGAGCCCCTCTCTTCAGGATATACAACGAACATATTCCTCAATCATCTTCCCCCAGTCGAGGGCTCGCTTCAGCTTGGCTTGGGCATCAGCAGCGTCCTTCATATGAATAGCCATCTCCTGATCAGCCTTGGTTCGGCTTATCACCACTTCAGCCCTAGCATCGATTATCTCAGCCCTGATCTTCGAGAGATCAGACTCAAGTTTCCTGATCGTATCCACTTTAACTATAGCGTTGTAACGAGCCAAGCGGAGTTGGGCCTCGAAGGCAGGAACCTTGGCCAAAGCACCTCTCTCCTCTAAAGCTTGAACTTGCACCTAAGACCTTAGCTCGCCACAAGCATTCTTAACACGGTCGATGTAGCCCTTAAGGTACCCCAAGGCCTCCGCCATTTTCTGCAGCTAATATAGGAAAAAGAGGTTAACCTTAAGGCTAAAAAGAGCGAAGCGCGTGCTACGAAATGTTACCTGCTCCATCAAATAGCTCTCGTAATTCGAGTTTCGATACGCCTCATATCGCCAATGCAGCAACCCAGCCTCCTTCTCCTCGCTAAGGAGCCTAAAGGACTCACCCTCATCCAGAACTTTCCGAAGCCTGGCTCCCTAACAGAGCAACTCAGACCCGAGCCTATCACAGGCCTGCAAAAGGAAAACCCGATAAAGAAAGGAGGGCGTGAAATACAGAAGAACTGCGCCTAAACTCACCATGAAGTGAAGCTTGCGGACTTCCTTGAAGTTAGAGCACATTCTTGTTGATCCTGCCCTCCGGCCCCAGGAGAACCTACCTCGAGCAAAGGCATATTCACTCGGAGGAACTGTCGTCTGAGAATCAAACACTCCGGGAATGGAGGCTCAGACGATGCCCTCTCCTTGAAGACATGGGCCCATTCTGCCCCACTAAAATCTCTGTCACAATGCGGGTACGGATCCCATTTTTTGCCATCGTCCCTCAGCTCGGAGGCCGACGATTCCTTCCCCTCTCCGGAAGAGCACATCCTCCCCCCAAGGAGTTGCTCGATGCCTGCAATGGCAATATCAGTGCAAAAGAAAAAAGAAAGTGTCATCTCAAATGTACGAAGACCAGGGTAAAGGCATCGTACGCGCATACCTCAGTACTTCTCTTCCCATCTGTCACAGGACACAGCTCGCCACCTACACTCATCGTAGGTCGAATGGGTCACCAACCTCCGGATCCAGCCGGGCAGATCAAGAACTTCACCCGGCATCCATGAAGTTGCTGCAAAAGGGGAGAAAAATAGTTACTCAATAGACTTTCGCTATAAGCAAAACTTGAGAAAGCGCCAGGCACTCTACTCACATGCGTAATTCCATCCATCGGGAAATGGCATAAGCTCCACGGGGATAATGTTGGTCATCCGGACCCGGAAGAACCAACTGGCCCACTCTCAATCCCCATCTTCTTCGTCATCAACAACAAACGGCGTGGATGAACGGCACCACAGGGTTACCAGGCCTCGGTGATTAAAGGGCTGGTATAGCCTGACGAGGTGACTAAGCGTGAATTCAAGCCCAGCCTTCTCCGCAAAGAGCCTCATGATCATCACCACTCGCCAAAACAACGGATGTATCTACACCAGGGTAACCCAATATTTCAAGTAGAAATCGAGCATGACCCTGTCAAAGGGGCCAAATGTGAAGGGATATAGGTACACGCTCAAGAATCCATCAGCAGAGTCTGCAATGCTCTCACCCGGGGAATGCGCCTGCAGCACTATCTCTTCACTCCATCCGCAATATCTTCTCACCATCTCCAGATGTTCCTCTTTTATCAAAGACACAATCTTCAGAGGGAACTCCCCTGGATCCTAAATGTTGGGCGTGAAACTCTCTCCTCCCTGCTGGGCCGGCCCCAAAGTAGTTGCCATGGTTATGTTAGAATCGACAAACTAAGGCAAAAATGTGCTCCAACGCTTTTCGCGCCTGAAGAAATGAAGAACCCTAAGCCAAGGCGGAAGGGTAGATATCTAAAATAGTGAGGCCTTTCGAAGAAGCCGAAACCGTCCCACATATATGCAGGAAACAGCGACGATTCACCTATCCGGGGTGAGCCTCGGGAGGCCAACGGCCTCGATACAGATCGATAGGGTATTACCCGATCTCAGAGGCATCTTTCGACGAAGAATCCAGGCCTCAAAGAGTCGACCGTATTATCTCTGGTTTCAAGGAAGCATCTGACCTCGAGGATCCCTGCCAAAAAAATCGGATTTCGGGAAGCTTTCAATGCCATCACTCAACCCAAGGTGATGCCCAATATCATAGTCTCCTTTTCTAAAAAGGAAATATAAGCACGTGAATCTCCGATCACGAAGACTCCAGGAAGGCTCGAAGCAGAGCCTGGGTACAGGCAATCCCTTAACAGGAGTCTATCCTTTACGCTTTAAAAAGCTATCTGCGTCAAGTACAAAAGAGACCCCCAGGTACCCAAGGCTGACCTTCACTCAAAATATCATTCTCAGAAGCTCCAAAGCTTAGCGTACTATCTTCATGCAACTTGGAGGGCCCGAGAGCCCGAACTTATTAGATCAATTTACGCTTGGTCCGAGGTACGACGATGGGCTTGGAAAAGAGCCATGCCAATCAGCAGAGGACAGGAGAGAACGCTCGCATCCGAGTTAGATATCAGTGGTCGACAATAAAGGAAAATATTCAAAGGCCTGAAAGGGCATGAGAGCATGTGTTTATAAGGCAAGAATAGGAAGTAGACGTCAATGAAGTATATTCATATTCATAAATATCCATGTACAACAGCGCTTGAGGGGTCCTTACATACAATTAAAAAAGCTTACAGAGGATCTCTACACCAAAAAGGGAAGAAACAGAAGGATGCACACGCGAAGTAAAAGCCTAGAGACCAGTCTACCTCCGAATGTTCGTCTCCTACAACGGGCGCCTCCGGACGTGCATCCTCAGAAGCATCATCCCGGCCTTCCACACTGATATCCCCAAGGGATAAGACAAGAATCAGGGAGGTATGAAAAAATGCCATAACTCTCTAAAGCTCGAGGACCATCGCTGGCCAAGAGAACCTCGGAGAGACAGCAGACCGAACAAGCCTCGGTCCCGCTTGCACAACTACTTAAAGTCCACTTCTTGGAACATCTAGTCGTGCAAGCCCCCATCTCGAGGCAGTGCACCCCATCAAGCCGGGGTATGAAGGTGAGCAGCAGTGTATAATCCGGGCCCCCTTTTGAGCAGCGGTATGTAATCCGAAGAGTTTTTCGCGAGCAGGGGAAGTTGACCCTCGTGTGTTGTCGTCTCGCGCCAACAACAGCAGACATAGCAGCAACCACATCAGTAGTACGATGGCGTGGTTATGCTCGACAAAGGGAAGCCCTAGCAAGAGTCCCCAATACGATCTACAAGAGCTCCGCCAAACGGCCTTGAGGCCATCAGTCCCAATTATGATGTTCAGAGATAAAAGAAGATGATAAGAAGAAATGGGAAAATGAGCCAACGAAGATACTGGGATAGAAAAATTAGCGCCAAGGCACCCCTATTTATAGGGTCAATGACACGATCATCAAGGCTTTGGAAGATTGACCGGTGGATGCAATTACTATGCTCTTGAAAAATCGAATCGACGGCGATACACTCACCTCGGAGAATGGGAATCAGCAGCGCGTTAAAAGATGTCAAAATGCACAAGTCCACAGGGCACCCCGGTTGTCACAAAAGCTCGTGCCACAGGTTGCATCATTGGTGCAACGTCACGGTAAGGAGCTCGAGGAGTCAGATGTTAGAATCATTTCCCATCACTTTGTTCTAGGAAATGCGAAGACTATTTGTATACGGTAAAATCAGAAGATTCAATTTCTCACTATCGACTTCGGAAGAGTGCCTCCAGACCCCGAGGACGTGAAGCCATGACCAAGTTCCCTCCCTCGGGGCTCGTCGGGGCCCAACTCAAACAAGATGAAGGACGAGGTCAGAATAGAAGGGGAAGTTCCCTAGGCACACGGCTAAGTCTGACAGGGCCGGCCTACCCAGAACCTACGCCGAAGTGTCGCATCTAACCGTCACATCTCCATACTTTACACTTAATGCCCATGTACTATAACCGGGTTCCCCTCCTATATAATGGGAAAATGCACCACCTTGTAAAGGGCTGATGTTGCTCCAACTATTTCTCCACAAGTGCAATAATATCTTTCTCTCTCTCTCTTTCTTCTCTCTAAATTGCTCGCTCTCACTGGTTCGAGGTCACTTTAATATTTATCGCTTTCTTACTTGTTCTTCATTCTATCGCTTGGTATTGGCCATAAAGAGCCTTGTTTAATCATATCTTAACTGTTATCCCATTCCCGACTACCCCCGATAGCTCGAGCTCGACCCAGACGTCGACCCTGAGGTCCCCCATCGACAATTCCTACACCCAGGCAGCCAGCCTATTGGTCCGATCAGTTCCTCATTTAAGCTTGCATTTCATCATTGAACTTCATCTTCTTAGCATCTTTTTCTCTAACAACTAGCATAAAAATAGATCACGTGTTTTTAGAATCCCATTTACAAATTTAATTATTGTTACCATTTTCATGGTAAACAAGTTATGTTTCATGACTCATTCAAGGACGAACGTTTGTTTAAGATGGGGAGGATGTAACGACCTGGCCGATTGTTTCATGAGTTACCGCTTTGTTTTCCCCATTTCTGCTTCTTATTGTCTTGCTCAGCTGTATTATGTGTTATCGGGTTGGTTGGCTCGGGTTCAGAGGGGTTTTGGTAAGGTTTGAGACACTTAGTATCTTTTGAGTATGCTTAAGTTGGAAAAGTCAACCGGATATTGACTTATATGATAAAGGGCTCCGATGTGAGTTCAGATGGTTCAGTTAGCTTCGGGAGGTGATTTGGGACTTAGGAGCGTGAAAGGAATGTGTTTTGGAGGTCCGGAGTAGATTTAGGCTTGAATTGGTGAAATTGGACTTTAGACGTTTTCTGGTTGGTAGGTGAGATTTTTATATAGGGGTTGTAATGGAATTACAGAAAATGCAATAGGTCTGTTGTGTTATTTGGGACGTGTGTGCAAAATTTCAGGTCATTCGGACAAGGTTTGATAGACTTTTTGATCGAAAGCGGAATTTTGAAGTTTTTTAAATTCTTAGGCTTGAATCCGATGCAAATTTTGTGTTTTGATGTTGTTTAGAGCGTTTCGAAGGTTGTAACAAGTTTGAATGATGTTATGGGATATGTTGGCATGTTTGGTTTAGGTCTCGAGGGCCTCGGGTGAGTTTCGGGTGGTTAAACGAACCATTTCATGTTGGAGGATATTGCAGAAAAACTGTGGTTGGTGTTACAGGTTTTTGACCTTCCCGTTCACGATGCATATCCCGCGTTCGTGAAGGGTTAGGAGGTGAGGCTGTGAATTTGGCCTTCACATTCACGAAGGTGGTCCCGCGATCACGAAGGGTTGAGATCAATGGTCATTGCGTTCGTGAGGGGTTAGCCGCGTTCGCGTAGAGGAAAGATGAGCAGTTGGGTCCAGGTTGATTTGTTCTTCGCGTTCGCGCGTATGGAGTCGCGTTCACGATGAGTTGGGAAGCTGAGTCTTCGCGTTTGCGTACAGGGAGTCATGATCGCGATGAAGGGAAAATGGTCAACTCAAATTTTTGCTTCGCGAACACGAGGCGTTGACCGCGTTCGTGAAGAAGGATTTTGAATAGCTGGGCAGAATGTTTTAAAATACCATATCCACGATATTTAGTCAAAGTTTCACCATTGTTGGGCGAATTTAGAGCTTTTGAGGAACATTGAAGAGGGAATCAAGGGGAAACACTTAGAGGTAAGATTTATGGACTTAATACTCAATCCTAATGTGATTTCTACCTAATTAAGCATGGAATTTGTGGAATTTAAGCCTAAAAATTTGAAATTAGGGCTTGGAAATTGGAGACCTAAATCTAGGGATTTGAGGGGTCATTTTTGGTCGGATTTTGATGTATTTGATATGTATGAACTCGTGGGAAGACAAGGAGTTTATTAATGTAATTTTTATCGAATTCCGAGACGTGGGCCTGGGGGTCGGGTTTGGTTAATTTTGGGATTTGTGTTGTAATTTGGTTACTTTCGAGTGGGCTTTGCTCCCTTAGCATATTTTGATGGTTATGTACTGATTTTGGTTAGATTTGGAACATCCGAAGGCCGATTCAAGAGGCAAAGGCATCGCAGGCTAGATTTTGGACCGGATAGAGGTAAGTAATGATTGTAAATTCAGTCCTGAGGGTATGAAACCCCGGATTTCAAATCATTGTACAATTTTGAAGTGACGTACATGCTAGATGACGAGCGTGGGGTCGTGCACCGTTGGGGATTGTGACTTAGTCCGTCCCGGATGACTGTTTAACTGTGTATTTGATTGAAAACTATTTGCTATCATCATGTTTTGGGTTGAATGCCATATTTGGGCCTCTTGCCAACTGTTTTGGACCCTTAGGGGATTTTTACTACTATTCCTTACTGTTTTGACTTCATATTTGTATTCAGTCATGCTGTATTCTACTATTTTCATAACTCAGCCATATTTACTCTATTTTGACATCTTAAATGATATTTTGGGCTGAGCATCATATTTTACTGTGCCCAAGTGGCTTTTAGAGATTTCTGACTGAGTGAGGCCGAGGGCCTGTGTTGTGAGGTTATTATGGGATCGGGCTGTGCACCACAGCGGTATTGTACCGATTCATGATTATGAGGTCAAGGGACTGATTTGTTACGCCACGAGGTGGCTTGTTATAAGGCTGAGTGCATTTTTGATTATGCCACGAGATGACTTGATATTGCGCTTGAGTCGTAAGGGTCCCCTCCCGGAGTCTGTACACCCTTAATGAGTGCAGGTACCCAGTGTGATATGTGATATAGCCCGAGAGGCTGATGTTGTTCCATCTTATTGCCCGAGAGGCTGATACGAGTGATTGTAAGATAGCCCGAGGGGCTGATTTTGTTTATATGTCCCTGTTTTCATTCACTCGTTTGAACTATTAAAAGATATTTTAAAGAGGTTCTCATTGAACTAAGGTGTTTTTACAAGTTTTCACTGTTTTATTACATTGTATTGGTTTTATACTGCCTCGTTGTAGCATTTTGCTATGTTTTACGTGTTTTCTTATCGCTCAGCTGCCTTTACTTTTATTACTTACTGAGTTGGCGTACTCACATTACTCCCGGTACTTTGTGTGCAGATTCAAGAGTTTCGGGTCACTCTAGCAAGGGCCGATTACTTCCAGCAGGCTGTTCGGAGTTCACTAGGTAGCTGCTCGGCGTTTGCAGCTCAGTGCTTCTCCCTCCTATCTTTACTTTTCTTTATACTAGATTTTGTAATAGACTGTGTAGTCCTTTTCCATACTCTTTGACGGATGATTAGATCTTCATGACTGGTGACACCCCGATGTAGGGCTATGTTTATTTCCGCATTTGTTCGTTTTCACTTTATATTGGGAATTATCACTTATTAATGACTTAAACTGAATTATTATTACTATTTAAATGGATTGGGAGTTTGTGTCGGCTGGCCTTGTTTCACGATAGGCGACATCATGACCGGGTCCGGATTTAAGGTCGTGACACTTGTGGGAGTAATAATTTTTGGAGATACCAGGTACTTGTGTATTAATCCCTCCGTACTCCCGACATAACTTGCCATTTCTTCCAGAGTAGGTGTAAGCTCAAAATTGGAGAAGTGCAAAACATTGTGAGCAGGATCCCAGAATGACATCAGTGCCTCTATCATATCACTTCTAGGTTGAATCTTTAATAGTGACCCCAAGTATTGATTGACCTATCTCGTCTTTGTTTTCCCAAATCCTCCCACCAGATGTGTAGTACTAGTGGAATCAGATCCATAACCTTCACCGGTAAATTAAGAACAATGGTTATTCTACACATTTTTAAATTAGGGTGATTGGGTTAAAACATGTTAATTTTGTTTAAAACTTGACCGTGAAAAGATTATTTTTTACAAAATCCAACTTAAACAAATCACGAATACTTTTGCAAATACGGCCCTTCAGCACTTCGGAAAGAAAGACTTTAGGGTTGTGCTTGCTAAGTGGCCAAAAAATTGAAAAAAGGATCATAGGCGGCTATTCTTGCAAAAATAGCCTTCTGGTGTCCCGTCGGGACATTTCTGACTATTTGGACAAAAACGGCATCACCTGACTCTATTTATGAAAAGATGATAGTATTTCATATTTTTGGTTATTTTTGCCAAAGCAAGGCTGAACTTGATGAGGTTGCCTACGTATCCCACATCCGGTGAGAATCAAACCCGCATAGTTTGATAAGTTTTCACTCAACAAGAAAATACAAATTATTTTGAAATGACTTTTTCCTTATTCTTTTTTTAAAATTTCGGCAGAGTTTTGGGATATTTCGAGTATCGGGATTTTCAAAACTAGGTGAATTTTCTCTCCTACCTTAGTCTTGGTATTTTTTTTTGATTTTCCTTTCTTATTCTAAAAGCCGATCAACATGCAAGTCAAAACAAATAAATGTACAGTAGCACGTAAAATGCATCGATATGGTCTTTTAATTTGAGTACACCTGTCCTAGACGAACTCAACCCTTGTGTTGAGTCCCAAAGTCAAATACATGTGATGCAAACAAACGTACCTACTAGAAATCCGGCATGAGGTTATGTCATTCTAAGTTTAAATCCTGGGTGTGTTGTTCTAGATCTGACTTACCCGAGCGAACAACTCGAGTCGGGGTCGGGAGGGGGGCAACGTACGGGGAACCAAAAGGCCACCCGACTTTACAACTGATCTGAACCTCATTCTAAATTAGGGTATGATACTAACAGAAAAGAAGTCACGCCAGCTTACACTTCCTAGAAGATTTAGAAGACCAAGAGAGAAGAAAGGTTTCATAATAGTTTTATATACGGTTCACATAATATCAAAGCGGTAAAAAGCAGCATTTAGCATATTAGGCTCAAATGTAAAAATCAGATAATAAACAAAAGTCAAGTATAACAGTTATTCTAAGTACGAATTCTAAACCCTGAACCAGATATTTTGGGTTCGATCCGCAGCAGAGACGCCAGATCTGTCACACCTCCTTTTTCCGAGGAATAGGGAGTTTTTCCAATTTAAGTGACATTATTCAAAATAGAATTATTTATTTAAATTAGAATCGTCACTTGGGATAATTATTAAGGCGTCCCAAGTCACCGGTTTATTTTATAATCGAGAAAATTGACTCTATTTTTGGTCTGCAAACACAGAAGACCGGGTAAGAAATTTTGTTAACTCGGGAAAAGGTGTGAGGCACTCCCTCCGTTATTTTAGCACGGTCGCTCAACTATTAATAATTAGCCTAATTATCTGAGTTATTACATGTTTAAACCTATTGTGTATTTTTTTAACCGCTTTTAATAGAATTTTAATTGCTTTTTAGGATTTAAGGAATTTATTTAAATAAGTCGCGATGTCGCGCACTTATTGTTTTTGTACACATTGCGAATCGGGTCACGTGAAACGCACCCACGATCTACAACATGTTGATTTTATTATTATTTGAAGTTATGGTCGAGTCACATGAAATGCGCACCTGACTTGGAGAATTATGTATCAAACTATGCCACGAAAACTATACCCACCGTCACGATGATTTATTATTTAAGCGCATCTAAAACAACTAATATATTTAGAATTATTTTTCTAAACTACTTTGAGATTTGTTGTGAGATTATGACTTATGGAAAGTTCTTTGTAAGATCAGCTATTGGAATCATTAGCAGATTTGCTTACTTGATTAAATGAATGGAAGTCAAATAAATTAATTCATAAGAAAAGGGCCTATTATATTTATTTAAAGAGACTAAGGGTGTGTTTGGTATGGAGAAAAATATTTTCTGGAAAATATTTTCCCATTTTCTCATGTTTGGTTGACACAAATAGTTTGGAGAATATTTTTCCAATCAATTCATTTTCCTTCAATTAGGGGAAAATGTTTTCCCTAAAATTTGAAGGGAAAACATTTTCCTAAAAACAAAATGCGCGATCTGGCTTCTGCCCTTCCCCTCCAAAATCGCTAGTTCCCAAATCAGTCTCTTTCTTTCTCCGATTTCTCTCTCTTCATTCTCCGATTTCTCTCCCTTCTCTCATCTCGCTTCACTCCGATTTCTCTCTCTCCAGTCTCGAATTTTAAGATCTTCGCCATCGCACCAAAACGCCCAGTTTGCTGTCTAAAATCTCCCTCAATTTCGCTCTTGAGCTCTTGACTTTAGGTAACGCACGCCCCCCTTTCCTGCGTTTGTTTTAGGGTTTTAAACTTTTCTTCAGTTTCTTCTATTTTTGCTTGATGAACTGATGAATAATAGTCTAATGCTCTGCCTGATATCCATTGCAATACAAGAGATTAATTCACGAGTTCAAATTTTCAATATTTAGAATCCTAAAATGTAATTTCTGACCTGAATATAGTCAAAAATTGGTACATCTTCAGTTAGTTTGGTTTATCTAAGTATTCGGAACTTTTGGTAAATATTCTTCATGTTGGGATTTGATAGAGTTTGTTTGTTCATGATCCACTTTCTTGTTGTTTTTTATGCTTAATATTAATTTATGTATGATATCAAGTTCTATGTCCTCTTTTGTCTTTCAAGTTATGAAACAAAACAATGTAGTACTGAAAGTTAATGTTACCTATCAAAGCACAAGTGTTGAACTTGGAAGCTTTTCTATCTAGGATACTGTTGATCAAGAAGATAATATATGATTCAAGTTAAATGAAATTTTAGCAATATGGCTTCACCCACAACTTGGAAATTTGATTGTTGTGTGGTCAGAGGAGCTTATATGTTGTGCAATGTGGCTTTTCTTTTAGGCTCTCTTTAATATTTTATCAATCCGTTTTTATGAGTAGAAGTTCTAAAGTTGGGTTGCAACAGATGGAGTCGATTGAAACTGACGAAGATGATGCAATAGTTGGAGCGGTAGCCACATCTGTCTTAACTGCCAGGGCTGCAATTATTTTAGCCTATGAAAATCAAAGTAACATTCCTAGGGCACCTTATACCAACAAAGACCAAGAGAGGGAATTTTACATGAATAGCATTTTGAATGGAAGTATTGTTCATTGTGTAGGTCAGATAAGAATGAGCCAACCCGTATTTTTTGAGTTGTGTAATGCTCTTAGAAGAAATAATTTCTTGAGATCAACCAAAAATATGTCCGTGCAAGAACAAGTACTAATTTTCTTAGAAATTGTTGGTTTTAATGAACGGTTTTGCAAGATAGGGTCGCATTTTTATAGGTTGATTGAATCTGTTCATCGATGTTTCCACATCGTACTTCAAGCAATTTTGAAGCTCTATCCAACCCTTGTGAAATCACGGAATGATACTATCCAGACGGAGATAAGGAACAACCATCGTTATTACCCTTGGTTTGCAGTGAGTAACATATTAAATATTAAGTTTTTAATTAATTTTGAATATTCGTATATATTATTTACTTTAATTGTACGTATAGGACTGTGTAGGAGAAATAGATGGCACACATGTGCTTGCATCTGTTCCTATCGAACACCAAAATAGGTATCGTGGCCGCAAAAGCACAACAACACAAAATGTCTTGGCTGCTGTCAGCTTTAATTTGAAGTTCACATATGTGCTTGCTGGTTGGGAAGGATCTGCTCATGACTCGCGCATATTAAATGATGCATTAGAGAGACCACGGGGGTTTCAAGTCCCAAAGGTATCTTATTCAATCTAAAGTAGTTTATAAAAAGAAAAAAATAAATATGTATATTAATTAACTTTGATTTTGCTTCGTAGATAAATATTATCTTTTGGATGCGGAATATGGTCTTCGTAAGGGGTTTATTTCTCCCTATCATGGAGTACGCTATCACTTACAAGAGTATAGTGATCGTCCTCCCCAAAATGAGAAAGAATTGTTCAACATTCGTCATGCATCATTGAGATCTGTTGTTGAACGTGCTTTTGCTATTCTCAAGAGATGGTTTCGTGTGATTGATAACGAACCCTTTTGGGACTTTAAAACACAAGTGGATGTGGTATTATCATCGTGCATTTTACATAATCACAGAATAGATTTGGAGCCAAATGACCCAACAATACAAGAAGCAGACGGGCAACCACTAGTTCAAACACAAAATGCTCAAATTACTCAAAGTTCTCAAAGGAGTCAAACCTATCAGACACCTAGAGAAAGACGTGAAGAAGCTAGGGAATGTTCATTGAAAAGAGATGCTATTGCTCATGCCATGTTTACAAACTATGATCGGAGGAGAAATAGATGAATTTAGTCTATCAAGAAATAGATTTTTTATAGTCATCTTAGTTTAATTGTTTGTGTTTCCATATGCTCTTATGTATTTTATCTCTATTTATCTTAAATTTCATATTTGACATGTTTCCTATAACAGTTAACAATGGTTAAAAAAAGGAGATAAACAGTTTAGGTGGTAAAAACCAATGGAATATTTGATGTTGGAGATCCTGGCTGATGAAGTGAAGCAAGGGAATAAATCAACTAATCAGATTAAGGCCATCTCATTCAATCGTGTTTCGGATGCCATTAAGCAACAATTAGGAATGGAGGAGTGTACACCTAAGCATGTGGAGAATCATCTCAAAACACTAAGAAGCACATGGAATACAGTGCAAACTCTACTAAATAAAAGTGGTCTTGGATGGGATGATAGCTTGAAGATGATTACTGCCAGTCCTAGAGTTTATGCTTTACACGTTCAGGTAAAATATTTTTATATATATACTTTCTTTATAGTTATTACATAGTTGTAGTAATAATTACATAGCTCTTGTTTGTGACCAAGTATTTTCACCTGAATCTAGTCCTGCCCATGTTGAATCTGTATATGATTTCTTCAATTTTGATTTGGCTGCATCCCCAGAAGAAACTTGAGGTTTAATTCTTAGATGCTCTCAAATTCTTGAATCCAATGTCCCCTTCTGTCTGAGGCTAGATTTTTGCAAGGTATTGGCTTTACCTATGAAGAATCAGCTAAATTTTGTGCTAGATTTGTCACATAGCTTCTGCACGTTGCTGCCCCTCTAGTGTATATATGGATAAATGCAAAGAGTTTAGGTTAGGATGAGGTTTCAGAGGCACCTTTGATTTATGTGATCATTAAACAGAGAGTTCTTGCTTTGCTTAACATAGTGTTATGTGCTTCCCTGTGCGCTAATTTGTTTGGTTAAGGCTTCTTACGAAGGAGATTTATGTATGCTTACCATTTTGAAATGCTTAAAAAATGGAATGTTTGTTCTACTTTACATAAATGCAGTTTGTTGCCTAACCAATAGTCATGATATTATCTAAGCTTTGGGTGAATTATGGAATGTTAGGATGAGGTTTCAGAGAGCCAGATTTTGTGGCAAATTTTCTGATTCATCTAATTTTAAAGCAGTTGTTGTGGGGACCTTAGAATATTTACAGTCAAGAATCAGAAATTCTAGTAAGTCCTCTGCTTTAGTAATTTGAAGACAGATATAGAGAATAGGAAACTGATGTTATTTTTTTGTGCATCTGGTGTTATTGCTGCCTGTCGGTTCTGGACTTCCAAGCATGTTTTAGTTACTGTTTTCTTGTCATATGATTATTAATATTTTTTGTATTGTTTTGTGTAGAGCTATTTATTTCCATGTGAAATGATAAAAATAATATCCATGTGATCATATATGATTGAAGTTTCCTTTTATGTCTAAAGTCTAATGTCAATCTGATAATTAACAGATTCATGTATTTACATGTGATACCATAATTTTATATCCATGTTATATGACTATTTCTAATGGTGAAAGATGACTTTATTATTCCTTGTCCTTGGTGTCTAGCACCACATGCTAGTGTGAAATTTGAATTGCTATAAACTTGTCGTTTGTTGAGAAAGCTAACACGTTGATTATTTTGTTACTGCCTTGCTTGTCCCGTTCGTATAATTTTTGCTTTGTCATTGTATTGTAGGCTCATCCTACTCATGAGAAGTTCATTAATAGAAAGATTGAAATGTTTGAAGAAATGTCCCTTGTGTGCGGGAATGATCGAGCTAGGGGTGATTGTGCTAAGTCCCTTGATGATATAGGCTTGGATTGTAGTTCGAAGAAAGGTAATGATAATGACATTGAAAGACCATCAAAGGAAAAAGATGTGCAAGACGTAGTAAATGAAACTTCTCAAATCAAAGCAAGTCGTAAAAGAAGTCGTTCTTCTGATGTACAAGATGTGGTCGGTGATATATAAACAAAGCTTGGAGAAGTGGCAGCGGTAATCAGTAAGATAGCTGATAGTCGACTAGAGGTGACAAGATTGTATGAAAAAATTATGGCAACAGAAGGTTATGAAGAAGAGTTCTTAGGTGAAGCTTTTGATTATTTGGTGCAAAGCGATATGTTAGCTAAGGCATTCATGGAAAAAAATCAGAATCTCCGCGAGGTTTGGCTGGAAAGATTCAAGCGACAACACTAAAATACATAAATGGGGTTGGAAGCTAGAATAGGAAGCAATTGTTATAGAAAAATATTTTGTTGCTTGTCTAATATGGTGTGTGATAATTCTGTGATGGTTTTTCTCATGTCTACTTGCTTCTTGAGTACTCCTATATTGAGAATGGTTATTATGGAGTTGCTTATATTTCTTCTCTTTTTTCTGTGTATGAGACGTTTATCGTTGTTAACCTGAATCTTATATGTTACATAATAGAAATATTATTTAGAGTACTTTTTTCTCATGTCGTAGATAGAGTATTTTCTTTTTCATTTTAACAAAATGAGTATTTTCTTTTCTATGATATAGAAAAAGTAATTTCTTTTATTTCAACAAAATGAATACTTTTTGTGTTGTACAAAGAGTACTTTCATTTTGTTTCAACAAGAAAAAGCATTTTTTCAGTTATGGACCTCAAATTTTCACTCCCCCACGTTTCTCTCTCCAATTCCCACACCTTCACCCACATTTTCCTCCCACGCCTATGATTTCTGTATCAAAATCTCATTATTTCTTCCTTAGCCAAGGTTTTGAATTCGAATTTGGGTTTTCAAAAGACTTTGTTTGCTTGGATTGGATGTTGTTGCAAAGAATTGAGAATTCTGTCTACGTCTCTCTCTATCTCGCAATCCCAAATTTCAGTAATATAAGAGGAAAGGAAAAGAGAGCAGCAATACCACCATTGATAGCCATTAAAAAGCTTTGAAGCTTTGAATTCTAATTTGGGTTTTCAATAATCATTATTTGTTTGAATTGGGTGTTGTTGTAAATAATTGGGAATATGGTTTGGAGTTTATATCTCAAATTTGAGGGGTTTTGGTGAATATTAGACTTGGTTTTAGCTGAATTTCATATTGAAACTCGAAGAAGAAGAAGAAGAAGAAGAAGAAGAAGAAGAAGAAGAAGAAGAAGAAGAAGTTATAGATAAATTGTAAACTGTTGTTTATTTATTTTTGAGCTTTGTATTTTTGTGTAAAACGTTTTGATGGGAGCTTGTTATTCCACTTCGTCTGTTTTGGAGCTAACTTGTGCAGAAGAGAAGATGTTTTTTAAGTTATACATATTGCTATACCTTTAAATTCAAGAAAGTATGGTTGCATTGTATTTAAAGAGGCGTGAATTCGTAGAATAGGTTGAATGTGAGGAATGAGTAAAATAAGACTCACAATGGCTTGTTTTCTACATTTAATATACAACAAAACTACATATCATTTGAAAAATTAATATGAAAATACAGAATTTCAATGTTTCTATAAATTATCTACAAAATTTCTTAGGAAGATCTATCCCTTCATCATGTTTTTTTGGATTTCATATTTAGCATTGCAATTTCATAAGGAGTAACAAGAGAATATAGGAGAATCACAGAATTGTAGCATAATCGGTATTTTCGATATAATTGCGTTTTTTACAGAAGTTTTAGTCGTTTTTTATTTGTGAAAACAGATAAAAAATATAGGAGAAGTTTTAGTCCTCCTCACCAAAATTTAGTCAAAACCAAGTTTAATCTTCACCAAAACCCCTCAAAATTGAGATATAAACTCCAAACCATATTCCCAATTATTTTCAACAACACACAATCCAAACAAATAATAATTTTTGAAAATCCAAATTTGAATTCAAAGCTTCAAAGCTTTTTAATGGTTGTCAATGGTGGAATTGCTTCTCTCTTTTCCTTTGCTTTGTATTTTCGCCATAATTGCTTTTGTTGCAGAAGAATTGTATTAGATTTTGTCGATTTTGATTTGTGAAATTAGAGAAAATATTGAAACAGAGTTTAGCGCAAAAAACAGAGTACGGAAATTTTGTAACGAAGTCGACGATAGTGATTACTGTGCGTGATTTGCATTGGAAGATCTGAAAAATATTTAATTTCCCTTTTTTAGCGCGCCTAAATAAGGAATCTTATAGCTATAATGATTCCTTATTTAATACATTGTATATATTATGTAGAAATACTATTAGAATGAAGGGTAATATGCAAACTATGAACATATTTGGTAATATAGTTTCTTATATGGTATAGGAACGAAAGTTATAAGAGCAAAATTGCATAAATTCCTACTTAACTTCAAACTGGACTTAGTTATACATGAACATCTCATTATCACTAATCAGAAAAAAATTTCGTAGATTCCATTAAGTTTGTATATTACAAATAAAGGCTTAACCTTCAAACTAAAGAAATTTGTACTAGACAAACTCAAGATCATTTCTTCATAAGTGGACTAAAACCTTACAATCTACAATAAAAAAAAAAGTAATAAAATGAGGATATTGATCCTCTAACGCTAACACACATTAGATTAAATACATGTCTACTTAGACATATCTAACAGGTAAATTTCTATTTTTTTTAGTTAAACATAAGGAAATCATCACATGCGGGCTAGATTTGGATAATTTTCATCTAAAACAATTTACACAAAAAGAAATAACGTATCAGGGATGCTCATGGGGATTAATGAAAGATCAACAAAGTCTCAAGCCTTTAAACATTACAAACCCATTAAGCGGGAAATTCATTAAAAAAAACTTCAACTCAACTCACTGCCATCAAGCATACCATTATGAAACTTCATTCATTTCATAAGTTCATAAGGTGTAGGAAAAATACATGAAAAAAGATGAATACAGAGAGAGGATTAGTACATGATGAAGTTAGGAACTCCAAAGAGAAAAACCAGCTATGGTGCAAGAAATAAACACAACTAAAAGTGCTAAAAAAGAACAAGCTTCCAATATATGCCCAGAAATTTTAAACAGGGCCTTGAAAAGCAAGAGAACCTCTTTTTTTTTTTTGAAGTTTTCTTCAGAATATTTCTTTTTCTAGATTCTTAGCTTTTTAAGTATTCTTGTGAGTGAGTCAATATGCAGAGTATTGACGTGTGTGTGTATGAAGGAGTGTGAGGTCTCTTATATAGAGTATAGGAGTATGCTTTTGTGAGAGAAAAATGAGAGATGAGTGTGAGAATATTCTGCCAGCTCCCTACAAATTAGGGAATTGACATCTTTTCTAACCAATTTTTTTACAGTTGTCTTTATTTAAACATTATTTTCTACTTTCAGCCCCTCTTCTTCTGATTTTATCCCTTTTTACCCCTAAATTGTGACCTAATTGATTTATTTTAATGCTTTTAGTCCCTATTACTAGGTTCTAGAATATCCCAGCCAAAGTAATAGAATTATTCCCTAAAATTCCTATTTCTTTTAACCCTTCTAGCATTCCTATCAGTTACATTCTACACCCCTTGTTTTCAACTCCTTCCTTATTTTCTTTTTAATTTTAAAACAAACCCCAAAATCACATACACTTATCATAAAAAAGATTTTTGAATTAACCCTTAAACTAAAACTTAAGAAAACAATGAAACCATTAAAACGAAAATCAAAATTCATAAAGACTACAAAGGAATCGACTCGGTGTTCAAACATACTAATTAATCCAATTAACTAAAATGAAAGTGATGCATGGGGATGGGCAGACATAACTTTAAATCATGCGTAACCCAACAAACAATGATGAACTAATAAAATGAACACCTAGATATATAATTGAACATAAAAAAAAACAAATAGAGGGTACCTTCTTGGAAGAAATTCAAACAGAATCAGCGCCGATTGAGCGTCATTTTAACCTAGTTCGGATGATCATGCTATGAGTTAAGATTAACATCAGTCAATTGCTCTTATCAAAGAAATCGACTGATGTCAATTTAAAACTCAAAAGACCAAGAAAATCTCAACAAAGAATGGTTAGGGCTTAAACAATCTTTCTGATTTGAAAATTGAGGGATTTGCAAGGATTTAGGACAAATTGATAGGAGATTAGCTATATAGGAAAGCTAGGGATTGTAGAGTGAAGATTTGGAGGGATTTGGAGTGTGGCCGCCGGTCACAAGGGTTTGGGGAAAACTAGGGCGGCTAGGTTTTGGAATGGAGATGAGGGAGATGAAAAATGAAGGGGTTTTCGGGGTTTGGGGGTCAGTTAGGACAGTGTTATGGGATGGGGTGGAGAGTTGCGGACCGTTGGATTAACTGAGATGAAGTGTTGAGATTGGAGGGGTCAAAAGCGGGGTCGTTTTGTATTTAAAGGGGTTGGACCAGATTTTAAAGGTCTGGGCTGGGGCGAATTTGTGGTCAATTGAGCCGCTGATATTGTTTTTGGCCCAAAACATAAGCAAAACCAAGCATACTCTTTAATTCCCTTCTTTGTTTCCCCTTTTTTTCTTTTCCTTTGATTTTAAAATTCTAAACAAATCAATTAAAAATCCTAAATTTGCTCCTAACTTAAATCTAATTTTCCAAATTAAAACTACTTACCTATTTTCTAACATTTAAATAATTAAACAACTTAACCTTTATGAAAGGAAATTATTAATTTTGAAAGTAAAAGCTAAAAAAAATTACCATTGTATTTTTTGTGATTTTCGTTTACTAATGCGATTAATTTATGTCACTAAATTCTAAATGCAAATAAAAATGCTATACAATGAGGATTTGGACATTTTTATGGTATTTTTCATAATTTTAAAATATTAAATATGCACAAAAATGCAACTAAATGCAAACAAACAATTAAAAGGAAATCCTAAGATTATATAAAATTAAAAACAATTGGAAAAATTTATTTTTGTAGATTTTGTTGGAGTATTTTTCGTAGGGAAAAAATTGCGTGCTCACAGTCCTTCGCACCTACCACAGCTGGCTCGTCAGACTGACCCGCAGTGGTAGGAGGCTGAACCTTCTTCTTTGGTTCGTAGTATCCATTAGAGAGTACCATCAGAACGGCTTCTTCGGTCACACCTTTGTGTCATAATCCCTCGGCTCTACCCCGCATCCATGAGATACACTGTAATAGTGATGGGATACGGGTAAGACGAGTTAGCTTGCCTTGGGATCACAGAGACGTTGGCCGACATCATGGCACCCGCATTGATCGGATACCTGGCAATAATAAAAGCAACTAGAACTACCGGCAGAATTGAAAGATAAGTCTCATTCTGGCACGGGTATAGTCTGTTACGAATAAAGGTCTACCATCTCTTCGCCTCAAAGCTCAGAGTGTTCCTCTAAATAGGAACTCCTGCTGTGATCCATGGTGGTGGTGGCCCATGAGCTGCTAGCATCTCTGCTAACCAAGGATGGGATGCCTCCACAAGTTCACACTTCTCTAAGTATTTTGTGGTCTTGACATCATCAAACCCCAAGTAAGTGTTCAATGTGTGCTGGTCAAATCGCACGTTGAGGTTTCTCACCTTTGTTAGCTTTATCCCCTTCTTGATGTGCGCCATATTGGCGTAGAATTCACGGATAATGTACACCGTTGCATCCACCACGCTCTGGTAAACCACATCCACCCTTTGCTTTCTCGAAACTGTCTCAAGACTGCAAGGTTGTACTTTTATAGATCTTTCGAATGGAACTATCGCTCAAGAGTGAGCGACCTCACTGGCTTTCACTCACGGAAGCTGGAGAAGGCTACTAAGCTAACAAACCGGTCCTCCCATACCTCTTTCTTTCTCAACCTTTCAAGACCGGAAACTGTAGCATCCCCCCATCTGCCATCATCGGGGATGTCATCAACTGTAGTAGCCGGTGCCTCAAGGACAACTGTAGTGGATGGCGTAGAAGCCTAACTAGCACTTTCCGAACCCTCGAAACTGCTTTGAGATGTGGTAGGCTTGTCCTGGAGCTGATACCTTCCTGGTGGCATTGATTGGACAGGCGGCAGCTCTTGAACTGAGTTTCCCTCCGATGCTTCCCTACACTGGACTAAGAGGGCTCTACACCTCTCCCTCTACCGGCCGTAGCCTTATTTATGATTATCTTTTGGAGGGCGAGGGGTAAAGCATTCTTGCCTCGACCCCTGGAAGGTTCTCCCCTCCCCTTTGAAGTATCACCTCTCCCTCGATATCTAACCATTTTTTTACCAAGCAAAATTAGGTGTCAGTTGCAATTCAAGTGCATACATACAAGCACTACAAGAAAAAGCCTTATTAGGGACCAACATTTAGCGACAATTTAAATATTTTCCCTAAAAGTGTACTTATAGGGATTATTGGTCTTTAATATGTAATTTTATACAATTAGCTATTTTGATTTGTATAAAAATTAATATCTGGTCTCTAATATTGGATTTTAGCGGGATAGGGGGTGCGGGAACTGACGAAAACTAAAAGTAAAAAAAAAAGGAAATTAATCACAGTATCCCTCCAAATTTTCTTTTCACCCTAAAATCTCTCAAATACAAGTACTTTCAGCCTAAAATCCCTAGAGACTCGACCGCTAACCGATCGATCCTTCAAAATTCAGAAGGTAAAATTCGATCGTACCTAAAATCCCTAGAGATGGCGAAGCTAAAATTCAGAAGGTTATAAAGAATTAAACTCAGAAAGGTTGCAAAGAGGAGACGACGAAGCTAAAATCCCTAGGAACGGCCGATAACTCCTTCAAAATTCAGAAGGTAAAAAAACTAAGAAAGGTTGCAAAGAGCGAGGCGCCACTTTGTCGTCATTGTTGAGAGCTCTGTACAGAATGAACTCTGTTTAATTTCTTGTTTGGAGGCCTTAATCCAAAGTACTTTACACAAATTATACTATTGGACTATCCGCCTAAACAAGAGTAAGTTTAATTTCTTTCTCTTTGATCTGTTCTGTTTCTTTAAATTTCTTATTCGTGCTTTTTCCCCCCCATTGAATCAGAAATCTGTTCTGTTTATTTGATTTTGTTTAATTTACTTTACTAATTGTTTTAGTTCGATGGGTGGAAAGAAACGGAAAAAGACTATCAATTTAAGTGTTTGTGGAAATAATTTTATAGTTTAACTAGTACTACAATATCAAAAGCATTAGAAGGATCATCAATAATTGCACCATAAGTTAATGAAACTGCATTTTGTGAATAAAAGGACCTCTTTTAACTCAAAGATTATCTGATTTCAGTAAGATATCTTTTTCTAACATGAAGAAAAACATATAAGATGTCAGCTGAAGAGTAAAATTTTTGGCAGAACGCAGCCTTTGTTGAACCTTTTTGTCGTGCTTTTGCTCAGTTAGTCTTTTCATAGCAAGAAAGTACAAACATGTCACGATCATAACCTTTTTGTCGTGCTTTTGCTCAGTTAGTCTTTTCATAGCAAGAAAGTACAAACATGTCGCAATCATATCTTCATATAAGTGGATAATATAGGAATTTTCTAATTAGAATGTTGAGTTTTATGGAATTTTGTTTGCTTAAATTAATGAGAAAATTAAGTTTGGCCTATTCGAGAAATCTTTGTCCAGTTGAAGAACAAAGAAACATTGTCGTGGACGAGACTCCAAGTTTGCAGTGGATTCTCTGACTAATTAAATATCTTTTATTAAATTGGTGATACATCTTTCATTGGATTACATTAATCTATTTTTCTTTCCTTTTTAGTTCTGAATTATGTTAAGAATAAAATGCAAGCATTTTTAAATACAAAAAAAGAGCCCCTACTTTCTGAATAAATTGAAGCAAGTGATGAAGAATTCACATGGGAGATGAGTCAGATCTCCTCTGTAATTCAAATCCAGGAGCTGCTATACATACATTGTTCTTCTAATAAATTTTCAGAAAGCACAGTTGATTAGTCGCTATTAACTTCCTATAGCTACTATAGGCTTCTTCAATTTTTTGTTTCTTTATTTGTTTTCTGCAACTTAGAATTCTATATATGGAGAGTCAAAATCCCGGGTTCTATATGTCGAAATCTCTCTTGCTAATTGACCTTTTAGGTTTTCTTTTAGGTTCTATTGTTTACTATACAATATCAAAAGCATAGAATGATAGTTATTGTATCATTTTTTTTATTTAAGGAAGACAAGATAAAAAATCAGTGATTTAATTTTAGAGTGTCTTATGTGTTTTAATTTCTCATTTTGTTGAGCAATTGTGAGTTATATGTTATGCATATCAACTTGTAGTTTATTTCATTCTTGTCAAATCATAAGAAGTTTAGTCATAAAGATGATTCTGACAAGTGTAATAACAAGTAATGTGCATCGTAGTACTTTCTTTTATAAGTAATGTGCATCTTAATGCTTTTGTGATCTTAATTTTTTAAATATTATTTCTATTTACTATCCAAGGTTATGGCACCAAGTAAGCGATGGATGCAACTTGTTGATAACCGACTTGACGAATCCTACTTAATTGGGGTGCAAAATTTTTTAGATTATATGTAACAGCCCAGCCCGCTAGTGATATTGTCCGCTCTGGGCCTAGGCCCTCACGGATTTAAAATGCGTCATTAGGATTTAAGACTTGTTAACTTATATACCCAGCATCCCTCTTATTTTCATTAGTATTCATACAATATGCATTTGAAAAGGTTCTCAGCCCTCTCAGGATTAGCATCAGAGACTGAAAATCTCCTTTGTTGGCTGAGTTGTCTAATGTGACATCTTTTAGTAGCTGAGTTCAGATACTGTTGGCTGAGTTCACTTCCTAAATTACTTGTCTAATGTGACATCTTTTAGTATGCCTACTTGCCTTACTGCTACTTGAGAGATTTGCATTCAGTCATTCTTATTCTTGTATGCCTAATCTTTTCTCTTTAACTTAGTAGTGCCAAGCTGAAATTTTTAGCCTTTAGGTTCTCAAGCTTGCTTTTTGCATGCTAGTGATTGAGCTAAGTTACTGTTAATTGTTCCATTGATTCACTGATTCCTCTTGGGTTTTAGAGGCCCTACTAATTTAATTGCAATTAAAGCTTGCCGTAAGCTTCTAGAGTGTTGTAGAGTTCGTTGCAAATTGATTATGCAATGACTGTTCTTAACTTCTTCCCCAAATCCCTTTTTTCTAATGGTGGAGAATGATGTGAGATCTTGTTGGACTGTATTGTCTTCTGAATTTTGTTCGCACGTAGGCCACTGAAAAACTGATGAACACTGCGTGTTCCTCACCGTCCTCTTTTACACTCTAATGTTTAATGATTATAATTAGTCTCTCTGTCTGCTGAAAAATAAGGAAATAATACTGTCACTATCTTTTTATTTGTCATGGAGCTGTTGTTTCCACTCAGCTTTGTGAAAATAGAGAATCTTATCAATTGCTATAATCCAGGCAATGATACACCTACTAAACTTACTGTTCTTCTTGTCAATTCCCATACCTACTGTGATAACATTCCATCTACATTGTTATATATAGTTTTTCTAACTGAAATTTCTTATTTCTTCTACAGGTTTTGGATATTGAAGTACTAGAAGCATATTTTTGACGACATACAGATTAGCCATCATTTTGCCGAGAATTTCAAGAAAATTTTACATTACAATCGAGAGATATTAGTGATATGTAATTTTTTGCTAAATGTTTATGAACACAATATTGTGACTAGCTTACATCATTGATGTACGGTGCAACTAACTGCTGTTGAGTATTTTTGGTATTATTTTATGATAGCAACATCATCTATATATTAATATTCCCGATTTCTGGTTGCAAATTGAATGTGATTTAGGGACTTGTAACTTGTTTCTTTAGGGACTAGTGTACGTGCCAAAATCAGAGGACTTGATTTCTCGCTGTCAAGTCATTTCGGAAGAACGCCTCGAGACCCCGAGGACAGGAAGCCACGACCGAGTTCCCGACCTCGGGGCTCGTCGAGGCTCGACTCAGAGAAGATGGAGATCGAAGCCAGGACAGAAGGGGAAGCTCCCAAGGCACACGGCTAAGTCTGACAGGGCCGCCCTATCCAGAGCCTATGCTGATCTGAGGCATCGCATCAAGCCATCCCATCTCCATACTTTGTAATAAATCTCTACGTACTTGTAGCCGAGTTCCCCTCCTATATAAAGGGGACTCACCCTACCTTGTAAAGGACTAATGTTGCTCCATTTCTCCACAGGTGCAATAATATATATCTCTCTCTCTCTCTCTTTTCTTTCTAACTTCTTCGTTCTCACTCGCCCGAGGTTACCTTGATATCCATCGTTTCATTACTTGTTCTTCATCATATAACTCAGTATTGGCCATAAAGAGCCTTGTTTAATTATATCTTCACCTTTTATCCCGTCCCCGACTATCCCCGATAGCTTGAATTTGACCCTGACGTTGACCCCGAGGTCCCCATCGATCGGACCTATATCCGAGCAGCAGGCTCTTCGGTTCGATTTCTATCTCGTTTTAGCTTGCATTTCATCATTAAACTCCACATTATTAGCATCAACTGCTCTAACAACTAGCTCGGGAATATATCACGTATTTTTAGAATTCTATTTACAAATTTAATTGTTCTTACCATTTTCACGGTAAACAGTTTACCGCCTACCATGAGGCTAAAAATAATAGTGATTATTTTCTTGCTGGTTTCATTGCACAAACACACATTATCTTTCACACTTTTTCTTGTCCAAAAATCTCTTGATTTCAGGTCAAAATATCTGGCTCGGTAAATGGAGTCGAGAATGGCAACCTCGAAAATTACGGGGAAAATGGCGTGGCTGTCCCGGTTGCCGGAGCACCACTACATAATCCCGATAACACGCCCAGACTGATTCTAGCGAACGCGGACTCACAGGACGCACATCAAGTCGACGAAACTTCTCACACCAACAGGAGCATCTGGCACAGCGACCAACAAGAAGCTCAAAAAACCCCGGCCCGGGAAGAACAGGAAGTTAGTCTTCATGTTATTTTTGAAATGTTGCAGGCACAGCAGTTGGCTATCGCTCAGTTGCAGAGCCATCCAGGGATCCCAAGCACAGTAGCGTTGGAAACGACTCCCTGCATCGAACGAGTACCCAAAAGATCAAGCAACAACGTATCGATAATAGACCCCGCCACAACGAAGACGTTGGAGGACCTCTCCAAGAGAATCAAGTCAGGTTCTTGAAGGCTCAAGCAACAGTTATCTCCTAGGGTAGCGGTCCCGGAACCTGCTCCACGGAAATACGGAACGCCAGAACTCCCTAGGTGCGATAGGACCTTGGATCCCGACGAGCACACTACCGCTTACACATGTGCGGAAAATGGCAACGACCTTCAAGATGATGAGTTTGAGCCCATCCCGTTGAAAAAGTTCGGGGAAACACTCTCAAGAGAAACCATGATGTGGCGCCGCAGCCTAGCGCCTGACTTCACAAACTCGCTTACCATGTCAGCAAATCCCTCTGCAGGAGCACACACCGACGCCATCAAAGCAGTAACGGAAGAGCCCGACATATCTGAGGACAAACAAAGAGAGAGTGAAACACCACAGGAAGTCGCGCCTTATTCCCTGATAGGACAAATGAGATCGCTCCCGGTTTCGGATGATTGGGCGACCCAAGCCTTCGCCCAAAGTTTAAACGAAGCATGCCCGGCGACTCTAGGTCATTTCAAACGAAGCTTAATCAGATACCTAGCCGAGACCTGGTCGGATGACCGTACCCAGCACCGGCCATGAATCAGGGCCATGGACAACCGTCCAGGAGCCTCTACAGGCCCGGTATACCCAAACAGGCTCCCAACAAAGAAACTAATGCCCAACAGATGGAGGTACCATCCATGCACCGCGAATGGGAGGAATGCCACTAGATGCAACCTACCTCGCAATGGTAGGAAACAGTTCGAGGGCAACGTCCTCGAGGAACCTTCAGTGGAACCGGATCTGATGAGGCACAACTGGCAGAGGAACACCGTCCAGCGGAGTACAATTTCGACATTGCCATGCCAAACATCATGATCACCATAAGTGAAACCAGGGATGCCGAACGACTCAGACCTATTCAACCAAGACCACTTCAAAAGAACCACAACCCGGCACGGGAACCATAGGGCAAGCGCAGCCACGGGATCAAAAATAACCACCAGCTCAGAAGAGTGACAGCCATGCTGCTTAGCAAAAATCACCGCCGAGTACCATCGAGCGGTCAGACTCGAGTCCAGCCCCAAGGGAGGAAGGCAACCGGGAATGATGAAGTGAACGAGCCACGACGTATTACCACGATAGTGAAGGAGCGGCGACACCCTCCGAGGACTCATAAAATGGGAAGTGAAAATGTTCGCCGTCAGGGAAAAATGGGTCCAGGGAAATATTCCGGAGAATACCCTTATATCCAGGGAAAAGGGAACCGAGACTCCGCCACGGCATCACACTGATGCATTGGTAACCCTCTCCCTCACTTGATCTATTTTGAATAAAACATGTGTTCATGAATTCAGGTGGTTCGATCACGTGCAACAACGATGTCGGACCAAAGTCAGTGGGGCGGTCCGGACTAATAGACCAAATCGCTCTCGTATCTCGAATCCCTGGTGAATCCCGAACGACAATCGTCACAAAGACCATTCTCTTGATACAGCCCGTCTGAGCTCGGGCCGGGACGTCGAGCTCTTTACCATCAAAGGAAGCACAAAGCACGGGCGTTTTATTTAGACGACCACTGGGACACCACCCGGGGACAGCATCGGCCTCGTTTCGCCAAAAGAATGAACCCCTCACAAAGGGCAGGACTAAAATAAGTCGACAGAAAGCAATACGCGACAAGAGAAAATTCTTCACCATCTAGCGCAACGCCGACATCAATGCCCCCACCCTCAGAAGGATCAAAGGGTAAGCAAACCACATCTTCGGCCAAGCCTGATAAGACATAACGGGGGGCTATATCGGGACTCACACCTCGAAAGGGTAGGAACATACCAAATCTCAAAACGTCTCCTACACATCCCTCGGTGAGGAAGAACTGCTTTACTCCCTTGTTATTTTTTCACTAACCTGTATGCAGACAACTGGCCAGGATATTAAAAAGTTCTAACGCTACCCAGAGATCCATAGGACTTGAAAAAGGGTCTGTCACGCTCTTTCCCCTCAAACGGGCTTTTGCCCCGAAGAGGGCCTCGTCAGCAAGATTATTAGCGGAGCAACGTACCCCCTAGAGGAGGATCCGATAAGGTCACATGCCTTCTTCTACAATCCAACGACAAACGATGATCTTCTTCTAAGGGCACCGTCCCCCCAGGAGGACCGGGAAACGGCAGACTATGACCCAATCGAGAATTATGTACCGGATCGAATGGTCCGAGGAGCCGCACCCGCGCGGGCCGGGCTCACGACAATGAAACAATGTATGATTACACCAAGCAATAAAAGGACATCTTTTCAGCATATTATTCTCCAAGCAAGGGAATCTCGAGTATACTCCAGGCGGGGACCACTCCACCAAACGCATCCTGAAATACTCGGAGACTTAACGTCAATAATTTGGCACTCACTCGACCCCAGGATCGGAACACCGAGCTCATAAAGCCCCTACAAGGCAACAACGAGCTCACGAAAAGTAGTCTTTATGCTTAAACAAATTCGATGACTCGGAGAGTGTCATTCATCGCCAATCGCCATGCGCTGGAAAACCAGAAACTATAAGACCCCTATCGGGCATACTCGGCGTAACCAGATCTATTCTACATTACAAAAACTGTAAAACCTCAACTGGCATGACAAACTGTAAGACCTCAATAGGCATGAAAATCCCGAAGTTTAGGTTATACGTCACATTTGTAAGAGTCCCAAAAGGGCATACCCTCGGTGTAGACGCCTAAACTGTCACTCGGGATCAAAAATGGCTCCGACCAAACGCATATGACTACGGTCAAAATGGCTGATACAGCCAAACTAACGTGACTCAGGGACGCCCGATCGTTGCTAAACAAAAATCGCAGGCCACTACTTCGAATATACTTCAAAAGAACCTGTTAAAACAGGCTTCCCTCAACAGGCAAAAACGAGCTTCGACCATGTCAGCTCCAAATCACAAGGCTTCGATCTATTCAGTCTACGGGCTATGAACCTTTCGAAGTGCTCAAACATCGTTGATAATAATTTAAAATTGAGGTTCTTGTAGAACTGACGGCGGGTCAGGCAAAAATCTTTCAAAAGACCTTAACGAGCGGAAAACAAAGCCTACAAAAAGCCCACGGGCAAAAATAGCGTAAGAGCCATTGTCGCCGGCTAAGCAAGCCTCCGGGCCACATATTCAAAGGTCACTACGACCAAACAACGTAAGAGCCATTGTCGCCCAGCTAAAAAATTGATAACTTGAGGATTAAAATGAGCTCGAATCGTAATCCGATTCGGAGACCAGATCCAAAATAGTTAACTATGCAAGCCTCCAGGCCACATATTGAAAGATCTCAACGACCAAAACAGCGTAAGAGGCACTATTGCCAGTCTGAAAATACTTAAGGGTCAATTAAAGCTCGAATCGCAACAAGACTCGGAGACTGGACCCGAAATAGTTAAAATGAAAACATGCCTAAGGGCACGGCATAAATGCCACTATCGCCAGCCGAGTGAACCTCTGGGCCACCCACCTGTAAGGTCACTTCAACCTGAAGCACAAAATGCCATTGTCATATACCCATGCAGGCAGGATAAAACTTGAGGGTCAATTGAAGCTCGAATCGCAATGCGACTCGGAGACTGAACCCAAAATAGTCGAAATGGCAAATGCCCAAGGGCAAGAAATGGGAACAGTTACTACCTGACCACACGAGCATAAATGATTTAAGGGCAAGAAAGCTCGAGTCAGGGCCTGACTCGGAGACTAAGTCTAAACAGCTGGGCAAAGCACGGAAGCCCCAATGCCTGCTGACGTCAAGGATCGCACTTAAGAGCCTCTGGGCATGCCCGATCAGTTCTGAACCTACGAGGATCCAGCCAAGCACCGAAACTAGCCCGCCTAGTCGAAAGAAATAACAAAAAGAGATGCAGAAGAAATAAAGCTTCAAATTTCCTCTTATCTTACATACGCAAAAAAGCGCACTCTCTATCTACAGACATGCTCTACATATATCAAATACAAAGCGGGAAAACGGCAAAATCTACACTCCGCTCTTCGTGTCATCAGCAAGAAATGACTGCGCGTCACGCTCGTCCGCCCTTGCTCGAGACAATTCCTTCGAGAGAACGAAGCCACTCGCACCGCTTTCCTCAAGTACCTTTCTTCGGGATCTGTAACGAACATATTCTTAGACCCTCTTCTCCCGGTCGAGGGCTCACTTTAGCTCAGCTTGAGCATCCGTAACGTCTTTCATACGAATCGCCATCTCCTGATCAGCCTTGGTTCGGCTTAGTTCCGCTTCAGCCCGGGCATTAATTATCTCAGCCCTGATCTTCGAGAGATCAGATTCAAGTTTCCCGATCATGTCCGCTTGAACTTTGGCATTGTCATGAGCCAAGAAGAGTTGGGCTTCGAAGGCAGGGACCTTGGCCAAGGTGCTTGTCTCCTCTAAAGCTTGAGCTTGCACCTGAGCCCTTAGCTCACCACAAGCAGCTCTGACGCGGTCAATGTCGCCCTTGAGGTACTCCAAAGCCTCCGTCTTTTTCTGCAGCTAATACAACAAAAAGAGGGTTAACCTTAAGGGCCAAAGAGAGCAAAGCGCAAGCTGTAAAAAGTTACCTGCTCCATCAAATAGCTCTCGTAATTCGAGCTCCGGTACGCCTCATATCGTCAATGCTGCAACTCAACCTCTTTCTCCTCGCTAAGGAGCCTAAGGGACTCGCCCTCGTCCATTTCTGAAGCTTGACCCCTTGACGGAGCAGCTCAGACATAAGCCTATCACAGGCCTGCACAAGAAAAGTTCAATAGAGGGAGGAGGATGCGGAATACAGGAAAACTACGCCTAAACTCACCACGAAGTGAAGACAACAAACTTCCTTAAAGTCAGAATATACTCTTATCGATCCTGCCTATTCGGCCCCAGATACTTAGAGGAGTCGCCGACCGGGAATCAGATACTCCGGGAGCAGCAGACTCGGACAATGCCTTCTCCTTGAAAACACGATCCTGTTCAGCACCACTAAAAGCTCCATCACACTGCGGGTGCCAATCCCATTTATCGCCATCGTCCCTCGTCTCAGAGGTCGACGCCTCTTTCTCCCCTTCGGAAGAGCACTGCGTCATCCCGAAGAACCTCCCAATACCTACAAACGGCAAAACCGATACAAAAGAAAGAAGGGAAATGTTACCTCAAATATACGAAGGCAAAGGCAGTGTGCGCGCATACCTTGGTATTTCACTCCCCATCTGGCATGGAATACTCACCACCGACGTTCATCGCAGGTCGAATGGGTCGTCAGCCTCCAGACCCAGCCGAGCAGGTCAAGGACCTTGCCCGGCGTCCATGAAGTCGCTGCAACAAGGGATAAATGCTATTATTCAACTAATTTTTGCTATAGGCAAAATCTGAAAAGGCACCAGACGCTCCGCTCACGTGCATAAATCCACCCTTCGGGAAATGGCAAAAGCTCCACAGGGATAATGTCGACCGTCCAAACCCAGATAAACCAACTGGCCCACTCTCGATCCCCATCCTCTTCGTCATCAACTACAAAGGGTGTGGACGAACGACACCTTAGGGTCAGCAGGTCCTGGTGATGAAAGGGCTGGTATAGCCTGACAAGGTGGTTAAGCGTGAATTCAAGCCCAACCTTCTCCGCAAAGAACCTCATCATCAGCACCACTCGCCAAAACGACGAATGTATCTGCACCAAAGTAACCCGATACTCCAAGCAAAAATCAAGCACGACCCTATCAAGGGGACCAAATGCGAAAGGATAGAGGTATACACTCAAGAATCCATCATTAGAGTCCGTAACACTCTCATCTAAGGGAAGCACCTGCAGCGCTACCCCCTCGCTCCATCCACAATACCTCCTCACCATCTCCAGATGTTCCCCTCTTATTAAAGGCACCGTCTTCAGAGCAAACTCTCGCTGTTTCTGAGCGCCGGGAGTAGCACTCTCCAATCCCTGCCGGGCCGGCCCCAAAGTGCTTGCCATGATTATGGTAAAACTAATAGATTAGAGCAAGGGTGCGCCAACACTTTTTGCCCCTGAAGAAATGAAGAACCCTATGCCAAAGTGGAAGGGCAGTTGCCTGAAAATAGTGAGGTCTTACGAAGAAGCCAAAACCGCCCCACATATATGCGAGAAGCGGCGGCGACTTGCCTATCCGGAGTAAGCCCTGGGAAGCCAATAGCCTCGATACAGATTGACAGAGTGGGACCCGATCCAGGAAGCATCCTTCAAAGAGAAGCCAAGACTTAAGGAACCGTCCGTACTATCTCCAATCTCGAGGCAGCATTCTACCTCGAGGATCCCTACCCAAAAGAAGTCATACTTCGGGAAGCTTTCAATGCCATCACTCGACGTGAGGCAGTACCTGATCCCATGGTTCCCTTTCTAAAAAAGGGAATAAGCACATGAAGCTTCGATCACAAAAGCTCCACAAAGGTTCGAGGCAGCGCCCGAGTACAGGCAACTCCTCAGCAGAAGTTCATCCTACATGTTTTAAGAAGGCTATCTGTATCAAGATCAAAAGGGGACCCCCAAGTGCCCAAAGCTGACCTTCATTCAGGATAACATCCTCAAAGGCCCCGGAATTCGGCGTACTATCTCCATACAACTCGGAGGGCCCCGAGAGCCCGGGCCTATCAGATCAATTTAGGATTGGTCCGTGATGGCTTCGGAAGGGAGCCATGTCAATCGGCAGAGGATCGGAAAGAATGCTCACGCCCAAGTTAAAATGTCGGCAGTCAACAATAAAGGAGGACATTCAAAAGGCCTCGAAAGGCACTGGAGCATGCAATAACAAAGCAAAGATTGAAAGCAGAAGTTAATGGAGTATATTCATATTCATAAAAATCCATGTACAATAGCCCTCGAAGGGTCATTACATACAATTACAAAAGCCTACGGAGGATCTCTATGCATAAAGGAAGAAACAAAGGGATGCACACGCAAAGTAAAGCCCGAAGACCGGTCCACTTTCGAAGGTCCGCAACAGGTGCCTCCGGACGCGCATCCTCGAATGTTTCATCCTAACCTTCCACATTGATATCCCTAAGGGACAAGGAGAGTGGCAAGGAGGGATGAAAAAACGCCATAGCTTTTCGAAGCTCGAGGACCCTTGTTGGCCAAGAAAACCTTGGAGAGACAGCGGACCGAACAACCCTCGGTCCCGCTTGCACGGCTATTTAGAAACTGCTTCTTGGAGCGTCTAGCCGTGCAAGCCCCCAACTTGGAGCAGAGCGCCATGTTGAGTCGGGGTATGAAGGTGACCAGTGGTGTATAATTTGAGCCCCCTTATGAGCAGAAGTGCATAATCCGAACGACTGTCTACATGATGAGGAAACTGACTCCTTGTCCATCATCACCTCGAGCCAACAGCAGCAGCAAAGGCCAGCATATCGATGACTACAGCAATAGCGGGACAGCACGATTATGCTTGACAAAGGGAAGTCCCGACAAAGGGCCACAACACGATCTGAGGGAGCTCCCCTAAACGGCCTTGAGGCCATGAACCCCAAACATGATGTTCAAGGATAGGAGAAGATGATAAAAAGGAATAGGCAAGCAAGCCAACGAAGGCACTAGGATAGGTAAAACAACGCCAAAACACCCCCATTTATAAGGGATTATGACACGGTCGTCGAGGCCTTGAAAGATTGACCGACAGACACAGTTAACACATCCTTGGAAAACCGAATCGATGGTGGTACCTTCACCTTGGAGAGTGGGAATCGGGAGTACATTAAATGAAGTCGCAAATACACGAGCCCGTGGATTCCCGGTTATCACAAAACTCATGCCAGGAGTAGCATCATCTGTATGACGTCGCCGTAAGAAGCTCGAGGAGACAAGTCTCAGAATCATTTCCTATCACTTCGTTATGGGAAACGCGGAGACTATTTGTACACGACAAAATCAGAGGACTTGATTTCTCGCTGTCAAGTCATTTCGGAAGAACGCCTCGAGACCACGAGGATGGGAAGCCACGACCAAGTTCCCGACCTCGGGGCTCGTCGAGGCCCGACTCATAGAAGATGGAGATCGAAGCCAGGATAGAAGGGGAAGCTCCCAAGGCACACTGCTAAGTCTGACAGGGCCGACCTATCCAGAGCCTATGTTGAGGCATCGCGTGAAGCCATCCCATCTCCATACTTTGTAATTAATCTCCACGTACTTGTAGTCGAGTTCCCCTCATATATAAAAGGGACTTACCCTACCTTGTAAAGGACTGATGTTGCTCAATTTCTCCACAAGTGCTATAATCTCTCTCTCTCTTTCTCTCTCTCTCTCTCTTTTCTTTCTAACTTCTTCATTCTCACTGGCCCGAGGTTACCTTGATATCCATCGTTTCCTTACTTGTTCTTCATCATATAACTTAGTATTGGCCATAAAGAGACTTGTTTAATTATATCTTCAACTGTTATCCTGTCCCCGACTATCCCTGATAGCTTGAATTCGACCCTGACGTTGACCCCGAGGTCCCCCATCGACCGGACCTATATCCGGGCAGCAGGCCCTTCCGTCCGATTTCTATCTCATTTTAGCTTACATTTCATCATTAAACTCCACATTATTAGCATCAACTGCTCTAACAACTAGCTCGGGAATAAATCATGTATTTTTATAATCCCATTTACAAATTTAATTGTTGTTACCATTTTCATGGTAAACAACTAGATTGTTAGTCCTTAAATCCTTTTTAGGAGAAAAAATTTTTATTGCTAAATATGTAGCTTTGTAGCACTAACCTGTTCGACATTAGGGACCGGCTTTAAATTTCTCCGAAAAGATATAACGACCAGCTTCTAACTAGTCGTGAAATGTTTTACCGACGACATTTAAACTACTCGCAAAAATAGTTTAAGGACCGGGAATTTAGTCATTAAAACATACAAATAGGCACCAGAAATATGGTCCTTAAAAACCTTTTAGGGCTAGTTTTAATATGGTCGCGAAATAGATTTAGCGACCAGTATTGTATCTCATCCTTAATGACCTTTAGCGGCGGAAGCTATAAGGACCAGATTATCTGGTCGTTATTAACCATTTGGGACCAATTTCTTACTTTTAGGGACCATTTTTCCTTTCGCTATTGAGCATTTTTCTTGTAGTGAAGAACACACCAGAGAGACAGTGAACAACATATTTTAAAACATGCTTGTAGGGTAGGGTGTTATGGTCCGCAAAATTTCCATTGAAGCCGCAGAATGGGCATGCAGACCGTATAATTTTTCATTGTGGCTGCAGAAATGGATTACGGTTTGCACAATTCTTATTGCGGTCGCAAATCAGACACCACCAATATGTCAACTCTCTAATAACACAGAATTGGGTTTTTTGCTACCGCAACCAATTTTCTGCGGCCCACACATTTTCTCTTGTGATCGCACATGTGAGTCATCAAATTGACAACTCTCTGATAACAAAAAGAAAGAGTTGTTCTGCAGCCGCAGTGGGTTTTCTACGGCCCGCACATTTTTCATTGTGGCCACAGAACCCTTCTTTACTAAGTATCCTACATACAACTTATGTGTACCATACAATTTCTTGTGCGGCCATAGATTTCAAAACACTTACGAACAGAGTTTTAGGGTTTGCAATTTTTGCACAAATTTTGACATGGTAACAGCATATAAGCATGAAAACCTATTTACCCACTCCCTAGAGAGCAAGTACCAGTTAACCCACTACAGTTTTAACCCCACATGGTTGTATAATTGAATTCTACTGACAATGGCTCAAAACTAACTAAAAAGCTGTAAATTAAGCTAAAAATTAAAAAAATTCTACAAGTAATTGAGGCATACTAGATATGAAGTAGTGCAATAAATGAGTGATCACAGTTGTTGAGTGTGTGGGCAGATGAATTAGCAGAAGATTTAAATTTTAGAGTTGTGAATGTTCAGATAGGTAAAAGTGTAACAGTAGCCTCAAGCCTCTTATTTATACTTATCAACCTTTTCTAAGAGAAGAAGGAACGAGTACAGCCGCAAAATTCCAATTGTGGACCACACTCTCTTACCTGTTGAGCTTAAGCCAACTTTTTATCTGTAATCCGCAGAAATTTGTGCGCGACCGAAGATCACTATTGCGGACCGCAAAATTTATGTTGTGGCCGCAGATCGAGCATTTCTCTGACAAACCAATTTTAGATAGTTGTCATTTTCTCCCTTTAATTTTTGCGGTCCGCAATGTAATTATGCATCCGCAGAGCACCTTTTGTTGCGGCAACCATAATTGTGTAGTTCGCACAATACAATTGTGGTCCGCAATTCTTTTTACACAGCCAAATTCTAGGCATATTTCCCGCAAAGCACACTCATCCCTGTAATATACTTCAATTCTAGCTAGCACAAAAATAACACCTAACTACAAAAGAAGAAAAGAAAATAAAAGGAAACATGGGTTTCCTTCCAAGAAGCGCTTGATTTAACGTCGCGGTACGATGCATATTACCATCATTTGAAATGAATCATTGCCACAACGTGTCCATCACCAAATTTTTCAAAATAGTGCTTCACCCAGTGACCATTGACTCGGAATACCTCATCATTCTTGTTTTTCAAGTCCAATGCCCCAAAGGGTGTCATACCCACAAATTCAAACGGGTCACTCCATTTAGACTTTAACTTCCTGGGAAACATCCTCAACCGTGAGTTGAACAATAACACAAGATCGTCCTATTTGAACTCTTTGTTCCAAATGTACTTGTCATGAAGATATTTCATCTTCTCTTTCTATAAAGATGAACTTGTGTATGCGTGGTACTAGAACTCATCCAACTCATTCAAATGTGCCATCCTCAAGTTAGCGACGACATCCAAATCAAGATTCAACTTCTTTATAGCCTACATGGCTTTGTGCTCAAGTTCCGCCGGAAAATGACAAGCTTTTTCGAACGCCAACCGGTATGGAAACATTCCGATAGGCATTTTTAAGCCGTCCGATAAGCCCATAAAGCATCATCAAGTTTTTTGGACCAATCCGTCCGGTTAGTGTTCACTGTTTTGGACAAAATACTCTTTATCTCCCGGTTGGAGACTTCCACTTGCCCACTTGCTTGTGGATGATAGGGATTTGGGTCTTTATGAGTGACACCATACTTGGTAAGTAAGGTGTCGAAAGCCTTATTGCAAAAAGTAACCCCCCATCGCTTATGATAGCCCGCGGAGTACCAAACCTTGTGAAAATATTCTCCTTCAAGAAATCCACCACACTCCTCACCTCATTGTTGGGTAGAGCAATGTCCTCAACCCATTTGGACACGTAATCAACCGCAACCAAGATGTAGGTGTTTTCACAAGAACTCACAAAAGGACGCATGAAGTCAATATCCCACACATCGAAAATATCAATCTCCAAAATGGTGGTGAGGGGCATATCATTTTTCTTTGAGATTTCACCGGCCCTTTGACATTCATCGCATCGTTTCACTAGATCACTTGCATCCTTGTAAAGAGTGGGCCAATAGAAACCGCAACTTAGCACTTTGGCCGCCGTTCTTGCTCCACCATGGTGACCACCATAAGGTGAAGAATGAAAAGACCCAAAAATTTTACATAGCTCTTCTTTCGGTACACATCTTCCAATCACCCCTTCCATACAAATCCGAAAAAGGTACGGTTCATCCCAATAATAGTCTAGACTATTCATGGTCTTACTAGCATAGTGGACCAGATAAAAAATCTTGTTGATGCATTTCCCCAAAATAGCCCCACCGCTACATCACTTGCATCGCCATGAGCTCAAAAGGAACACTCCAATTTGGAGCGGTGATAATGGGAGTAGTTGTCAACTTGAACTTTAACAATTCAAAGGCTCTCATGCAATCATCATTGAAGTAAAACTTAGCATTTTTCTCTAAAATCTTGAAAAATGGGTTCACCACTTTAGAGAAATCCTTGATGAAATGCCGGTAAAATACCGCGTGGAAGTTTAGAAATCACCTAAATCTTTACCTTATCAACTTCAATTCCATTCTTTAAGATCTTGTGGCCAAGGACAATTCCCTCCTCGACCATGAAATGACATTTCTCCAAATTTAGCACCAAACTTGTTTCTTCACATCTTGCCTACACTTTATCCAAGTTTGCGAGACAATCATCAAAAGAATTCCCGACCACCGAGAAGTCATCCATGAAAACTTAAAGGTAATCCTCCATTATGTCCGTGAAGATAGCTATCATACACCTTTGAAAAGTTGTTGGTGCATTGCATAAACGAAATGGCATATGCTTGAAGAAGAAAGTACCATAGGGACATGTAAAGCTTATTTCCTCTTGATCCTCCGGAGCAATAAGAGTTTTGTTGTATCCGGAATACCTGTTAATGAAACAATAGAAATCATGACCGACCAATCTATCAAGCATTTGATCTAGGAAGGGAAGTGGAAAACGGTCCTTCCTTGTGACTTTGTTGAGCTTATGATAGTCCATACACACTCTCCACCCGGTCACTGTTCTTGTAGGAATCAAATAATTCTTGTCATTGGTGACCACCATCATGTCCCCCTTCTTTGGGACACATTAAACCGGAGAAGTCCACGAACTATCGGAAATGGGGTAGACAACCCCGCATCCAACCACTCAATGATCTCCTTTTTGACAACCTCTTACATGGCTTCATTGAGTCTCATTTGATGTTCAATAGATGGTTTGGAACCTTCTTCCAAGTTAATCTTGTGCATGCAAAATGCTTGGCTTATCCCCTGAATATCCGCCAATGTCCATCCAATAGCTTTCTTTCTCTTTTGTAGCACCACCAATGTAGAATCTACCTACACGTTAGTCAAACAAGAGGAAAGAATTATTGGTAAAGTAAAAGAAGTGCTAAGAAATTCATACCAAAGATGTGGTGGAAATGGCTTCAACTCCAAGATAGGAGGCTCTTCGATTGAAGGCTTTGTAGGAGGAGTTTTCCTATTTTGAAGATCCAAGGACAATTTGCGGGGTCCATACGTGTAAGACCCCATTCTTTGCAAATAGTTCATACATTCCACGAAGCCATCCATCTCGTCATCATCAAAGTTGAGCAAGACGGCCTCCAACATATCACCAATACTTATCACAGCACTTGTTTCTTCCACATTCACATCAATCACCAAGTCCACAAAAGAGCACACTTTATTGCTATTGGGTTGCCTCATGGACTTACACACATAGAAAACCACTTTTTCATCACCAACCCAGAAAGTAAGTTCTCCTGCTTATCACAAGGAGCCTTCCTCGTAGCAAGGAAAGGTCTATCAAGAATAACCGGAACCTCATAATCAATCTCACAATCTAGAATGACAAAATCCGCTGGAAGAATGAATTTATCAACACGAACCAAGACATCCTCAATCACTCCCATAGGTCTCTTTATAGTACGATAGGCCATTTGCAATTTCATAGATGTTGGCCTTGGTTGCCCAATTCCTAATGTCTTGAAAACCGAATAGGGCATCAAATTTATTCTTTCCCCAAGATCACAAAGAGATTTTTCAAACTCGGCACTTCCAATTGTACAAGGAATCGTGAAAGCACTGGGATCTTCCAACTTGGGAGCCATTGAATGCACAATTGCACTTACTTGATGAGTGACTTTGATAATTTCAAAATTCATCGATCACTTCTTTGTCACAAGATCCTTTATGAACTTTGCATAACCGGGCATTTTTTCCAAGGCTTCAACTAATGGCACATTAACTGAGAGGCTCTTTATCATTTGGATAAACTTCTTGAATTGATTTTCACCATTTTGCTTTGCAAGTCTTTGAGGGTATGAAGGTGAAGGCTTAGGCAATGGTGCCTTATCCTTTTGCACTACCGGTTCCGGCATGTCAATAATGTGATCTCTGGACGAGTTCACCTTCTCTTGAGTCTCTTCCACATTATCATCAATATCAATCCGAACCTCATCATTAGGTTGCTCAACATTGTTCGGGATCTCCTCTTCTTGCACTACTTGATTTTTATCCACAAGTTGTCTTTGGCTTGAGGTGGGTGTGTTCCCACCCTTTGGGTTCACCACCATGTCACTTGGTAGTGCTCCCTTAGGACGAGTATTTAGAGCTTGAGAGATTTGCCCCATTTGAACTTTCAAGTTACAGATTGATGTATTGTGTGAGGCAAGTTGGGCATCAAAATCGTCATTCTTCTTCATCATTTGCTTGAATATATTCTCAATATGCCTCATTTCATTGTTGGAAGAACTAGGACCATAGGAAGGATAAGGAGGCCAGTTGCTCAGTTGGTTATACATCGGGGGACTTTGAAAACCCAACCCCTGATTTCCTTGATTATTGTTCCATCCCTTGATTGTTACCTCCCCAATTTCCTTGATTGTTGCCAATCCAATCACCTTGATTATTTCCACCACTCTGATTTTCTTGATTGTTGTTGTTATGCCAATTCCCTTTTATTGTTACCACCACTCTAATTACCTTGGTTGTTAGAGTTTCAATTACCTTGATTGCTTTGAGGTCCTCATTGTTGTTGAATCGAGCCTTGAGAGTTGTTTCTTTACCCTTGGTAGTTGTTCACAACACCTCATCCTCTTGTTCATCGTAAGATTCATCTTAATCAAACCCATTATCTTCTTGTACATAATTCTCTACTCGGTTTCGCACTTGTGGACCCTTTGACCTTCTTTTGTTCACTATCATGCTTACTCCCTCCATGGAATTGACTTTCTTAGGACTTTGCACTTGTTGAAGTTGATCCTTTTCTAATTGATTCAAAGTGGGGTCAATTCGGCAATGGCTTGCCAATGGTCATGCAACGCTTTATGGAGGTGAATCACGTTCGGATCACCTTGTGGAACATTAGCACTGGATTGCCATTCCGATGATGTATCCGCTATTTCATCCAAAATCTCACAAGCTTCCGCACACGGTGTTGTCATGAAATTTCCATTTGCAAGTTGATTCACCATGCATTGGTTGGTCGTATTAATCCCACGATAGAAAGTTTGTTGAATCATATTCTCTATCATATCGTTATTGGGACACTCTTTGACTATTGTTGTATACCACTCTTATATCTCATGCAGCGGCTCATTGGGCTCTTGCTTGAATGCTAGAATCTCATCTCTAAGAGTAGCCATATGCTCGGGAGAGAAGAACTTGGCAATACATTTCTCCCATAGAATGGAATGGTTTGGCAATCTTTCCAACCAATCTAAGGCTTTCCCTTATAGAGAGAAGAGAAAAAGCATTAGCCTTAACGCGTCCTTGGAGAAGTTTGTTTGTTTACTCCCCCAACAAGTGTCCACAAACCCCTTCAAGTGTTTGTATGCATTTTGACTTGGAGCCCCGGTGAAGAATCCTCGTTTCTATAGAAAAGTGAGCATTACATTAGTGATTTGAAAGTTGCCCACCCTAATATGGAGAGGGACTATGGCACTTGCATACCCTTCATTCGGTAACACCCGGTGTGGAGCCGCTCTTGGTGGAGCTGGGGGTGGAACTGGGACATTGTCATGAGGCGCCCGACCTCTTATATTGGCTTGAGGTTCAAGAGGAACCTCTTCAACTTGGTCATCCTCAACGTCCACATCCCGCAAAGTCATGTTTCCGAGTTCACTATTGTTCGCCACCATAATTGCACCTACAGTCGATTCACACAAATTAGTAATACAGAAGGAAAAAGATAATCCACACCCAAACCCAAATACATAGCTAACACCATCTCAGGAAGCTCTAGACTTGGCCTTTTTGTTATCTCTCTGATCTTTGATCCTAGCCTAGCTTTTGCAGCCGCACAATCCATGTGTGATCCGCAATTTACTCCCAAATCTGCTGAATTTTCCTTCCTTGATTGCGGTCGCAGATGGAATTCTGTGGTCCGCTTTTTGTAAGCTTCTATGCCTTTTATTGCCTTGGTTTATATTATTCCTTTTTTAGTCGGATTTCATCTCTGAAGCTCAATTTCCATCATTCCTGCAATTTTACATAATTTGATCAGTTTCGGGGACACAATTCAATGCATTTAGACTAAAACAAAAGCAAAAAGGCGCTAATAAGCAGTCAAAATCCACACTTATCAAATTTGCGCTTAAAATTAATTATGTGATATGTTAAAGTGCTTAGGAGGGTGAGCCACTATTCCAAAAATATATCCTACCCGTCCCTTAACTCACTTTACAACTATAAAAAAGTCCTACTTGATTTTTGACCGATCAAGCCTACATTAGTGGAAGTTTACATAATGGGCAAGCCTATAGTACTTAAAATGTGATTCTTTAAAATATATTTGAGCATTTGATTCGAATGTGTGGATTCAACTTACTCTTGTATTCTTGTTGTGAGGGCACATAATTTTGTGATGGATATGTGATATTATTAGATTTCTCTATGATGTTAAGTGTTTAATCCATGAGTGCATTGTGATATTGAGTCAATTCTTGAGGCTAAGATTGTTATGAGCATGTTGTCTTTATGCTAAATAAATGGTTTTCGAAGTATGGCATATGTTAAAGGAAAGTGTGTATTGAAGGCATTTGCTAAAGTTTAATTGTTGCTATCAACTATAGTCATAGGTGTGGTGTGCTTCAGATATATTAAAAATAAAGTGCTCAAGCTTGGTGTGAATTGCTAGTTGACTCAAGGACGAGCAACGTTTAAGTGTGTGATAGTGATGTTTGGCCATAATAATATATTTTTAGTACATTACTCGCCATCAATTTTGTTATTTTAGTGATTAATTATGTGACATTTGAGCTGATTATGTTGTCTTATGTGTAGGACCATCAGAAGACAAAGACGAGTGAAAATTGCACTCAAAGATGATAAAAATACAAGAGAATAGTATGAGAGCATGGAGAACTCATGCCTGACGCCAGACCAGGCATCGCCAGCTCCAAGGCCTGCTCCAGCTGCGTTACAAGCTTGGCCCTGCGAGTTTAGGCGCCTGATGCCCCTATGTGCGTGGTTTAAAAATACTCCGACCCGGATTTGGACGTACATACCTCGACCCTAACATATAAATACTCCATACACGAGTTGAGGAAAGGTTGGACATTATTTGAAAAAGAAAAAAGGTTACAGAACACTTTGGAGCAAGGAATCAAAAGAGTTTTTCCCTCCATTCTTCTTTAATCTGTAGTTTAATTCTTTTAAATATTATTAAGATTGTTTATATAATTATGAGTAGATAAGATTTCTCATCTAGGATTTGATGGAACCTATTGGAGGATGATTTTTCACTATGTTTAATATTACTTTGCCATTAATTTTTTTCTACTTGTTCAATTACGTGTTCATTGTTATTGATTGAAGAACTCTCAATTAACTATGTCTAGTTAGTGTGTATTGCTTGAAAAAGGGTACATATTTAGGTAGTTGTTGAACAACATCACTCCTAACGTATATGTGGAATCAATACAAAGGGTTTAAAGGTCGGATTTGGAATAACGAAGACTTGGTGCGATCGAGCGAGTGGTGAATTAGTGTCAACTAGCGTAGTTCGGAAGAATAAGTCTAGTAAATTGTGGTAGTTGCACGGAAGAGAATTACGACACCCAAAGCACTCACGATCGGTAGAGAATACGTAGGCGAATTTATAGGAAACATAGTAGGGAGGATTGCGACGATTGAAAAAATCATAACCCTAGACTTTTCCAATATTGTCTACAAGATTTACTCTGTTAGTTATAAATTTACATCATTTTAATTACTTTTCTCATAGTTAGTAATCACTCAAATCATTATTTAAAATTTTTGAAAGTTGATTACTTGAATTCTTGCAAAATTAGTTGTCGTAATTAGTAGATTAATTCCCTGTGTGATTCGATTCCGGACTAATCAACTGAATTATATTTGTAATAATCGCTTAGTCCTTTTTACAAAGCATAGTCGGGCGTGATCAACCTATTTGAGCCATATCGGATAATAGAATGAGGTCTTCCTATCTATCCTATGGCCTTCTCTCGAAATGACGCATCAATAGGACAACTACCACTTAGCCTTAATCCTCCATACAATTGTATGATTAATTGTCCACGAAAGAAGATAAAATGTGTGGCTTTTATAAGGACTAGACAGGGGAACTAACTGGAAATAAGAAAATCTAATTGACCCTCAAAATTACGGGCTTCATTAGGTTAAGCTTACAGCTCACTAGACTCCCTAAGCACATAACATACACGACTCACTAACCATATATCACACTTACAATTAGGTTCGCATTTATGGACTACTATCAAACACGAAATATATAGTTAAAACATAAATAAAATATTTAAGACAATGCAAAATATTTCTCTAAATTCTCCCACTTCGACTACATTAGTGTAAAATAAAATTTAAAACACAACAACTGTAGATTTTATTTAACAATAATAAGAAAAAACTACGGTCGATGAAGGAAAAAAATATGTGGCCATAGTTTGGAGAAAATCAGCACAGAAACATCAATTGACTTTCAACTCAATCTTAAACACTGGACTATATCTAATATGTTATTCTTAGCACATGATCTTCAATAATCATAATATTCTCATTTAAGCCACAAAATCATGGTCTAGCAGTGTAGTAAGAAGTACTGCCATTGTGTACTTGACAAAGATGTATATCATACGGACTTTATTGCCTTATCGGTCCTTGATGCTGCTGAAAATATATATAGTGATTTAGATATACATTCTTAGTCTAATTGCTTGATTCTTTTGTAAATTTTTACACTATTTGATATGGTTTGTCGTTACTTTGTGTTTTCAGATGGAAAAAGCAACCAAAACTGAGCTTAAAAGGCAATAAGTGCAGCTGGTGCAAATATGCTAAGTTGTGCGAACGGTATGTATAGGTTTGCAGAATTTGTTCAGCTTTGTATTGTCATGATTTTCTTACTATATTTGGTTTTTATATCTCTGGAAGGAAATGACAACATATTTACCAGGTTTTCCTTTTTGTAGAAGGAAATTATAATTCTCATATATTTGGCAAGTCCTTTTTCTTGTAGGAAAAAGTTTGGACTTCTAGAGAATCTTTCCTCTTATTGAGGAGCCTTTGCCTCTTTGTGAGGTTGTTCTCTCGATATTTTATACTCTCCTTTTATATAGTGGATTGCTCATCTCTGTCGTGGACGTAGGTCAATTGACCGAACCACGTTAAATGTTTGTGTCTCTTTTGGTATATTTCTCTTTTGCTGTCCTATATATTTATAGTCGTTGAAGGTTTGCTTTGCTAGCTTACTCATAACACCTGATTTTGTGGTCCCAACAAGTATGTATCAGATTTATGCAGTGTGCATGCCGTAAGAAAGTTCTGAAGTTGTACTCTATCTTATAATCTACTACTTTCTTGATGTTCTCAGTTGTAGAATCTAGAATTTAAGTCATATAGTCAATAGAGGAATTATTTTTAGCGGATCTCCAGAATGAGCATTATAATCTTAACAGGAATGTTTTTGCATAGGCTTTTCATTATCACAACTTTGTTCAATTACAATAAGTAAAAATATGGAGGGATTGGATCAAAATCTTTCAGCAAATCCTCCTTTTTTCCTGAACAGAATCAAGGATTTAACAAAAGACTAAAGACTCATTTGAAAAAAGATCATATTGAGTAACACTTTTCCAACAAAGAAGATAAATAAAGGGAAAAAAATGGAAAAGTCGCGACCAAATTAAGAAGTGCATCTTCTTCTGATGGGGGCATTGCAAAATCATGCACGCTCTATAGTCTCAAAGACAGCTGAGGGAAAGGGCAGAAATGTCTCAAGCATACTGCCCCTTGTGCCTCCATTAATTCTGTCGAAGAACAAAAGTCGATTTTAGCAAGTGTATATTGATGATGACTTTAACTTTAGATCAAGTCAAAGACTCCCTTGAGGCGGATCTTCTGTTTTTTGAGGAGGTTCTGCTGCTTTCGGCTCATCAGCTTTCGAATTCTCTTCAGCTACAAAAACAGCAATGTTCATCTAGTTTTCAGAATCATTCACTTACTTTATTAGTTATATATTTCCAGGTTTAGGTAAGGAGAAGTAGAATCCAAAGGAGTTCTTTTTGGTTCCTTTGACACAAAGAGAAGTCAGTTTTAGCAATTCAAAGGTGTCAAGTTCATAAAAACATTAAAATATTACGAAATGTATCATTTGAGTCTCCTGATCAACTAGAGCTACAATGTATGAGATAATTTGAAAGAAGATGAATGGATGAAACCCAGTTAGAAGAAGAGGATAGAATAGCAGAAAGAAGAAAGAAGAAAGAAGAAGAGAGAAAGAAAAGAGCGTATGTCTATTATTTTCATTACTTCTTTTTATCACCTCTTTACATATGTATATATAAAGTATTTAACACTAACTGATTTAGCTTAGTGTATAAATAAATGATTAATGTACCCTTAGGAGAGTATCACTTAATTGTCTCAACACTCCCCCTCAAGCTAGGTAGTGAAAAAAAACGTTAAGAACTCCTAGCTTGGAGCAAAGATACTCATGTTGAACTTTACTGAGGCTTTTGGTTAAGATGTCAGCTGGCTGATCCCTTGTGGAAATGTACTTTGTTGTAACCACTCCTTGGACTATTTTTTCCCTTATAAAGTGACAATCAATTTCAATGTGTTTAGTCCTTTCATGATAAACAGGATTTACTGCTATTTGCATAGCAGCTTTACTGTCACTGAAAATGTCAACTGGTGTCTTTACGTCAATACCAATTGCCTTAAGTAGACCCAATAACCAAATCAGTTCTGCAACTGTAGCAGCAACACTTCTGTACTCGGCTTCTGCCGAGCTTCTTGAGACAGTTGTCTGTTTCTTTTACTTCCAACAAATTAGAGATTCTCCAAGTTTAACTAAGTAGCCTGTTATAGACTTTCTAGATTGTGGACATGAAGCTCAATCTGCATCGCAATATGCAGAAATAGTATTGTTGTATTTGCTGGACAGAAGAATTCCTTGCCCAGGCTGATTTTTCATATATTTCACAATTCTGAGTGCTGCTTCCATGTGAGATTTTTTAGGCTGTTGTAAGCATTGACTTAAGTTCCGTACACTGTATGATACATCTGGTCTTGTCATAGTTAAGTACAGAAGTTTCCCAATTAATCTTTGATAAATGCTTGGATCAGGAAGTAAACCATCTTCTGACTTACCTGTTTCTTCAACATAGTCATCATACTCTTTTGTAGGTAACTTGATATTGCTGTCCATAGGTGTTATAGCTGGCCTTGCAGCACTTAAGCCAGTTTCAGAAATGAGTTCTAGTGTGTACTTCCTTTGATGCATTAAGATCCCTTGTTTGGATCTTGCAAATTCAATACCTAGGAAGTATTTTAGCTCACCTAAATCCTTCATCTTAAAAGTTTGTTGTAGAGTAGCTTTTGTGTCTTCAATTAGCTTTAGACCATCACCTGTAATCAACATGCCATCAACATATACAAGAACTATTATTGTGCCTTCACTTGTCTTCTTAATAAAGAGAGAATGATCACATTGGCTCTGTTGAAATTGAAAACTTAGTAAAGCTTCTGTTAGTTTGGCATTCCATTGCCTTGGGGCTTGTTTTAGCCCATACAAGTATTTTATGAGTCTGCACACTGGATTTTTCTCCCCCTAACTCTTGAATCCTTGTGGTAATTGCATATATATTTCATCATGTAAATCCCCTTGAAGAAAAGCATTGTATACATCCATTTGATGTATATGCCATTGTTTACCAGCTGCAATAGACAAGACAGTTCTGATAGTTTTCATTTTCACAACTGGTGAGAATGTTTCTTGATAGTCAATGCCTTCTTTTTGACTATACCCTTTTGCCACTACTCTCGCCTTAAATCTTTCAATTTCTCCTGAAGCCTTGTATTTGATTTTATAAATCCACTTACATCCTATAGGACTTTTGCCCTCAAGTAATGAGACTATGTCCCATATATGATTAGTTTCTAAGGCTTCAATTTCTGCCTTCATTGCATCGACCCACCTGGGTTCTTTAACAGCTTCACAGTAGTTTGAAGGTTCAGTTGTAGATGAGGAGACTGCTATATATGCTTGATAAGAGGGAGAGATATTATTGTAAGTGATATACTTAGACATAGCATAAGGAACCTCATGATGAATGTTTAGAGACACAAAGTCATTCATCCAAATAGGTGGCCTTTTTTCTCTACCAGACCTCCTAATTCCACCTTCTATCAGTTGGTTTTGATTCACTAAAGATTCGGTTATTTCAGCAACTTCAGCTTGATGTTGATTTTCTAGAGGTTCATGAAGGTGCTGAGCATTGATAAGAGGTTGAGACTCATCTGGTTCTATTTGAACCTCATTGATTTGATCCATATCAGTACACTGTACTTCTAGAGGTTCAACTACTTCAGATTGAGTATTTAATGTCTGAGTAGTAGAGGTTCTAATTCCAGATAGTTGACCTTCAGGAGTACTATATGAATCATATGACATTGAGTCAGGAACAGACTTTTGAAATATAGGTGGGGTGACTTTTTGTTTAACTTTGAAGGGAAATACATCTTCTCTAAAAATCACATCTCTATTGACAAAGAAGCTTCTGTCAGTGGGATCATAAAGTAGATATCCTTTCTGTATTTCTGCATATCCCATGTGAATTGCTTGTCTAGTTCTTGTCATTAATTTGTCATATTATTGAACTATTTTTGCATAACATAGACATCCTAGAACTTTCATGTGATTATAGGATGGTCTTCTTCTGTACAACCTCTCATAGGGCGATTGATTGTTGATCACTATGCTAGGTATCCTATTTATAAGATATACTGCAGCTAACACACAGTGACCCCAAAATTTGATTGGAATCTCTGTCTGAAACCTAATAGCTCTAGTAACTTCTAATATGTGTCTATGCTTTCTTTCAGCAACTCCATTTTGCTGAGAAGTATAGACACATGTCTTTTGATGAATTATGCCTAGTTGTTGAAACAAACTACTGCAAACAGAGTTGACAAATTCTGTTCCATTATTTGTCCTGATCACTCTAATGACCTTATCAAATTGAGTCTTAACAAAAGTGATAAACTGCTTAATTATCACACATACATCAGACTTCAGTTTAAGTAAGAACACCCAACACATTCTAGAATAGTCATCAACTACAGTCAAAAAAATATTTGTTGCCATCATATGTTGCTATTTTGTAGGGACCCCATAAGTCCATATGTACTAAGTCAAAGCAAGCAACAGATTTAATATTACTAGCAGGAAAAGGCAATCTTGTTTGTTTTGCACATGGACATATTGCACACTTATTTACTTTGTCAGCTATAAGCTCTACATTTATAGGTAGCAAATGTCTAAGAACTGCAGTAGATACATGACCAAACCTTTGATGCCACAATTCAATATCTTCTGACTGAACTATTTCACCTTCAACATTCTTCTTTTTAACTGCCAAAGAGACATTTGAGCAACTTCCAGGTGTTTGATCATCAAGTATGTAAAGACCATTATCTTCCTTACCAATCTCCTTCACCTTCCCATTGAAGAGTTCCTGAAAAATGAAGAAGTGAGGAAAGAAGGTAGCCGAACACCTTAGCTCTTTGGTCAATTTAGAAACTGATAACAAATTGAACTTGAATTGAGGCAGATGAAACACATTAGTAATGATATTTTTGTTAGGTAATTTGCTGGCTCCTATATGTGTCACACATGAAATGTCACCATTAGGCATATAGACTTTCTTTGGAATTTCAGGTTGAATCACAAATGAATTTTCTAACAGTTTTAGGTCAGCGACCATATGATTTGTAGCTCCTGTATCAACTATCCATTCTTTCTTACTATCCTCTGAAGCTAGTAAAGTTGTACTTGTACTTGTACCTGCTACATTTGCTGCAGATGATGATGTATTGTTTCTAACTGGTGCAGGATTTTTGTTGAGTAACTGCAGAATCTGATCATACTGTTCTTTTGTAAATGGAGACACTCCAAGTTGAGATAGCTGAGTCATTATATTCTCCTGTCCGTGTCCTGCAGTTTGGTTTACTCCAATTGTATTTGGATTGCCCGCAGTCATATTGTTTGTCAGTATACCATTCTGTGGAACACCTTCCCCAAATACATTGTAGGTTGCACCATTTCCTGCTCCCCCTCTCTTTTTCGACTTAAAATCAGGAGGATATCCACTATCTTGTAACAATTCTCTTTACTATGCCCCTTCATCTTACAAAAATCACATGAGATGTTGTAATTTTTCTTAAACCTTTGGTTACCCACAACAGTTCTAGTATATAATGCAACATCATAATTTCCTGTAACCACACTAGGATTAGCTCCTAACACCCTTGATGTAGCTGCTATAGCCTTTTGACTTTCATCACTTACTATCATAACATATGCTTGATTCACATTTGGTACAGGACTTCTCATAAGTATCTGGCTTCTAGCTTGTGCATAAGAATCGTTTAGTCCCATTAGAAATTGGTATAACTTCAATTTTTGCAGATAGATCACAAATTCCCTTGATTTTGCACAATCACAACTTGGGGCAGGAACCAATGACTCAAATTCTTTCCACAAATCATTCAGTCGTGAATAATAGACTGATACAGATGATGTTCCTTGGGTCAAGGTTGCAATTTCTTTATGCAGGTTGAAGATTCTTGACCCATCAACCTTGTTAAATCTTTCAGCCAGGTCTTCCCAGACTGCTTGTGCACTTGACGCATACATTATCCCCCCAAGCAGACCTTTAGCTACAGAATTCATAATCCAAGAAAGGACTATTGCATTAACTCTTTCCCAGTGATTCCACATGAATTCAGGAAATGATTCTTTCTTGCATGTACCATCTACCATCCCCAATTTGTTTCTACCCAATAAAGCTACACGCATAGATCTAAACCAGATAGAGTAATTTTCAATACCTGTCAACTGGAACGAAATGATTTGTATGCCACTAACATCAGCTGGAGAAGAAACAGAGGATGGTTGTAATCGATTCCTGCATTTCCTGGGTTTGGAACTCCAATACCCAGATTTTGTCGATCTCCTGTAGTTGTACCATCTGAAGGTTGTTCTCCGATTGAACTCATTTCAGTTCAAGAAAAGCCCAAGAATTTCAGAATTTCAAGATTAGCAACATGCAATTTTAACAAACACTAAATGCCAATTCTTCGACTAGAATATCTAGCGAGATGGCTCTGATACCATGAGATAATTTGAAAGAAGATGAATGGGATGAAACCCAGTTAGAAGCAGAGGATAGAATAGCAGAGAATAGCAGAGAGAAGAAAGAAGAAAAGAGAAAGAAAAGAGCGTATGTCTATTATTTTCATTACTTCTTTTTATCACCTCTTTATATATGTATATGTAAAGTATTTAACACTAACTAATTTAGCTTAGTGTATAAGTAAATGACTAATGTACCCTTAGGAGAGTATCACTTAATTGTCTCAACAGATGGACTCACTCCTAAGACAAACAGTTGGATAATTATTACCTCCATCTTCAGGCAAATCAGAGGTCCACAGTGTGAGGTTGTCTCTTAACAGCTGCATGATTAAGGTACTGTCCTTGTATGACTCTTCACTTAAAGTGTCCAATTCTGCTATTGCCTCATCAAAAGCTTGTTTAGCCAAGTGACATGCCCTGGAAATTTGAATTTCGTCAATCCACATCATCAAGAGGACAAGAAAATCACAAGAAACATATTCTAGAGGTATTCGTATATTGGTCATGAATTGTACCTTTCAGGTGAGTTCATGATCTCATAGTAGAATACGGAGAAGTTCAATGCAAGACCAAGCCTGATCGGATGTGTTGAAGGCAGATCAGAGTTTGCAGTGGCCGTAGCAGCCTGAAAAAAAAAATCAGTGCAACTCTCAAATATAACTCACTTTAATGTGCACCAATTGATCATATTAAAGGATGTAGTTATATATACTGACAACATAGGAAGTGTAAATAACATTATAGTACCTTAGTTCATTAATGTTATCACAGAGAGTTTCCTACAATTACCTTACCAGTTACATAATTTTGATGTTAAAACCAATTGAAATAACTTGCCTCATAGCCCTTCAATGACTGCTCAGCAGCCTCATTCCTTTCCTCATCAGTCTTGAACTCAGCAAGGTAACGATAATAATCACCTTTCCTGAACCAGACATAGAAAAGAGGGATTGTAACAGTCTTGATGAACCTCAGAACCGAATCAAAAGACTGTATGAATTATTTTGATTAAAACAGTTAGAGAGGGTTTTATACATTTGCCTTACATTTTGTAATAAAAGACAGTAGCTTCTCCAGTGCCAGAAGATGGAATTAGATGTTTGTCTATGATTTCTAGAATATCATGACAAATCTTGGACAGCTCCTCTTCTACCTTCTGCCTATATCCCTTAATTAACTTCACATTGTTCTCGTTTCCTTTCGACTCTTCTTTCTGCTCAATGGAGGACATAATACGCCAAGAAGCCCTTCGAGCTCCAATAACATTCTTGTAACCAACAGAAAGTAAGTTTCTTTCCTCCACTGTCAGTTCAGCATCGAGTTTTGCAACTTCCTTCATACTCTCAACCATTTCTGAGAAGCAATATGAATCTCAAGTTACCAAACAGAACAATGGTGCAAAGACTTTTATATCTCATTCCAGTTGATGATATGAAAGTCACAATTCTGGTTTTGCATTCTCACCAACCCAGTCTACCAAGGCTAGAGGAGAATCCATGATCTCGAGTAAGTGGGTTTAGAATGAATATGATCGATATGTAAGCATTTAAAACTTTTTTGCATGCATGTACATAGTTTGGGTTGGAAGCAACGAGTTCAGTTGAACCCACAAAACCTGTCCTAGATTCTTATCTGACATAGGCAACTTACATGCCCTTCAACCCCAACAAAAGAACCAATCTGCAGATAAGAATTTCGGTATAGAGTAATTAATGAACTAAGATCAAAACTGTATACATGATGGATGTTATCATTTAATAAATAAATCAAGGAAAAATTAATGATATTGTACATGAACATATACATAAATTAAATTTCTCAAAATATTATATGCATAAGTAATTCCAATACAACTGCATGTTGATAAATCTATTATGGATCGCACACACAAAAGCGTGGATGAATTCTTGATGCAGGTATAGAGAAAATGAAATGCTTAAATAAAGGATTAGTCAGGCCAGAGGATTTGAATATCAAAATGCTTAAATTAAAAAAATAAAAATAAAAAAGGAAGAGAAAAGATATGCAAAGAAATGAAATTAACCATCATAACGTTCAGCTTGTTCCGCGAGCTTGGCCGTGTAGACATGAGTTTCTCTTTCCTTTTCTTTCGACATGTTTTTTCAAGCAATAAAAATGTTGATGCTGTTGTCGTTAATTGCGAACGCCAATAAAGATAACTGTTCCAATCACAATTCTTCTTCGTAACACAGGGAGAATGGATAATAATTGAGGAGAGACAGTTACAGCGTGGAGAGAGTATTGGCAACAAGATTATGACTATATCTCTACCGTTCAGTTGTTACTACGCCAAATTCGGGATTTAACATACACTTTTACTCACGTAGCCTACGGATCACATCTGGATTCTATCTTCGATCTCACTCATCGTCTATACAACAAGTCCGCTATATGAATTTTCGCTTCAATGCAACTTTTTTATTTATTTCTTTTTTTAATTTTATCTTTTTTCGTCTCTCAAAGTTGAGGTTAACGTTAATTAATTCTTTCCGACTATCATTTTGCATGGAGTCTCCTTTGTGTTTAATTCATAGAACATCACTCCCATCATCCCATTTTCAATTCTCATGGAACACTCAAAACTACTACTAATAATTAGAAGTAAATTTTACATAGTAGTAAACTCCTCGCATTGGAAAAGGTCAAGAAGATTCGGGATCGACTTCACACAGCTCAATCTAGGCAGAAGAGTTATGCCGACCGGAGAGTTCGTGATATTGCATTCATGGTTGGAGAGAGGATATTGCTCCGGATTTCACCCGTAAAGGGTTTGATGAGATTCGAAAAGAAGGGCAAGTTGAGCCTTACATATATCGTACCTTTTGAGATTCTTGATAGATTGGGTGAGGTGGCCTACGGGCTGGCATTGTCACCTAGTTTATAAGTTGTTCATCCGGTGTTCCATGTGTCCATGCTACAGAAGTATCATGGTGATCCGTCCCATGTGTTAAATTTCAGCTCAGTCCAGTTAGACAAGGATTTGACTTATGCGGAGGAGTCGGTGGCCATTCAGCCCGGCAAGTCCGGAAGTTGAGGTCTAATAGTTATCCTTCAGTTCGAATGTCGTGGAGAGGTCAGTCGGTCAAGGCAGCCACGTGGGAGTCCGAGTCCGACATGCGGAATAGATATCCATACCTTTTCACCAGTCCAGGTACCTCTCTATGTCAGTTCAAGGATGAACGTTTGTTTTAGAGGTGGAGAATATGATGACTCGATAGGTCATTTGTGACGACCTGGTCGGTCGTCTTAAGAATTAACGCCCCAATCCCCTATTATTTGCTTTCCCCGAGTTTATTTCTGCTATTTTGATTTGCTGGGATGTTCGGTTTTAAGTTTCGGAGGGTTTTGAGACACTTAGTCCCTAAACGAGAGCTTAAGTGTTGGAAAGTTGACCGTAGTCGGAACAGTATGAAGACAGCCTCGGAATGGAAATCTGATGGTTCTGTTAGCTCCGTTGGGTGATTTAGGGATTAGGAGCGTGTTCGGATTGTGTTTTGGAGGTCCGTAGCTAATTTAGGCTTGAAATGCCGAAAGTTGAATTTTTGAAGTTTCCGGCCCGATAGTGAGATTCTTATCCAAGGGTCGTAATGGAATTCTGAGAGTTGCAGTAGTTCCGTTGTGTCATTTGGGATGTGTGTGCAAAATTTCAGGTCATTCGAACGTGGTTTGGTTGGGTTTTTGATCAAAAGCGGAATTCGGAAGATTTTAGAAACTTAGGCTTGAATCCGATGTATTTTGGTTGTTTTGATGTTGTTTGAGGTGTTTTGAAGATTGGTATAAGTTTGAATAAGGTTTTAGGATATTTTGATGCCTTTGGTTGAGGTCCCGGGGGCCTCGGGGTGATTTCGGATGGTTAATGAGAAAATTTAGAAAATGTTGCAGCTGTTGTATTTTTGCCGCTTCTGGTATTTTTGCATTTGCAGTTTGGGGACTGCAGATGCGGCGCCGCAGAAGCGGCTAAGGGACCGCAGAAGCAGATTTTGGCTTTTCCTTCAGGTTCCGCAGATGCGGAAGGGACACCGCAAAAGCGGTGTCACATCTACGAAAGTGTAATCGCAAATACGGTTATTGGTATTTAAATGAAAGTTGCAGATGCGATGAAGTTTCCGCAGAAGCGGGACTGCAGATGCGGTCCCAGGGTCGCAAATGCAGAAATCGCTGGGCAGAACATATAAATAGTTGCCTTCGCGAATTTGAGCTACTCTTTCACCATTTTCATCCGGGTTTGAAGCTTTTGAGAGAGATTTTTGAAGAAAACAAAGGGGAATCACTTGGAGGTAACGTCCTTGACTTCATAACTCATTTTTATGTGATTAAAGACTTAATTAGTGGTAAAAACTTTGAGAAAAATGGGTAATTAGGGCTTGAGTTTAAGAGACCTTTGAATGAGGATTTGAGGGGACATTTGGACTCCGATTTTAGTGTTCTTATTATGTATAGACTCGTGAGAGTACTGTCACACCTCCTTTTTCCGCACCCGCGAGGGTGCGTGGGAGTTTTTCCAATTAAAGGACAATCGAGACGGGATTGGTTTATTTATTTCAGAGTCGCCACTTGGGAGATTTAGGGTGTCCCAAGTCACCAATTTTAATCCCGAATCGAGGAAAAGAATGACTCCATATTACAGTCTGCGTACCAGAAATCCGGATAAGGAATTCTGTTAACCCGGGAGAAGGTGTTAGGCATTCCCGAGTTCCGTGGTTCTAGCACGGTCGCTCAACTATTATATTCGGCTTGATTATCTGATTTTATACAAATATGAACTTATGTGCAAATTTTATATTTTAACCGCTTTATTATTATTGTTTTTAAAAGAAATATGAACATCGCTTAAAACACGTCTTTGGACTGCGTTACATGAAATGCACCCACAATCCGGAACACGTTTTATTTGATGTTTTGGGATTTGGATTCGGGTCGCATGAAATGCACACCCAGGCTTAAGAAAGTAAAATATTAAACACGCGCCTAAAGAGACTATCGCGTTATTATTTTGGGGAAGACCGTGAAATTCGCTAAACGGTCCTTCCGAATTCTAATTAAACCATACATTTTGTGAGGGCCCCGCAATCTATACGTTTTATTTGGCGAGGCTCGTCTCATTTTTATTTTTAAAGGATAAACCTACAATGACTATATTTTCTATTAAGTTCGTCTCTAAAATAAAAGAAAATCTCTTAATTATTTACATGCTGAAAAACGTAACTTATTAGTTATTAGTTTACGGCTAATGCGAATGGAAAATTGCGATCGAGTTTGTACAAAGAAAAACTGCTTTCATTTTATATTCTGTTATTCAATAATACTAGAACATGAGATTGACCATAATATCAAAACAGATTAATTATTCTCCGTAATTTAAACTAACATTATTAGATGAAGAAAGTATACATATGCAACCTCATTATTCATTAATCATTCAACTACATATTTATATGAAGAAAGAAAAATTATATTCAACCACAAATCTAAACAGGAGGAATTCAACAGGAACAAAGCCTGATTAATATTTCATTTTTTGCTTCAAGCCGAGATTGTACAAATGTGTACCTGGAAACAGCAGTACAAGAACAAAAGAAAGAGAAGTCAGCAGCAGTAATAACACAGCAACAGCAGATTCAGCAACATCGCAAACCAGTACAGTAGGAATAGCAGAAAACCCAGGAGACTATAAACGACTCCAAGTATAGTGAAGAAGTAAAAGGTAGGAAGGTTCTGACTATTTCAGATCTTAAGCGAGGCAATGAAGCAGTAACTATTCTTTTTCAACTTCAAAACTCTCCAAAATGAATTCTGCCCCTGTATATTCAGTGTATCCAGAATGTATATCGGGTGTATACTTCTCACTCCGCCCCCTCTTTTTTCTTCTCTCTATCTAGTTTTTCCTCTCTTTTTTTCCACACTTCTTCTTAAATTTTCTCTTCTATTTATAACAAAATTTTCGAAATTTTCAGATTTGTTTTTTATTATTTTATTATTTTTTTAACTAAAAGAAATCCCACTTACAAATTGCTTTTATTTTTTTAGAAAAAGAAATCCCACCTTTATTTACTTTTATTTTTAAAATTCCAACTTTAATTACTTTATCTTATTTAAAATCCCACTTTTTATTTTTTTTAAAAGAGAATCTCACTTTATTTAACTTTTCTTTAAAAAATAAACCACTATCTTTTCTTTTTCTTTTAAAAATGCTACTTTCAATTACTTTAAATTTTTTAAATTTTCAGATATCTTTATATTTATTTTTTAATTCCAACCTTCTTTTACTTTTAAATTTTTTAAAACTTTTTACTTCTTTTTTTTTTAAATTTTCTACATTCTTTTACATTTTTTTATTTTTTTATGAAATTACTATATATATATATATATATTTTTTTTTTTTTTAAAAAAATAAAAATAATAAATAAAATAAAATATTTTCGGATTTTTTTTTATATATAAAAAAACAAAAAATAAAACTATTAATAGTGATAATTCACTTTTTATTTTTTTATTTTTTTTGGTTTTGTTTTGTGTTGGACAAAAATGAAGAAGGGGTGTTGGGTTAATGGACTGGGTCGACCTAGTTCGAAATGGACTGGGTCGTAGGGAAGATTGGGCCATTTTTTGGGCCTATAGCTTGAAATTGAAGAAGAGGCCCAATTCCGACTTTCTTTATATTTTCGCTCTCTTTTCTTCTTTTATTTTTCTAAAACTAAATTATAAAAATACTTAAACTATTATTAAGAACTAAATTAAGTTATAAAGGCGCAAATTAACTCCCAATAACAATTAACGCACAATTAAGTATTAATTAAGCATAAAATTGTATATTTGGACATTAAATGCTAAAAATGCAAACGATGCCTATTTTTGTAATTTTTAATTTTTGTAAAACAATTTTAATTACTAACAATTGTAGAATTAAATCCTACATGCAAAATGCGACATATTTTTGTATTTTTTATTAATTTAGCGAATAAACACGCACAGACAAATACAAATAATTCTTCAAAATATCACAAAATTGTACACCAAAGAAAAATCATTTTATTTTTGAATTTTTTGGGAGTAATTCTCATATAGGGCAAAAATCACGTGCTTACAGCTGCCCCTCTTTGCCCGGAGACACGAAGGGTTTTCGTGCAAAGATAAAGCGAGCGATTTTTGCCCATCCGAGTACTCTGTTGAAGCATTTTTTGAAAAAGATTTGACCGAACCTTTGCTTCAAAGGTTTCCTACATATCCTGGGCTAAACAGGAATCAGGTCAATGTAGTTCGAGAAATTTTGGTAGCTGGGACTACCGTTGGACTGCAATGTTACTGTTGTTGCATGCTATTACTACTGCTTACCGATCTCCTTGTTACACCGTGCTTAAAAAAAACAAGAAGCTAGGCTAGAGTACAATTTGTTTTTGTTGCCTTGCTTCCTTGTCTGCTTGCATTTCTTTCGGTGCTTTACTTCTTTTGACACATGTACTTGAGTTTGTACTATGACCTCTTGTTGCAACCTTCTGTTTCCCGGTGCCGGGGAATTTTATTGTTTCCTGCTGGGGATTCCTATTGTAACCCTCTGTTTTATTGTCCTCTGACTTGATTTTGAAATGTATGCCTCTGTTATCTGGGCGGGCTCCCAATTTTAATATTTGAAAATTAAAGACTTGAAATGTATGCCTCTGTTATCTGGGCGGGCTCCCAAGTTCAATGCTTGAAAATTAAAGACTGAAATGTATGCCTCTGTTCTATGGGCGGGCTCCCAACTTCAACAACAACTTTAAAAATGAATGCCATTCCTCTCTTCAACCAATACATCGCCATTCTGTTCTTCAGGGGGGCTCCTGATTTCAACAACTTTAAAAAATAAAATCCTATTCGAGGGCGGATGAACCCAAAATATCCTATTCGAGGGCGGATGAACCCAAATATCCTATTCGAGGGCGGATGAACCCAAAATATCCTATTAAATATCCTATTCGAGGGCGGATGAACCCAAAATATCCTATTCGAGGGCGGATGAACCCATATATCCTATTCGAGGGCGGATGAACCCAAAATATCCTATTCGAGGGCGGATGAACCCAAAATATCCTGTTCGAGGGCGGATGAACCCAAATATCCTATTCGAGGGCGGATGAACCCAAATATCCTATTCGAGGGCGGATGAACCCAAATATCCTATTCGAGGGCGGATGAACCCAAATATCCTATTCGAGGGCGGATGAACCCAAATATCCTATTCGAGGGCGGATGAACCCAAAATATCCTATTCGAGGGCGGATGAACCCAAAATATCCTATTCGAGGGCGGATGAACCCAAATATCCTATTCGAGGGCGGATGAACCCAAATATCCTATTCGAGGGCGGATGAACCCAAAATATCCTATTCGAGGGCGGATGAACCCAAATATCCTATTCGAGGGCGGATGAACCCAATATATCCTATTCGAGGGCGGATGAACCCAAAATATCCTATTCGAGGGCGGATGAACCCAGAATATCCTATTCGAGGGCGGATGAACCCAGAATATCCTATTCGAGGGTGGATGAACCCAAATATCCTATTCGAGGGCGGATGATCCCATTTTCAACATCTTGGAATTGTCTTACCTCCGACTGTTTTTCTCCAAATCTTGTTGTCTTGCTATCTCTTAAAACTTGAATTGATTTCCTTGTTCTTCTGAGAAAATTTTCGACCATGGCAGAAAATCTTCTGCCCCAGTTTTGATGCTTTTCCTTGTTCTCCAGGTGGACGCCTGACTTCTGATATTTCAACTGTTCTTCCTTGTTCTCCACGTGGACGCCTGACTGCTAATTCAGTTCTTCATCCTTGTTCTCCAGATGATTGCTATTTCTTTTCTTCATCCTTGTTCTCCAGGTGGACGCCTGATTGTTGTTTCTTTCATTGCTCTTCCTTGTTCTCCAGGTGGACGCCTGATTTCTGATATTTCATTGCTCTTCCTTGTTCTCCAGGTGGATGCCTGATTACTAATACTTCAACTACTCATCCTTGTTCTCCAAATGATTGCTATTTCTTTTCTTCATCCTTGTTCTCCAGGTGGATGCCTGATTGTTGTTTCTTTCATTGCTCTTCCTTGTTCTCCAGGTGGACGCCTGATTTCTGATATTTCATTGCTCTTCCTTGTTCTCCAGGTGGATGCCTGATTACTAATACTTCAACTACTCATCCTTGTTCTCCAGGTGGATGCCTGATTGCTGGGGATAATACCACTGGGGGAGTCTCCTTTCTTTCCTTCCTTTAAATTCAATTTTTTTTTTCTTAACACTGCTGGGGATAAAAGTGTTATCTTTTTGGGATAACGTTGTTGAGGATAACGCTGCTGGGGAATTTTATCCCTTCAAATTGATGCTTCATTCTTCTGGAAGCTGCTGGGGAGGATAATGGCTCTTTGCTTTTCTGAGCACAAATGTCATCTCTTTGTTTTGTCTGCTGGGGATCAACTTCCTCCATTGGAAGCTTATTATGTTGGGGGAAACCCTGGTTCAAAGACCACTTCCTTGGTGCTATCTTTATTCTTCCCCAAATGGGTACCTGATTTCCAGAAAAGTTTCTAACTGAAAAGAAAATTTTCTGCCCCAGTTTGCATTTTCCCTTATGGTCTTCACTGCCATTCCATTTACCTGTTTCAAACCAAACAAAATTTGTTAGTTTAAAAACCCGGTGGTTGGTTATGATACTCCTACTGGGATGGTTTTTTCCCTTTCTCCCTTCCCCACTCTATGTTGTCCGACCCTCTTGGAACTTGGTCGAAAATCTGTTGGGGATGCTCCTACATCTCGATGATCTGTCGGGGGCCCTCTTGGAATTAGGTCCACAATTTTCTCAACTGTTGTTTTCCTGTTTTTCTCCAACTTCCCCTGGAAATTTGGTCCTATTGGGATCTAGGTCCCTTTCATCATTTGGTCTTGCGACCAACTTCTTTTCTCTTTATCGCCTTATATTTGGCGTGTCCTATTCGCATTTTGCTTTGCATCATTTTGGCAACTGGTAGTAAGCTCTGAAAATCCTTTTCAAAAACAAACTGCTGGGAAGGTAAGTCTTTTAAACCAAGAAATAAAAAAGTGATGATTTCAAAAAATAGAAAAAAGAAGAAGTCTTTCTGAACAAATGCTAGGGAAAAGGAAAGAAAAGAACTTATCTGAATGATATAACCGATTCCAACGATCATGTCGCGCATTCCGGATTAATCAACCCAGTCTATTTGTATCAATCAACCTTCCAGACGGCCTCATGTTGCTGGGGATAAACAGGCACTCAACTCTTTGCGGATCCTTCCCGCCAATCTTGTTTTGTCGCCTCATAGTGCCCTTCGAGGGGTTTTCACTAATAAGACTCTCTCATTTCTCTCAACTCCTGTCGCCTTATGGTGCCTGTGAAGGTTTTCACCGATAAGACTCTCTCATTTTATTTTATTTTTCAGCTGGGAATTGGAGTGTTGCCGATATGACTCTCTCTGTTGGGGATTCTTTCGGCTATCAATTCAGTTCCAGCTTATGATCTTCTTCTTTGCTGGGGATCAGAGTGTTATTCCCGACTTCCATTTGCATTGACTTAGCACTTCTCAGATACTGATCGGGAGGTCTTTTTTGGACATCAATAGGGATTTTTATGTATGGCTGAAAGGAGAAGGGGGTATCAAAAGTTCAAAAATAATTTTTAGGGGTAAAATAGTACAACTCTTGGAATCAAACTTTCTTGCCAAAATTACAAGCGCCAACTTCTGCCCCAGTTTTTCTTGCTTGGGGATTTTTATTTTGTCACAATATGTTACCTTATGCACACTATGTTACACTATGACCGAGCCGTGAGGCACCTACGTATCCTTCTTTGAGGAATCAGGTCAAACGTAGTTCCCATTCCTTTGTTTTTTTTTCTTGACTTTTCTTTTGTTCTTATTATCATTACTTTTTTCGTTTTCATTACAGATTCCAAAAGAGGGGTATGAAAGAGTAAATAAGGCTCAAAAGGGAAAGCAAAGGTCAAAGTGTTTGGATAGAAGAAAGAATTGCCTCCGTCATTTCATTCTCTGATAAATGCTAAGTACAAACAAACAACAATTACAATTACCAGAAATCATAATATCTTTTAACTGCGTCAGAATTGATAGCCATGTCGACGCATTTCCCTTCGATATCTGTGGATCATAAAGCATCGGGCTTGCTCTGTTTAGATTGCGATTATCAACACATACCTCGGATTTTCCGTTTTTTTTTTTTTTTGGCACCACATTAGCCCACCAATCAAGATATCGAGCGGCCCGAATAACCTTAGTATTCAGCTGTTTGGTCACTTCTTCCTTAATCTTCCCACTCACGTTGGTTTTGATCTTCCTGAATTTTGCTGGACGGGGGGTAATGCCGGGTCAGTGGGCAATTTTTGAACCACTAGATTGGTGCTTAAGCCCGGCATGTCGTCGTATGACCATGCAAAATGTTTTGAATTCAGTAAGTGCTTTGATTAGTTCTTCCCTGATGTTTGGTTCCATGTGGATGCTTATCTTAGCTTCCCTGATGTCATCCGCATCCCCTAGATTGACGGCTTCCGTGTCATTTGAGTTGGGCTCTTTTTTTTTTTTTTAAACTTGGCTCAACTCTCTGTTAATTTTTCTGAAGGCTTAGTCCTCATCGTATTCCGACTTATCATCACAATCTTGTACTATAAGTTCGAAATCAGATTGATTGATTTCTTTTTTTAGACTAGGTTGAAGATCCGTCGTGCATGCCATGTCATTAGAATCAGTAGAAAGAGAACTGTTCAGAAGACAAAAATAAGAAGAAAAATTAAAACAAATAAGGAATGAGGGAAAAAAAACTTTCACTTTATTAAAATACGGGATAGCAAGGTTTCACACTTTGGCGAGCACAAGAAAGATTTGGATTACAACCCTGGAATAATCCAGACAACAAAAAAGAAAATCAGAGCCCACTACCAAGACTCCCTTCATATAGGAAGAGGAGTAGCCATTCAATTGTTGATTTTTGCTTTCAACCCCACAAACTGTACATCTGCCTCATTGGACCCTTTTCCCAACACCATAACTGGCTTGTTATCCACCTTTTCCAACTATACCACCGTTTTCCCACTGGTTAACATTTATTTTGAACCGACACGGATCATCATCACTGTTTGTGAGGGTTTCTTTAGCTTCCCTCCTTCGTGCATTAGCTCAATCATGTGGGTTTCAAGTTGTGTCGACAACGGGTTCTGATTAATGTTGGGTGCCTCTGGTGTCTGAACCTCAATCTTGTTGGTGTCAATAAGATTTTGTACTGCATGTTTCAACTTCCAACATTTCTCGGTATCATGACCGAGAGCCCCCGAACAATACTCACAGCTTACCGAGTGGTCCATATTTTTGGGAAAGGGATTTGGCAATCTGGGCTCAACAGGACTCAACAAGCCTAACTGCCTTAATTTGTGGAACACGGCAGTATAGGTTTCCCCTAACTCAGTGAATGTTCTTTGTATTTTTTCATTTCTGAAAGCCTGATTTCCCCGGAAACCTACCCCTGGAGGGTTCTTGTAGGCTCTTGGTGGTGAATAGGTGTTTTGCAGTGGTGTATGTGTGTTCTGGGGAGCCGGTGCGCGCCATTGCGAGCGAACTGGAGGCTGAGTATATGTTTGGGCTTGGTTAATGGAAGAATGGGGCTCTGTAAGGTGATAGTAGTGTTGGGATGAATTGTGGTGGTAAGTTGATTGGCGAGGTCGTTGTTGATTATAGTAAGGCGGTGAACCTCTGGGTCCCGACCAAATTCCTGAACCAACTACCGCTGCTTCCTCTCTCTTCTTTCTTCCGATTTCTCCTACCCTGCCTTGAATAGCTTGAGTAGCTGCCTTAATTGTTGAATAGCTCATAATTTTATTTGTCTTGAGGCCTTCTTCCACCATACCTCCCATCTTCACTACCTCGTTGAATGATTTCCCTACCGCTGAAACCAAATGGGCATAGTAAGTTGGTTCCAAGGCTTGGAGGAAGTAGTCTACCATTTCACTCTCCTTCATAGGAGGATCCACTCTTGCTGCCTGTTCTCTCCACCGAAAACCATACTCTCTGAAACTTTCATTATGTTTCTTCTCAAATTTTGTCAAAGATAATCTATCTGGGATGATTTCCAGATTGTATTGGAAATGGTATGCGAATGCCTGTGCCAGGTCATCCCAGGTGTACCATCTCCCATGGTCCTGGCGTGTATACCACTCCAAAGCTGATCCGCTTAGACTTTGACTGAAGTAAGCCATCAATAATTCATCCTTTCCCCCAGCTCCTCGCATCTTGCTACAGAAACCCCTTAAGTGGGCTACTGGGTCGCCGTGCCCATTGTATAGGTCAAATTTAGGCATCTTGAAACCAACTGGTAATTGTACATTTGGGAACAAGCACAAATCCTTGTAAGCTACACTGACTTGCCCACCTAATCCCTGCATGTCTCGGAATGATTGTTCTAGACTTTTGACCTTCCTGAACATTTCTTCTTGTTCAGCATTTTTGGCTGGCTTGTCAATTTCGGTTGGGATATCAAAACGATGAGCAGTTGAATGGATTTCGGAGGCTTTGAGGGTGGGCTCCGGGGGGTAATATTGGTTGTCCTGGGCCTGGAATGTAGGCTCACTAGGAGATTTGTGGAATGTAGCCGGGGGAGGTGCTACGAAAACAGGAGTCACATGTGGAGGAAAGTATGAAACTGGTTTTGGAGGTGGAGACTGCGGTGTTTGAGAGGTGGTTCCTCGGTAGTGTTGGTAAATGGGGAAATTTGGGGATAATTCAGTGGTAATATTATCCTGAGTTTGGGTCATTGATGGAGCAGGGTTAGTTGGGTAAGATAGGGGTAACTGCCCTGTAGACCAAGCCTGGTACATTTCAGCCATTTGTTGTTTGAGTTTAAATATCTCTTCTTTCATTTTCCCGACATCCATCTCCTCTAGCTCAATACCTGTGTCAACATCTGGGATAGACATACTTTCGGGTATTCGTCCTTTTGATCTCGTGTGATAATGATAATATGCCAGTATACTCTTTAGAGAAACTAACTGCTTGAATTCTGAAAATGAACAAACTTGTTAGTTTTTTGAGAATTTAACACATATATAATTACACGTTGAGATGCAATGCTCCTAGACAAATATCCCCTTTCTATTATGCATTTGCTCGACTGCTTGTGTCGTCCCAACTTTCTTGAAAATTTTATTCACTTTTATTTTATTTTATTTTCTTATATATATTTTATTGTGGTGGTCGAATCTTATAGAGATTGCCTACGTATCATGACCCTTTGCATTTTCATAAGCAAATAAAATAAAAAAAACCATTTTTAAAAATAAGACTCTTTTTTTTTCATTTTCTATTTTTCTTTTGCTTTTAATAAAACAAACTAATAAAACATTTTTTTTTCATTTTCTCAAAATTTCGGCAGAGTTTTGACAGTTATTTGGCATTGGTTTTTTTTTCCAAAAATAAACAGTCAATTCCCTAACCGCTATTTTCTTTTTTTCAATTTTAAAATATTATTCATGATATTCAAAAGTCAGTCAACACACAAATCCGGATCAAATAAATGCGCAAGTAGCAGCAAGTAAGATGCATCAGGATGGTCATTTTTTTGGTACACCTGTCCTAGACAGACCCAACCTCTGTGTTGAGTCTCCAAAGTCAAATGCACGTGATGCAAACAATCGCTCCTACTAGGGATCCGGCATGAAGCTGAGTTATTCTAAGTGAAAAAACCTGAGGCATATTGATCTAGCCCTGGCTTACCCAAACGGACAGTTTGAGCCGAAGCGGGGGCAACGTACCGGGAGCACGAAAGTCTACCCGGCCTAGTTACTTGTCCCAACTTCGTCTTATTTGGTATGACTTTAACAGAAAGGTGGGCCACGCGCACGTGTGCACCATAAATTTAGAAGACTCAGAAAGAAGGGGGTTTCGTAGCAGTTGTATATATTCATAATTCAAATAATATTAAAGCGGTAAAAGTGTCATTTAGCACATTGGGCATATATCATATAAAAAAATCAGATAATAAATAAAGCCAACTATAACAATTATTTTAAGCTCGAATTCTTGAACCCTGAACCAGTGGTTCTGGGTTTCTTCCCCAGCAGAGTCGCCAGAGCTGTCACACCTCCTTTTTCCGCACCCGCGAGGGTGCGTGGGAGTTTTTCCAATTAAAGGACAATCGAGACGGGATTGGTTTATTTATTTCAGAGTCGCCACTTGGGAGATTTAGGGTGTCCCAAGTCACCAATTTTAATCCCGAATCGAGGAAAAGAATGACTCCATATTACAGTCTGCGTACCAGAAATCCGGATAAGGAATTCTGTTAACCCGGGAGAAGGTGTTAGGCATTCCCGAGTTCCGTGGTTCTAGCACGGTCGCTCAACTATTATATTCGGCTTGATTATCTGATTTTATACAAATATGAACTTATGTGCAAATTTTATATTTTAACCGCTTTATTATTATTGTTTTTAAAAGAAATATGAACATCGCTTAAAACACGTCTTTGGACTGCGTTACATGAAATGCACCCACAATCCGGAACACGTTTTATTTGATGTTTTGGGATTTGGATTCGGGTCGCATGAAATGCACACCCAGGCTTAAGAAAGTAAAATATTAAACACGCGCCTAAAGAGACTATCGCGTTATTATTTTGGGGAAGACCGTGAAATTCGCTAAACGGTCCTTCCGAATTCTAATTAAACCATACATTTTGTGAGGGTCCCGCAATCTATACGTTTTATTTGGCGAGGCTCGTCTCATTTTTATTTTTAAAGGATAAACCTACAATGACTATATTTTCTATTAAGTTCGTCTCTAAAATAAAAGAAAATCTCTTAATTATTTACATGCTGAAAAACGTAACTTATTAGTTATTAGTTTACGGCTAATGCGAATGGAAAATTGCGATCGAGTTTGTACAAAGAAAAACTGCTTTCATTTTATATTCTGTTATTCAATAATACTAGAACATGAGATTGACCATAATATCAAAACAGATTAATTATTCTCCGTAATTTAAACTAACATTATTAGATGAAGAAAGTATACATATGCAACCTCATTATTCATTAATCATTCAACTACATCTTTATACGAAGAAAGAAAAATTATATTCAACCACAAATCTAAACAGGAGGAATTCAACAGGAACAAAGCCTGATTAATATTTCATTTTTTGCTTCAAGCCGAGATTGTACAAATGTGTACCTGGAAACAGCAGTACAAGAACAAAAGAAGGAGAAGTCAGCAGCAGTAATAACACAGCAACAGCAGATTCAGCAACATCGCAAACCAGTACAGTAGGAATAGCAGAAAACCCAGGAGACTATAAACGACTCCAAGTATAGTGAAGAAGTAAAAGGTAGGAAGGTTCTGACTATTTCAGATCTTAAGCGAGGCAATGAAGCAGTAACTATTCTTTTTCAACTTCAAAACTCTCCAAAATGAATTCTGCCCCTGTATATTCAGTGTATCCAGAATGTATATCGGGTGTATACTTCTCACTCCGCCCCCTCTTTTTTTCTTCTCTCTATCTAGTTTTTCCTCTCTTTTTTTCCACACTTCTTCTTAAATTTTCTCTTCTATTTATAACAAAATTTTCGAAATTTTCAGATTTGTTTTTTATTATTTTATTATTTTTTTAACTAAAAGAAATCCCACTTACAAATTGCTTTTATTTTTTTAGAAAAAGAAATCCCACCTTTATTTACTTTTATTTTTAAAATTCCAACTTTAATTACTTTATCTTATTTAAAATCCCACTTTTTATTTTTTTTAAAAGAGAATCTCACTTTATTTAACTTTTCTTTAAAAAATAAACCATTATCTTTTCTTTTTCTTTTAAAAATGCTACTTTCAATTACTTTAAATTTTTTAAATTTTCAGATATCTTTATATTTATTTTTTAATTCCAACCTTCTTTTACTTTTAAATTTTTTAAAACTTTTTACTTTTTTTTTTTAAATTTTCTACATTCTTTTACTTTTTATTTTTTATTTTTTTATTTTTTTAAAATCATTTCCGAAATTACTATATATATATATATATTTTTTTTTTTTTAAAAAATAAAAATAAAAATAATAAATAAAATAAAATATTTTCGGATTTTTTTATATATAAAAAAACAAAAAATAAAACTATTAATAGTGATAATTCACTTTTTATTTTTTTATTTTTTTTTTGGTTTTGTTTTGTGTTGGACAAAAATGAAGAAGGGGTGTTGGGTTAATGGACTGGGTCGTAGGGAAGATTGGGCCATTTTTTGGGCCTATAGCTTGAAATTGAAGAAGAGGCCCAATTCCGACTTTCTTTATATTTTCGCTCTCTTTTCTTCTTTTATTTTTCTAAAACTAAATTATAAAAATACTTAAACTATTATTAAGAACTAAATTAAGTTATAAAGGCGCAAATTAACTCCCAATAACAATTAACGCACAATTAAGTATTAATTAAGCATAAAATTGTATATTTGGACATTAAATGCTAAAAATGCAAACGATGCCTATTTTTGTAAAACAATTTTAATTACTAACAATTGTAGAATTAAATCCTACATGCAAAATGCGACATATTTTTGTATTTTTTATTAATTTAGCGAATAAACACGCACAGACAAATACAAATAATTCTTCAAAATATCACAAAATTGTACACCAAAGAAAAATCATTTTATTTTTGAATTTTTTTGGGAGTAATTCTCATATAGGGCAAAAATCACGTGCTTACAAGTACGAGGTTTTTGAAAATGTAAATTTCACCCGATTTCGAGATGTGGGCCCGATGGGCGTTTTGGTCATTTTTATATAATTTCGCGTATTAGCTTAGACTATAATTGTAGAATTAGTATTTGAAGTGTTATTTACATTATACGATTGAATTGAATAGATTTGGGCCATTTGGAGTCGAGTACTCGTGGCAATAGCGTGGTTTCGGGTTGATTTTGAGCCAGTTCGAGGTAAGTGGCTTGTCTAACCTTGTGTGGGGGACCTTCCCCTTAGGATATGATATATTTGATAATTGAAATGTCTTGTACGTGAGGTGACGAGCGCGTACTTGAGCTAATTGTTGAAAATTCGATTTTTTCTTAAGTATTTCAATTGAGTTCTTTTTTCCTGTTTTATTCTACTTGTGAATTTAGCCTGTTGCTAGCTTAGAAAAGCAAGTTTAGTTGACTTAATTGCCTATTTGCTTAAACTCCCTTAATTGCATTATGTGAAGCATGTTAGGCTAGAATTAATTGTTTACTTGGTACAAAATTTAGCTTAATTGGGTATTCTTGTGTTGCTATTGTGTGTTTTTACTTTGGGACTACGGGACGGCATTTCAGGAGATCCCCTGTACGTATTTATGATCTGAACTGAGGTGCGGGATACCAAGAGATCTCTGGCACGTATATGGAGGATACCAAGAGATCCTCGGGATACTAAGAGATCTCAAGCATATATTGAGGATAGCAAGAGATCCTCAGGATACCGAGAGATCCCTAGCATATATTGAGGATACCAAGAGATCCTTGGGATTTCCAGAGATCCCCGGTTATCATCCTTGTTATGAGTGGTACTTCCTTGTGGTTTGCCTTCATCTTTGTTTTCGTTATTGTACTCTTATTATCCTGTGTAGATTTTTATTGTAGATTCTCAATTGTACTGCTTATCTTGTCTTGTCATCTTTATATTTATTTAATCTCAGTAGGGCCCTGACCTTCCTCGTCACTACCCAACCGAGGTTAGGCTTGGCACTTACTGAGTACCACTATGGTGTACTCATGCCTCTTCTGCATGTTTTTCATGTGCAGATCCAGGTACTTCTACTCAGGCCTACCATCCTTGAGGGAGGCAACTACTTAGAGACTTCAAGGTACATCTGTCGCGTCCGCAGACCGAGGAGTCCCTTTCTATTCATGCCTTTTAGTATTTAGCCCTTTTGTACTTTCTATTTTTACTAGACAAATTCCGGAGTTAGAGCTATGTAGTATTTCCTTTTCTTAGCTTGTGATTCGTGGGTTTCCGGGTCTTGGATTTGGATATTGGTTTTGAGATTTAAATATGGTGTATGCCGAGCGGCACATTTAAACATTGTTATTGCCTTATTTCTGTTTTTAAATTGTTTACTTCCGTAAGTTTTGGTTATCTTCCGCAATTTAGGCTTACCTAGTCGTAGATACTAGGTGCCGTTACGATGGTTCACGGAGGGCGAACCAGGGTCGTGACAAGTTGGTATCAGAGCTCTAGGTTCATAGTAGTCATGGATCAGAAGCCGGTTTATTAGAGTCTCGCTGATCGGTACAGAGACGTCTATACTTATCTACAAGAGGCTATGTAACTGTTAGGAAAATTTCACTTCATTTGATTTCCTTGCCACGCGATATTTTGACATTACAATTCTAAACTTCTATTTTCTATTCTCTTACAGATGATGAGGACACATGCTACTCGAGATGATCAGGCACCCGCGCCCCCTACTGCAGCCGTCAGAGGATGGGGCCGAGGTAGAGGCCGAGGGCGCGCACATGGTGCAGCCAGAGCACCTGTGCGAGCTGCCACCGAGGTACCACCCACAATTCCAGCAGGAGTCTAGGCACCTGATACGCCTACTGCTACTACTACTCTAGCCATCCAGGAGACTTTGGCACAGTGCATGAGCATGTACACTACCTTGGCTCAGGCAGGGTTGTTTCCCTTTACTGCAGCCACATCTCAGGCCGAGGGAGGAGCACAGACTCCCACCGCTCGCACTCCTGAGCAGCGAGTGCATGTTGAGCAGGTCCCTGAGATTATTCCTGGACCGCCTGTAGTGCTAGTTCAGCCCGAGGACAGGGCTAGCAGTTTCCAAGGATGAACAGTTAAGGCTTGAGAGATTCAAGAAGTACAAGCCTCCTATATTCAGTGGTCAAGCATCGGAGGATGCTCTTGGATTTCTTGATGAGTGTTACCGCATTCTCCGTACCATGGGTATCTCAGGATCGAGCGGGGTTTCTTTCACTACCTTCCAGCTTTGAGGAGCCGCCTATAACTGGTGGCGCACCTATGAGTTAGACAGTCTAGATGAGGTTGCTTCTCTAACTTGGGCCCAATTTTCGGATCTGTTCTTGAGGGAGTATGTTCCTCAGAGCCTCAGGGACGCATGGTGCATAAAGTTTGAGCATTTGCGCCAGGGTGCTATGACTGTTTCAGAGTATGTTGTCTGTTACACCAGTGTGGCTAGGCATGCACCAGCCTTGGTTTCTAATGTCCGCAAGAGGGTTCACCGGTTTATTGAGGGCCCTATTCCCAGCATCAGATCTAGCATGGCTCGTGAGTTGGAGATGGATATTTCATATCAGCAGGTGGTGAGCATTGCTAGGAGGATTGAGGGTACGTATGCTAGGGAGAGAGAGGAGAGGGAGGCCAAGAGGTCTCGAGAGTTGGGCTAATTTTCTGGTGCCCGTACCCTAGCTGCAGGTCACCATGGTAGGGGTTATATGAGTCGCCCTGTTTATTCAGCTCTTCTAGCAGCCAGTAGTGCTCTAGCTCCTCCTAGATCTCAAGAGCCTAATTATGCACCTCCAGTTTCTAGCACGCCTCCTATGCGGGGTGTTTTTAGAGGTCATTCCAGCAGACCTGGACCAAGCCAGTCACAGCCGCCACGTCTTCCCAAAGCTTGTTTTGAGTGTGGTGACACACGCCACGTGGTGAGGGATTGCCCTAGACTTGGGAGGAGTGCACCTCCACAAACTTCTCAGCCACAGCGTGCCCCGCAGAGTTCATAGGCCATGATTACAGCCCCAGTTGCTACCCCACCTACTCAGCTAGCTAGAGGTGGAGGTCGGGGAGGTAGAGGTCGCCCTAGAGGGGGAGGCCAGGCCAGATACTATGCCCTTCCTTCCCGTACCGAGGTTGTTACCTCCGATTCTGTCATCACAGGTATTATATTGGTTTGCCATAGAGATGCATCGGTTCTATTCGATCCAGGCTCTACTTACTCTTATGTGTCTTGTTATTTTGCTCTGCATTTGGGTGTATCTTGGGATTCTTTGAGTTCCCCTGTTTATATTTCTACTCCTGTGGGAGATTCTCTCGTTGTGGACCACGTTTATCGGTCGTGTTTGGTTGCTCTTAGTGGTTTTGAGACCAGAGCCGATTTATTGTTGCTCAGCATGGTTGATTTTGATATTATCTTGGGCATGGACTGGTTGTCGCCCCACTATGTTATTCTTAATTGTCATGCCAAAACCGTGAAGCTGGCTATGCCAGGTGTACCGCGTGTTGAGTGGAGAGGTAGAGTTATTTCTTTCCTTAGAGCTCAGTGTATGGTTGAGAAGGGGTGTGACACATATTTAGCTTATGTGAGAGATGTCAGTATTGCTACCCCTTCAGTTGATTCAGTTCCAGTAGTACGGGATTTCCCGATGTGTTTCTAGCTGATCTTCCATGCATGTCGCCTGATAGAGATATTGATTTTGGCATTGATTTGTTGCCGGGCACTCAGCCCATTTTTGTTCCTCCGTATCGTATGGCTCCTCCTGAGTTGAAGGAGTTGAAGGATCAGATGTAGAAATTGCTTGATAAGGGTTTTATTCGGCCTAGTGTTTCACTTTTGGGTACTCCTGTCTTGTTTGTGAAGAAAAGGATGGTTCTATGCGTATGTGTATTGATTACTGCCAATTGAACAAGGTTACAGTGAAGAATCGTTATCCTTTGCCACATATCGATGATCTATTTGACCAGCTTCAGGGTGCACGAGTGTTTTCTAGGATTGATTTGCGCTCAGGTTACCATCAGTTGAAGATTCGGGAGCAGACATCTCGAAGACTGTTTTTCGGACTTAGTATGGTCGTTACAAGTTTCTTGTTATGTCATTTGGGCTGACCAATGCCCCAGCAGCCTTTATGCATTTGATTATGCAGTGTGTTCCGGCCGTATCTTGACTCGTTCATCATGTCTTTATTGATGATATCCTAGTGTATTCCCGGAGTCGGGAAGATCATGAGCAGCACTTGAGGACTGTGCTTCAGACTTTGAGAGAGAAGAAGTTATATGCTAAGTTATTGAAATGTGAGTTTTGGTTGGATTCAGTGGCATTCTTAGGCCATGTGGTATCGAGTGCGGGTATTCGGGTAGATCTAAAGAAGATAGAGGCCATGCAAAGTTGGTCCCATACCATGCTCAGCGACCGAGATCTGTAGTTTTCATGGTTTGATGGGATACTACCATCGTTTTGTGGAGGGGTTTTCATCGATTGCAGCCCCTGTGACCAGGTTGACCTAGAAGGGTGCTCTGTTTCAGTGGACGGAGGAGTATGAGGTGAGCTTTCAGAAGCTCAAGACGTCTTTGACACAGCTCCAATTTTGATACTGCCTACAGGTTCGGGGTCTTATATGGTCTATTGTGATGCCTCGAGGGTTGGCCTCAGAGCGGTGTTGATGCAGTACGATAGGGTGATTGCCTACATGTCCAGACAATTGAAGATACATGAGAAGAACTACCCTGTTCACAACCTTGAGTTAACTGCCATTGTTCACGCCCTAAAGATTTGGCGCCATTACTTATACGGTGTTCCCTGTGAGATTTATACTGACCATCGGAGCTTGCAGCATTTGTTCAAGCAAAAGGATCTAAATTTGCGCCAGAGGAGGTGATTGGAGTTGCTGAAGGACTATGATATCACTATTTTGTATCACCGGGGCAACGCTAATGTGGTGGCTGATGCTTTGAGTCGCCGGGCAGAGAGTTTGGGGAGTTTAGCTTATTTACCAGCATCGAAGAGGCCTTTGGCGATGGATGTTCAGGCCTTAGACAACCAATTTGTGATATTTGATCTTTCGGAGCCCAATCGGGTTCTAGCTTACGTGGTTTCTCGGTCTTCCTTATTTGATCGTATCAGGGAGCGACAGTATGATGACCCTCATTTGCGTGTCCTCAAGGACAAGGTTTAGCACGGTGATGCCAGAGATGTTACTATTGGTGATGATGGGGTATTGAGGATGCAGGATCGGATTTGTGTACCCAATGTTGATGGGTTGTGAGAGTTGATTCTAGAGGAGGCCCATAGTTTGCAGTATTCCATCCATCCAGGTGCTGCGAAGATGTATCAGGATTTGAGGCAGCACTATTGGTGGAGGCGGATGAAGAAAGATATAGTTGGATTCGTAGCTCGGTGTCTCAACTGTCAACAGGTGAAGTATGAGCACCCGAGACCGGGTGGGTTGCTTCAGTAGATAGAGATTATAGAGTGGAAGTGGGAGCGGATCACCATGGACTTTGTAGTTGGGCTCCCACGGACTTTGAGGAAGTTTGATATTATTTGGGTGATTGTGGATCGGCTGACCAAGTCCACTCATTTCATTTCATGTGTGTACTACTTATTCTTTGGAGTGGCTAGCGGAGATTTATATCTGGGAGATTATTCGTCTGCATGGTATTCCAGTGTCCATCATTTCAGATAGAGGTACTCAGTTCACATCACGGTTCTGGAAAGCCGTTCAGCATGAGTTGGGTACTCGGGTGGAGTTGAGAACAACATTTCACCCTCAGTCAGACGGACAGTCTGAGCGCACTATTCAGATTATTGACGATATGCTCCGTGCATGTGTGATCGATTTTGGAGGGTCTTGGGATCAGTTCTTGCCATTGGTGGAGTTCTCTTACAACAACAGTTGTCAGTCCAGCATTCAGATGGCACCGTATGAGGCTTTATATGGTAAGTAGTGTAGATCTCTGGTGGCTTGGTTTGAGTCGGGTGAGGCTAGGCTATTAGGCACAGACTTGGTTCAGGATGCCTTGGAGAAGGTTAAGGTGATTTAAGATAGACTCCGTACAGCCCAGTCCTGACAGAAAAGTTACGCAGACCGGAAGGTTCGTGATGTTTCCTATCTAGTTGGTGAGCGGGTTCTGCTTTGGGTTTCGCCTATGAAGGGCGTTATGAGATTTGGGAAGAAGGGGAAGTTGAGTTCGAGGTTTATTGGCCCTTTTGAGATATTGAGACGTGTTGGGGAGGTTGCTTATGAACTTGCCTTACCTCCCAGCTTGGCAGGAGTTCATCTGGTATTTCATGTTTCGATGCTCCGGAGGTATCACGGTGATCTGTCGCACATGTTGGATTTCAGTTCAGTCCAGTTGGAAAGGGATCTATCCTATGTTGATGAGCCGGTAGCGATATTGGACAAGCAGGTTAGAAAGATGAGGTTAAAGAACATTGTATCAGTAAAGGTTCAGTGGTTGGGTCAGCCGGTCGAGGAGGCGACCTGGGAGACCGAGCAGGATATGCGCAACCATTGCCCTCATCTTTTCACTACTTCAGGTATGTCTCTATGCTCGTTCGAGGACAAACGAATGTTTAAATGTAGGAGGATGTGACGACCCGGCCGGTCGACTTAAGAATTAACGCCCCGATCCCCTATTAACTGCTTTCCCCGAGTTTATTTCTGCTATATTGATTTGTCGGGATGTTCGGTTTTAAGTTTCAGAGAGTTTTGGGACACTTAGTCCCTAAATTAGAGCTTAAATATTGGAAAGTTGACAGTAGTCAGAACAGTATGAAGACAGCCTCAGAATGGAAATCCTATGGTCCGTTAGCTACATTGGGTAATTTTGAGATTAGGAGCGTGTTCGAATTGTGTTTTAGAGGTACGTAGCTAATTTAGGCTTGAAATGCCGAAAGTTGAATTTTTGAAGTTTCTGGTCTGATAGTGAGATTTTTACCCGAGGGTCGGAATAGAATTCCAAGAATTGCAGTAGTTCTATTGTGCCATTTGGGATGTGTGTGCAAAATTTTAGGTCATTCGGACGTGGTTTGATTGGGTATTTGATCAAAAGCAGAATTCAGAAGATTTTAGAAACGTAGGCTTGAATCCGATGTGTTTTGGTTGTTTTGATGTTGTTTGAGGTGTTTTGAAGATTGGTATAAGTTTGAATAAGGTTTTAGGATATTTTAATGCCTTTGGTTGAGGCCCTGGGGGACTCGGGGTGATTTCGGATGGTTAACAAGAAAATTTAGAAACTGTTGCAGCTGTTGTATTTTTGCTGCTTCTGGTATTTTCGCATCTGCAGTTTGGGGGCCGCAGACGCGGATTTTGGCTTTTCCTTCAGGTTCCGCAGATGCGGAACACATCTACGAAAGTGTAATCGCAGATGCGTTTCTGGTATTTAAATGAAAGTCGCAGATGCGACGAAGTTTCCGCAGATGCGGTCCCAGGGTCCAAATGCGGAAATCGCTGGGCAGAACATATAAATAGTTACCTTCGTGAATTTGAGCTACTCTTTAACCATTTTCATCCGGGTTTGAAGCTTTTGAGAGAGATTTTTGAGGAAAACAAAGGGGAATCGCTTGGAGATAACGTCCTTGACTTCATAACTCATTTTTATGTGATTAAAGACTTAATTAGTGGTGAAACATTTGGGAAAAATGGGTAATTAGGGCTTGAGTTTAAGAGACATTTGAATGAGGATTTGTGGGGACATTTGGACTCTGACTTTAGGGTTCTTGTTATGTATAGACTCGTGAGAGTACGAGGTTTTTGAAAATATAAATTTCACCCAATTCCGAGATGTGGGCTCGAGGGGCGTTTTGGTCATTTTTACAAATTTCGCGTATTAGCTTAGACTTTAATTGTACAATCAGTACTTGAACTGTTATTTATATTATGCGATTGAATTGAATAGATTTGGGTCATTTGGAGTCGAGTACTCATGGCAAGAGCGTAGTTTCGGGTTGACTTTGAGTCAGTTCGAGGTAAGTGGCTTGTCTACCTTGTGTGGGGGACCTTCCCCTTAGGATATGATATATTTGAAAATTGAAATGCCTTGTACGTGAGGTGACGAGTGCGTACTTGAGCTAATTGTTTAAATTCGGTTTTTCCTTAAGTATTTCAATTGAGTTCTTTTTTCCTGTTTTATTCTACTTGTGAATTTAGCTTGTTGCTAGTTTAGAAAAGCATGTTTAGTTGACTTAATTGCCTATTTGCTTAAACTCCCTTAATTGCATTACGTGAAGCATGTTAGGCTAGAATTAACTGTTTACTTGGTACGAAATTTAGCTTAATTGGGTATTCTTGTGTTGCTGCTGTGTGTTTTTACTTTGGGACTACGGGACAGCATCCTGGGAGATCCCCTGTACGTATTTATGATCTGAACTGAGGTGCGGGATACCAAGATATCCCTGGCACGTATATGGAGGATACCAATAGATCCTCGGGATACCAAGAGATCCCTAGCATATATTGAGGATACCAAGAGATCCTCGGGATACCGAGAGATCCCTAGCATATATTGAGGATACCAAGAGATCCTCGTGGTACCAAGAGATCCCTATCATATATTGAGGATACCAAGAGATCCTTGGGATACCAAGAGATCCCCGGTTATCATTCTTGTTATGAGTGGTACTTCCTTGTGGTTTGCCTTCATCTTTGTTTTCGTTATTGTACTCTTATTATCTTGTGTAGATTCTTATTGTAGATTCTCAATTGTACTACTTATCTTATCTTGTCATCTTTATATTTATTTAATCTCAGTAGGGCCCTGACTTTCCTCGTCACTACCCAACCGAGGTTAGGCTTGACATTTACTGAGTACCACTGTGGTGTACTCATGCCTCTTCTGCACATGTTTTTCATGTGCAGATCCAGGTACTTCTAGTCAGGCCTACCATCCTTGAGGGAGGCGATTACTTAGAGACTTCGAGTACATCTGCTGCGTCCGCAGACCGAGGAGTCCTTTTCTATTCCTGTCTTTTAGTATTTAACCCTCCTGTACTTTCTATTCTTATTAGACAAATTCCGGAGTTAGAGCTATGTAGTATTTCCTTTTCTTAGATTGTGATTCGTGGGTTTCCGGGTCTTGTATTTGGATATTGGTTTTGAGATTTATATATGGTGTATGTCGAGCGGCACATTTAAACACTGTTTTTGCCTTATTTTTGTTTTAAAATTATTTACTTCCGCATGTTTTGGTTATCTTCCGCAATTTAGGCTTACCTAGTCGTTGAGACTAGATGCCGTCACGATAGTTCACGGAGAACGAACCGGGGTCGTGGCATCATTTTTAGTTTTAGCCTTCATTCTGTGTTTCGATACCTCAAATAGTTCCATTTAGCCCTCTTCAATTTACGTGCACAGTCCATGTCTTTTCCGAAAAACTTTTGTATGAAAATTTTATGAAAATGTGAATTTTAACTTTAAAATGATTTGAGTTGACTACGGTTAATATTTTGCATAAAAAACCTGGATCAGTGTACTGACGGTTTCGGTGGTTCCGTCGTGATTTGGGACTTGGGTGTATGCTCGGAATCGAATTTAGAAGTATGTAACTTGGTTTAACGTGATTTGTTGAAAACTAGTAATTTGAAAGTTTAAAGAATTTCTAAGTTTGATTGTAGGTTGACTTTGTTGCTACCAGGTTTGAATTTCGGTTCCGGAGCTTGGTATAAGTTCATTTCACTATTTATGACCTGTCTGCAAAATTGGTGCAAAACGGAGTTGATTTGACATGATTCGGGCATCTGATTGTAAAATTGAAAGTTCTTAAGCTTCTTTGAAAATTTCATTCGTTTTCTAGGTGTTATCTTGGTGTTTTGATCGTGCAAGCAAGTTCGTATGATGTTATTACACCTTTTTGCATGTTTATTTTGGAGTCCGAGGGGCTCGGGTATGTTTCGGATAGGTTACAGAGTGATTTTGGACTTAAAATCTGCTGGTTTTGTTGTTGCTGGTGTCACCTTTTGTGCTTCGCGATCGCGAAGGTACTCTCACGATCATGAAGGGAAAACTGGGCTGGAGAGGAAATTACTCATCGTGACCGCGAGGAGTTGGTCGCGAACGCGGAATAGTAGGGGGTCTACCCTTCGCGAACGCGTAGTGTTAGGAGGGGGACTGGGAAATTGAACTTTTACTCTACGCGAACGCGAGCCCAGGCTCGTGAACACGAAGGCAATGAGGGCTAAGCCTACGCGAATGCGGAGAGTGGATTGTGATTGCGATGGCCAATTGGGCAATACTCTTCACGAATACGTTAGGTGCTTCGCGAACACGATGAACACCTGATGCCCAGTCTTTTAAACTTCTAGAAATCTTGGATTTTCTTCCATTTTCACCATCTCCACATAAGAGATAGTCCTAGAGGTGATTTTGAAGAAGAATTTCATCCCCACTTCATAGGTTAGTATATTTTAACTCGTTTTCTTCCATTTCCATCAACATAGATTGATTCATAACCTTAATCTATGCTCTTTCATGGTAGAAAATTAGGAATTTGGGTAGAATTGAATTTTTTTTGTAAAATTGAGATTTAGACCTCAAATTGAGGTCGGATTTCGAAACTAATTACATAATCGGGCTTGGGGATGAATGAGTAATTGGATTTTAGTCTGAGTTTCGAGTTTTGACCAAGCGGACCCGGGGTTGACTTTTCTTGACTTTTTTTTGAAATCATTAAAGATTGAATCATTTTCACTCCTGGGTAGTTTCTAAAGCTTATTTTGAGTTGTTTGAACGATAATTGGTTAGATTCGATTAGTTTGGAGGCGAATTTTAGAGGAAAGACCCCCATTGAGCTTTGATTTGATTACGGAGTAAAGTAAGTATCGTTATTAACCTTGACTTGAGGGATTAGGGCTTGTTTGCCTATTTGCTACTTATTTAATGTGTGGGTACAATGTATATGTGAGGTGATAAGTACTTATGTGTCATTGTTGGGTTAAAGCATGATGACGAAACTTGTTTTCTTGTGATTTATTGCATTTTTAATTATGATATATATGCTTAGGTTAGGTTATTACTTCTTTGATTATTCTTTCCGTGTTTATATCTTATTTAGTAATTTTGGATTATTTCGGAAGTTGAAGTTTGATATCTTGGCATCATATTTGAGGTTAAGTACATTCTCCACATTATTTATTTTTCCAAATTCAAATTATCTTCATTTCATGGTAAGGAAGAGTGTAAAAGCCCGAAGGGTGATACCGGGCTATTGCATCTATCTCATTTATTGATTAATACATAGTGAGGAAGAGGGTAAAAGCACGAAGGGTGATGTCATGCCACTTATCTCATTTATTCATTATCATATGGTGAGGAAGAGAGTAAAAGCACGAAGGGTGATGTTGTGCCATTCATCTCATTTATTCATTGTTACATGGTGAGGTTGAGAGTAAAAGCAAGAAGGGTGATGTGGTACCATTTTCATATCATTGGTTATCTGATTTCATTGGTTGAAGATTTATTTGACTATTACGTGATTTCATACCTGTCTTTGTTATCACATCTTTCACCTTTTGCATGCCTCCCCCCCAATTGCTATTCTTTGTTATTGTTACTACTTCATATATATACTTGTAAAGGTTTATTTACGTAGGTATTCTGGCATAGCCTCGTCACTGGGTCGGTTGTACTCATACTATGTGTATGCACTTCTTGTGCAGATTCTGGTATTGGTCTCAGCAATGCGTGAGGTGCGTCAGCTCGGATCATTACATACAGAGACTTGAGCTAGATTTGTTGTCGTCCATACACCTTGAAGTCTCCTTCCTCTTCCCTCTTTTACTGTTCATTTCCTTCAAAACAGTTGTATTCATTTCAAACTCTGTTTGTAGAACTTCTAGTTACTCATGTACTCGTGACTCCGGATCTTTGGGAGTAGATATTATCACATAACTTATGTTGGTACTGTATTAGATTGGGTTTCCACTTCTCGTTATTTATCATCATATTGTTTAAATTGTTAAAAATTAACTATTTAATTATATCACGTCAGTTTGCTTGAAAATTGGATGTTAAATGCCATCACGAGCCCAAGGTTGGAATTCCGGGTCATAACAGAATGCCACTTAATAAAGAATTTTGGAAGCACTATGTTAATGATTGATACTTACATCTTGTGGCCAAGAGTTAAAACCTTGGCTCTCAATAATGGTGGTTCTCGAGTACAAACAAAATTGAATTACAAAATTAACAAAAAAATATTTAAAATACCTGAAAAGGAGAAGAAAAGGAGATGAATGAACTGCAATATAAACTTTTGAAAGGAAAAGAAAGAATTTTGCAGCTGCCTGTCACTACTTTATGCAGCAGAGCTTTTTCTAATCTACAGTTCTGAATAAATTGTATTTCTATCTCTGAAGTCCGCCATATGATCTATTCACAAGAACTCCGAGATTCAGACCTCTTTAGGCAGCTTGTGGCCTGGTAAGATCAAATAAATTCCACTTCATGACAAATGGCATATCGCAATGGAAACTTCTGTGACACTTCTAACATGTCATGTTTTTTCCTCTTTTCTAGTGGATTTTAGGAGAGTAAGGCCATGTTAAAAAGACTGGACAATCAGAGGATTGGTGAAAGTGCTCATCTCCAGAAAAATCACTTTCTCGTGAATGGTTTTTGGCATACATGTAACCGCTGTTCGCTTCCATTCTGCAGGTCAATCACCCTAGTTTCCCAGTGAATTTGTGTGGCTAACATGCGTGCTTTCTCTATGGAGCCCAATGTGTCAGAAAGAATAATCCAACCCTATCAAGATTCATATTCAAGTGTCATAATATGTATAAACTGCAATGCATCATGGAAACATAAAGAGTAACACCAGAAGGTGTTGAGTCAACTAGAGCAGGAAAAATAAAGTGTAACCGAGATTAACAAGGAGAACGATAAAGAAAGAGTAAGCTGGAAGATTTTAAAGAGCATAAGAATGAAATACAATATAACCTCGGGTCGCAAAATACGATCCATCTCAAGAAGTAGTTCAAGCATACTGCAACCTTGTGAAGCAATGCGCGAAAGGAGGCCATTCGCGTGGAGCAGATCATATGTTCGTGGATATGTAGGAAAGGGTTCACACCTGCCCAATTTCAAAAGTTCTGTTATCAGTACATCACCAGAATCCTTCAAGCATTTAACTTTAAAAGCAATTGCTGAGGTTATGGTCACTCAAACAACTAAGCCTCATTTTTAAATTAATAGACGTCACCTATATGAATCTTCTCTATCCATTCTCTCTGCTCACGCCTGTTTCATTCCATTACTAAATAACTTGTCTTTAGTATTACCGTATAGTAAGAAGCTACTAAGCTCGTATTAATGCATGAAAAATCAAGGGAAAAGCAAGAAATAAGTACCAACAGATATCCTTTTGAAGAGAACAAATACAAGCCTTAAATTTCTCTGGCTCTTCCGTTTGTCTATAAGTTTATCTTCACACATGCAACATAACTGATGGCTTTTCTGGAGTAGAACATTCAAGCTTTAGAAAATACTGCAACCATAAATTTTTTTTTTCAATCATAATTATGAAGTCACTAATTCTACAGATGCCAAAAGATTTTAAATCACATGAAGTACCAGGATTATGAGATGGTTTTACAACCCTTCTCACTGGTTAAGGGTAATAATATTGAGATAACAAAAATTCTTCCTAACATCTATCGTCTTGACCTCCCATTTTAGTTACCAAAGCACGTTGTGCTTTATAATACCATCAATCATCAATTCAAAGGATGGAGATGTAAGCAAACTGAAAATACAATAATTCATGCAACTTGAACAAGAAGAAATTACGATACGTAAAGAACAAGAATTTGGAACAGGGGTTACATTACAGCATCGTAAACCCACTTAAATATTCTACATATTATGTATGTGATTTGCAAACAGATGCATAACGAAAAATATATCATTGTTATTTATTTGGAGAATATGCGTAATTTTCTTCCACTGTAATGATCTGACCGAAAAGCTGATTGATAAGAAAATACACCAGAATTTTTCACTATCAATTAAGAAAAGGTAGAGGAAATATATGTATTGCCCCATTTTAGTTGAATTATTGCATATATGTCTAGCAAGTCTTAAAAATATAAAAGACAATGGCTTTACCAGTCATGCAGAATACCAGCAAAGCCTCGATCAAGTATGAGAGGAAGTGTATTATGCTCCCCAAGAGGCACAACATTCATCACCCATACTGATTTACTTGCCTCCAACAACGCAGCACTTAAACCCCCATAATGTGCATTCATGTCCATGACATTCCGCACCATATTATATGGAGGCAATGGATCCTCTTCTCCTGGCCTCTTTGGATGATCAGAGAATATCAAGGGCGACAGCAAAGACCAATAATTTCTCAAAGCTGATTTCCATAATTCTGAATCCTCAAAGAAATCATCAGGATGGACTCCTGACCAAAGAGCAAAACACAGGCAATGAGTGATTGCTACAAGAAAGTGTACCAATAGCCAAAAGTGGGAGAATGGAAAGGAAAAAAAAAAGTGGCACAAACATTTTAAACATAAATGAAAATACTTGCCATGAATTTCAATATCAGTTGAGTTCAGAGGACCAGATCTTTCGTGAATTGGAACCCACCGGTTACTGCCTGTCCCAGATATACAGCGTGCAAGTGGTTGGTAGTACAGTTGCATGTCCCCTTCTTTACAAATAGGTATATCAAACTGCTTGCTACACCAAAATGTAAAAGATCACTATTGGAGGTTAAGAGGAAGAAATAATGAAAAGGTATAACTATATCTTCAAAAGAAGGAGAACAAAAATGGAAGACAAGTATATGATAGTTTCAGCAGAAGAAGATTTTTATTTTTACTTTTTCTTTTAATTTCTTTTTTTCCTTTTTTTTTTGTGGGGGGGGGGGGGATATGGAGTTAATTTACGACTGCAGATCTGTGAATCATTTCAAAGCGATTTAGAACAAGTTTGTTTATAGGAAAATTCTTGTATCTGCTTTGCAAAAAAGACTGGCAGGAGTTGGGAAGAAAAAGCATTTTTTCCTAAGATCATATATTCTAATAGGTATTTTGTTTACTGATTCAAGCTCTGCAAGGGATAGTGCCTTTTCATCTCGATTACTATTCTTGACATAGACTTTTTGAGTTAAATAAACTGAAAGAAAAAACAGCTTCAATGAAGCTACGAACAGAATTTAGAGGGAGGAGTACATGACCTCCTCAGGTTAGTGCTCTCATTGGCCTTACCTAGCTATGTAGCATTGAGAATTTACTGTCTTCTGCCAGATGAAAGTCTCTTCTTGCTGCCCCAAAAGAGACCAACAAAGCTTTTTAGTGAACTCTTCCAATGGAGTATACATGCTTCCCGTCTTTGCACTAGTAGAACTACCCTGCTGCTGCCGGGTTGTGGGTGAGGTTAGAACAAAGTAACCTCCAGGCTTGAGTACGCGGTCTATGTCAATTAAAAATAGTCCATCTGTTTTGTCATATCACTATTAGTTTCATTATGTCAATTAAAAATAGTCCATCTGTTTTGTCATATCACTATTAGTTTCATGCTATTGAATTCATGTTCTTGAATTAACAGAAGCTCAGACATAACACAATGAGAGTTGTTGAGGGATCCAAAAAGAATAACCAGTCTAATCTTTTTCCTTGACAGGATAGAAAACAAAATTCAACCAGCACCATCCTACAGTGCATCCAATATTAGGAATGGTGAAGGTGTTCCTAAACGGGAAGATCTATTTAAGCTCCAACCTAGTAATAAAGGTTAATCATCCACATCCAAGAGGTGGTTTTACCTTCAGGGCAGCTGCAATTGACAATTCTGCTTTGGAGGGATCAAGCTCATGGCAGAATTTTGAAACAAAAGGATAATAACAATCACCAAATAGAATTGAGCCATATAGGTAGTATCACCTAACTTGTTAACTGTTATATTTGAAAAGAAAAAAGAAAAAAACGAGATGGTTCAATATTAATACGAGGTTTATTTTAAAATAGGCAGCTTAGCGGATGAAAACTCGACTGGAAATAACCTACAAACTAGAGTGAAAATCAAAGTTAGTTGCAAGTACCTAATGAAACAAATGATAGATCAATCAATACATAACCAGCCTGCAGACAGGATAAGTACACATACAAAAGATGATGAGAAAACAGCTGGCAACCCACAGTTTCTCAAAATAAACAGCAAAGAAAATACCTTTGCTGTCCCAAACGATTTCACACTGAGCACAGTGAACCATATCATAAGACAATGATGGAAATGGAAGCTGCTTCGAAATAAAGTTGCCTATGACTGCCGGAAGTCCTCTCTCAAGTGCTAACTGAACTTGACTACCAGATGACTCATATGCTGACACGCAAAGAGCCATCAACTTCAGCGAGAGAAGATGAGCACCGAAGCTACCAAAGCCACAACCAATATCTAGTACAGTGTGCACCTGTTATTCAAATTTCAAACGAGAAGAAAACTCTTACATTCTAAAAGTGAAAGAATGGTTCCACACCCTAGTTCCAATAATATGAAACGAACATGCATACTAGGAGCATATGAGTTGATTCTTAAGAAACCAGCAAGGGAATGAAAAGTAGAAAGCGAGAATATGTTTATGGAAAGAATAACAAAGATTAACTTACACCAGCTTGAAGAAATTCTGCATCACTTTCAAGCCCAATCATCTCAGCAATGCGGTGAGAGTAATCTTTGACACTATCAACCATCATTCCAGCCTCTGAGTGGAAAGCAATTTGGTCCTCTTCCAGTAGCATTAGTCTGGAAAAGGAAAGAGGAAAGCCTATTATAAAGCAGGCAAAATTTTTATCGCAGCATCACCTAGTGGAGGTCAAAGACTTAATACATAGGCTTTCATCCAACTAACATGTAAATACTCAATTTGACCTTTCAAATATTATCTCTGGGAAAGAAAAAGAAAAAAAATCATCCCAAGTTCATTTAATTAACTATACCTTTTTGTCACGCTTCCCGAAGAAAGGAACTGATCTTTGGTTAGCCTCACATTTCCACTCCATATAACGTCCCTACCTGCTGGCCAAGTCAGAGGAATCTTATAGTCCTTAGGAGGACGAACCAAACAATGTGCATATTCGCGTGATAACTCGCAGTGCCGATCAAACTCCTCCCCATCTTTCAATCCAGCTAGCAAATTTGCAGATACATTATAACAAGGCACATAGTTCTCTCTTTCCTTGCCACAAAAGCCAATGTCCTTTAACTGATTGGCTCCCAGAGACAGGCTCTTTAGCTCTAAATAATCGCTGAGCGCTTGCTCCTTTAACTTCCTATAACTTGTATAAATATCAGGCGTTGCAAAGGAGGTCACAGCGCCAAAGGAACTTGAAGAAGATGATCCTAACAATGCTATTAGCACAAATACACTGACAAGACAAAAGAGTAACCAGTTCAGCGGCGGTCTGTGGCCGAAAAGTAGTTTAGTGAGCAAAGGACTTCTCATGTCCAAGTTTCCGGCAAAACCACCTTAAAAGCAATTATTGAGAAGATCAATAAGTGCTGGTTACTCTTAAAACTTAAATCTCCAAAAAAATATGAAAGCTATAACCTATCATTAGGTAACATCTCCCATATGTATCACCTGAGTCCAAACAATCCCAATTAACATGAGCTAGACCACTATCCACCAAGCTTCCTCAAGAAAAAAAAGAAAGTCCCAATTCGTGGCAAAATAATTACAGACAAAAGAGAACCACAGGACCAATACAATTTTGATCCCACAAGTATCCAATCCGCAGTTAAAACAAGAAAATTCAGATCAGTAAAATCACTCCTTGAAATAGACTTGAGACGTCACAAATAACCAGTCGAGCAAATGACAACTCTGAAACAATTATTACAATTTACTTAAAAAGAATCCCAATGCAGCAATTAGGCCCTTAGAGTAACCTGCAAATGAAAAACACCAAATCCCGCATAAAATATCAACTAAAAAACAACAAAAGAAATAACAACAGTAGCAACACGAAAAACAACAATAGCAACGGTTCAATCCCTAACTAGCTAAGGTCGACTATATGAATCAGCTATATCTGTTTTACTTTAATTAAACTTGTTTCATTACAATACTCAGTAATTTGTCTTTTAAGACAAATGGGGTCCTCTAAAACTAGTTCCGCAGCTCAACCTCCAATAAAACACCAAATTCCACAGAAAATATCAACACAAAAAAACAACAACAATAACAATGCTTCAAGCTAGGGTCAGCTATATAAATCCACGATAATCTATTCTATTTAGACCTATTTCCTTTAAAAGCTCAACAATCTGTCTTTTAAGACAAATGGGGTTATCTAAAGCTAAAAGAATTTTTAAAAAAGAAAAAATTCAACATGTAAATAGAGAAGAGAAAAATGGAGCAGAAAATGGCTCCAAAGTTTCAGCATTTCGAAATAAGATCTCAAATTCAGATCAGATCCATATGTAATTGCAAACAAAAGAAAATGACACTGCAACATATATAAGGTCCATTCGTGTTCTTAAAATGATAATTAACTGAGCAAATGATAAGGGTTTTTGGAGTACCAGGTAAATGTCTGATAAGTTGCGTGTGTAAATTTTGAGTGTCTATAATTCCGATATACTATATACATATGGGTTGAAGATGACTATGTAGAATTTGGATTCGCCATTGACAATTAGAGAGAGCATGAAAGAGAGACAGGGGACAGCTTTTTCTATAATGTAGGAACAAATATTTCTTTATACTTTTTTTTGTGTTATTTCATTTGTTTATGGCCTTTGCTTATTAATGATCATGCTATGTTGTTTTATTTTTTCTTTGATTTTCCGTTTGGTGTCCCAGCTAATTGGAATGCATGCCATAGAATTTTTACACTTAAACCTGATATTTCTAATTAAGAGGTGAAAGAATTATATACTATATTATGTCATTTTATTTGTTTATTCATGCACTCCTTTATCAATCTATATAACACTTTTCTTTTTCTCTTCTTTTTTATTTTTATAATAGTAGCGTTCAAGTTAACTCCGATATACATTGACTAATAAATTTTTTATTATAGACTTAGTTGAAATTAGAACATGAGTTTCTAAGTTGTCACTTTGGTTTTTTTGAGCCTATGTGGGTTAGGATCGAAATAATCAGGTGTCACGTGGAAGTTGGTAAGCAAATCTTGAACAACAATAAATCATACAATAAAAGAGAAATATACCAAAAGAGACACAAACATTTAACGTGGTATGATCAATTTGACCTACATCCACTGGTATAGATGAACAATCCACTGTATAAAAGAGAGTACAAAATATCGAGAGAACAACCTCACGAAGAGACAAACACAAGTGACACACTAACACTTGTCCCGAAAAGTTCTCCCCTAAACAAGACTCTCAAACCTCATATGGCTACATTGTTGATGATGCTGAATGAGAAGGAAGAATCCTCAATTCATAGGAATCAAAACTTTTTTCTACAAGAGAATAGACTAGTCAAATATTAAAGAATTATATTTTCCTTTTAGGAAAATAAAAATTCAATTATGATAAACATATTGCCCTTTACTTCAAAAGATAAGGAAAACCTAACAATGTGATATTTCAACTTATTTGTTTTAAATGTATGATATCGTGTTATTTAAATAATTTGTAACATGAATTTGGAGTTATTTAACTATTTAACTTTAGAGTATTTATCGAACTCAATTTAAAACAAAAATTGCATTAGTATGTTCTTCTGTCACTAAGTATTAGGCTACGGTAAATGAAGTTTATTTTCAATCAAATACTATATGGGAAAATCGCGAGAGTGAGCTTTACACAAATTCAACAAAATATAGAGAGATTCAAGTCCAGAGAAATAATGTTTCCAACTTTTTTGTTTTATGAGGCTTATCCTTTATAATATTACCAAAAGAGGAGTGTTTTAAATAACAAAATAGGACATGTGTTTCCCGGACTTCTACAATAGAGACTGTTTTTAGTCTTGAGAGTTGTTCATGACGTTTCCTTCAAAACATGTCAACTCTTTTGACTATTTCTTTTTCAATTTTTTCAAAAGGTAAAAAATTATTAAAAAATCTTTTTAAACTAAACGTCACTGGGGAAAAGTTTTTAAATTCTTGCAAATCTGAAAGCTACTTCAGAGTTTCCTTTAAGGTTTTGCGAAAACTAAAAAAAAAAAATTAAAAAAAAAACTTTTCTTAACGTGAATCCAAGTTCTTTTGGAAAAAAAAAAAATAGGTACAAATTTTCAACCAAAAAGGAAGAGAATAAAAATATATTTTTGAAAATAAAGGTACGAATTTGTACAAAATTGCCATATGCATTCTATACAAATTAGTACCAGTTTGACAAATAAATAGATTTTCTGATACTAGTAATTAGTTACTTGTACTATTGCAACAGGTGGATCCATATATTTTATTTACAAAAGGAAGAAAAGAAATGTAGAAGAAACGGCTAGTACAAGTACTAAATTTGAATGTAACGAGCTAGTGATGCCAAAGTGGGCAGTTTTGGATTTGTCATGTCGGCGTAACCAGAATTTCAAGTTTATGGGTTCATGATTAATTGTTTTAAGCTATTGAGTTCTAAATTAATAATTTATGTATATTCAATGAACTTTTCAAAACGAATATAGGATTCAAACCAAAGCTACTGAGTTCGGCCGAATTCGCTAGGAACACTCTAGCTCCGATCTTGGTTGTCCACGGCCTTAATGTTTCAGCTTACGAGTCATGTTTTTGAGATATGACGTCCTTTTTTTTCTTTCCTTTTTGCTATTTGATTTTTTATATTACTGTTAATAAGTAGTACTCCACTATTGTTATAATATGGTTGAATCTAACTAAAAATTTAGTAGATTAGTTAACATTAACTCATTGGCTCTAGTAACATTTTCAAGCGAAAAAACAAGGAAAAGATCATAATATGTTACTATATATTATTAATATTTATAGCCCGTTTGGACATAAAAAAAAATCCCCTTTTTAAAAAAAAATCATTTTTCCGAAATCAGTGTTTGTTCATAAAATTTTTAATTTTCACTTAAAGATGCATTTTGGAATTTTTTGAAAATTTGAAAAACTCCAAAAATTTATTTTTCGAAATTCACTCAAATCATTCACAAAACTTCAAAAACAACCCAAAATTATATTCATGTCCAAACATAACTCTAAATTTCAAATATCATTTTCACTTGAAAAAAAAATTTATATGGAATTTTACAGTTCTTATGTTCAAACGCCGCCTTAGGAACTTTAAATAGAAAAAAGTAAAAACTGTCTCTTTTTCCCAAAATTTGACCCGTACAAGTATTTGTCTCGTCCCTCTCAGCTCCTTCCTCCTTGTGCTTTTCTAATATTTACTCCCATAAATTTCATCAAAAGAACATAAAAGATTTCTAAAATTTTAACCATATTCTGGCTAGTCGTTTTCCTATTTGTATTCGTTTTTCCTTGCTCTTTGACTGCGACAGTTTATCGCATTATTCAACACTTTTTGGATAAAATACAGTTATGTCCAAATGAGAATTTTTCTTCTTTCCTAAAGTAGCAATAACATCTTCAATTTTTGTTGGCTACATATAAGCTTATTCCAACTCCATGTGATTTGCCATTGCTTTAGATGGGGGCATTGGTGAAACTAGGCCCCTCTGTCCTCAACTCTATTAATATACTTGTTGACTAAAACCGGAAGACCAAAAGGATTCAATAATGCTGTTTAGCCAGTCCACAAGATTTTTACTGTGGAGAGTTATAATATAATGAACCAAGCACACAAATTATTATTTTTTGTTAATCAGAGAAGTTTATTATTAAGCATGAAATTAATAAGTGTTAGTACAATATGTGAATGATCTTAACGATTCAGTCCCTATTTGCGAAATATTAAGAAAGTAAATAAAGGTGGTTCACTTAAAAATGAGTCTTCGTGCTCAGCATAATTGATGTGAGTCCCAAGTGCTCCCATATTTAGCTAATGTATGCACCACTAGGTTCCCTTCACGGTAGATGTGCCTAACGGCCGGTTGGTCCTTTTTGTCGACTAGGAATGTCTGAATTATTTTTATTTATACGCTATCCTTTCAAAGTTTTGTATCTTGAAGTGTGCGAAGAATGGAGCGGAATCAGAAGCTAAATGATAAACTCTTGTCCAGTTTACATGACTCTGTCTCACGGGACCCCAAAATTTAACATGTTAATTTAAATTTAAGCTATATTATTCATAGTGAAATAAAATATTAAATTAATGATTGAAAAGTTAAATTGATCGAGAAAAATTTGCATCAATATCAAATTTATATAACTTAGTAAATTTAAGTTGTTCTTTTCCAAAGTAAATTTAAGTTCGTGAAAATTGAAAATTTGTTCAATAGACAAGATCTCCGAAAATTAAAAGGAAAAGAAGTCAATACTAATAAAAGAACTAGAGTTGAAGGTAAGGAATAACAATTAAATTAAGGGCACGAAACGCTCTCGGGGCAGGTTGCTAATGTACGCATCCATGGGGAAAAGAGCTCGTGCTCCATCCCAGAAGGCTTTCCTAACTCAAGCAATGACATTGCACGGTCAATTTCAACAGAAGAAGGCTACAATTGAAGTCCAAGTAGCTGAAGGAAGCCATAAATCGAGGGTTGAAACAACACCAGTCATGAAGGAACAAGAAACCAATGGAACAGTACCATCTCCGGCAAATCATGGACAGAGGTTGTACAATGACCAAGCACTAGTCCTAAGTGGAGGAAGTTGAGGTAATGGAGGAAGAAGAGAAGAAGAAATCTGTGTGGGACAATTTTGACATCGGTAAGATCTCAAATGCATGATTTTTAAACTAGAATTTACCTCCCCAAAAGTACATGGTGATGCTACAATTTGTAAAATAGAAGTAGAAGATATAAGTTTGAAAATAGAGTACTTGAAAAATGCAGTTGTTTGCTATGTCCTTGGGGCTTTCCCACCTTTCAATATCTTAAATAGCTATATCCCGAGATCGCGAGGAAAATATGGCATAAACAAAGTCTCAACGTTGAGGAATGAAATTGTGCTGGCGAGATTTAATTCAGAAGTAGGAAAGAATGAGGTTATTGAAGGTGGAATATATCATTTTGATAACAAGCCCTTCATAGTCAAGGCTTGGACAACAGACATGGAGTTCGTGCATGAGGAGCTATACATTGTGTTTATCTGGATACGACTGCCAGGATTGGATTCTAACTATTGGAGTCCCAAAGGGTTGAGTAAAATAGGAAGTTTAGTAGGGAAACCTCTTATGGTTGATAAGAACATAAAAAGGAAGACTGGCTCAATTTTGCTCGCATGCTGATTGAGGTGGAATTGGAAGCACAAATGCCAGATATGGTTTGGTTCAGGGGTGATAAGGGAGCTCTGATTGAACAAAATGCTCTATATGACTGGAAAACCAAGCTTGTGCAAGTTTTGTAACAAGTATAGGCATAAATAGGAAGAGTGTAGGAGGAAAAGATCAGTTGCAGTTCCAACTGAAGCAAATCCAACAAATGTGGGGGAAAAGGAAGATGCACCAAAGAATGTTAAGCCTAAGCAAGCAGACACCAGGTCTAGCTTGTCAAGACAGACTGGAATACAACAACAACAAGAGGAAATTGTCAAAATTACCAAGCAAATAGATGGAAAACTAAAGAAAAAGGTGAATGCAGGGTTGATAACACCTATGCATCCAAGCAAACAACAGACACAACATTCAACAAGTTAGGAATGCAACATGTAATACATTTCAGGTATTTGCAGAATCTAGGCCAACTAAGCAGATGCAAGAGGATGAGGTTAGTAATGTGGGAGGAAAATCTATTCCTAACTTGGGAATGGATAGTTTACTTTGCTGGAATGTAAGAGGCCTTAACGAGCGTAATATAAAAAAAAAGATTAAACTCTTTTGTAATAAGCAGGATGCTGAATTGAAAGGATTGTTAGAAACTAAAATAAAAGTCAACAAAATAGATCAAGTAGCAAGTAGTATGTTTGGTGGTTAGACCTATGTAACCAACCTAGATATGCATTACAATGGGAGGGTGTGGCTTACTTGGAGGCCAGACTACTTCCAACTTAGTGTTCAGAGTAAGACATCTCAAGTAATTACATGTAGAGTACATCATGTGATTGGTAAAGGGGCATTCCTCATTACTTATGTGTATGCTTTCAGCAGTAGAGATGAGAGGAAAGAGCTCTAGAATTATTTGAGTACTACATGCCAAGGGTGCCAGGAACCTTGGATAATCATGGATGACTTGAATGCAGTGTTGAAAATGAATAATAGAGTAGGGGGTAATCATATCACATGAGGGAGATCAGAGACCTTCATGAGTGTGTTGAAACTTGTGATTTAATTGAATTAACAAAGCATGAGAGTACGTATACTTGGAATGATAGAAGTGGTGATTAAAGAATCTTCTCAAAATCTGATTGGTTGTTTGTCAATAGAGAATGGCTGGACAAGATGCCTGCATACGATGCCACTTTCATGCATGAGGGAGTAAGTGATCACTTTCCAATTAGCATCAACTGTGAATATAGACTAGGCTATAAGGAAGGGAGTCAAAAACTATCGACCGAGACCCAACTAGCAAATTCTCCATTGCCGAGGAAGAGACCTTTCAAGTTCTGTATACATGGTCACAACATTTCCACTTCTTGGAGATAGTGAAGGTAGGGTGGGACCAACGGGTGGAAGATACATTATGTTGCAAGTGGTGAGGAAGTTGAAACTATTGAAAGGGAAGTTAAAGAAATTGAAGAACGGAGGGATCATAAGCATAGTGGATGAAGTCAATGATTTGAGGGAAGAATTGACACATGTACAAAAATCAGCATAACTACAACCAGAAGATCCCACATTAAAGTAACTAGAGAAAGAAACATTTCAGAAGTTCAGCCAAAAGTCTTACATGGCTGAAGTTTTTTTCCAGCAAATAGGCAAAACTACATGGGTGAAGCTAGGAGATGATAACACTAGCTATTTCTACTCAGTAATTAAGCATAGAAGGCTCCAACAAGCTATTACAGAGCTGAGGGACAAACATGGTGACATTCAACATGAATCCACAGCTATTGCCAACGTACTTGTAGAATTCTATCAGGAGCTACTGAGGCAGAAAGGCCATAGTAGAACAAGAAAATTTATAAGTTTTTTGCTTAATGGAACAGTACTAATAGTAGAATAGAAGTTATAGTTGGTTCAGCCATACAATGAGAAGGATGTTAGGAACTCAATGTGTTGGTCCAAGTAAATGTGAAGTTTTGAAGACTGACAAAAGAACTCAGACATGGACCAGGTCCATCTTGTGAAGAACAGTCTTGATCAACCTAAACATATGAGATGCACATGAAGGAGATAAATTTAACTTATCAGAAGTAATATCTCCTGATCATGATCGAAAAGGTTGCATATTGGATAAGGAGAAAAACTCCTTACACAAAGAGAACACAGTTTAGGAAGAGGATAGAGTTAAAATATGAGATCAACTAGAACTCTTCCACCATGGAAGAGTAGCATCTATATCCTAGTCAATCTCTAATTACTAATCCTTAAATATAAGTGTTGTTCTCTTTTACAGGTAATGCACATAAGCAAAAGTTAAACGTGAATTGAGAGGAAAATAGCAAGGCAATTTTGCAAGCAATTTATTAGTGATTCAAGCGTACAATTCTGAAGCTACTTGAACTAGATAGAAGAACCAGTTCCAAGTGTCTATCTTTTATTCTAGTTCAATTGTAGTAGGTGATTTTACATTGTACCTTTCAACTTATTTAGAAGCAATTGTATTAGGTACGTAGAGTTTTCAAGTTAGAGTTAACTTGAAGTTGTCGCAACAGTTGAGGCTGTGTGCAACAAAGAGATTAGAGTTAATCCTAGGTTTACAAAAGTATTTTTGTAAATGCAGTTTTTGGCTCAGTGATTTTAGTGGAGAGTTTGGGAAAATCCTACTGGAAGGTCGTGATTTTTTCACCTTTTGAGTCAGGTATTTTCGACGTAAAATCTCTGTGTTCTTTATTTTTTCTACTTATTATTCTACAACAGTAGTAGTTGGAACACATAGAAGAACCACGTCTTTCTATAATCAAGTTAAGCGAAAATTAGGTACCACACAAATCACCCCCCTCTTGTATGGTATTGGACCCTTAAAACATCAATTGGTATCAGAGCGGGTTATCCTTGAAGAGGCTAACACCTTAGGAAAAGATCAAGATGAGTGCACCACCTGGAAACTGGGAAGGGCAATCCACTGTTAGGCCTCCACTCTTTATTGGTCAGTACTATTCCTGGTGGAAGAACAGGATGAGAGACCACATCATAGGAGAAGACTATGAACTCTGGGACATTGTTACTGATGGTTCCCTGGCTACTACAAAGAAGAATGCTGAAGGAGTGAGCCTGGTAAAGACAAAAATTAACTGTACTGCTGAAGATTTGAAGAAATGGGAAAAGAATGCTAAGGCCAAAAATGGCTTGTGTGTGGACTAGGTCCAGACGAGTATAGCAGGATTCAAAGTTGTACCACTACTAAGGAGATCTGGGACACCCTACAAGTGCCCATGAAGGAACTCCTCAAGTAAAGAGATCAAGAAGAACACTGCTATATTCTCAATATGAGAATTTCACCATAAAGGAAGGAGAAACCATCCAAGACATGTACACAAGGTTCACAACACTAACAAATGAACTTAAGTCTCTTGGAAGAATTATCCTTGAAGAAGACAAGGTTGAGAAAATCTTGACAAGGGTCTTGCCAGTAACTTGGGAAAGCAAAATCACGGTTATTCAGGAATCAAAGAATATTGCTACCCTCAAGTTGGATGAGCTGATTGGAAATCTTACTACCTATGAACTAAGAAGGTAAACCATGAAGATGGATGCACCCAAGAAGGAAAGAAGCCTGGCTCTCAGAATAGCTAAAGGTGCAGACTTAGAGAATGATGAAATGACAATGATCACAACGGATTTCAAGAAGTATATAATGAGAAGAAAGGGTTCTTCAAGAGGTGAAACCTTCAACAAACCAAGGGCTCCTGAAAAATAGACCAATGAGGGCTGCTATAAATATGGTAAGACTGACCACATGATCAAAAATTGTCCCTAGTGGGAAATTGAATGGAAGAAGGAAAAGGCTGAACGGAGAAACAAGAAGAAGAAACAGGTTCAACCCAAAAGGAACAAAGGATCAACAAAGGCTATGGTTGTTGCTTAGGGAGAAACCTTAGATGAGGATTCAGAAGATGAAGCTGGAGATGAACAAGCACTTATGGCCATTGGAGAATCAGACGATGAACAAGAGGTAAGTGTAATTCATCTCAAAGACAAGATTAAATTTTTGTCTAAAGAAAGCTATCTGAATTGTTGATAGATTTCATTGATGAGTCTGAGGTCATAAAAAAATGAGAAGGAACAATTGTCTAGGGAATGTGTGATCCTAAAAGACAAATGCAAAAATCTGGAATTTAGGGCTAGTGAAAGTGACAACAAAAATGCTGAGTTGAAGAACCAAGTTCTTGAACTTGACACTAGTGTCTTAGAACTTAGGCCTGAAAATTTAAAACTGAAATTAGGAACAAGTAAGAAGAAAGCTGATCACACACAACTTACCTTAGAAGATAATCTAGGAAAAATGAAAGATGAGTTGTACAAGAAAGATGAGCAGATAAGAGTCCTAAAAGAAGATCTAGGCAAGGTGAAGCATGAACTAGATAGAACTTGCAAATGGAATAAGTCCTCTGATGCACTATCCTGGCTACAAGAGCACTACTGTAGCAACGAGAGAGGACTTGGATATAGGACCCCAGCATCTAAGTGGGATACTAAAAGCAAATACATCACACTTCCTGAAAACAAAATCTGCACACACTGTGGCAAGACTGGTCATTACAAAAGTTAATGTAATACAAAAGAAAAGGCCAGTCAAAAGAACAAAACATTTGTTCAAGAGAAAAATAAGCTTCCTGGATAGCCCAAAAGGAATTTAATTCACCGCTTTGCCTATAGAAAGGGACCCAAACTAATTTGGGTTCCTAAGACTAAACCCTGATTTCGTTTTGCATGTCCAAGTGAAGGGAAGTAGCCAAATATGGTACATGGATAGTGGCTGATCAAAGCATATGACTGGAAGTAAGAACCAATTCCTTTCACTTGAGAATCTAAAAGGAGGTAATGTCTCCTTTGGAAATGGCAAGAAAAGGTAGATCATTGGGGTTGGAAAGGTAGGTAAGACAGACTCACACTCCATTAAGAATGTCTACTTGATAGATGACTTGAAATATAGCATAATCAGTGTATCACAACTGTGCGACAGAGGTAATATGGTAGCATTCACCTATACAAAATGTTTTGTGATTAATCTTACCACTAACAAGATTGTTTTGCAGGGAAAAAGAGTTAATAATATTTACATTGTAGATTTGTCCACTCTTTCAGAAAATGAACTCACTTGCTTAAGTGTATTGGACAATGATCCCCTCATGTGGCACAAAAGACTTGGTCATGCAAGTGTGAATCAACTCAACAAATTAGTCTCCAAGGACCTGGTGATAGGGTTACCCAACATCAAGTTCAAGGAAGACAAAGTTTGTGAGGCATGTGCAAGGGGGAAGCAAGTAAGATCATCTTTTAAAAGCAAGAAAATGGTAAGCACAACCAGGACGATGGAACTGGTTCATATGGATCTTTGTGGTCCAATGAGAATATTGAGTAGAGGTGGTAAGAAATATATAATGGTACTTGTTGATGATTACTCTAGGTTTACTTGAGTATTATTTTTAACATCTAAGGATGAAGCATTTGACATGTTTACTGCCTTTGTTAGAAAAACTCAGAAACAACTAGGTAATCAACTTGCATCAATTAGGTCAAATCATGGAATTGAATTTGAAAATGCTAAGTTTGCTGAATTTTGTGATGAGCATGGTATAGATCATAATTTCTCTGCCCTTAAGACTCCTCAACAAAATGGAGTAGTTGAAAGAAAGAATAGGACTCTTGAAGATATGGCTAGGACTATGCTTCTTTCTAGTAAACTGCCCCATAGCTTCTGGGAAGAGGCTGTAAATACTGCATGTTATATCATTAATAGATACATGACTAGACCTCTTGTAGAGAAGACTCCCTATAAGTTACTTAAAGGGAGAAAACCAAATATATCCCATCTTAGGGCATTTGGATGCAAATGCTTTGTGCACAATAATGGAAAGGACTCCCTGGGTAAGTTTGATCCCAAAAGTGATGAGGGAGTATTCTTGGGATATTCTTCACATAGCAAAGCTTATAAAGTGTACAACAAAAGAACTTTGTGTGTAAAAGAAAGTGTACATGTAAATTTTGATAAAACTAACATTCTTTCTGAGAGACAGGAACATGAAGAAGAAGCTACTGGCTGGTAAAAGAACTGAGTGAAGTCACAGCTCAAGCTGAAGGTGCACCAAAAGAAGGAACATGTGATGAAATAGGTTCTTCCATCTAGGGAAACCTGATAGGGGGAACTTAACAAAGAAGAACTGAAACCAATCCCCTAATGGAATATGTCCATGAGCCTATTCCCAGCAACAGAACATGGGAGAAACATCAAACAGAAATCAGTTGGTTGTGAAACCTTACAAGTATCAAAGTTCTCATTCCATTGAGAACATAATTACTGATCTAACATCTGGAGTTAAAACTTGATCACAATTAAAGAATCTATTTACTTTTGATGCTTTCTTATCTCTTATTGAACCTAACAATGTTGTTGAGGCTTTGCAGGATGTAGATTGGGTAAATGCAATGCAAGATGAACTCAATCAGTTTGAGAGAAGTCAAGTTTGGCATCTAGTTCCAAGACCCAAGGACAGATCAGTAATTGGCACTAAATGGGTCTTCAGAAACAAGCTTGATGAAGATGGAACAGTTACAAGGAACAAGGCAAGGCTGGTAGTCCAAGGTTATAGCCAAGAGGAGGACATAGATTATGATGAGACATTTGCTCAAATTGCAAGACTAGAGGCAATAAGACTCCTCATAGCCTTTGCAACACATATGGAATTTACTCTTCATCAGATGGATGTCAAAAGTGCCTTCCTAAATGGCTACCTAAAAGAAGAAGTGTTTGTCAAACAACCTCTAGGGTTTGAGAGCAAGAAGTGTCCGAAACATGTGTACAAATTAGACAAGGCTCTCCATGGACTCAAGTAGGCTCCTAGAGCATGGTATGAATGACTGTCCAAATTCCTGCTTGAACATGGCTACAAGAGAGGTAAAATTGATAGTACTCTATTCCTGAGGGAAAAAGGTAAGGATCTTCTTGTAGTACAAATATATATTAATGACATAATTTTTGGGGCAACCATTGACAAACTGAGTAAGGAATTTGCCAAATTAATGGGGAGTGAGTTTGAAATGAGTATGATGGGTGAGCTTAACTTTTTCTTAGGCTTACAGATCAAACAAAACCCAAATAGAAGCATGATCCATCAGCAGAAATATGCAAAATAGTTGATTAAGAAGTTTAAAATGGATGAATCAAAAGAAATAGACACACCCATTGCAATAGCTACTAAATTAGACTTAGAAGAACCTAGTTCATCTGTTGATCAGAAGTTGTATAGGGATATGGTTGGTTCACTTTTATATCTTACTGCTAGCAAACCTGTCATAGTTTTTAGTGTAGGACTTTGTGCTCGTTTTCAGGCAAATCCTAAGGAATCTCACTTGACTGTTGTCAAGAGGATACTGAGATATTTGAAAGGCACTACTGATCTTTGTCTTTGGTACCCTAAAGGTAGTAACTTTAATCTAGTAGTATATGCTGATGCTGACTATGCATGTTTCCTTGTGGAAATGAAGAACACTTCAGGTATGGCTCATTTTCTTGGTTCATGCATGGTATCATGTGCCACTAAAAAGCAGAATTCAGTGGCCTTATCCACTGCAGAGGCTGAATATGTTGCTGCTGCCTCTTGTTGTGCTCAACTGCTGTGGATCAAACAATAACTGATAGATTTTGGCATTGAAGTTGGTTGCATCCCTATTTTTTGTGATAACACTAGTGCTATAAGTATGATAAAGAACCCAGTTCATTATAATATAACTAAGCACATAGATGTTAGACATCACTTCTTAAGGGACAGCTATGAGAAAGGATTGATTACCATAGAATTCTGTGCTACTAATAAACAAATTGCTGACATCTTTACTAAAGCACTGAGTAGAGAAAGCTTTGAAAGGAACATGCTAGAATTAAGGATGATTAAGATCACCTAATTGGATCAGCTCAGAATGCACATTGAAAAAAAATGAAAAAAAAAATTTGGCTAGGAAATCTGGAACTTGTGTAAATACCTAGATTAATTTTTACTCAGTTTCATACTGTAAATAGTATACTCCTATGACATGTGTTGATATGACTCACTGATCTCTAACAAAATTTTCTCTATTATGGTAATTTGAGGTATGATCAAGAGAATCCTAAATGAAGAACCTGGTTCATCAGTATTGGTCATCTGAAAAAATGAGGTATGTTTTCTATACTCTGCACAATTAGAAATATAAATATTTAAATCATGAGAAGAGTCCTACCTATTGTCAAATACATAAGAAAATCCTATCTGTTTATTTTTTGAACCAGTTCTGTCTCTACTAGAGTTCTTACCATATAAAATGCCTAAAATCTAGGGAAGCTTAACCGTTCATTCAACCTGCAATTTGAGGTTGATTAGACCTCTAATTGACTGCTAAAAGCTACCATTAGTCATTAAATAGGTCTCCTTCTTTAAATACCTATCATTACCATCTGCCCCCTCACTATTTCAAACCGTTAAAAATCCTTTTCACTCTCAATTTTTCTCTCTTCCAAAAGCCTAACTCACAAATTCTCTCAAGAAGTCAGTTACAAAGTCAAATCCTCAAGATAATCCAGGCACTCCTCCACCACCCTCCCCTTTTGGTTCCTCCACACTACCTCCACCCAGCACAACCACTCAACCTAGGAGAAGGCGAGTAAAAATGCTTGCTCGAAAGACGGTGGCAACTGGTGTTCTTTCAAAGAAATTGAATGAGAAATTGAAGTCAAGCCAAGACCAAGATTCTGAGAACTCAGACGATTCATTCAAATCTGCTAGTGAGGGGGAAGGAACTGGGTCTTCTGACTCTAAGAAGGCTCAAAACTCCCCTTCTAAGGTAAGATCTGTTTTGATTGAAAAGTTAGAAAATAGGTTTGTTTTGGTTGGGTCTGTCAGGAATGTGGAATTGAGTGAATAGGGAAGTAGAGAAGGTAAAAAGAAAATTGAAAAAGAAAAAGAGAGAGAGAGAGAGGGTGTATGTGTTGATGTGAGGGGAACAAGGAAAAGAGTGGTTGGTTCTTCACCCACTTCTGAAGTGATGGTACCAGCTATTTGTGGGGTCGAACATGCATATGTGGAAGAAAGTGGCAAGAAGTCACGGTGAAGTGGTTCAGGGGAAGCTGCTGAAGGGTTGGTTAATCTAAGTTCACAGGCAGATGAACCTGGTTCATCTATTATGGAGACCCTAGTAGACCTTCTAAAGAGAGTAGGTGTCAGTTATGATCCAAAGAAAATGAGAACTCCAACACCAAAAGCCACCAGTGTTGCAAAACCTTCAAAGAAACGAAAGACTTCCTCCCCAACACCTACTGAAATTCCCTTGCCAAAGGGAAGAGCTACAAGAAGTAGGGTGAAACAGAGTGAGAGTGAACTACAAAAGGCTTTGGCTGAGAGTAAGAAGAAGAGGATAGATAAAGGAAAAGGTAAGGTTGCAGAGTCCTCAGAAGCTGTTGATGTTGAGGAGATGGAACAGGTCCATCAGGAGGACTATACAACAATGGAGGTTCAGACCCCAAGCCCAAAAAACCAAGACTTCTTCCAAGAAGTCTTCATCTGTGTCTAAGGATGTTGAACCTTCATTGGCCAAAAGGACAAGGTCTGCAGTGAAAAAAAAAACAAGTTAGAGTTTCTGAAGATAAGGAATTGAGTGGTGAAGAAGAAAGTGAGTCTGATGATAAACAAGACAAGCTGGCTAAATTTGGCAAAAGAAAGATTTTGAAGGAAAGATTATTGAAAGACTTAGTGAAACTTGGAATGGTTCGTTTGGTTGATACCCTAGATGTTCAGGGCTGGAAGGACATGGTCCTTCAGATGGATGGAAGGCTAGCCATAAATGAGATCATTGAATTCATGGCAAATGCTGAGGTCAAAGATGGCAGAGTCACCAGCCAAGTAAAAGAAGTTCAAGTGACATTTGATGCAGAGAAGCTGGGAGAGATTCTTAACATCCTTGCTAAGGGATATGATGACTACACCAGGCAAAGATGGCCAAGTCTAGATTCCCTTCCTCCTGCCCTTGAAATCACTAGGAGATTCTGTGATGTTGAAGAAGTGAATGAGGCCAAGTTTGTGCACAAGAATGAAATGCAGCCACAACACAAAGTCCTTTTTGAGTTTGTCAACAAGTGCCTACTGCCCAGGCAGGAAAGAAGACATATTGCTAACTATATGGACTTAGTTATGATGGAGTGCCTTGAAAGTGGAAGGCAAATCAACTAGCTTGAATTCATCAAGCTACTGGACAGGGTGATCAATGGCTCCAAGGCCCATGCCAGCCCCTATGGATTTATTCTGACAACTATTCTGGATCGATGCAAGGTGCCTCTGAAGAAAGGGGAAATGGCCACAAGAAGACACCTATCATTCCAAAGTGAGACACAAGAAGATACCATTTCAAATGAACTTGGTTCATCCAAGAAGACACCTATCAACAGTAAAGTCAGGGCTTTTGTTCAGGAAAGTGAGGCCAAGGGTGCCGAGATAGTTAGGCTGAAGGCTCGCTTAGCAGAGGTTGAAATTGAGAGGGATGCTCTCAGAACTGAGCTTACCAAGGAAAAGGAGAAGAATGATGGGATTCTTTACAATATGCTAAATCTTCTCCAAGCCCAAAACCAACCCTCTAGCTCCCCCAGGCCTTAGGAATTCTAGCCTTTATCTCCTAAACCTATCTAGTACTATCAGTGACCCAGATTAGGGATTTTATTTCTTTTTGCTCATGTTTTGAATATTTTTGCTTTCTATTTGTAGATTGTGGTAGCAACATATCTTCTATCAATGATATCTACTGTTTTTGCTCTTGTTGACTGTTACTATTTCCTTGATAGTTTAAATATGTTTGCCTGATCACTGATGATTAATCCATGATTGCTCTTGCAGTTGTCCCAGTGGCCATGGGTACTTATTAAAATTTGGGGCTCACGCATTGTTTATGCAACTTTTTGATGATGCCTAAAGGGGGAAGAGATATTGTGCTTTACATATTTTGAATATGTGATGTTTATAACCTAATTAACTTGGTCCTTGATGATAAGTGAATTTTTCTAAACTTCATATTGATGAATAAGCTGGGTTCTTATAGGGTCTAAGTGAGTAAAAAGCACAGAGTTTGTCATCATAAAAAAAGGGAAATTTGTTGGCCCAAGTAAATGTGAAGTTTTGAAGACTGACAAAAGAACTCAGACATGGACCATGTCCATCTTGTGAAGCACAACTGTGATCAATCCAAACATGTGAGATGCACGTGAAAGAGATAAATCTAACTTATCAGAAGTAATATCTCCTGATCATGAACGAAAAGGTTGCATTTTGGATAAGGAGAAAGACTCTTTACACAAAGAGAACACAGTTTAGGAAGATGATAAAGTTAGAGTATGAGATGAACTAGAACCCTTCCACCATGGTAGAGTAGCATCTGTATCCTAGTCAATCTCTAATTACTAACCCCTTAAATATCAGTGTTGTTCTCTTTTACAGGTAATGCACATAAGCAGAAGTTAAACGTGAATTGAGAGCAAAATAGCAAGGCAATTTTGCAAGCAATTTATGTGTGATTCAAGTGTGCAATCCTGAAGCTACTTGAACCTGATAGAAGAACCAGTTCCAAGTGTCTATCTTTTATTCTAGTTCAATTGTAGTAGGTGATTTTACATTGTACCTTTCAGCTTATTTAGAAGCAATTGTATTAGGTACGTAGAGTTTTCAAGCTAGATTTAACTTGAAGTTGTCGCAACAGTTGAGGCTGTGTGCCACAATGGGATTAGAGTTAATCCTAGGTTTACAAAAAGAGTTTTTGTAAATGCAGTTTTTGGCTCAGTGATTTTGGTGGAGAGTTTGGGAAAATCCTACTGGAAGGCAGGTCGTGGTTTTTTCACCTTTTGAGCCAGGTGTTTTCCACGTAAAATCTCTGTATTCTTTATTTTTTGTACTTATTATTCCGCAACAGTAGTAGTTGAAACACATAGAAGAACCAAGTCCTTCTATAATCAAGTTAAGCGAAAATTGGGTACCACACAAATCACCTCCCTCTTGTGTGGTATTGAAGTCTAAAACATCACAATGTTTAGCATTGATAAGAATAAAAGCTCAGGTCCAGATGGGTATGAGAGTGAATTATTTAAGGCAACCTAGAAGATCATTAGGGCAGGCATCATTAAAGCAATTCTGGAATTCTTTGCAAATGACAAATTAGTGACTCAGCTAAATGCTACGATGATTTCTTAAATTCTTAAGATAGAAGTACCATAGAATGTGGGATAGCTTAGACCAATATGTTGTTGCAATGTGATATACAACTGCATATCTAAGATGATTTTCAAAAGACTGAGAGTGGTACTCACAACTATTCTGGTTGAAAACCAGGCTGCATTTGTGGAGGAAAAATCTTTGGTGCACAATGTGTTGATATGCCATGACTTACTCAGGCACAATAATAGGAAACCACACCTAGATGCCTTATGAAGATAGACCTAAGGAAGACATATGATATGGTAAGATGGAAGTTCATAGAAGAGGCTTTGATTGGGTATGGCTTTCCAGCTGCCTTTATCCAATTAGTGATGACTTGTATATCTTCCGCAAAATTTTACGTTAAGGTGAATGGAGTAACGTATGGGTATTTTGAGGGGAAAAGATGTCTAAGACAATGTGATCTCATGTCCCCTTATTATTTGTGCTAGTCATAGAGTATTTAACAAGAATACTGAAAAGATGTAAGCTTGCCTGACTTCAAGTTTCACCCTATGTGCAAAAAGACCAAATTGACTCGCTTGATCTTTGCTGATGACTTAATGATCTTTTGTAAAGGAGATATTAGTTCACTAATTCGAGTAAGGGAAGAATTTCAACATTTTAGTAAGGTAACTTGACTAGAAGCAAATATGGATAAATCTAACCTGTTTGCGGCATGGGGTAGATGAGGAACTGTAGGAGTAGATGCTTGCTATAACAGGGTTCTTCCTAGGGTCTTTGACAATTAGATACTTGGGGCTACCATTGTCCACAAAAAAAGGAGCAAAACAGAATGTCACCAACTAGTTGAGAAGATCACAAGTAGGATAAAAACTGGCTATTCAAGAACTTTATCCTATGCAGGGAGATAGCAAATAATTACTACGATGTTGTTCTCTGAATACAATTTTGGGGAGCAGTCTTCATACTTCCACAGAGTGTTCTTAAAGAGGTAGATAAACAATGCAGAGACTACTTATAGGGAGTAAGGAGGATGGTAGAAAGATTGCTTTAGTCTCCTGGAATAAAATTTGTGTCCTGAAGTCCGAAGAAGTATGAAGGTTTGAACATAAAGAATTGTGCCAAGTGGAATGTCGATTTAGTGGGAAAATTAATTTGGCAACTACCTATGAAACATGATACTTTATGGATTAGGTGGGTGTGTGGGCTATATATGAAAGACAATCAAGACTTTTGGGGTCATATATCACCTCAAGATAGCAGTTGGTATTGGAGGAAGCTGAACTTCCTTAAAGCAGGCATGACTCACTGGTATCACAGTGGTAGGTATTGTTTGGCAACTAATAGAAAGTATTCAGTATCGAGTACTTACCATTCTTTGCTAGGCAATTTACAGAGATGAAAAGAGGCAGACCTAGTTTGGAACTGTGACACTCCATTAATTGTCATGATTCATTTTAGAACTATGGTAGTTCATTGTTAGATTTAGTCATATGAAGTTACTGGAGATAGTGAAATTCATTCAATTAACATTACGAATATTTGGAAGTGGGGATTGAATTGCTAGAAAGGACTATTAAGTTATTATCTTAATTAGAGTTTCTTATTTGTTAGAAATACTTATAGAAACAATTATAATTGTTTAGTTCACAAGTAGGTGGATAGATATATATTTACATCTATAAATAATATTTATATATTGAAGGATATGAAAAAAACATATCACTTGAATTGATAAGTGGCTAGTGACCTTAATTTATAATTGTGTATGTTAGCGGGTAATGATTTGCTTTTGAATCATGAATAATAGTGAACTGGGCTAAGCCCATATCTTTATTGCTGCTACTTAGGATCTAGGGTGTCGAATAAGAGTAAACAAAAGTCTTGGATCATAAGAAAAATAAAATCACACATAAGAGGGGGTTCGGAAGTAGATGATGGCGTCACCGTAATTGGGAAAATGCTAAGGCTTCTACTTGGGTATCACTTGGTACCATTAACTTAGGCGAATCTTGGGGTATAACGATCATCTATGTTGTTTCACTGATCAATGGAAAAAAGGAATTAAAAGAATCGTATATGAAACAAATCAAATTGAGTTCCCTGCAAACATAAGAAATCTGATACAAAGTGGCAATGGAACAGTAAAGAAAGAAAAAAAACTGCGGCAAAAAATGGAAGAAAACAAAAAGTAAAGAAAAAAAGATAACTAGGGCAAAATAAGGAATATTCTCATTGATAATCTCTTACTGAGAAGGGTAACTACAATATATAGGGTGAGTGGGAGGAGATTCCCTCAGCTGACACTCGATCTGTTTCCCTATTTGGCTATTTGGACCTTTTGTATAAAAGGCAAGAAAAATTACAGGGCCAATGTGTAATTCCTAGAAGTTGTAATTTAAAACATAACTGGACTAAACTAACATATTTAAAACATAGCTTCAACCCTTATTTTTAACTAACTTAACTACCACGTACTACTCAACTAACATGATGTACCATTAGTGCAAGTTGTACCGTATCAGATCCCCGATGTCAAAATCTTCCTCGTCCTTCAGGAAGGAAAGAAGGGAACCTAGTCCTTAGAGAATGATAATCCTCCCAATTGGCTTGTTCAAGTGTTGTTTGCACCCATTGAACGAGAACTTGGGTGACGACCTTGTTTCCCTTTTGCACCAATCTTCTGTCTAGAACTTGTTGAGGTTGAGGGCAGTAGGGACCGAAAATATCAATAACTGGCAGGTGGGAAATCTTCTCAGGTAACTTGTGGCAGAGTTTGAGTTGAGACATATGGAATGTAGGGTGGTAAGGAATTGAAAAGGCAATAAGAGTTTATAGGCCACATTTCCAATTTTTTTCAAAATCTAGAATGGTCCATAGTATTTGGCTGAGAGTTTAGAGAAAATGGGAGCCTGACATAGTGACTTGTCTGTAGGGTTGGATTTTAAGGTACACCCAATTACCTTCCTTGAATTGTCGATCAGACCTGTGCTTGTTTGCTTGGGTAGTCATCTTTTGTTGTGCCCTCTATAGATGATACTTCAGTAGTTGAAACTTGAGTTCTCGAGTGATCATACTTCTATCTACCTCTTCCATTATAAGGTCTCCAACTATGGAAGGTAAATGGAGTGGTGGGGGTTGTCCATACAAGGCTTCATAGGGTGTAGTTTGGATTGAGGAGTGAAATGTGGTATTGTACCTCCACTCAGCAGTAGCCAAATAATATAACCAATCCTTTTGGGAATCAGAACAGAAACATCTGAGATAGGTCTTCAAGCACCTGTTGACAACCTCTGTTTGCCCATCAGATTGAGGATGATATGCCGTAGAAGTGCTGAGTGTGACTCCATGCATAGAGAATAGGTGATGATAGGCTATAATTGCATATTTTAGTCGCTTATTACACTCTAATGTACTGCACTTTAATTGAGTTTGAACTTTAATCGCTAGTGTTTTGCACTAATTGTGTATTTTATGCCTTGTAGGAGTGATTCCGAGCTATGTAGATATTATGGAATGAATTCAAGTAATTTGGAGCTTTGATGTCTGAGTAAAAGCCCAAGGAATTAAGCCGGGATCGTGTTGGGGGATCAACGGATGATAGTTAAGAACAAAATGAAAAATCGAGCAGGCATACAGTGCATTGTCTAGTAAAATGCACATAACCTTTTGCTCAAAAATTCGTTTGAGCTCCACAATAAATCGTTGGAAAGCTATTTGAAAGGGCTACAACTTTCACGTTTTGAATTTTTGCGAATTCCCACTACCGCGCCGCACAGTGCACCGCAGCGTGCACCGCACCTATGCAATTTTCCAATAGTCTGTCAGAAAACAACTCTCTGAACTTCCCCACTGCCACGCCGCATGGCGCGTTGCCCTATGAGGCACGCCTGTGCAAATTTTACAGAGCCAGAGTCCTATTTCGCGCGGGAAAAGGTGTTTCGTCTGGGCCCAACCCTATTTGGTATAAATACATATAAAGACATTATTTTGAGCACGGAGGACATATATTTGATTAATTTTTTTGTTTATTTTTTTATTTTTGATTTGAGAAACATGGCATCATGGAATTTTAATGTTGGTAATTCTACTTTTAATCCTCCTTATTCATATTGTGAAGGAAACCGCCCAGGGCAAAATTATCAAAATATTCCCGAGAGCGAGTTTTGTGCACCAACTCAATCTTCTGTGTGGAATGTGTGTGATATGTGTGGTGGTCAAGATGGTCACTTTCACGGTTGTGCTTATATTTATACCTTCCCCCAACCCCTTACTTTGATGATTCTTCTTTTTCTGATGAAGTTAATCGGAACAAAGAACCTAGGGAAGCTGACTTAAAGAAGATCTAAGATATGCTAAAGTGCCTTTTGGAACAACATAGTAAATTACAACTGCAGATAGAATGGCAAGAGGAAACTATTCACAACTTGAAAGTTCACGCGAGTTAATTGGTTGAAGATTTTAATGCTCAACAAGCCAATATTGTGAATAATATCCAAGAAGAGCGTGAATTAGATACAAAAATTGAGGTGCTAGTGGAGAAAACTAGAGTAGAATACCAACAATCGATCGAACTAGATTTTGAGGATGCCGATGTTGTCGAAGAGATACTAGAGTCAACCAAGGATATTAAGGATACATATTTAGTTGACTCTATTGTCATTAGTGTTAAAAATGTAGACAGTCCCAATATTCATGTAGTTGAGCGCATTGGTCCACACTCCAAGCATTTTTTCACATTGTATTTGGATGATGATATGGAAATGGAGTAGTCCGAGCCACTTAAGGAGTCAAGGAATGAAGAATAAGGTGCTTACATTCTGGAATTCTTCTTGCCAGAAAGTCAGGATTACACACCTCATCTAAAGGCCAAGAAGTGCAGAATATTACATTATTTTATTGGGCCAATCAGATTCGTTCCACCACCCCAAGAGCATGATCATAAAGCAGAATCAAAACTTGGGGTCCAATTCATAAGTTTAAAGTGGAGGCAAAAAGGGATTCGCGTCGTGCCGCGACATTAAATCAAGCGCTTGTTGGGAGGCAACCAACTTTATTACTTTCTTTTATTTATTTATTTATTAATTTTTTTAATTGTATTATTTTTGTAGTGTCGATTTTTGATTTTCTAGGAGCATAAGTTGCAAAGCTATTGGAAGGATGCAACAACAAACCAGATGGTTGGAACTAAATGTGAGGTACCCGCACGAAGGACCAAGCTTGAGAGAAGTCTGAGTACCCCATGAGCTGCTAGTGCTTCAGCCTTTGGCCTACCAGGGAGTTTCTTTTACCCTCGTATTAGTATGGTGTACATTGGGGACAACGCATAATTTTAAGTGTTGGGTGAGGAGATTATTTGGGTGACTTTCTATGCTACTTTAGCTGTGTTAGTTTAATTGAATAATACTTTTTTTTTAAAAAATGATTAGACTTTGCTCGACGATGGATCTATTAGATAATTTTCTTAAGGGATTTAAGTCTAAATAATAAAAGACAAAAAGATTTTCTTTGTAGGTAGTGTAGTAATTCCCTCTTGGTTTTTCTTTGTGCTGCGGTACTTTTCCAAGGATTTTGTTTGAACCGGGTGTAGTTAGTTTTTTTTGTAGAAATAGGAAAACTTGTGTTGTGTTTTGAATTGAAGCAATATCTCTTGACTTTGTTATGCCTTGAGAATAGAGAGTACTTTGGTTGTGACGCTTAGGCTCAGTTTTTGTCTCTTGTAGAAGTACCTTAAATTATATGATCTTAATTTTGCTTAACTGCTTTGTCTAGAGTGTCTTGATGAGTCAAATCCTGAGTGAGTTATGTGTCATGTGTGTGTAAGGTTTTGTGTTAGTCTATGCATTGCATTTGCTGTCTAGAACTTGCCCGCGTGTTTGCAAAGCGAAATAGTAGTTTTGTTCAGTCTTGGAAGAGATATAGGCATTTCTTTGTTGAGCCAGATATATATATTTTACCTGCCTAATTGTTATGTATCGTAGTTAACCCCTTTGAGCCTGTAATCCTAGTTTTTTGGCAACCACATTACAAACCTTACCCAATTGTTTAAATTAACCATCTATTTGAACCTTTTCACATCTCATGAGCACTTGAATTGTGATGAATTATGTAGAAGTTAAAGTGTGGGGTGGTTGGTTTGGCTTTTGAGTGGAACTAACGAGATAGGGAGAAAGGTGCACTATATTAGAAAAAAAAGTAAGAGCCACTTGAATTGAAAAAGAAAAGAAAAAAATAGTTGTATTGCTGTGAAAAAATATTCCTTCATAAGTGGTGACTTTTGATATAATTGTGCTTAAAGAAATATGGAGTTAATATATATTGATGTGAAGGTGGAGTTTTGGTTTAATATAAGTGGGGTTTTAAATGTTAAAATGTATGTATTAAAGTGTTCAGGGAGGTGTAGTCACTCTTATATCTAAATGTATCCTACACGTCCCTCAGCCTATATTACAACCAAATAAAGTCCTACTTGATCCTAGACTAAATGAGATTGATTAGTAGAGTAGTACACTACGGGCAAGCCTATGGTGCATCTTTTGTGGCATATAAATGTTATTTAAGAGAGGGAGTGAATTCTTTCTATCTTGAGTTCCTAATTGTTCTTAAATTTTATTGTGTGTGTGGAACTTTTCTCTTTTGTATTGTGAGGGCACTTGATTCATGAAGAAAAGGTAATTTCAGTGACCTCTATGTTAGAGTAAGTGGGTGAGTTGTGAATAATGCATGGTACTTGTGAGTCAAATCTTGAGGTGAAGATGTTACACTTTTGTGCTTATTCTATTTTAAATATTCTTGGTGTGATGAGTTAGGAAAATTGCTTAAAACGTTCTTGTCTATATAAAGTGTAGTCTGATTGCTCGAGAAGGAGCAATGGTTTAAGTTTGGGGTGTTGATGATAGGCTATAATTACGTATTTTAGTCGCTTATTACATTCTAATGTACTGCACTTTAATTAAGTTTGAACTTTAATCGCTAGTGTTTTGCACTAATTTTGTATTTTATGCCTTCTAGGAGTGATTCCGAGCTATGTAGATATTATAGAATGGATTCAAGTAATTTAGAGCTTTGATGTCTGAGTAAAAACTCAATAAGTTAAGTCAGGGTCGTGTTGGGGGATCAACGGATGATAGTTAAGAACGAAATGAAGAATCGAGCGGGCATACAGTGCATTATCTAGTAAAATACACATAACCTTTTGCTCAAAATTCTGTTTGGGCTCCATAATAAATCGTTGGAAAGCTATTTGAAAGGGCTACAACTTTCACGTTTTGCATTTTCGCAGATTCCCACTACCGCACCGCACCTGTGCAATTTTCCAACAGTCTACTAGAAAATAGCTCTCTGAACTTCCCTAGTGCCGCACCGCATGGTACGTCACCCCATGCGGCGTGCCTGTGCAAATTTTGTAGAGCCAGAGTCCCATTTCGCGCGGGAAAAGGTGTTTCATATGGGCCCTACCCTATTTGGTATAAATACATGTAAAAACTCTATTTTGAGCACGGAGGACATACCTTTGACATTATTTACATCTAAGGAGGCTAAAGAGATAGGATATTGGACATAAGGAGGCAAGAACACACTAGGAGCAAGGCGGAGAATTCTCTTCGAGTTTTTCACTTCCTTCTTCCTATTTTCATTATTGATTATGAATTCTAGTATTGTAGTTATGCATACTATTATGAATAGCTAATTTGTTATCTAGGGTTTTGATGGAACCTGTTGAAGGATGATTTTCTCATTATGTTAATATATATTTGCCGTAGTATTATCTCTATTTATTCAACTATATGCTTATTGTTGTTGATTGAAGGGTCCTCAATTAGCTGTTCCTATTTAGTGTGCATTAATCGGGAGGGAGTGTATATTTAGTTAGTTGTTGAACATCATAACTCCTAACATATATGAGGGATCAATACGAAGGGTTTAAAGGTGGGATTAGGGATAGCGAAACCTTGGGTGCGATCTAAGTGAGCTGCAATTAAAGCTAGCTAGCGTAATTTGGGAGAATATGTCTAGTATATTGTTGTAATTACTCGGGAGAGAGTTACGACAGTCATAGTGCTCATGATCGATAGAGAAAACTTAGACGAATTTATAGAAAACGTAGCGGGAAGAATTCCGACAATTGGGAAAATCATAACTCTAGACCTCCTTAATCTTTTCTCCAACCCTTAGTGTCTTTAGTTATTAATTTACTATTTTAATTTGTTAGTTAATTAGTTAGACACAAGAATCTTATTAATTATAATATAAGAATTGTTCAAGCTTGTTTTCTTAGCAATATTGAACAACTGTAACTAAGCCGTAGTTCTCTGTGGGATTCGACTCCGGACTTGTAAACCGGATTATATTTGCAACGACCGCTTAGTCCTTTTTATAAGGCATAGTTGGGTGTGATCAATAGCTCTTGCCACAGTTTGCTAGTGAATATTGGATTCCTATCACTGACTATATCCTCTAGCATCTCATGTAACTTGCACACATGATCCATGAATAACCTTGCAATATCACTAGTTGAGTATAGGTGTGAGGCACCAATGAAGTGAGCATACTTTGTCAATCTGTCAACAACTACCCAAATTACAAACTTCCCATGGGATTTAGGTAAACCCTCAATTAAATCCATACTAATGCTACTCCAAGCCAGTGAGGGTAATTTGAGAGGTTGAAGCAGACCTAGGTAAGGGGTAGTCTCATACTTGCTTCTTTGGCAAGTATCACATTGCTTAACATGTGTCATGACATCTTCCTTCATACCTTTCCAGTAGAAAAGAGCAGCTATTCTCCTATAAGTATGATCTATACCTGAGTGTCTTCCATTGATGGAACTGTGCCACAATTGGATAATGTCTTTCCTCAATTGGTCATCAGGGCCCACCACTAGCTTCCCATTTCTTCTGAGCTGCTCATGCACAAAAGAGTAACCATTTGTCTCAGTATTCCCAGACTTAAGTTTAGCAATAAGGTCAGGCTCAATGTCTAGAGTCCAACTATGCATAATGAGACTCAACAAATCAGTCTTAACTATGGATAGGGTCAATGCAGCCAATTCTATCAATGGTAATCTTGACAAAGCATCTGCTGCCTTATTCTCTTTTCCTTTCTTGTATTCAATAATGAAGTCATATTGCATGAGCTTAGTTTTCCATTTAAGCCGAGAACCTGTGTGCAACTTCTGTTCCAAGAGAAATTTGAGGGCTTTTTGATCTATTTTCACTCTGAAAGGTCTTCCTGTCAAGTATTGAGCCCACTTGTTCATTGCCATTACTAAATCTAGAAGCTTTTTATCATAGACATACAAGTATTGGTACTGAGGAGATAACCCTTTGCTTAAGTAAGCAATTGGCTGACCATTCTGCATTAGAACAGTCCCAATCCCTAAACTGCATGCATCAGTCTCCACCACTAAAGGAATGAAAAAATCAGGAAGAGTTAGCACATATGCAAACAATGGAAAAATCAGGCAGAGTTAGCACATGTGCAAAAGTAAAGGCCTCTTTCCACTTATTGAAAGCTTCAGTGGCCTTACAAGACCGTTGAAAGTTATCATTCTTGAGTAAATCAGTGAGAGGTTTACTCAAGACTCCATAGCCTTTGATGAATCTTCTATAGTACCCTGCTAATCCTAGGAAACCCCTTAGCTGTTTGAGATTAGCAGGTGTAGGCCAAGCTTGAACAACTTCTATCTTCTTAGGATCAATGGCCACACCTGCAGCAGAGATGTAGTGCCCAAGGTGTTCAATAATGTCAGTGGCAAAAACACATTTGCTCTTATTGGCAAAGAGCTGATGTTGCACCAGTAGTTCACAGGTAGTTTTGAGGTGATGGACATGATCTTCTTAACTTTTACTGAATACCAAGATATCATCAAAGAAGACCAGAATAAATTTTCTCAAAAAAGCCTTAAATATGTGATTCTTCAATCCTTGAAAATTTAAAGGGGGAATTAGTTAGACCAAAGGGCATAACTAGGTATTCATAATATCTAGAGTGGGTTCTGAAGGCTATTTTATGGATGTCTGGTGGGGATATTCTGATCTGATGGTAACCAGCCCTTAGGTCTATCTTGGAATAGATTGTTGAACATCATGACTCATCTAATAGTTCCTCAATAATAGGTCTGGGAAACTTGTCTTTGATGGTCAGTTTGTTTAATGCCCTATAGTCAACACATAACCTCCAAGAGCCATCTTTCTTGCTCACAAGAACCACAGGGGAGACATAGGAACTAGAACTGTATTGGATAATACCTTGACTCAACATTTCCTGTGTCATTTGCTCAATTACATCTTTCCGGATATGTGAGTAACTATAAGGTTTGGAATTCACAGGGATGCTACCCTCTACTAGAGGAATGTGATGGCCAAACACTCCTCTTGAAGGAGGCAACTGCTTAGGTTCTTCAAACAATTCTCTATACCCTTCCAGTAATACTTGTATCTCCATAGGCGCCTCTTTTTCACTTGAAAATGACTCCTTCTCAAAGTCTTTATCATGGCAGACCTTTATCATAAATATTTGAGCAGTTTTGGCTGAGATATTATTGAGTGTTTTAGCCTGCACTGTCTTGAATGAGGGGGGAATTCCCTGCAAGGTGATTGATTTCCCTTAGTATGAAAACTGCATCCACAACTTTGCAAAATTGACTTGAATATCCCCTAACTTTCACAACCACTGTATACCTAACACCACATCACAACTGCCTATAGGAAGTACCAACAAATCATCTGTGAACACCACACCTTGCATCAGCCATATGAATTCCTTGCTACCCTTAACTGATTGAAGCACCCTTCCATTAGCAACTGAAATATCCTGTGGGTCCATTTGGTACACCTTGCACCCAAGCCTTTTGGCTGTTTGTTCATTGATAAAGTTATGAGTTGATCCACTATCAATCAAAACATTGATTGGCTTTTGTTCAGTGAAGCCCTGAATCCTTAAAGTTTTTTATCCCTTGGAGCCATTCATAGCTTCCAAGGATATCTCACAATTTTCAATAGACTCTTGCTCTTTTTCTTGTTCTTCAGTGAAATCCTCAGGTTCTGGTTCTTCTGTAAGGGACGCTGGTTCCTCCTCAAGCTCTAGAGAATACAATTGCCTCTTTGCCTTGCATTTGTGACCTGGTGCAAATTTCTCATCACAAAAAAAACATATCACATTTGACCTCTTCTCATCCATCTCTACTGGAGTTAGCCTTTTTCTCCTGTTATTGTTAAAAATAGCAGGCACTGGCTTCTTATAAGGAGCCTGATTCCCCTTAAACATATTACTGTTCCCTTGGCTAGTAAGTGGTTTGGGTACATTTGAAGCAGAAATGGTGCCCTTGATTGCCTTGCACTGAGCATCAAAACTGTCTTCTTGCAACCTAGCCAGATAGTAGGCTTGTGGAAGGCTTGTGGGGTTGCCTACCTTAATTGTATTGCTGACCTCAGGTTTTAAATTATTCAGGAAGATGCTAATAGCATGTTTTATAGAGAGGTTGATCCTTGTCATCACACTCACAAAGGCCTTCTAGTAGTCCTTTACAGAACCTGTGTGTTTGATGTTCATCAACTCTGTCATGGGATCTGAGTATTCAGCTCCAAAACTATCACAAAGAGTCCACAAATTAAATAGTCATCCCAAGTGGGCAAAGGCATTTGACCCCTACTTCTCATATATCCCAAATGCCATTGTAAGGCATCTCCTTTAAAGTGTAAGGACACTAGTTTCATTTTTTGTTAAATGATCACTTCCGCATCAGCAAAAAATTTCTCTACCTTATACAACCATGTTCTTAAATCCTCTCCATCAAACTTAGGAAAGTTGACCTTAGTGTATTTGGTATATTGTATGTTGGGTAGGGGTACAGTGTGGTTGTTCTGTGTTTGTGGTTGGTTAGGTGTACTGGTGTTATACTGATACTGAGGGAGAGTTGGCATATATGGGGTTTGATGATATAAATGAGGAGGAATGTGGCTAGTTTGAGTGTAATAGGAAGGGGAAAACTGTGTATTTTGGGTGTAGGCAGGATAAAGGGGTATCACTCATGTATGAGAGCCTTGATTGAAACCAATTTTAGGTTGGTATGCTCTCCCATTAGGAGGTGGAGTTGGGAGATTTATGGGTTGTAGTGGAGTGGATCTGGGGTGAGGAGAAGGCATATTTGGAAACACATAAAGTGGAGGAGGTTGTATAGGAGGGTTACTTACCATGACTGAACGAGTTGGGTGTGCTGGTAATTAAGGATGAGCTCCAGTAGTTGAATGGGAGCAGAATTAGTACCACTTATTAGGGAGTTACTAACAGTTGGTCTGGGACTTAGAGTGAGTGCATTAACAGAGGAGGTAAGGGTACCCATAGGTGCAAGGTTCATGTTACTGGTGCTTTGTGTTGCTAGATCCCTAAAGTCAAAAGGTCGATCACTAGGGGAATAGATCTCACCGTCTACCTGTGGTATCTTCTTGTCCCTTTCAGATTGTTTACCCCCATGAATCACCTTATTAAAGATCTCTCTCAGCTCGTTCAAGGACTCATCCTGCTACTTGTTACTCTGTTCCTGAACAGCTTCCAGCTGCTCTTGTCGAGCTGAAAAATTGGACATCTCAGCAAAAATCTTGTGTAACATACTCGTGACTTCACTCATATCACCCGTCATAGCCACAGAGCCAAGAACGTAGCTCTGATACCACTAATACAAAGTGGTAATGGAACAGTAAAGAAGAAGAAAAAGTTGCGACAAAAAATGGAAGAAAACAGAGAGTAAAGAAGAAAAGATAACTAGGGAAAAATAAGGAATATTCTCATTGATAATCTCTTACTGAGAAGGTTAATTACAATATATAGGGTGAGTGGGAGGAGATTCCCTCAGTTGAGACCCGATCCCTTCCCTATTTGGCTATTAGGACCTTTTATATAAAAGACAAGAAAAATTACAGGGCCAATGTGTAATTCCTAGAAGTTGTAATTTAAAACTTAACTGGACTAAACTAACATATTTAAAACTTAGCTTCAACCCTTATTTTTAACTAACTTAACTACCACGTACTACTCAACTAGCACGATGTACCATTAGCGCAAGCTGTACCGTATCAAAATCAAAAAGGAATGGGAGGGGAGAGTGCTTGGCACTAGCAGCAGCAGTGAACGGAGAAGCCAACAAAGGGGGAAAGAAAAGTTGACGCAATGTTTTAAATCAGATTATCAATTGAGAAATCTCAACTGCTTATTGATAATTAGTATTTCATTGTGTATAATAAGTTACTACTCATTTGGATACTAGAATAACAATGAAAAAAAATATAGAATAGAAAAAGTAACAAACTAATCGTTTTGGATCAGAATTATATTCCAAATTGTTTGGGTGTAACCGCAAAGATGCTAAATTCATATGTTGTATTCTTGTAAAACTAATATGAAGAGGTAGACAAGTAAACCTATTGTTTACTATTTCTTGCAAGTTCCTAGTATACTTAGCAGAAGCTGAAAGATATTGAGAATAGAAACGTGAATTTGCGATAGATATTTATTTAGAGATATGGATTATGGAGTTGATGGGAGGTAACACTAGATATTTGTTAATTTATAGGTTTCACACAGTTTGAGAATTTGGATTGATAAGAAGTCGAGCTTTGATTAGTTTGCATCGAGAGATGGAGGCAATCAAATGCCGTTTGGTTGATGTTTTGGATGTCGCAAGGTTGAGGTACATGTCGTTAGTGAGGTAAGTGAGACTTTAAGCTTTGATGCTTGCTTTTTAAAAATCGGTTTTGAAAATATATTTTTCTCTGCCTGGTCCGTGTATTGGAAAATGCGTGCTCTTGGCAGAATTGGTGGTCTTAGACTAGCCGTAAATATATTATTTTATGAAAAATATAAAAAAATTTATTTTATAAGCTGTTTGTTGGTGTGATACGGCTGTGAGCCATAATGTTGAGTTTGATTTGTTTGATACTGCTGTGAGCTCTGGTGTTGAGTTTGATAGTTTGATATGGTTGTGAGCCATGATGTTGGGCATTGTATATGTCTCTGTACATCATCCGAGCATTGTGTATGCTTCTTGATATATATTTGGGGCATTGTGTATGCTTCAGTGAGCATTGTGTATGCTTCGTTATATATTTGAGGCATTGTGGTGCCATTGTTGATTCGTAAAGGTATCAGTTAATTTCTTTCACTGCAATTATAATAAGTCCATAGTATGTACTGTATGTGTACTCTTGTTGGTTAATTCTTATTAACTCTGTTGATACATATATATTAAGTTAATATATAATCATCGTATTTATTATGTCGTTCTTGTTGTGGCGTATTTGTATTTTCTAACACTTGTTTCATAGCTATTCAAAATGGCGGGTCAAGGATCTTATTGGGTTATATTTATGTATAACTCCTTACCTGCATCTCTATGCAGATACCGTTGCGGGAACTGACGAGTTCGTTTGAGTGGATCCTATTGCTGAGGTGAGCTACCGCATCATTCGTGGAAGCTTTCGTTTCAGTTTTATGTAGTTCGTGTTAGTTAATTTCCTTTTCCTTGGGGTTGTTCATACCCGCTAGTTAAACTCATATTACTCTGTTAGATGTTCCATGGTCTTCGAGTGGGATTTGGGCTAGAGTTTTATAATTGAGTGATTGTTGGTTTTTCCCCTATCAATTGACTAAGGTATTGATTGATAACTATTTCGTCTTTAATTATTAATAATACTTTAAGACCTGCACTTACTTTTCTCTTAGTGTTTGTTTAAATTGTTAAATGTATGAGAAACGGGTTCGCCTGGCAGGTAGTGTTAGCTGGAGCCAATCACATCTAAGGAGTAGTTTAGGATGTGACATGAGCTCACTATTTTCCAAGGCACATGTTCTTATTGTGGTTAGCAAGCCAGAAGAGGTTATTAACAAAGGCTGAGTAGACTACAGATTCAAACAAACTGCACTATGTGTGAGTTATGCGATGATTCAAAAGAAGAAACATGTTGCTTCCAAATGCACACGCAAGTATACGTGGTCAAACAAATAATATAATGATAAGTAGGGTGTCGAACTCACAGAGACTCACATTAACCACCTACTAATTTCACTAAAATTATTATTCAATCGAGTCAATTAGAGTTCAATAGTGTGATAATAACTAAGCAATGAATGTAATAATTAACTAATTAATCAAGCAGAAAATAATAGTTGAGAATTCATTAGAGATGAATATTCTAGGGTTGTGATCGATTTACCAATCTTATTGTGCTCTAATTAACTTCCCCTTCTTATAATTCACTCATAGTTGATAATTAATCGAGTAATTGCTCTCCTAACATTCTCTCGAATTACTACTCGCATATTTAAAATAGATTAACGCCTATATTCCAATGAAATCAATCTATTAAGAACGCCTTAAGATTACGATATTCAATTAAGCATGGTGATTAGATATATTCCTATCCTAGCCACAATCCCCTCCCCCCAATCCAGAGTTAAGATCATGACCTATTGAATTCTTCTCTAATCTAGATGTAGCTTTCCCAAGCATAGCATAGATAGTAAATAGAACCTAACTGTTGGCCAGACAATTAAGCAATTAAACACAAAATTTAAGAAACAACCATATATTAGCGAATTATAATCAAGGTAAAGTTAACTTCGAACAACAATATTCATGGTTAAACCACAACTCCGAAACTTATGGGTTTTAGCCACTCATGGTAAAGTTAAATAATTTTACAAGTATTGAATAGTTAAAAATACTAAGAAAAATGAAGAAAACATAGAATCCTTGCTCCCAAGTGTTCTGTGTATCTTTTCCTCTCAAAGTGGAATATCCCCCTTCAAAATAGGTTTAAACTTCTTTTTATACGAGTTGGGGGTGTGTAGGACCAAAAAAAACTTAGTCACCAAAGTGGGAAAACACCCTGTCACCCAGCGTCCAGGGCAGCACGTCACACTGGCGCTGGGCTGTTGGCCAACGAAATCGCGTCTGCCTTCTGCGCCCCATGTAGCCTGCCGCGCTGTCCTGGGCGCTAGACTGTGCCATTTTCTTTTGTTGTTCTCTTTTTGCTTCAATTCGTGTACTTTTGTCTCATGTTGCTCCTGGGTCACTCCAACACATAAAAATATCACGAGTTAGCATAACTCATTACGTTACACATCCAATTTTCACAAAATATGAGTAAAATACGAGGCCATATACATATAAATATACATACTTTAAGCCAAATATTAACATCTCACACTTAGACTTTTGCTCACCCTTGAGCAATGAAACTCTCAATAATACCCCAACAACTTACACGTCAACTATGGAGGAGCAATTCAATATTTTTCAATCATGCACTCTACCTTTGGCTATGGTCGATATCGGCAATCAAGCATGAGCATACCAAATTCACATTCTTCCCCTTTTAATCATGCCCAAGTATAAGCATTTCAATTCAACCAACTCAAATAACCTACTCATAACCACCCTACCTCAATAGCCTACTCGTTACCACTAAGCACCCTCAACTCGCACACTCGCCTACCAAGAGAAGTTAACAATATTTACTAATCCGTCATGAGACCATGTATCCTTACCAACAAACAAGAGAGTGAATCTTTAAATAGTCCACACATTCAAGAATAACTTGGACAATTTAAGGACATCACACAATTGAACAATAGTCACTCACTCTCACAAAGAAATTCATGTACATCCCGTGGTCGTACCATAAGCTTGCCCATAATATACATCTCTACTGATATAAACTAGCCAAGTCAAGGATCAATTAGGTCTCTCCGGGTTGTAATGTCGGCTAGGGGAAGGGTAGGATACATTTACAATAGTACTATAATACACTACACTCAAATCGAGCATACATTCTTCTCAACTAATTCACTTTGCCACAAACCATACACAATATAAACCTTTTTCAATTAAGCACTTCTACAACCGCACTAGCACTAGCTCGAATTTGTAAGAATATGAGGTGTTTTCTTTTCCTTTCTGAATATCAACATTATTTATATTTCTTTCCGTGCATTTTTTCCTTTTTCTCTCTTCTTTCTTTTTCCTTTTTTATACACACTCCTTACATTAAGTTTCAATGGATATTGGCCTTTTTATAACTTTAGTGCACCTTGTAGACCCTTCCATAGTTCCACTCAAAAGATAATTCTCAATCTCTCATCTTGCTTCTTTTAGCGACTATGTAAAGATCTGACCGGTTGTTTCAAGATTTAGCACATCCTTCAGAGGTTTGAGGTTTTGGGTAGCTTCACTTCATGTTTTAGGACTTGTAAGTGTGGTCGGAGTTGAATTTCAGAAAGTTCAGAATTGTTTTGGAAGGAAAATTCTAAATTCAGAAGCTTTAAATTGGAAGAGTTGACTAAGGTTTGACTTTTGAGAAGATGACCTCTAAATCGGGATTCGAAGGTTCTAATAGGTTTGTATGATGATTCTAGACTTGGGTGTATGTTCGGGTTGAGTATCGGGTCGTCCGGGAGCATTTTGGTGCTTATTGTGGAAAGTTGGCATTTTGAAGGTTTTAAAATTTCCTAAGTGTGGTTTGAGGTGGACTTTGGTGTTATTGATTTATTTTTGGAGTTCCGAAACTTGGAGTAGATTTGTATCGTAATTTGTGAATTGTGCGTAAAGTTTGGCATCATTCAGAAATGTTTAAGCATGAATAGGATGCGTTCATCGAAGTTTGAAAGTTTAAAGTAAGGTTTCGATCATCGATTCGTAGTTTTGATATTGTTTTGTGTGATTTGTTGCCTCGAGCAGGTTTGTATCATGTTTTGGTACTTGTTGATATGATTGGACGGGATCCCGGAGGCCTCAGGTGTGTTTTGGGATTGGTTTGGGTCATTTCCCCATGTTTTGCTACTGCTGATGCTGGTTCTGGTGTTGTTAACGCATGGTTGTTATCGCATTCGCAAAGAAGGAGTTTGGGCTGCTGGATTTTTGTTCATCACAAACGTGACACAAGGGTCGTGAACATGGAAGGGAACCTGGAGCAGCCTATGCGAACACGACATAGATGTCGCGAACACTATGAAGGAAGGGGAGCTGGGGGCCTGAAAGTGTTAAGCTTTCGTGAACGCAGTTGTGTGACCACGAATGCGAAGCATCAGGACCTGGAGGCATTGCAAACCCGACGCAGGTGACAAGAACGCGAACGTGAAGAGGAACTTTGGGGGGCAGTGATTTTTGGCCTTCGCAATCGCGAAGAGGAAGGGCCTGGGCAGACTCTAATTTACTTCAGGTTTTGGCTCATTTCTTCCATTTCTCTCTTGGTTTGAGCGATTTTTGGAGAGCTTCAAGGGGAGATTTTCATCATCTATTGCAAGATAAGTAATTTCCACGTATTATAAGTTAATTACATGGATTCTATAAGGAATTAACATGGAAATTTGTTGAAAGTTTTGGGAATTGAAAGAAAAACCTAGAAATTATATTTTTGGATTTTAGCCACGAAATTTGACATAGAATTTGTAATAAATTATATATTTAAGTTCGTGATGTTATGGGTAAAGTTTATCTTCAAATATTTTTGGGATCTGGGCACGTGGGACCGAAGGTTGACTTTATTAACTTTTTGAGCGGAGTTGAGAATTGTTATAAATTGATTAATTATAAGTATTAGAGTATATTTTTACTTATTTTTCCATTGTTTGACTAGTTTTGGAGCGATGAGCATCGTTTGAGGTGTTAGAGAAGCGTTGGAGCCGGTTATGAAACTTCAGAGCGAGGTAAGTCTCCTGTCTAATATTGTGAGGGGGAAACTACCCCCTAGGTGATGTAATTATTATGTACTACTAGTTGTGGGTGCTATGTATGCACGAGGTGACAAGAGTCCGTACATAGCTAAAGTATGTTTATGTCCACGTAGACTTAGGACTTTATCATGAAATATTTGAATTATTTGAACTCATTCTGCTGGCTTAAATAATTGAATTTATATTTAAAATTGATTTAGATATATATATACACACACACACACATTAGGCCGAGCTTATTCACCTTAAGTTGTTGGCAAGTTAATTGAGAAATGGTAAAGGTTATATTCACTTTGTGCTCTTGTACTATATTGTAAGCATATGTATCGAAATTCGATAATTTCCTTCCTTTCTTGTGGAGCAGGACGAATGCCTTAGTAGTATAATAGATGTATCTATTATTCGTGCTGCTCGACCCTTGGCAGTGTACACATTATTCTGGATCGGGTCGTACGACCCCGGCATAATCGTGCATTATATCGCGAGCAGTCAGAATGTTCAGGAGATTATCCTTCTACTAATGCCGACACTTTATATAGTATTTCCTTATCCGTTTGATACTGGCACTTGATATATTTGAGCTGTTGAGATAGAATACGAGACTGAGAAATGTATATCTTTAAAAGAAATTTTTGGAAGACTGTGTAACTAACAGCTTTACCCCACTATTACTGTTGTGCTTCATATCTGTTTAGGATTTAGCATACTACTTTATTGGACCTCTAGTAAGTGTCAATATCGACCCCTCATTACTACTTCTCCGGGGTTAGGGTAGATACTTACTGGGTATGCATTGATTTACGTACTCATGCTACACTTCTGCACTTATTGGTGTAGGTTTATATTTGTAGTGGTCTTTTGGGCGCAGAGACGCAATTATTGCAGGGACTTTACGGTGAGCTGCATTCTATATTACGATCCACAATATACAGAGTCTCCATCAGCATTATTTACATTCTCATGTCTAACTTTTATTCCATACAGATGTTGTATTTTATTATATTTCCTAGTTGATGCTCATGCACTTGTGACACCGAGTTTTGGGGGTTCATAGTAGATGTTTAGTACGGTAGTTCACGTAATTATTATCATTTCACCCTGAAACTTTTATTTTATATTATTTAATTAATGGGAATTATGATTTCAAAAGTAATAAAATGAGTAATTAAGTTGATCAATCACCGTTCCATCACGATCTATAATGGATTATGGGTCATGACAGACTAAGTGCCTTTGAAGGTAAAAGTTCAACAAGTTTAGGTTAAGAACAAAAATAGGGATACGACTTGCAATGTGGGGGCCAAGGAAAAGGTCTACAGGTTCAAAGGGGCTAACAACAGAAATTTTTTATTTGTAAGTGACAAGCACATCTATGATAGGGGTGCTTATCGGGTGGATCGGGCAGATAATTACGTTTAACAGTTCGGCTTATTGGTTATCGGATTATAAATATAGTCATATGCTAGCCATCCAATAAGACTATGAGGGAATTAATATTGAATTAATGATTATCGGGTGGTTATCAGGCGGTTTATCGGCTAAATCAAATAGAATTTTTTTGAACATCCCTCGTCTTGTGAATATCAAGCGGCCAAACCTGATAAAGTGACTCGACTATAAGTTTCATCCTTTTGTTAGTTTACGAGGCTTGTTAATATCTATTGCTACATGATAGAATCTATTAACACTTTGTAGTTTGTACTACACTTATTATAAGTATTTCTTTTGGTTACATAGCTATCCTCTTTCATATCAAAAAAGGAAAAGATTGAAAACATGTCAAACTAACTGAAAACTTATATACAATCGGAATCCCATACACCTTCAAAACTTGACTGAAAACTTGAAGGTATTTATAGATTTATTTTTTGATAATACTCCTATAACTTCTATTGATCCCATATAAAAGTGTAAATATAAAAATTCTTAAAGGGTTAACGGTTTATCCAATAAATTTTTTTAGTGATTCCCTCAAATTATTAAGCCGTTAATTTATAAAATCTCAATCCGTTCACCAACCATTACCCCAATAAACCGATACCGATAAGCCAATAAGTTATCTGTTCGGTTATGTTAACGGTTACGGTTCGATCTTTAATAGCCCAAATCTATGATCAAGTAAAGAACTGCCTACATCATCTTTTAGACTAGCACACCTTAATAATTTTACTTTGATTAACATACAGGGCAAGTTCTAGACTACACAAGATAGCACATAATATCACAAATCCTTACACACTCATTGAAAATGACTCAATCTTGATGGTTCTGTCCAACTCTCAATTCAAGCAAGCATATATAGTTGAGAATTTTAAGAAATAATGCACTAGGTGACATACAAGTCAAACAACTGAGAAAAGGTGTCACAAATCATGTTATTTATTTTACTTAGGCATCACAATTCAACTCAAATACAACAGGAAGACAAAGCGCATGCTATAGCCTAATGTGTCAGCACCAAACATCTTAACGGGTATCTAGAGCAACTCGGTTTTCTTTCTATCCTACTCCTAAAAGGATAAAACCAAAATACCCAGTTCAAACTCCATCAAGCTTTATCAATTTTTTTTCAATAATTATCTACTACTCTATACTAGACTACTACTTACTACGGGTTAAAAAATGAGAAATATTTTTATACACTTACATTTATAAAGTAATTCCCCCACCCCTTACTTATGATATGCATAGTCCCCGATGCATATAAAAAATTATAACAAAGGTAAGGTGGGAGAAAAACTTCCTGCTACTCGGATCCATTCAGGTCATACTCTGAACCATTATTATTAGAACGCCCACCGGCTGAAGCTCCGAGCTCATCATCATCATCTTCTCCCAGGCGTACCAAAGTCATTGGCCCTGTGACCTCAACATCTACATCACCCTCATCATCTGATCCCTTGTTGGTGTTCTCATCTTTCGATGGTCGAATCTAACTGCCAGGCGCAATCCCCAATATTTCTTTCGAAGAACTACACAAATCATTGCACAACAGCATCCGCTCCTCATCAGCCACTCCCATCAGGCTCACCATCAAGTTCAGTGAACCATAAATATATTTGTTGAAATTTTCCTCTTGCTCATTTCTTGCAACGGGGCTTAGATTGGCAGTGATATCCAGCAATGAAGTGATGTCCATCAATGCCTTCGGGGCTTCCACCGTATCATCATATCTGGGTACTCAAGTACCTCACGAGATATCATATACTGTGACAGTAGGTTACCATAAAAATACATCTTTATCTTCCGCCAAAACCGTGTGCGGGACATCTCCCCCAATATGATATAACCAACATTGACTGGCCTCCCAATCATCACGAAAAAATCAAGCACACCCGAGAAAGGGTGCATCCAGTGTTATGCTCCACCGGCATCAATCTAGCTTACACAAAATTTTGCCGCACCTTGGCAGACCTGTTGAAGTCAATTCGGAGAAGCTCATTGTGGGTATCACTCTTTGTGTTTTTCCACTTAGCATTGTAATATGCACACCAAAGAGTGTGACGTATAGCAGTGTAGCTCGGGCACTTCACAAACTTTGCTATAATCCTAGGGTTGGGACAGTCAACCCCTGAGAAGTTGCATAAAGATTCCCGGTCAAATTTCACTTCCTTTCCTCCTACCCAGGACATGCGTATGTGCTCGTTCTAGTTTGCATATAACTCCTTGAACATGCTCAAGGTGGAATGTCTCGGACATTCGAGCAATTTCTCCATCTTAAAACTCTTCAATTTTTCTAGCACATCAGGGAAGTTCCTGTCCAAAGTGGTCACATTGATCCCCATTTTAGACATATATCGCCCATATGGCTCGAATTGTGATACCATTAGATAGCATCCTCACTAACTAACTTCAATTTGGGCTGTGGCTCTAGGGTTACATTTCCAGACCCTTTAGCAACTTGCTTTCCTTTGGCTTGACGAGACGACCCTATAAGCACGTGATTTTTGACCCTCCCCGAGAATTTTCACATTTTTAGCATGAATATGTGAAATTGGGTCCAATAGAGCTATTTTAACTATTTTTACTTTATTTCGTTGCAAAAGAAAATTTCAAAAATATATATATAAATTTTAGTTTATGTATCTCTCATAAACTTGAAAAATACAAAAAATTGTACTTTATTTTGGTACTTTATATAAATTCGAAAATTACAAAAAAAATATAGTTCTATTAATGTTTGCAGTCATTATAATTTTGAAAAAATACAAAAATATTACTTCATATTTTTACCTTTATTAAAGAACGAAAATTACAAAAAAAAAGTAGTTTTATTAATATCCTATAGTCATTTTAACTTTGAAAAATACAAAAAAAATATTACCTCATATTTTATCTTAATATTTAAAACGAAAATTACAAAAATAGTTTTATTAATATTTTGTAGCTACTTTAAATCTTGAAAAAATATTTAAAAAATATATAGTTTTGTTTGAATACTAGTCTTATTTTTGTAGTTATTTTGCTTACATAGGACTAGTTAAGCAACGTTTTCCTATTTCTCGGGTCCGGGCAAAAGAATAATATTTGGGTTTAAACTACCCATTTTTAGGCCTAATTTTCGGACCTAGCCCGTAATAATCCGAGCCCACCACGCATGGGGACACAAGTCTTGGACCCCTACACACGTGGGGCCCAATTTTTTGAACAAGACGCAAAAATGCACGGGGGACAAGGGCAAAGGGGAGGGGAAATTTTAAAAGGAAAAGAAAGATTTTGAAAGGAGTGGAGCGGACAGAAGGTGAGGGAAAAGAGGAGTGAAAAATTTTTTAAAGCAAAAGTTTTTGAAAAGGGGAATGGCACGTGAAAAGTAGGAAAAAGAATTTAAAAAAAAAAGCAAGAAATTTTTGTTGAAAAAGGGGAGAAGACTTTCACTTTAGGGGGGGACCAACGAAAAGGACTTTGGGGACTTTTTTTTGGAAAATTCTGAAGAGGTTACTGTTCATCTTCTTCTTTCTCTTTGAAAGAAGTAGCAAGGAAAAAACCTACTGCTCCATGAACGGACCACCCTCCTCCTCCATCACCACCATCAACAAACCACCATTGTTACCGACCCCACGTCCAAACCCTACTGTCGCAGCGAGGACTACCAGCCAACCACTGCTCGTCTCACCACCGCCCAAAGACCATCGCCCAAACACCATTAATGACCTCGCGACCACCACAAAACCATCACCAAACACCACCCCGTCATCCTCCTCAACGCCTAACAAACCCTACTGCAAAACCAACAAAAACGGGACCAAACGAGTTCCCTCCATCCCTTCCGACACCCTCACGGACCAACTCCTCCATCGCCCATAACCACCACTGTCCAAACGAACGCCGGAAAACACGACAAGTCAGTCCCTCACCCCGTCGTAACTAAAACCAGTCGCGACAGTGACGACCATCGCCTTCCTCCTCCTTGAATCCGCCATTGTTGCCGTTGCGAGCTCCCTCCGTCGACCACTGCCTCCCGTCACCACCCAACACCACGACCAACAGTTTCCCCCCGTCGTCAACCTCCAGAACCAGTCCGCCATTTTCAGTCCAACGTCGTCAACCTCCAAGCAGTCGTAGCTGCGGTTCGCGAGCAGTTGTGGGTTGCCGCGATCCCGCCTTGCCGAGTTTTCTGTTTTCCGTCGAGGTCGACTTTGGTTCGTCGAGGTCCGGTACGTCGAGATGCTGTCCGAGGTTCCGTCGTTATTCTTCGTTCAGAGAGGTCCGGCTTGAGTTCCGTCGGAATCGTGTTTGTCGTTCTGAGTTTGTCGAGGTGCAAAGGTTAGTAAACCTCGATGTATTAGATAAACAAACTTTACGTTGAATGTTTGAGATGCAATATAAAAATTGGTATGGAAATTTTCTGCCTATGTTTCATTGTCTGCATTTTTGTTCATTTTCATGTTATGTTATTCTTGTTTATTTGATGTCGTTTAATTAAGTTGGACTAGTCGTACTATGACATAAGTTTGACATTAATCTGTTCGTCCTTTCCTTCGGTTAGGTCATTCGGAAAAATAGTATTAGCATATGCTGTTACTACTAGCGAAACACTCATTCACTAAACTCCTTTTATTAAACTTCTAACAAGTCATGGGATTTTAGTTGTAAAGAGGCCATAAGTTTTAGTATTGTTAAAGACATAAAAATAGCATCCTTTTAAAAAAATAAAAATAAAAAAAATACTAATAATAATAATAATAAAGAATAAAATGAGACGAGCCTCGCCGAATAAAAGGGACAAATTGCGGGGCCCTCACAGCATATATATTAAAAATACTTAGAATTCGGGACATGCCGTTTAGCAAATTTTACGGCCTTCCCCAAAACAACCATACGTTAGTTGCTTTAGGCGTGCCTTAAATAATTTATTTTTCTTAATTCGGGTGCACATTTATGTGACCCAAATCCAAATCTCAACCGAGTCGAGATATATCAATAACCACGGGTGCATTGATGTAACGTGGTTCGAGATATGTTTTCACGACGTTGCAAGTCCTATAAAAATAACAGTGAATGATAAAAGCGGTTAAAAGATAAAATTGGCATATAAGTTCATACTTGTATAAAATCAGATAATCAAGCCGAATATAACAATTGAGCGACCGTGCTAGAACCACGGAACTCAGGAATGCCTAACACCTTCTCCCGGGTTAACAGAATTCCTTATCCGGATTTCTGGTACGCAGACCATAATATAGAGTCATTCTTTTCCTCGATTCGGGATTAAAATTGGTGACTTGGGACACCCTAAATATCCCAAGTGGTGACTCTGAAATAAATAAACCAATCCCGTTTCGATTGTCCTTTAATTGGAAAAAACTCCCCTGCGCCCCCTCGGGCTCGGAAAAAGGAGGTGTGACAGCTCTGGCGACTCTGCTGGGGATTGACCCAGAACCACTGGTTCAGGGTTAGAAATTCGAGCTTAGATAAATTGTTATATTTGGTTTTATCTGATTTTTACATGTTTGAGCCTAATGTGCTAAATGCTGCTTTTACCGCTTTGATATTATTTGAACTGTATATAAACTGTGCCGAAACCTTTCTCTTCTTACCTCCGGGGATGTGCTTACTGGTTGAGACTCCCTATTCTGTTAGTGTCATACCCTAAATAAAAGAGGCTCGGAAAGTTTCTAAGCCGGCTGGCCTTTTGGTTCCCGGAAAGGAGCTCCTTCCTCAGCTCGAGTTGTCCGCTCGGGTACACTGTCTAGAACACCGACCCAGGTTTTTGAACCTAGTATAACAAAGCCACATGTCGGATCCCTAGTAGGAACGTTTATTTGCATCATGTGCATTTGACTTAGGGGACTCAACACATGGGTTGGGTCCGTCTATGACAAGCAACCTGAAAATAATAGACCATCTTATGGCATCCTATGTGCTACATGTTATATTCAGTCAAGGGCGAATGGGTCATTTGGTCATTTCCAGCATGATGTTATTTTAATCAAAGCATGAAGAACATTTGTGGAATCCAAGAAGCCTTGGAATTCCCTATGTCCCCCACGCTTGCTTTTTGGGAAAGCACATGGGGAACATTCTTGGAATCCAAGAAGTCTTGGAATTCCCATATGTCCCCCACGCTTCATATGTTGGGAAAAGCGCATAGGGAGCATTTGCGGAATCCAAGAAGTCTTGGAAATCATTATGTCTCTCATGCCACATTTTTGAAAGAAATAACAAATATAAAAAAATAAAATTACAAATAAAACAAAGCATGAAAATTCAAATTTTTTGCATGTTTTCATTATTTTCCACAGATTAAAAAAAAAGAGATTAAAAAAAAATCGTGAAAAAGAGGAGAAAAATGACAGTGTAGAGATATAACTACTTATTTTTAGAGAAAAATCAATGTCCGAGTAGTATCGAAACTCTGCTGAAATTTTGAGAAAATGAAAAATGTCTTGTTAGTTTGTTATATTAAAAGCAAAGGAAAAATAAAAAAATCATCATTGTTCTGTCTGGTTTTTTTTAAATATTAAAGAAAATAGTTTGTTTTGCCATTAAATGAAAATGAAAAAGAGTTTGTTTTTAAAAAAAAAAAAAAAGTTTTATTTTGTTTGTCTATGAAAATGCCAGAAATAAAAATAAAAAGAGTCCGGCGTTGAATGTGATTTTATTATTTGTTCCAAAAATAAGTATATATAATCCAAAAAAAATTTCAAAAGAAAGTTCAAAATTCAAAAAAGATAAAATAGAAAAACAAATCCGAAAATATTTTGATTCTTTTTTCGAAATTGAAAAGAAATTCAAAATTCAAAAAAAAACATTTTGAGAAGCATTTCTTTTATTAAAAGCAAAATTCCGAAAAATATTTTCTTCTTCTTCTCTAGAATAAAGAAAAAAGAGCAAATGAAAATTCAAAAAATATATCTTAGAAGTGTTTCTTTCAAAAAAAATCAATCAAAAATCCAAAAAAAATATACTTCATTTCTTCTTTTAAAGTAGTTCTTTTGCCCGAACTACGCGTGTTTGATTCTCACCGGATGTGAGATACGTAGGCAACCCTCATCGGGTCCAACCCCACCTTTTGCTAAAAAAGCCAAAAACAAATATAAAATAAAAAATAAAAAAAATGTGTCAAAGATTTTTAATTTTGTCGTAAATAAGTCTAGTGATGTAACTTTCCCCTTTTTACAAAAAAAAAATAGCAAAAACAAATATGTCAAATTTTAGGAGTCATAAATAAGCCAGGTGATTCTGCTTTGTCATAAATAGCCAAATGTTCCCGAAAGGGACGCCGGAAGGCTGACTTTGCATAAACAGCCACCTTTGGGTCATGTTTAGGATTTTGGTCCAGTTGACCCACACAGCCTTAAAAAAGCTTCGTCCCCGAGACGCTGAAGGGCCGTGTTTTGCAACACCAAGTTTTATCATAATTTGAAAAAAAAAACAAAGAGTCGACGGTCAAGTGAATACCGTTCAAAATTTGTCATAATAAGCCGAGCCAGCTTCGGCCGCGTCTTAAACCGTTCTTGCCGAAATAGCCTTAGAGTATCTTTCAGTTGTCGAAAGGTTATTTTCGTAAAAGAATGGACAAGTTTGTAAAGTGTCAAAATAATCCTCCCCGGCCTCAAAATTCATGTGAAATTTGGAAGGGGCCACATTTGCAAAAATAACCATTTGGTTGCATTTGTCGAACAGAGAAAGGGAGCTGGAATTTTGTTTTTTTTGCCAATCTTTTGATTAGAACATGCAGTTTGTTTGATTTTCAAGTTGCGGGTCATCTTTAAATCCTTGAAACCCAGTTTGTTCTAATATGAAAATTGAAAAATGTTTACTGTTGTTTATCTTTTATTGGCACGAACTACGCAAGGTCTGATTCATGCGGGGTCATGATACGTAGGCAATCTCCATAAGATTCGACCACAACAAGAAATGAAAAAGAGAATGAAAAAGAAGGAAAAAGCGAAAGAAAAAATTTTTGAAAAAAAGAAAGAAAAACATCGAAAAAAAGGAAAAGAAAAACAAAGGTAAATAAATAAATAAATAAATAAATAAATATATATATATGTATATTGATAATAATAAGGACCGACTGAGTCCATTCTAACATATTTGGTTTTGAATTGTGAAGAAAATTGAGGTGGTTGGTTTGTGCCTCAAAGAAAAATGACGACTAACGTCGAAGTTGTTACAAGTGCTCCAGAGACTCAGAGTGGGAAGGTTCCTCGTCATGAGTCACAATTTGCGACACAACAAGAGCAGTACCACTCTCCTGAGTACCACTCGTACTCGTTTGATCTTGCTGCAAAAACTGAGAAGCCTGCCCGAAAGATGGTACAGGAAGAAATGACCCGAAGAGTGAAAAGCTTAGAACAATGGTTGGAAAACATGCAAGGGTTGGCAGGCCAAAAGAGTGTTGCCTTCAAAGATCTATGTATGTTCCCCGATGTCCACTTGCCGCCTGGTTTCAAGACTCCAAAATTTGAAAAGTACGATGGACATGGAGATCCCATAGCCCACCTGAAAAGGTATTGCAATCAACTGAGAGGGGCAGGAAGAAATGAAAAATTATTGATGGCTTATTTTGTGGAAAGCCTTACGGGAGTAGCCTCCGAATGGTTTATGGATCAAGACACGTCTCGCTGGTATGTCTGGGATGACATGGCACAGGCCTTTGTCAGACAGTTCCAATACAACATCGACATTCCCCCAGACCGCATGTCCCTTTCAAACCTGCAGAAGAAACCAAGTGAAAGTTTCAGGGAATATGCCATAAAATGGAGAGATCAAGCAGCTCGAGTTAAGCCACCCATGGATGACCACGAGCTAATTACTGTCTTCCTTCAAGCGCAAGAGCCAGATTACTTTCAAAACATGGTGTCCGCAGTTGGCAAAACCTTCTCGGAAGCAATCAAGTTTGGAGAAATGGTAGAGAATGGTCTTGAGACAGGCAAAATTATAAGTCAAGCTGTTCTTAAGGCCGCAACTCAGGCTGTCCGGGTTGAGTCAGATAATCTTAGCGGCACAAATGAGGAGATTGAAGAAATCATGATGACATCAGGGCCTAGAAGAGGTCCCAGGAGTACATCTCAAAGGTATGAGCAACCTCCTCAGATTTTCTATGGCTCCCCTGAGCAGTATTATCCACCTCAGGATGCTCAATACTCTGTCGCTCCACCTCAGTATGTTGTCTAGCCACCAAAGCACCCCAGGAGGCGAGCACGAGCATCACAAAATCTCCAGAAGTCTCCACAAAATTTTCAGGTGCCCTATAACCCACAGCCAAGCCAGTGGTATAAAGGTGAACAAAGGCTGAAAGATAATTTTACACCAATAGGAGAGTCCTATGAAAGCTTATTTGAGAAATTAAAGAATCATGACATGATTGCACCTATTCCTCCAAATCGTGTGGACCCACGTGCAAGAAGCTTTGACCCTTCTAAAAGGTGTGAATACCATTCCAATGTCCAGGGGCACAATGTTGAAAGCTGTCGGGATTTGAAAAGAGAAATAGAAAGAATGATCCAAGAAGGGCGGATTGTGATTAATAACAGTGACATGGAGCACTCGAACCTCCTCGAGAACTTGCCTGCGGAGGTTGAAGCTGGTAATATTGATGCAAAGCTCAGTGGCTAAAATGCCAATTTTGATAAAGTGGGAGGACGTTTTGTTCCTTGGTCAGCAAGAGAGAAGCTTGTGGTGGCTTATTTTGTTGTCATTTCTGTTGTCCGGATTATTAAGGTTGTAATTTGGATTTTGTCCTGTGTCAAACCTTCTTATCTTTCCATTTTGTCATAGCAATTTGTTTAAATTTTGTCCAGTTTGTGTTAGGATTTTATTCTGGTTGTTTTGTTTGTTTTTTTATTCAAACCATTTCGCCGGTAGTCTAATGCAAAATCCAGTCTTTGATTATTCCCAGTCATCTTTTTGTTTAGTCGTGTTATCATTTCGTTCAATGGCGATTCTAGGGACATGACATGCGCACACACTTTGGGCCTAGTCTTTAAAGTTAATCATAAAACCCTGGAAAGGCGACCAGACCATTTAAAGAAAATAAGGACGGTTTGAGATTATTCAGAGCTCGAGTCATGTGGAACTGGGGCAAGTAAAATATGAAGAAAAACTGTTAAAACCAAGATTCGCCAAATTGGCATGAAGGGTGTTCATGATAATGAGAGTATCGCCCAGCGGTGTTTAGAAGTGACAAATGAACAAATAGATGTTGAATATAATTGTCAAGTCTAGCACCATCGGAAGAGACTATAAATCTATTGTTTAATTGTGTTGTTTGCACTTGGCATGTCTTAAAGACTGGAATGACGAAGGCATTTTGTTCTGCTACCTAAACACTTTATCCTTCGTTACCCCTTTTGAGCCTTACTTGTTTTTCTTTCATACCCCTCGTTCGGAATCAGTAAAAACGACTAGAAAATGCAAGCATGGCATGAAAAAAAAAGGAAAAAAAAAAGAAGAAAAGAAAACAACAAAACGAAAAAGAGGGAAAAATGAAAGAAGGAAAAGAAAGAAAGAAAAATGATAAAAAAAAAGAATCAAATGAAAAAGAGGAATTGGGAACTACGTTTGACCTGATTCCTCAAAGAGGATACGTAGGCGCTTCACGGCTCGGTCATAGTTTTGAAAAAATGAAAAAAACCCAATCAAAATATCCCCAAGCAAGAAACTGGGGCAAAAGTTGCGTTTGTTGTAAATAAATCTAATTCCGAAGGTTGTAATTAATAACCCAAAATCGATTCATTTTTGAGCCTTTAATACCCTTTCTTTCTAGCCCTATCCAAAACCCACATTACGGTCCAAAGAAAGACCTTCCGACCAGTCTTCAAAAGATGCCAAGTCAGACAAATAAGATTCTTACCGGCGAACATAACATTCTGTTTCCACAACAGAAAGGACTCTAATCTCCAACAAAAAGAGTCATGCCGGCAACACTCCAAATTCCCAGCTGGAAAGTGATACAAATGAGAGAGTCTTATTGGTGAAAACCTTCACAGGCACCATAAGGCGATAAAAGCTGAGAGAAAACCAAAATGAGAGAGGCTTGATAGTGAAAACCCTTCGGGCACTACAAGTCGAATAAGAGTGAGAATCGGATGGGGAATCGCCAATTGAAGATCTTGAAAGAGGATTGACGGTAAAGGATAGGCCCCATATGCATGTCATGGCCATTAGAGTCGGCATCTGCATTTGATAGGGTTTTTATTTATAGTTTCTTTTGTTAAAGAGTCATGTTTTTTTTCCCTTTGTCTTTTTATTCTGTTCCCTTTTATCTTTCTCCTTTCATAGAAAAATCCCCAATAGAGTCTGTCCGGTTAGAACAAGTATGAAATGACTTCAAATAGGCCATCAGCTTTCCAAAATGAGATCTGACTAGTACATCCAAGTGGTATAGTCAGCAGGGAACAAACGCGAGGCCAGTGTCAAAAAAGATATCCCCAGCAAAGGGAATTGACAAAAGGATTGACAAGCGTCAAGAGGGATATCCTTGCCAAAACCAAGTTTATAAACCTCAAAGACAAGGCCCGTGAACAAAGCAAGGAGAGCAGTGAGCACGATTCGGCGAAATCAATGCTAGACTAAAAGGGCGGGGAAATGCCAGTTTCCAAGCTATGCCACAAAAGAAGAGGGATATCCCCATCAGGAAGGGATTATCCCCAGCACATAATATCATCCCCAACAAGTTGTGGAACACAAAGCAAGGAGGGAGAAAGGGAAAACCATCCCAGCAGGAGTATCACAACCAACCACCATGTTTTAAACTAACAATTTTGTTTGATTTGAAACAGGTAAGGGAAATGGCATTGAGGCAGAAACGCATGCCGCAAGGGATATTATCAAACTGGGGCAGAAAATTTTCCTTCCATTTAGAAAATTTTCTGGAAGTCAGGTACCCCCAGCTGATAACATTTTACCGCCAACAGGTAAGTAAATAATTCCTCAACAGTGTTATCCCTAGCAGTTGCGAGGGGTCCAACACAAGGTTGGAAAGTCGGTAGCCTCAGCGGTTAGACTTCAAAGGAGGAAGCTAATAATAATAATAATAATAAATAAATAAATAAACAAATAAATAAAAGAATAATAAAAATAAAATGGGGAAGGTAGAAAGGGAAATCCATCCCAATCCCCAGCAAGTATTCGGGTCTTAAGGATATTTTTGGGTTCATCCGCCCTCGAATAGGATATTTTGGGTTCATCCGCCCTCAAATAGGATATGTTGGGTTCATCCGCCCTCAAATAGGATCTGTTGGGTTAATCCGCCCTCAAATAGGATCTGTGGGGTTCATCCGCCCTCAAATAGGATATGTTGGGTTCATCCGCCCTCGAATAGGATATTTTGGGTTCATCCGCCCTCGAATAGGATATTTTGGGTTCATCCGCCCTCAAATAGGATATGTTGGGTTCATCCGCCCTCAAATAGGATATGTTTGGGTTAATCCGCCCTCAAATAGGATCTGTCGGGTTCATCCGCCCTCAAATAGGATCTGTGGGGTTTATCCGCCCTCAAATAGGATCTGTTGGGTTCATCCACCCTAAAATAGGATCTTATTTTCAAAGTTATTGTTGAAACCAGGCGCCCACCTGAATAACGAGAGGAATACTTTTATGTTCTAGTTTGACAGGCGCCCACCTGAATAACGAGAGGAATACATTTTGTCTTTTCATTTCTGTTCTAGGTCACCCACCAGTATAATGCGGGAATACATTTTTTGTCTTTTCATTGTTGTTCTGGGTCACCCACCAGTATAATGCGGGAATACATTTCTGTCTTTTCATTTCTATTCTAGGTCACCCACCAGTATAATGCGGGCATATCATTTTTCATATCTTTACCACCAGGCGCCCACCTGTATAACGAGAGGAATACTTTCAGTCTTTAAAATTCTCACCAGGCGCCCACCTGAATAACGAGAGGAATACTTTTGTCTGTGCATTTCATATTTTAGGCGCCCACCTGTATAACAAGGGAATACATTTTATGTCTTTACCATTAGGCGCCCACCTGTATAATAAGGGAATACATTCCACGTCTTTACCCATAGGAGATGCATTTCCTCCTAGGTTTGTTTAGTTTTACCCATAGGAGATGCATTTCCTCCTAGGTTTGTTTAGTTTCACCCATAGGAGACGCATTTCCTCCTAAGTTGGTTTTAGTTTCACCCGTAGGAGATGCATTTCCTCCTAAGTTGGTTTTAGTTTCACCCATAGGAGATGCATTTCCTCCTAAGTTTGTTTCAGTTCTACCCATAGGAGACGCACTTCCTAAGTTAATTTCATCAATAGGAGACGCACTTCCTAAGTTTATTTTACCCATAGGAGACGCATTTCCTCCTAAGTTTAAGTTTTACCCATAGGAGACGCAGTTCCTCCTAAGTTCATTTTAGTTTCACCCGTAGGAGATGCATTTCCTCCTAAGTGGTTGTTAAAGATAAAAACAGAAAAAAAAACAACCAAAAAGAAAAAAACCCTAGTCTGACGAACCTTCTCCTAGGATCAAAATCTCAGTCTGATGAATCTTTCTCCTGAGATACCAAAAACAAAAATGACCTAGTCTGATGAACCTTCTCCTAGGATCAAAATCTTAGTCCGATGAATTTTTCTCCTAAGATAGAGACCTAGTCTGACGAACCTTCTCCTAGGATCAAAATCTCAGTCTGATGAATCTTTCTCCTGAGATACCAAAAAGAAAAACCTAGTCTGATGAACCTTCTCCTAGGATCAAAATCTTAGTCTGACGAGTTTTTCTCCTAAGATAGAGACCTAGTCTGACGAACCTTCTCCTAGGATCAAAATCTTAGTCTGATGAATCTTTCTCCTAAGATACCCAAAAACAAAAAATCTTAGTCTGACGAATCTTTCTCCTAAGATACCAAAAAAAAAAGACCTAGTCTGATGAACCTTCTCCTAGGACCAAAATCTTAGTCCGATGAATTTTTCTCCTAAGATAGAGACCTAGTCTGACGAACCTTCTCCTAAGATCAAAATCTTAGTCCGATGAATCTTTCTCCTAAGATGCTAAAAAAAAAAACATTTTTGAAAAAAAGAGAAAAAAAGAAAGAAAAAAGGTCATTTTCCTAAATCCAGGTGCCCACCTGTATAACGAGAGGAATATATTTCAGTTTTACTTTCAAGTGTTGAAATTGGGAGCCCGCCCATAGAACAGAGGAATACATTTCAGTCCTTACATTTCAAGCATTGAAATTAGGCGCCCACCTGTATAACAAGGGAATACATCCTAGTCTAGTGTTTAGTTCACTCTCAGCACTGCATCAGTAGTATCAATGAGTTACAATTTTGCTAATGACTCACAAACTTTCCCAGTGCAAACTGGGTTAGGAAATTTCATTTGTGTTGTTTGTTTTGGTTGTCAGGAGCCTGCCTATAGAGCGGAGGTTGTTGTACGCCGAAGATTGAAGAAGTTAGGGGTCCTCCTGTAGAACAGCGGAACATCATTCAAAGTCAAGTCGCAACCCATTGGAAGGCAGAAGGCTACGATAGAAGTCCCCAGCACTCAATCCAAGATAGAAGCAACAAGAAGCTCGCCCCAAGAATGCGAGTCAACAGTCTGAGAGGGTCAACAAAAGCTAGTCACAAAAACAAAAACAAAAAAAAAAAAGAGAAGAAAAAGAAGAAAAACAAAAAGGGAGAAAAATACGGAAGTGGAGAACAAATGTGGTCTGTTCAAGAACTAGCGCCTACAACTAGCAAGTATCAAGATTCAAATCCAAAGTCTGTATGAAGCACCATTCAAGACTCAAGACCAAGTTTCAGAAGACTTAAGAGATAGGAAACCTTGTAACTAGTAGCTGATAGGCTTAGTTAGTCTTTTTCAGTTTTCATTTTTGTTGTAATGACAGGACCGCGGACCGAAACCTCGACGGAACGACACCTCAATCGGCTCTCCACCTCGGTACACTTCACTATCTCTCTCATTCCCGAACTACACGTGGCCTGATTCCTGTATAACCAAGGATATGTAGGCAGCTCAGATACCAGGGCTCGGTCACATTCCCTCCCTTTCCTTAAGTGTAGTCCGTCCAAGTAATGGTCGGGTCAAAAACACGTCTAGTCGTTCTTTGTCGGAAAACTCTTCGTGTTTCCAGTCAAAGAGGGGCAGCTGTAAGCACGTGTTTTTTGACCCTCCCCGAGAATTTTCACATTTTTAGCATGAATATGTGAAATTGGGTCCAATATAGCTATTTTAACTATTTTTACTTTATTTCGTTGCAAAAGAAAATTTCAAAAATATATATATAAATTTTAGTTTATGTATCTCTCATAAACTTGAAAAATACAAAAAATTGTACTTTATTTTGGTACTTTATATAAATTCGAAAATTACAAAAAAAATATAGTTCTATTAATGTTTGCAGTCATTATAATTTTGAAAAAATACAAAAATATTACTTCATATTTTTACCTTTATTAAAGAACGAAAATTACAAAAAAAAGTAGTTTTATTAATATCCTATAGTCATTTTAACTTTGAAAAATACAAAAAAAATATTACCTCATATTTTATCTTAATATTTAAAACGAAAATTACAAAAATAGTTTTATTAATATTTTGTAGCTACTTTAAATCTTGAAAAAATATTTAAAAAATATATAGTTTTGTTTGAATACTAGTCTTATTTTTGTAGTTATTTTGCTTACATAGGACTAGTTAAGCAACGTTTTCCTATTTCTCGGGTCCGGGCAAAAGAATAATATTTGGGTTTAAACTACCCATTTTTAGGCCTAATTTTCGGACCTAACCCGTAATAATCCGAGCCCACCACGCATGGGGACACAAGTCTTGGACCCCTACACAAGTGGGGCCCAATTTTTTGAACAAGACACAAAAATGCACGGGGGACAAGGGCAAAGGGGAGGGGAAATTTTAAAAGGAAAAGAAAGATTTTGAAAGGAGTGGAGCGGACAGAAGGTGAGGGAAAAGAGGAGTGAAAAATTTTTTAAAGCAAAAGTTTTTGAAAAGGGGAATGGCACGTGAAAAGTAGGAAAAAGAATTTAAAAAAAAAAAGCAAGAAATTTTTGTTGAAAAAGGGGAGAAGACTTTCACTTCAGGGGGGACCAACGAAAAGGACTTTGGGGACTTTTTTTTGGAAAATTCTGAAGAGGTTACTGTTCATCTTCTTCTTTCTCTTTGAAAGAAGTAGCAAGGAAAAAACCTACTGCTCCATGAACGGACCACCCTCCTCCTCCATCACCACCATCAACAAACCACCATTGTTACCGACCCCACGTCCAAACCCTACTGTCGCAGTGAGGACTACCAGCCAACCACTGCTCGTCTCACCACCGCCCAAAGACCATCGCCCAAACACCATTAATGACCTCGCGACCACCACAAAACCATCACCAAACACCACCCCGTCATCCTCCTCAACGCCTAACAAACCCTACTGCAAAACCAACAAAAACGGGACCAAACGAGTTCCCTCCATCCCTTCCGACACCCTCACGGACCAACTCCTCCATCGCCCATAACCACCACTGTCCAAACGAACGCCGGAAAACACGACAAGTCAGTCCCTCACCCCGTCGTAACTAAAACCAGTCGCGACAGTGACGACCATCGCCTTCCTCCTCCTTGAATCCGCCATTGTTGCTGTTGCGAGCTCCCTCCGTCGACCACTGCCTCCCGTCACCACCCAACACCACGACCAACAGTTTCCCCCCGTCGTCAACCTCCAGAACCAGTCCGCCATTTTCAGTCCAACGTCGTCAACCTCCAAGCAGTCGTAGCTGCGGTTCGCGAGCAGTTGTGGGTTGCCGCGATCCCGCCTTGCCGAGTTTTCTGTTTTCCGTCGAGGTCGACTTTGGTTCGTCGAGGTCCGGTACGTCGAGATGCTGTCCGAGGTTCCGTCGTTGTTCTTCGTTCAGAGAGGTCCGGCTTGAGTTCCGTCGGAATCATGTTTGTCGTTCTGAGTTTGTCGAGGTGCAAAGGTTAGTAAACCTCGATGTATTAGATAAACAAACTTTACGTTGAATGTTTGAGATGCAATATAAAAATTGGTATGGAAATTTTCTGCCTATGTTTCATTGTCTGCATTTTTGTTCATTTTCATGTTATGTTATTCTTGTTTATTTGATGTCGTTTAATTAAGTTGGACTAGTCGTACTATGACATAAGTTTGACATTAATCTGTTCGTCCTTTCCTTCGGTTAGGTCATTCGAAAAAATAGTATTAGCGCATGCTGTTACTACTACCGAAACACTCATTCACTAAACTCCTTTTATTAAACTTCTAACAAGTCATGGGATTTTAGTTGTAAAGAGGCCGTAAGTTTTAGTATTGTTAAAGACATAAAAATGGCATCCTTTTAAAAAAAATAAATAAAAAAAATACTAATAATAATAATAATAAAGAATAAAATGAGACGAGCCTCGCCGAATAAAAGGGACAAATTGCGGGGCCCTCACAGCATATATATTAAAAATACTTAGAATTCGGGACATGCCGTTTAGCAAATTTTACGGCCTTCCCCAAAACAACCATACGTTAGTTGCTTTAGGCGCGTCTTAAATAATTTATTTTTCTTAATTCGGGTGCACATTTATGTGACCCAAATCCAAATCTCAACCGAGTCGAGATATATCAATAACCACGGGTGCATTGGTGTAACGTGGTTCGAGATATGTTTTCACGACGTTGCAAGTCCTATAAAAATAACAGTGAATGATAAAAGCGGTTAAAAGATAAAATTGGCACATAAGTTCATACTTGTATAAAATCAGATAATCAAGCCGAATATAACAATTGAGCGACCGTGCTAGAACCACGGAACTCAGGAATGCCTAACACCTTCTCCCGGGTTAACAGAATTCCTTATCCGGATTTCTGGTACGCAGACCATAATATAGAGTCATTCTTTTCCTCGATTCGGGATTAAAATTGGTGACTTGGGACACCCTAAATATCCCAAGTGGCGACTCTGAAATAAATAAACCAATCCCGTTTCGATTGTCCTTTAATTGGAAAAAACTCCCCTGCGCCCCCTCGGGCGCGGAAAAAGGAGGTGTGACAGACCCCACACCTTACTTTCACTTCTTAGGAGGGGGAGCAGTAGTAGAGGACTTCCCTACTCATTTTTTCTTGCTAGCACCATTCACAATCCGTAGGAACCTGGTGCCAGGATTGTGCGACACGCTACCTATGCGATGGGTTTCCAATTTTTGTCTATATTTTGCTCGCCAGGCAGCGCAATGCGCTAGGTTGGATGCTATTTTTTTATTTGAAGAATGAATGAATCCCCCGTTCCGACCGAACACTTTATACTTACACAATCCACACCACTCCTACCTACAATTCCTATAACTATAAAGAACATAAGAACACTACTCTAACTAAAAAGAAAAAAATTAATCTACGAAAGCAATAGAAATTGGGTTGCTCCTAACAAACACTTGATTTAACGCTGTGGCACCTTCCCAATAGTGCTTGACTTTTTTCCCGTTCACCAAAAATTGTCTTTTACCATTTAAGACGTGCAACCCGAACACCATATGGGGTGACTTTCACCATTACAAACGGACCTGACTACATCAATTCTAACTTTCCCAGAAATAGCTTGAGCCTGGAATTGAACAAGAGTACTTTTTGGCCTGGTCAAAGTGATGCACTTGATATGCCTGTCATGCTATCTTTTGGTTTTATCCTTGTAAAGCTTAGAATTTTCATAGGAGTGCAGCCTGAACTCATCTAACTTATTTAACTACAAGAGTCTCTTCTCTCTTGCAGCTGCCAAGTCCACATTCAACTTCTTGACGCCCAATACAGCTTATGTTCAAGTTCAACTGGCAAGTGACAAGTCTTTCCATAACCAACTTGTATGGAGATGCCCCAATTGGCATTTTGTATGCAGTTCTATATTCCCACAAGGCATTATCCAGCTTTGCAGCCCAATTTTTCATGTTCACACTCACTGTTTTCTCTAATATTTGCTTTATTTCTCTATTGAACACTTCATCATGTCCACTTGTTTGTGGATAATATGCAATGGCAACTCTATGACGGACCCTATATTTGGCTAGGAGGTTATTCAACAACTGATTGCAGAAATGTGTCCCTTCGTTTCTAATCAAAGCACGTGGAGTCCCAAACTTCGAGAATATGTTTTTCTTCACAAAAGTGGCCACCACCTTGCATCATTGGTTGGTAATGCAATAGCCTCCACCCATTTGGACACGTAGTCCATTGCCAGCAAAATGTACTTGTTTCCTCTAGACAATGAGAATTGTCCCATGAAGTGTATGCCCCACGTATCAAAACTCTCTACCTCTATGATATTATTTAAAGGCATCTCCAAGAAACTTTCACAGGCATCCTCATCAGTTGGCCAACAAACTATTTGTACAAGAATGGCTCATCCTAATAGTAAAATTTCATATCATGCAAAAACCTATTCCTAGCCTCAAATTGGATTTCAGGAGGCAGAACTCCACTCACAAGATAGTTCACATAGTACGTGTACCACGGGGCAGGGTCATGGGTGATGGCAATAAGTTGCTCATTGGGGAATATCTCCTTAATTTGTCCACTTTCCTCCACGTGCTCATGATTTTCTAGCCACAACAGGTGGTTAGCCACTTGATTTTATATGCTCTTTCGATCTCGTATTTCTACATCAAATTTCAACAACAACAAAACTCATCACATAAATCTAGCTTTGGATTCTTTTTTCGAAAATAGATACATGATTGTCGCATGATCGATATGGATTATGACTTTTGTTCCCACCAAGTAAGCCCAAAATTTCTCAAAAGCCCACACAACTACCAATAGTTCCTTCTTAGTGGTGGTATAATTCAACTGTGCATCATCACGAGTCTTACTCGCATAGTATATGGAGTAAACATCGTGTATTTCCTATGGCCTAGCACTTCCCTAATATCATGTCCATTTGAATCACACATAAGTTCAAATTGCAAGGTCCAATCAGGTCCCACAATGATGGGGGAAGCAACTTCTCCTTAAGCTCCCCGAACACCCTCTGACAGGCTTCATCAAATTTGAATGACACATCTTTTTTTAGCAGCCTGCATAATGGAGTAGCAATTTTAGAAAAGTCTTTAATAAATCGCATATAAAAACCTGCATGTCCCAAGAAACTCCGGACACCCTTCACAGAGATGGGTGAAGGTAGTTTTGCAAATGTCTCCACCTTTTCCATATCAAATTCAATGCCATTCCTCGAGACTCTATGACGTAAAACGATGCCCTCTTATACCATGAAGTGGAACTTTTCCTAATTTAGCACCAAATTCTCCTTACGGAAAACCGAAAGAATTTCATGAAGGGGAAAAGGTCTTTTATACAATAGCAGACTTAGATTGTTCCCCAAAAAATTTAAGTCTAGATGGACGGGACCGTATGTGTTGAAACATGTATCACTATATGGGGCGATTAAAGTCCAGAACATAGAAGGAACATAGAGTTCCAAAGTGAATGGGCACAGGTTAAAACCATATCTTGCTGGAGGATTTGCTTAGGAATCCTCGAGTGTCATAATCAGTTGAGGATGCCCGGATGAGTCAAGCTGACGACTATAACTCAGAACTACCTCTAATTCTTCTGTTGTTTGATGAGCTTAAAATTACTCAATATTTATGCCCACTTTGTATCTTTGATTTGGTTGGTTAGATAGAGATTTGGTTTGATTTGGGTCTAATATATTTTCTTTCAGTGCAGGTGGTGTAGAGGGGATCATTGGACAAATAGTGCACTAAGTGGGAGGAAAACAAGTTGAGCAAGAAGAAATTCTCGTGCGTGGCTGCGCACTAGCAACCCCAACCATGCATTTAAGTGCGCAAGAGCCATGGAATTCTGCCAGAGGTGTGGAACCATGAATGCGGTCATACACCCAGGTGCACGGCTGCGCACATCCGTATCTAAGAATTCTAGTCATGCCTATTTTTGTAAATTTGGAGGAATCCTATTAACCTATATGAAACCTAGAGCATCCCAAAACTAGGTATCATGGATTTTGGAGAATTGTTTTGGATAGAAGAAGGCAAGAAAACAACATAGACTCTAAATACTTCATCCGAATAATTCAATATGAAAGTTTATTTGATTTTGGGGATTGTAATATTTTCTTGTTCTCTTAATACTTTTATAATGAACAACTTCTCTACTATGGAGTAATCTTTCTTATGGTTATTGACAAATATTGTGATTTGACTATTATTTTGGGTTTTCTTTCCGTTAGTTGTCTGAATTCGTCGAATGAGTTTTTATTGGAATTGCAAGGTTAATTGTGGTTTTACTTTAATCGAAAGAGAGGTGTTGCTACACATTGTGTTATATTGTTTGGGTTGATTTCACGACTCTCATAGGTATCCAAAAGAGCTTGTTGAGTTATCAATTGATCCAATTTAGAAGAATAGTCGAGAGACGTTCTTCGTAAGATCATTCATTCAACATATTCTTGAACATTTTCACATTACCCATCAATAGGTTGTTTAGTGAATTATAATTCATTCGGAAGAAGAATTTGAATCCTTAAGATAGCCTAATCATTTGTTGAAATCAAAAGAGGCAATAAAAGTTAAGAGTGAACATAACACAGAGTTGCCCATAATAATAGTTGGTCACATATCTTGTCAAAGCCCTTATTTCTCACAATGATATTCAATCGTTGCTACTTAGCTACAAATTTTCATTATTCATTCATAATTGATAATCTTAGTTTTTATTTTTAGTTCATTGATAACTCAAAATCAAAGGTTTACTTTCCTGAATAGTGTTAAGCTGAAGTTTTGTTTGAACATTATTTAAATTAATCCCTATGGAGACGATTTAATACTATACTATCTTTGACTAGAGAGACTAAGTTTTATACACCGGTTTTGCACTCGTCAAATTTTGGTGCCGCTGTTGGGGATTGACGATTAATGGTGTTTAAAATAATTTTCGGTGCTAATTGAGGAACAATTTTATTTTATTTTCTTTCTATGATATTCTTATCTGTGTGCAAGCAATAAGTTACGTTCATTGGTGTATGAATCGATCCTCCAAGGAATTGGTGCCATACAATCAGAAATTAGACAAGCACATACGACAGTTGAGAAGGGAGAAAGAAACGAGTGGATCCTTTTTGGGTCAAACTTTGACTCAGAATACAATGGTGACCAACGAAAAGGAAGTGGAATTAGCTACCAGAGAGGCAACCCAACAACATGCTACACGGTTAGCAGCTAAAGCAGCCCTTAGTGTTGCTGATGAACCAGTTGAAGAGGGTAAAAAATTCAATCTTATCCAAACCCTGGTTGAAGATGAGTTTGAAAATGCAGCTCCCAGGCCTGAGAGGTCTCTAGGAGATTATGCAGACTAGTTTACAACTAGCAACAATCAGTGTAAGGCCCCCTCCCATTGATGTTAAAATTTTTGAACTCAAGCAGGGAGTCATTCCGACCATTTAGAACAACTGCATATTCAAAGGCAAACCCAATGAAGATCCCAACAACCATTTGATCGACTTCGATGAAATCATGAACACATTTCGCTATAATGGAGCATCACATGATGCCATCTACCTTAGAGCATTTCCTTTCCCACTTAAGAATGATGCAAAGCAGTGGGTAAGGAGTTTACCCACAGGGTCAATCCGTACGTGGGAGGAGATGACTACCAAGTTCTTAGAAAAATATTTCTTTGCTGATAAGACTAGGAGGATGAGGAAGGAGATTCATAATTTTAGCCAAGGAGAAGCGGAGATAGTATTCGAGGCATGGAAAAGGTTTAAGGAGCTGTTGCGGAGGTGCCCTCATAATGGAATGGAGAAATGGATGCAACTCCAAAATTTCTGGGATGGGTTAACTCCTTTATCAAGTAGATTGCTAAATAGTGTGGTTGCAGGCCCACTAAGGAAGAGAAATCCAAAAGAGATTGTCACACTCCTGAATTAACTATCTGAAGGCAGAACAATGGTCTATTGACCAAGGTGATCCAAGGAGATCAGCGGGGGTGCACCAAGTAGAACCTTCTACAGCAATGCAGGTGCAGATTGCAGCTATGGCTAAGGACATCAAGCAATTGACAATAGCCCAGGTGTACAATCAACTGCAGTTGGGATATGACATATGTGGAATGGGACACCCGACTCATGAATGTCAAACCTCTACTATAGAGGAAGAAGTTAAGGCATTAGGGAATTTCAACAGAGGAAACTACCAAGGAGGTAATAATTTTAAGTCTATGGAACAGATACATCCAGGGTTCTCATGTAGTTCTTCAAGTGGTAGCTTGAACTCATGGCAGCAGCAAAATCCCACAGCACCCGTACAAGGACCTCCTGGCTTCCAAAACTAACAAAGGCAATTGTACCAGCCTGCACAACCCAACAACTCAAGTTTAGAAGATCTAATGAAGGTATTCATATGCAAATCAGATGAGAAGCTTGAGACTCAGGGAACAACTATATGGGAGCAAGGCACAACCATCTAGAATCTAGAAAGACAACTGGGGCAGATTTCATCATTATTATCAAAACGGACTCTGGGGACTCTGCCTTCCAAAACTAAGAAGAATCCAAAAGAGACGATCAATTCCGTGTCTCTCAGAAGTGGAAAAATAATAGCAGACCCCGTTGCAAAACCAAGGGGCAAAAAGGTGATCAAATCAGCCAAAACAATAGAAGAATAGAAAATTGATGAGTCCTTGGCTACGGAGAACATTAGTAGCATGGACGTTGATAAGAATAAGTCAAACAGAGAAGTTGAAGAAAGAAAGAACATGCCGATGTTACCTTTTCCTCAGAAGATGATGTGGTTGAAATTAGATAGACGCTTTGAAAAATTCTTGGAGATGCTGAAATAGCTGTATGTGGACATCCCGTTCACGAGGTGCTCACCCAGATGTCTTCCTATGTCAAATTTCTAAAGTAAAGTAAAAGGAAACTCGAGGAAATGAAAGTGGTAAAACTCAATGCAAATTATAATGCCATACTACAGAATAAAATTCCCCAAAAATATGGGGATCCCGACAGCTTCACTATACCTTACTCGTTGGGGAGTGAAAATTTTGACAAGGCTTTGTGCAACTTAAGTTCATCCATTAACTTGATGCTATTATTGATTTTTAAGAAAGGAGAACTAGGAGTGATCGAATCTGTGCTAGTATTTTTGCAATTGGCTGATCAGACCACTATCATACTAGAGGGCATAATTGAGCTGGTGAGGGTGTACAAGTTTGTCTTCCCAGTAGACTTCATTGTAGTAGACATGGAAGTGAATAAGGAGGTACCTCTAATCTTGGGGAGACCATTCCTATGCAGTGGTCGGGATATTCTTGACATAAATGAGGTCCAACTCATGCTACGAGTGAGAAACGAAAAAGTGGTGTCTCAAATGAAGAGAATGATGAGATACCTATGTGATAAAACATCTACTTATGCATGTTTCAACCTGGATGTGGTAAGAGAGTTCGCTGAACAACACAAGCTTGACAAGCTGGTAGGTGATTCATTGGAAATATGCATTACTTAATCGAATACAAGAGAGGATGAAGACCCTGAAATCAAGAAAGAAGATGAGGCACTGGATGATGAAAACTAAGTGGTAGACGAAGAGGAATTTGAGAAAGAAAAGATCAAACCAAGGCTGGAATTGAAACTACTCCCAACACATTTAAAATATGCTTTTTTGGAGACTAAAAATTCACCCGTGATTGTTTCTGCTGATTTGCCAGGTGAATAGGAACACATGCTAGCGGAGTTATTGCAGAAGCATAAAAAAGCAATCGATTGAAGCATAGCTGATATTCTGGGAATCAACCCCGCAATCTGCATGCACAAGATCTTGTTGGAAGAAGGGAGTAAACTGGTAGTGTAGCCCTATCACAAATTGAATAAAACCCTAGAGGAGGTGGTATAGAAAGAGATACTCAAACTGCTGGATGCGAGTATAATGTTTTTCATCTCTGACAGCCAATAGATCCGCCCCGTACATGTTGTGACAAAAAAAGGAGGCATGACAGTGGTGAAAAGCAAGGACAATGAACTAATTCCTACCAGAACTGTCACTGATTGGAGAATACACATAGACTACCAATGGCTGAGCGATGCTACAAGAAAAGACCACTTCCCTCTTCCCTTCATTGATCAGATGTTGGAAAAGGTGGCAGGGCGTGGATGTTACTGCTTTTTAGATGGTTATTCAGGGTACAATCAAATACCCATTGCTTCTGAATATGTTGAGAAAACCACATTTACGTGCCCTTCCGGAATCTTTGCATACCGGAGAATGCCTTTCAGACTTTGCAATGCACCAGCTATGTTTCAGAGGTGCATGATGTCAACCTTTTTAGATTAGAATGGGAAGTATCTGGAGGTGTTCATGGATGATTTTACTCTCTTTAGGGATGACCTCAAGGATTGTTTGAGGAATCTAGAATTTGTACTGAAACGAAGTGAAGACACTCACCTAGTACTCAAATGGGAAAAATGTCACTTCATAGTTAAGAAGGGGATAGTCTTTGGCCACAATGTCACAATTGAAGGTATCGACGTCAACAAAGCTAAGGTAGATATGATCGCTAAGCTCCCACCACCAACTTCAGTAAAGAGCATCAGAAGCTTTTTGGGGCATGCAAGGTTTTATAGAAGGTTCATCAAGAATTTTTCCAGCATTACCAAGCCCTTAACAATATTACTTGCTAAGGATGTGAAGTTTATTTTTGATGTAGAGTGCCTTAGAGCATTTGAGCTGATCAAGAAAAAGCTAGTGAGTGCCCCCATAATAGTAACTCCCGACTGGAGCGAACCCTTTGAGATCATGAGCGATGCCAGTGATATGGTAGTGGGAGCAGTGTTGGGGCAGAGAAGAGATAAAATATTAGAACCATTTACTATGCAAACCGGACTTTAAATGATGATCAGGTGAACTATGCTACCACAGACAAGGAGTTCTATACAATGGTTTTCGTTTTCGACAAATTCAGATCCTATCTAGTAGGAAGCAAGGTGATAGTACATACTGATCACTCAGCACTGAAATATCAATTGAGCAAGAAAGAGTCAAAACCACGGCTGATGTGGTGGTATTATTGCTGCAAGAGTTTGATCTTGAAATCAAAGATAGGAAAGGCACATAAAATCAAGTGGCTGACTACCTATCGCGATTGGAGAAACCGCTTGTTAAAGCAATGGACATTCGGGAAGAGTTCCCGGATGAGCAAAGTTTTTCCATTGCAGCAGTCTCTGATAGGCTGCCATGGTATGCTGACATAGCCAACTTTTTGGCTAGTGGATGGCTACCACATTACTTGATTTCTGACCAAAAGAAGAATCTACAAAGTGAGGTAAAAAGTTACATCTGGAATGACTCCTTTTTGTTTAAATTGTGTGCAGATGGCATGATTCGAAGATGCATACCAGAAGGCGAATGGGAAGTATATTGTCTCATTGCCATGATGGAGCAACTGAAGGACACTATAGAGGAAATAGGATAGTAGCGAAGATCATCGAAGCTAGTTTCTATTGGTTGTCCTTGTACAAGGATGTAAGATCCTACGTGGCTATATGCGACAAATGCCAACGAACAGGTAACATTAGCAAAAGGTACAAGATACCCCTGAATTCCATTTTTGTATGTGAAGTCTTCGGTGTCTAGGGCATCAACATTATGGGTTCCTTCCCATCATCCCATTCCTATGAGTATATCCTAGTGGTCATTGACTACGTCTCCAAGTGGGTAGAGAAAATCTCCACTAGGACAAACGATGCTCGGGTAGTATGTGAAATTCTTCAGAAGAATTTTTTCACCCGTTTTAGAACTCTCCGAGTCATCATTGTGAGCACGTAATTTTTATCCTGTGAAAAATTCCTATAAAATTCACAAAAAATAATTTTTTCTAATTGTTTTGATTTTATAGAATTTTAGGAATTCCTTTTTAATTTATTATTTGCATTTAATTATATTTTTGTGCATATTTAATATTTTAAAGTCATGAAAAATACAAAAAAAATATTTAATTCTTCATTGCATAGCATTTTAGATTTTTATTTGCAGTTAGAATTTAATTACATTAATTAAATTCATTATTAAATGAAAACCATAAATATAAAATGGTCATCTTAATATTTTAGCTTTTAGTTTTAAATTAATTAGTGTTAAGTTAATGGAGAATAAATAAGTAAGGTTAATTTTACAAATTAAACTAAGTTAGGATCTAATTTAGGATTTTATTTAATTTTTTTAGGATTTAAAAAATCAAGGGAGAGAAAGAAAAGGTTTCGATTTGGTCTTGTTTTTAATTTGGGCCAAAATCATTTCTGATGGCCTAATTGCCCACAATCCGACCCACCTAGCCGCCCAATTCCCATCTCCTTACCCATTAAATTAATACCTAATTCTCATCTTCAGAAGAACAGACACACAAATCTCTCCCAAAAAAATAACAAAAACCCTAGCAGCTCTTTCCCTTCTTCAAATAGCCACCACCCCCATCTCTTACACTCCTACTTCCCCATTCTCATCTATACATTCTGCTCATACACTTCATGAGCACACATACAAAACAATTGAGAATCGATTATTTTTTGAATTTTACAAAAATAGATCTAAAAAGGAAAAGAGCTTTCAAAATCTAGGCTTTTAAAGGAAATTGCTACTATTTTCTGCTGGACTGTGCTGCTTTCTAGATTGCTAGGTGTTGTTCCTCTAATGTTCTGCATTTTAGCTTATTTTAAGCTCTATTTTCGAAGCTGTAGATATGGAAATTGAAGTTTTGTGTTGATTATACTGCTTCTCGTTGTTGTTATGTTGCTTTGGAGCTTCATTTTTCTTTTAATTCCATACTTTACTTGATCATTTTCTGCAATTCCTCCGCTTTTAAGTATGTACATTCACCTATCAACATTTACTTGAATTTATAATGAAATTTGGTTAGCTTGTTTTGTGTTTTGTTTGTTTACTTAGATTCTGATTGCAAGGATTTGTGAGGAACTGAGTATGTCTGGAATGTGCTGATATAGCGTTAAAACTATGATATAAATATAAGTAGTGACCTAAAATAATTGTGAAGAGTAGTTCATACCTGACTGATGCGATCTATTTCAGTCAGCTCATCGAGATGTTTGGCCACCACGTTTTGGGCTTGGCTTCACTAGAAGCCCATGTTTGTTTGTTGGATTTGGTAAAATTATGATGCAAACTTTTGAGCAAATTAATTGATAGATCTTTATCCTATTATTAATCAACATGGTGCAAATAACAAAGAACATAGTCAATAGTCTTACACTTAGACCTTTGGTGGCCATTCAAAGTTTTATATTTATTTAAGATATCTTATCCTCTTCGCATATTTCAATAACCAGTTTCAATCAATTTTTGATATCCCTCATTAAGTTTCATGTTTCCTTAGCTTAGAAATACATATACATTTGATACAGAATTCACTCTAATTCGTAGCTTCACAAAATCCCCAAACTTAGAAAAATGAATCAAAAGGACATTGTAGCTTGCTTTAATCATGATTAAATAAATCTTCATGATTATGGGTACGGTTCTCATGGCATAGTCATGATACGTAAACCCCCAAATTTGAGTGTGCGTTTCACGTGACTCGACCATAACTTCAAATAATAATACAAATTAACATACTATAAATTGCGGGTGCATTTCACATGTCGCGATTTGCAATCCGTACAAAATTAAATGAGTGCGTGACATCGTGACTTGTTCTAATAAATTCCATAAATCCTAAAAGCAATTAAAATTCTATCAAAAGCGGTCAAAAAGTAAAAATTGCACAATAGGTTTTAAACATGTAACAAATAAGATAATTAGGTCAATTATTAATAGTTGAGCGACCATGCTAAACCAAAGAATTTGGGAGTTACTCACACCTTCTTCCGGGATAACAGAACTCCTTACCCGATCTTTTGGATTCGCAGACTTTAGAACAAAGTAAAACTTTCCTCGATTTGGGATATAAAATAAACTGGTGACTTGGGACACCATAATAATTATTCCAAGTGACGACTCTGAATCTAATAAATAAATCCATTTTAAATAATGCCACTTTAATTAGAAAAACTCCCTATCCCTCGGGAAAAAGGAAGTGTGATAGCTCTGGCGACTCTGCTAGTTATACGAACCCAGAATATCTGGTTTAGGGTTCAGAATTCGAGCTTAGAATAATGTTATACTTGAATTTATTTATTATCTAATTTTTTACGTGTTTGATAATGTGCTAATTGCCACTCTTTTTACTGCTTTGATATTCTTTGAACTGTATATAAAACTGTTACGAAACCCTTCTTCTCTCTGAGTCTACTAAATCTTCTGGGAAGTGCACGCTGGCGTGACTTCTTTTCTGTTAGTGTCATACTCTAATTTAGAACGAGGATCAGATCAGTTACAAAGCCGGATGGCCTTTTAGTTCCTAGTACGTTGCGCCCCCCTCGGCACAAGTTGTCCGCTCGGGTAAGCTAGGTCTAGAAAAATACACCCAGGATTCATACCTAGAATGACATAACCTCATGCCGGATCTCTAGTAGGTACGTTTGTTTGCATCACATGCATTTGACTTTGGGTACTCAAAACAGGGATTGTGTCCGTAGGTGTACTCAAATTAAAAGACCATCCTGATGCATCTTACGTGCTACTTGTGCATTTGTTTGTTTCGGCATGCATGTTGACTGGCTTCTAAAATAGGGAAAGGAAATAAAAAAAGAAGAAAAAAAGAGAATTAAAAAAAAGAGTGAGAGGTAGGTATGAAAAAAAAGAAAAGTAGATAAAGGAAAAGTCATTTCAAAATAGGTCATAGTTTCCTATTGCGTCAAAACTGACCGAATTTGTCACGTCCCGAACCTAGGAAGGCGTGGCCGGCACCTGGTGCCGTACTCGACCCGAGCGTACTACTCTGTAACTGTGGACTCTGGAGGGGTAACCCTCAACTTAGGTCGATGAGGCCATATTCTGTATCGTCTGAAAATAACATCTCTCTCATCTGTGGGGTAAACATACCCAAAAGCTCATATATATATATACACACACAATATATATATATAAACTGTGGAGGCCGACGAGGCCTCCATGAATATCTACTGATATACAAACTATACAGGATTGTCTATAAGCCTCTAGAGATAGCTGAACTGTACCATGATCGGGACAGGGCCTCGACCTATCCATCAAACCTGTATATATACAATGGACTCTAAGGTCTAGACCTGACAACTCTGGGGAAGTGGAGCTTATCAACTAAACTGATGTTTGACTCTGTCTGCTGGGAGGGTCTGTCCAGCTATCGATGAGGACATGCAGGCATGAGATGCAGCGTCTCTAGCAAAAGGGACGTTAGTACGAAATAATGTATTGAGTATGTAAGGTAGCAAGATAACTAAAAGCTGAAGCTGAACTGATAATATAATAACTGAAAGTAATTGGGCGTCAAAGATACTATGAAGATATGCTTACCGGATGATACTGACTCAACTCTCTTAATATAGTAAGTAAAATAACTGTCCGACCTTATAAGGCTCGGTATGAGTAACTTCTCTGCCATAGTAGGCTCGCTCATAGGCGCTCGGCCATACTAGGCTTTGTATCTCGGCCATACTGGGCTCGCTCATAGGCGCTCGCCCAGAGTAGGCTCTGTGTATAACTTACCATCTGATCAAATTATAGCTCGATGGTGGTGAATATATATATATAGGCTCTCTACTCTCTTGATTGGAAGAAGACAAAAGTAAACTGAATATGAAGTCCCGATAAGGGAGAATACTGTAACTTATGAGACTAGGATATTGTATATAAATTCATGAGTATGAACTTCTTTTATGTCTCGTTGTCAAACACATGTAGTTACTGGATCATGCCAAATGAAAGAAAAGTTTAGCCTTAATATACCTTATCACAGTCTTTCCAATCACCAAGTTGAACTCGCCTCTTCGCACCTTAATCTACAACAATGATAATAATACTATCATTATGTTACGAAAGGTACAACTATCGCACAATGAACGACAAACTTTTTTTCTATTAAAACGGGCAACATCTCCCCTATAGTATTTACTTCCTCCAAATTCAAGATAACACCAAAAACACAAGAACATAACAATAACAACATATATACATTTTTTCCAGCCTTATATACACCATCAAATACTACAAAACAGCCCAACACACCCCAATCTCTTCATACACAAAATGACCACTGTAGTAGTGTTAAACGACCCGGAAATATTATGATGAACGACCAGCCCACCACCCTACAGTTATATGGTATTTCTCCACACCTTCCTCCTCCAAAACTCCACAAAATAGTAGTAAAACATGCAGCCCAACAACAACACAATACAGTCCATAAAACAGTCCCGTACAAGTGAATAACTCGAACTCATGGCTTCCGATCACCGTTCCATGAGTTCTTACAAGTATAGAAAGACTCACCATGAATTTACAGCAGAGAAAAGGGATGAAAGAAAGCGGTAAACTTACCTTATTTGTTGGATAACTCAGCCCTTATCTTGGTTCTTCAAACTCTAGGTTTTACCCCCAATTAGAACTTGAAAGGGAGAGAAAATCAATTAAGGTTTGTGGGTAATTTTTTGGAGGAAGTTTGCAGGGGTTTAGGTCTGGTTATTTGTGATATATAATGAGGTTACCCGAAATTTCCTCTTTTTGGGCTCTCATTTAACCATGTAGGTAACAAACCTACTTGTCACCTAGCAGGCTACGCAATCTTGCAAATATATATATATATATATATATACTCCTATGTCTTATTGATAAACGGTTTAATGTGTTAGAAAATAGACTTATAGATCTTCAATTTGATGGGTGGAACACCGATAATTCTAAGTAAATTGGGAGAAAATCGCAGTTACATTTGACCTAAGTTTCAACACATTTATGAATGGAACTTGTGATGACCTTTTCCAACTTTTGTTCCACTACTCGCTTGACTTCAAAACAAAACACATGACTATCATACGACTAAAATAACTCATTACATAATCTCCATATAATGTTAAGCACCCTAGTCTCACCGAAAAAATACATGTTATGACATTCCAACTTGTCGACTTTCGACGAAACTTATTTTCTTCAATTTGTTTAGCTTCTAAGCCTTCAAACCCTCTTGGTACTCATGATCTTAAATATTTGTAACTTCCACATTAACATGATTAACTAACTTTGTAAACCTTTCAAATATGATTTCATTTCTGAGCTTACATCAATTGACTTACGACCTACTCCTACGTACGAAAACATGGTATGTAACAGAACTATACGGGTCTAATTCTCACCGGATGTGAAATACGTAGGCAAACCTCATTGATTCCGGCCCCCAATTTTCAAAAATCCAAAAATATTTTCTTTGTAGAAGTCTTTTATTCGAAAAAAGAAAATAAATCAAATCAAAATCCAAAAAATATTTTCTACCTTTTATAAGTCTTTGTCTCAAAAATAAATAAATCAAAATCCAGAAAAAATAATTTTTCCTTTCTTCTTTAGAAGTCTTTCTTTCGAAAATTTAAAAAAAAATCTAAACAAAAAATCCAAAAATATTTTCTTTCCTCTTTAAAAGCTTTTCTTTCAAAAATTCCAAAAGAAAAAAAACGAAATGCGAAAAAAAATTTATATTCTTTTTCTAAATTCTTTCATTGTCTGAGTGTTATAAAAAAGTAACAAAAAAAAAACAAAAAGAAGAGCTAGTTTATTTACTCTATTTCTGATTTTCCCGAACTATGTAATGATCTTATTCATGCGGCATCATGATATGTAGGCAATACCCATTGGAATCGATCATAGCCATAAAATATTAAAAAATAAAGTGAATAAATAAAAAGAGAAAGAAAAAATTGAGTGAAGAAGAAAGAAAAGAGTGACAAAAATATTAGAAAAAACAATGAGCGAAAACAACAAAAAGAAAAAAAATCAGGATGTGAAAGATCCAAAACAAAAAAAAGAAAAAGAAAGTGGAAATGAAAGAAAAGGGGTACAGAGTGAAAAGGGACATTTAATGGACAGGATGAAACACACAACTTATATACAGCTAAAATCGGAAAGTCCGATTTTGGGATCATCATGGCATTTCATAGCTCGTTGTTAGAAGGCTCGAGGCACAACTCGACCTCGGGGCAGTACAAATCGGTGGCTTTGATGGACGAGTGGGAGATTTCTAAGGCAAGTGGTTAGAGCTGACCAAGTCTAAGAATAGTGCAAGTCCGTACCGTGACATTAAATAGCTGTACCAGCTACAAATCTTTGTAATAAATGCATATGTACTATGTTAGGACTCCCCCTCCTATATAAATGGGATCCTTGTTATTTTTTGCACATGATATTAAATAAAAGAACAAGAACATTCTCTGTTCTCTAACTTAAATACTCTCTATTGTCTTTCCTTTGATTTATTACTTACATTTATTGCGTTTCATTGATTGTTCTTCATTTATTACTCATCATTGATCATAAAAAGCCATCATCAAGACCCTTAGGACTGTTAGTTCTTCATCAATCGACCCCAGTCCAGTGCTTTAGCTCGACCTCGAGGGCCCACGTAGGCTAGCTCGAGGCCCCGATTCTAGCCATTCGGTTTGCATAACATATTATCTTCAAAGCTCTTATCACTTTTTCTTAGCTGACACTTAGCATCTATTGCCTAACAACTGGTACTAAAATAGATAATGTATTTTTAGAACGACAAAATCAAATCTAATTGTAATTACCATTTTCAAGGTAAATAGTTTGGCACCCATTGTGGGGCTAAAAATAATAGTGATTGTTTTCGTACTGGTTTACTAAAAAACACAAGTTAATCTTTACACTTTTTTTTGCCCAAGAATCTTTGATTTAAGGTCAAAATGTCTAACTCAGTGAATGCACATGAAAACAACGGTCTTGAAGACCATGGAGAGAATGGTGTAGCTGTTCCAAGCGTCGGTGTACCACTGCGAAACCATGAGGAAGCACCAGAGCCAATCTCCGTGGATGTGGTCTCACGCAATGCCCAACATGTCGATATAAGCTCCCACACTAACAGGAGTATACGCCAAGAAAACCAACAAGAAGCTTATAAAACCCCAGCTCGTGAGGAATAAGAGGTTAGCCTTCACGTCATTTTTGAGATGTTGTAGGCACAACAACTGGCGATTGCTCAACTGCAAAGCCACCAAAAACTCCAAGCATAATAGCACCAGAAACAACCCCTCAAGCCGAACAGGTGCCAGAAAGTTCGAGCGACAATGGGTCAGCAACTGACCCCGCTATTATGATGATGCTCGAGGACCTCACAAAGAGGATTGCATCGGGTGAAAAGAAGATAGAATCTAATGATAAAAAGGTGGAGACCTACAATTCAAGGGTCGATCAGATCCCGGGCACACCCCTGATCCTGAAAGGTGTTGATTCAAAGAAATTCGTACAAAAGCCATTCTCGTCAAGTGCGGCTCCGAAGCCCATCCCGAAGAAATTCAGAATGTCCGATCTCCCGAAATACAATGGAACCTCGGATCCCAATGAGCACGTCTCTGCTTACACTTGTGCCGTAAAGGGAAACGACCTGAAGGACGACAAAATTGAATCCATCCTATTGAAGAAATTGGGGAAACACTTTCAAAAGGGGCCATGATGTGGTATTACAACCTATCCCCGAATTCGATAGACTCATTCGCCATGCTGGCATATTCTTTTATAAAGGCACATGCCGTTGCCATCAAGGTTTCTACAAGAAAATCCGACGTCTTCAAAATTAAACAAAGAGAAAACGAGATGTTGTGGGAGTTTGTATCTCGCTTCCAAATGGAGCGAATGGAATTACCATCAGTCTCCGATGATTGGGTAGTGCAGGCCTTCACCCAAGGTTTGAACGAACGAAGCTCGGTAGCTTCAAAGCAACTAAAGCAGAACTTGGTTGAATATCCTGCCGTGACTTGGTCGAATGTCCACAACCGATATCAGTCGAAGATTAGGGTTGAGGACGACCAACTAGGAGCCCCCTCGGGCTCAGTATATCCTAGCAGGCTCTGGCAAAGGAGCCAAAGCCAAACAAGGAAAGGTACCAACCATACACCGAAGATTGAAGAAACTCCCCAAGGCGTAACATACCCTGAAATGTCCGAAGAGCAGATCGAGGTCAGAATCCTCGAGGACTCTTGGTAGAGCCGGATTCGATAGATCCGCAGGACCGACAGAGGCACCCTAAATATCTGTGTACAACTTCAGCATCGGTGTTTCAGACATCGTATGGGCCATAGGTAAAATCAAAGATACCAGGAGACCAAAACCCATACTATCAGACCCCTCATAAAGGAACCCTAACCTGATGTGCGAATTTCATGGCACACACGGTCATACGATCAAAGATTGCAGACAAATCCAAGAAGAAGTAGCCCAACTAATCAACAAAGGGCATCTCGGAGAATTGCTCAACAACTGAGCCAAAAATCAATTTCGGGAAAGAGAAGCGAATAGGAAAAATGAAACAGAAGAACCACAACATGTCATCCACATGACTGTTGGGGGAGTCGACATCCCACATGAACCCATTGTCAAACTAAAAAAATATCCATCACCAGGTAAAAGCAAACTCGAGGTTAAATACCCGAGGATGCTCTCACATTCAGTGACGAGGACATCGAGACCTTGTCTCAACCTTACAATGACGCATTGGTAATTTCTTTTCTTGTGAATACATTTCAAATTAAATGTGTACTTGTAGATCCAGGTAGCTCGGCCAACATTATAAGGTTGAGGGTGATGGAGCAGCTCAGACTGCTCGACTAGCTCATGCCCGCCTCTCGAGTCCTCAATGGATTCAACATGGCGAGCGAGACAACAAAAGGGGAAATCACCCTCCCAGTCAATGTGGCCGACACAACCCAAAATGTCCAGTTTCATGTCATCGAAGGAGACATGAGATACAATGCCTTGCTCGGAAGGCCATGGATACACTGCATGAGAGCAGTACCATCAACCATTCATCAAATGATGAAGTTTCCAACAAAGGAGGGAATAAAAACGGTATATGGGGAGTAGCATGCTGCAAGAGAGATGTTCGCAGTGCATGATGTGTTATCGACATTGGCACCTTCAACGTCGAAAGGAGCCAAAGGATAAACAAACAGCGAAGTAGCAATCACAAGCTACATCTTCGGCTGCACCCGAGTGAACGAACAAGGGACCGTACTACGTCCGTAGAGCAAGCAGTTGAAGCATATCGAGGCTCGAAATGCCATTACAACTAAGGTATAACCGCCCCTCTTTTTATTTACGTCTTATACTAACCTGTGTGTAGGCGTCCAGTTAGAAGAATCGAAGTACCTTCCAGCGTAAAGACCTTAGGTATTAAAGCATGCGTTGGACTCTTTTCCTTCGATTGGATTTTATCCCAAGAAGGTTTTTACCGACAAAGTTTTATCGAGGCAACATCTATATGCTACCTAAGGAGAACTTAACAAGTATTTAAGGCTTCTCTTCAATCAACCTCGAATACTGGGGGGCATCCCTTGGAAGATCATCTCCCCGGAGAACCCGAAAAAATCAATATGAGATAAAGAGGGTCTCAATAGAAAAGTGATGTATCGGGCCAAACGGTTGAAAGAACCATGTCCGCATAGAACAATCGAACCCTCAGCGGCAAAAATTATGTATAATTGTACCAAGTAATCAAGGAATATTTTTGGATTTTTTACCATCAAAACACTCTACGCTTCAAAGAAGTTTGCTATTTTTACAAGAAATGACCCCAGGGCCACTCGAAGCCATAAGACCTCTAGGCCAGAAACTTCGAGCTCATAAGCCCTCACTAAGGAAACATTAATAAAACAGCTCCAGAGCCCAAAAACTCTCGATGTTTCGGGGTCTATCACCGACTGTTGCCTTATCGAACAAAACTCGAGGCCGTAAGACCCCAAGGGGCAACCTTGAGCCCGAAAGACCTCCATAAGGCAATGCCAAATCTGTAAGACCTCAAGCAAGGCATGAATTATTCTTGCACCAAGTAACCTATCTGTAAGACCTCAAGTAAGGCATGTTCAAATTTTTAAGACCTTACAAAAGGCATAATACCAATCTTAAAGTTAAGACTATATATTCGAACTTGTAATACCCCAAAAAAGGCATACCCTCGATATAGACGCTGAAGCTACTTCACTCGGGGACTAGGCTACAGCCAAATGTAATGACTACGATTACAAGGCTGTAGCCAAACTAACGCGACTCGGGGACGCCCGACCATCGCCATAAAATCACAGGCCTTCAATTACATAGAAAATACTTTGAAAAGAACTGGTTAATCAGGCTACCCTCGGCATAAGCAAAAGAGCTTCGATCATATCAGCTCCAAACAATAAAAAGACTTCGAAAAATTCAGCCATCAAGTGAAAACTCCCTAGGTGCTCATTTATTGTCACATAACGACTCACAATCGAGGTTCTTATTGAACCGTTGAAGAGTCAGACGAACACAAAAACTTCAAAAAAGTCTTCAATGAGGGAAAAATAAAGCCTATGTTAGAGGTCGTACCAACCTAACGCGTAAGAGCCACAATCGCCAGCTTAAATTAAAGGTCGTACCAACCCAACGCGTAAGAGCCTAAGAGCCAGCCTATATTAGAGGTCGTACCGACCCAACGCATAAGAGCCTAAGCGCCAGCCTATATTAAAGGTCGTATCGACCCGACGCGTAAGAGCCTAAGAACCAGCTCAAAATTCAAAAACCTAAGGGATAATGAGCTCGAAGTCGAAACCCGACTCGAAGATTGAGCCCGAAATGGCTAACTAAAAAATGCCCAAGGGCAAATGCATAAGAGCCTACGGGCCAGCCTAACAAGCCTCAGGGCCGATTTGTAAACCTAAGGGTTTTTCACTTCGAAGTTCAGTTCATCTAGCTAATCATTGACAAACGTCAAAATACAAGACAAAGAAAGTCGCACACAAGCAAAGAGAAATTCTTGAAAGGAGAAAAAGGCTTATTTTTATATATATATGTGAAAAAAATACAAAGCATCATTTACAAGAGATCGGGGGTGAGGAACTTCGCGTCGTATTCATCCGCCTAGGCTTGCTCTATATCTTCCGAGAGATGGAAGCCCCTAGCGTGGATCTTCTCATGGGTTTCCCTCCCGTATTTGCGTTGGCCATATTCATTGCTTCTACTCTCCCGATTGGAAGCCCTTCTCAACTCAGCCCGAGGGTCGACAATATCTTTTAAATAGACGACCACTTTCTTATCAGCCATGGCCCGAATCTCTTCAACTTCAGCCCGAGAGTCCATGACCTCGACCTTCATCTTCAAAAGGTTAGACTTGAGACTTGCAATCCTGATCATCTTGACCAAGCTGTTTTCATGAGCGTTCCAGAGCTGTACTTCGAGGGTAGAAGCCTTGGCCAAAGCATTCTTCTTGGCCGCAACTTGGGCATCCATCTAAGCCTTTAGCTCATCACACTCATACCTGGCCTGGCCAACTTTGCCCCAAAGTCCTTCCAGGTCCTTCGTCTTTCTCTGCAACTGAAATATCAAAATGTTAATCTCCAAAGATAGGAGAAGAAGCATGCATCCCCTCGAAACAAACGTTACCTATTTCTCGATGTTGCCCTCGTAGTTCAGGCTTCGATTAATCTTGTATCAAAGGTGTCTCAACTCCTTTCCCCTTTTATCACAAAGAATCCTAAGGGATTTCTCCTTGTCCAAGGCCTTCCACAGCATGGCTTCACGGCAGAGCAACTTGGACTTGAGCTTGTCAAAGGCCTATGAAAAAGAAGCTCAATGAGAAAATAAAAATGCAAAATAAAAAAACCAACAAAGTAAACCAAAGCTCACCACAGAACAAAGCCACTGAGCCTCCTCAAAGGTTGAGCGTTCATCTACTGACCTTGTCTTACCGGCCCCAGTTGAACCGATCTCGGTAGGGACACGATCGCTCGAGACACTGTTTGATTTAGGCAGCCCCTGGCCTCGAACATCCCTTGAAGTAACTTCGATAGGAGGTGAAAATGGTGGAAGAAAACCTTTATCCCTCGAAGTATCTTCGATAGGGGATGAAGACGACGTCAGAACACCTATATCCCTTGAAGTAGCATTGACGGGAAAAGAAGATGGCGGCAAAGGAGGAGCCATTCTTCCGAGGCTAGAAGCCTCGAGTGCTGCAAGCTCAGTAGATACATCTCCGTTGAGCCTCTGAGCAGGGCTTTCCTCACTATGAGCATCTTCATCATTCGAAGATTCCTTCCATTTGTTATCATTCCTCGGCCTAGAAGCCGAAGATCCTTCCTCCTCTCCAAGGGGGCATAGTCTCATCTTAGAAAATTCTCCAATGCCTGCGGTGACAGAGTTAATACACATAAAAGAAAGTACATTTCAAAGAAAATAGGCCACACAGCACGTACCGTGGTGTTTGGCCTCCCATCTGCCTTTGGACAGATCTTGCTACTTAAGCTCATCGTAAGTTGAGCAAGCTACTAGTTTTCGAGTCCAATACAGATTGGGGACCTCGAATGGAAACCACGGGATCGCTGTAGAGAAGGAAAGGAAACCATCTTTATGGAGTATGCCTCGACAAAATGATAAAAACACAAGTGTACCACTTATGTGTGAAATTCCATTTCTTGGGAAATGGAAGGAACTCTACGGGTATAATATCAATAGTCCGTACTCGGACAAATTGACTCATCTACCCTCGGTTCCCATCTTCTCCATTACTAGCAACAAAGGGCTGGGTGGATCGATGTTGTAGAGTAATCAAGCCCCGATAATGTAAGGGCCGGTACAATCTAACGAGGTGGCTGAGGGTGAACTCGAGCCTGTCTTTATGTGCGAAGTACCTTATCATCAACACTATCCTCCAAAATGACGGGTGAATCTATGCCAAGGTAACCTGATATCTTCTGCAAAATTTGAGCATGACTTTATCGAAGGGGCCTAGTGTGGAGGGGTACGTTTATACGTTCAAAAACTCCTCTACATGAGCCATGATGCTCTCTTCCATGGAAGGTACCTGCAGTTCCACCTTTTCTCCCTATCCACAGTCTATTCTAACCGCCTCAAGTTGTTCCTCTCCTATTGATGAGATAAACCTCGATGTATGCTCTCGATGGCTCTGAATATTGGACGGTCTCTCTAACATAAAGTCTCTCCTCGAGACAAAACATCTCGAGGTTAGCTCACCGGACGTTGGCTATGTACCACCATCCGAGCGGGAAGCAGAGACAGAACTCTCCTCTTCTTGGTGAACAAATTTGGGCATAGCAGCCACTACGATGAAACAAGAAGAAGGAGATGAAAACTTAAATGAAAGTTTTGAACTAAAATGGTGGAAGCACTGATGCAAGGAGGAAAAACTCTATAGAAATAGCCAAGTCCTCAGATAAAAGGAAAACAAGCTCATATATAGAGCAAGGGACGACTGCTCGCCTACCCTAAAGGCCAATTAATACTAGGCCATTATCACTTTTGGGGAAGTGCACCGGCAGGACCACCGCAGCCACTTCATGGCCATGTCATATGAACGACGCTGTCATACGGCATTTAAGGGGTCAAGATTCCCATATAAATCTAAGCCTCAAGATGGTGCCCCATCTTGAGGATCTCTGTCTAAATGAAAATGAGCTCTAAGGGGCTATTTACATTGGTCTCGCCTCGAGATGGTGCCCGATCTCGAGGATCTCTGATATTACAAAAATGGCCCTAAAATACTATCAATCTAGCCTTGGGATAGTGCCCGGTCTCGAGGATCTCTACTATACCAGGTATGTTCTCTGAAAAAGCCGACATCAAAGTTCAAAAGACTAGCTTTGCATAAGCACTGGAAAATAAAATTTGAATGCTTGAAACAAAATGGTCTCTTACATTCTCAAAAAATTCATTTACATAATATGTCTTTACAAAACCCCCCGAGGAGCCCATACACAAAAAAAATAAAAGAAGAAGCAGAAAGGATGATATGAGACTATTCCTCACCCTCGCTACCATCTGAATCACTTCCAGAGTCCTTATCTGAAGTAGTCGATGGTGCTGATCTTGCCTCCAAAGTTCTGGCTTTCTTGATCTCAACAGAGAAATCAACACCTTCAGCGCTTGCTTCCTTGAAGGCCTGCATTCGAGCTTGCAGACGAGCATAAGCAACGGCCCGAGCCAACTTCTACTCGACATTCTCGAATATCTCCCTGGCTCGAGCATTTGCAGTGACGACATCTCTCTTATAGGAGGACGCATATTCATCGGCCCCAGCTTTGGCCGTAGATAATGCAATGACCTATTTTTGAGCACTTCGAAGAAGATCCTGGGTCAATCCCAACTCTCTGTGTAAAAGATCTCTCACCGAGGTCATGATCTCATTCTGCCTCTTCAGCTCGAGGATCTCCATGTCCTTGGTTGCAAGCTCTTCCCGAAGTTGCCCTACCAGGTCATCCTTTTGCCCAATCTGCAAAGGCGGAACAAGATAGTAAGCATCAAGTTATAAGAATGTAAAATATGAACACACGAATGCCGTATTACCTGCTTGGCAAATCTAGTCCTTTCCTGGTGCACCCATCCAGGCTTACCCGAAGCTCACCCAACTCCTCCTCCTTTCGAGTAGAGGAAGCCTTCGACTTATTTAGCTTCTAGGTGAGCTTCTCGAGTTACTTCTCATGGCATGAAAGCTCGTCTTGGAGCTTAGAGAAGGTATGGTCATACAAATTCTTGACCTACAATAAAAGCAGAAAAGTTGAAAAGACAAGGGAAAAACTTGAAGCGCAAAATGGTATGTCAAGAATATTACCTACTATTGAAGCTTGTCATCCTCCTCGAGAGAAACAGGGGCATCGAGGTCTGTGTCCACGTCGATGCCGACAAAACAATCCTTGAACATATCATCCTCTCCCCGAGAGGCCCCCACATCGGCAGCACCCTTGTTTTGAGCATCCCTTATTTCCCCCAGAGAAAATGCAGGGCCCGATTCAAAGCTGCCCACCGTATTTATATCTATATGGGTCTCTTCTTGACCCCGAAGAATTTTGGAGTCAGGCCCTCTGAAATTTCCAGTCGAGGGTTCGCTGGCATGGACTGTACCATGTCCAACCCGAGGCTCGGGGACTGCATCCAAACCTTCCTTGAAGGTCTCTTCAGCACGAGTTTGGTCTACATCGGCCATCTCCAACTCGTCGGCTTTCTGATCGACAACTTATGGGGCTTCAGTACTCCGTCTTATCCTTTGTACCAAAGGGCGATCATCATCATCATCCTCATCCTTACAAAGACTTGCCGTAGCAGTCGAAGTCGAGACAGTGGCATCGGTCTTAGTTGGAGGCTCGGTTGATGCCTCCTTCTTCCTCTTCTTGCCCTTGCCGGGTTTCAAGGCCTGTTCTTCACCAGGAGGAGGTGATCTCATCAGCACGCCTTCCTCGAGGCCTACACATGCATGATGTATTAAACTCACCACCACAAAGAATACTCATAAGAAATTTGGTAATGACAGCAATGAAAAGCATACCGTGGTTCTTGGCCTGCCATCACATTTTGGCCAAATCATGCCAAACACGCTCGGCGTGAGGAAAAGGAGAGTCTAACTGTCTGATTCATCCCAGGAGGTCTTGAACCATTCAGGGTACCAAACAGTGGCTGCATAATCAAGAAAAAATCATTTCAGGAGGGGAAGAAGTGCAATAAAATGTGTTCGAGGTAGGAATACTAACGCTTCATGTTCCATTCCTCTAGGAATGGCATCCTATCGGCAGGAATAATGTCCGAGGTTCTTACTCTGACAAACTGGCTCATCCATCCTTGGTCCTTGTCCTCATCGATGCTCGCAAAAAATATCTTGGCAGATCGAGGATGAAGCTTGATTAAACGTCGGAAGAGACGAGGGCTATACAATCTAACCAGGTGATTGAGGGTGAAGGTCACTCCTTCGACCCGGTTGGAGAAATGTCTGAGCATATAAGCAATCCTCTAGAAAGAAGGATAAATCTGACCGAGTGTCACTTGGCATTCACGACAAAAGTCTAGAATCACCGGATCTATCGACGGGAAAGAAGGATCTACTAAGCCTAAAGTAAAGGGTTATGTAGTAAATGGGAGGAAGCCAGCTTTGTGGTCTACTATAATTTCCTCAGGTTTGGGGATGTCTACTTGCACTGCCTCCCCCCATTAGCAGTCTTTCTTTACCCTCTTCGTGTCGGTCACCACGCTGATGTATCGAGACACTGGCTTGCATCGGCCTGGTGTAGAAGGGGGGTTTTCTATGGTAAAATCGGAGACAGTATTGAAGTGGCTAGGGGTACACTATTCGATACTTGGAGGTACTTTTGGTTTGCCCTTGTACGGGGGTGATGAGGAGGCGACCCCTTTTTATGAGGTACCATTTTTGAAGTTTTTTCCATGTTTATAACTTAATGTCAAAGGAAGAGGATAAAGAAACAAGCACAGAAAGAAGATGGATGCAGAAAGTTGTGATCTTAGCCCTAGAAACTTGATGTTGTAAAAGTGTAAATGGCAAAACAAGTTGAAACATTTATAGAAGCCATTTGGGCGATGTTCGAGGAACAGAAAGGTCGAACCAATGATGGTTCGTGGGCTTCTCGATAATCGTATTGACAGCGACCTCTACACAACCTTTGAAATCATGGCATTTAATGCTCTGATGGGCTGGCATCATAATGGGAGTATCGACGAGGAAAAAATTCAAGATTGTTTCTTATCATATTACTCTAAGAAACACGGGGATTATCTGTATACGGCTAAAATCGGTGAGTCCAATTTTGGATCATCATGGCATTCCATAGCTCGTTTCCAGAAGTCTCAAGGTGCAGCTCGAGGTTTGATGAACCAGAAGGCTCGAGGCATAGCTCCACCTCGGGGTAGTCCAAATTGGTGGCTATGATAGACAAGTGGGAGATTCCCAAGGCAATGGTTAGAGCTGACCAAGTTTATAAGAATAGTTCAATTTCGTACCATGACATTAAATAGCTGTACCGTCTGCAAATCTTTGTAATAAATGCATATGTACTATGTTGGGACTCCCCCTCCTATATAAAGGGGATCCTTGTTATTTTTTGCACATGATATTCAATACAAGAACAAGAACATTCTCTGCTCTCTAACTTAAACTCTCTCTATTGTCTTTCCTTTGATTTCTTACTTATATTTACTGGGTTTCATTGATTGTTCTTCTTTTATTACTCATCATTGATAATAAAAAGCCATCATAAAGGCCCTTAGGACTGTTAGTTCTTCATCAATCGGCCCCAGTCCAGTGCTTTAGCTCGACCTCGAGGCCCGACATAGGCTAGCTCGAGGCCCCGATACTGGCCATTCAGTTTGCGTAACATATTATCTTCAAAGCTCTTATCTCTTTTTCCTGGATCACACTTAGCGTCTATTGCCTAACAACTGGTACTAAAATAGATCACGTATTTTTAGAGTCACAAAATCAAATCTAATTGTAATTATCATTTTCAAGGTAAACACAACTGTTCAAACACATGGTACAAGTGTTTACCTGTTAGGTGCATTGCATCCCAACGTGGGATTTCCTATCTGTTAAGGGTCTCAAAACTAATAAGGTTGTTGGGTGTACAAATTAGCCAGATTCTGTTCAGGTGGTTGGTTTTGTTGGTAATCTAGCTTCCCTATCATGACCCGAACCGATGGGCTACGACGGGTGCCTGAATCCTACATGTCGAACATCCTTAAGCATGCGTTTAAGATATAAACGTGAATAACATACATGAGGGAAATCTATCCAAAAGACATATGTACATATACATACGAAATACAGTGGGCGAGCTGGCAAGGCTGCTATAGACAACTGAATACCCAAAACTGAAAGCCGACAAGGCCACATACTATCCATATATACATAACTGTCTATGAACCTCTAATAAAAATACAACTTTACAAAGACATGATTGAACCATGTCATACCCATATATGTATACAAGAATATCGTACCAAAATAAAAAGCAGCTCCGGATCAAGTGGATCACGCCGACTATCGCAGATCAAGGATCCTAAGCAGGGGGATCATTAGCTTGCCTATCTGCGCCTGCGGGCATAAAATGCAGGCCCCGAGAAATAGGGCGTCAGTACGAATAATGTACTGAGTATGTAAGGCATAAAAATCAGTAGATAAATGACATAGATGAAACATGGAATAAAGAATTCCACCTGTTAGTCTAAATAACTTTGTAAATCCTGAAACATTTATAATGTCATGCACGTGCGTATAAAGGTCATGTCATGCATAGGTATAGGTGTACATAATATCATCAAGCCTCTGAGGGCATCCCATCATATCATCTTGGCCACTGTGGTCAAAATTATCAACATGTAGCAGCTGATCATGTGGTGGTGTGTATATAACGCCGTAACCTTTTCTCATATCCCATATATATACATATAAATACGCGTATATAACACCATTTAGTTATGGGTAAATGTACATGTATAAATGAATGAAATGCATGAAAATGTTAATAATCTCAATATTCCTTTCAGATAAACTTTATCTACTGTGTATTATTTTGAGACTCATGAACAGAACATAAAATAATATGTCACATGGGGAATCAAGAACATAGAGACCCCTAGTAATTTTATTAATAGAGTCATTTATGAAAGTTGTGCGGTTGATCGTTTCTTTTTGTATCATTTCGATCATGCCAAAAAGAAAGAAGGGACAACCTTAACATACCTGGAGTAGAGAAAAATCCTTATGATATTCTTGGAAAAGGTTGCACCGTACTCCTTTAGAACTGCAAAAGTTTGCGTTGCTAAAGTTCTAACAATTCTCGTTGGAATTGTTTGGTTGCAAGAATTTTGTTGAAAACTTGTTGGATTGAGTTTTAGCGTCTGTCTTAAATTTTAATATAGAATTAGAAGATGATAGGTATAAGGAAATTTGCAACATATTGAATGGGCTTCAGAAACAAGGATTTCATATAAATCCTAATATGTTGGAGTTCATTAAGAATCATCGTGCTACTTTAGAAAAAGTAGGTCTTCTTTTGCCAGGAATACTAACACACGTTAATCTGAACGAAGTCTACGACCTTATGAAGAAATCTTATTTCCAGAATAAGGATATAAAGAAAGTTTGTAGCCTTAGTGTTCTTTTAAAGGAGTTAGCTAATGAATTAGGAAGAAAGGTATATAACTCACTTTGTTATTTTATGTCCAAATGAACTAAACTTGTATAAATGAAACCAAACTTGAATGTCTTTACACGTTAATGTCTTGTTACCTTAGATAACCACCTAAGACAATATGGCTAAGAGTCATATGTCTTAGTAGTGGCTTGCTGCCACGTGGGGGTGGGGTTTTCTAACCTTATCTTATAATTCATTAATTTATTAGGTAATGTTCTGTTACTCGATAATTTACCAATTACTCACATAATTAAGAATTATATCAAATTACTTAAAATACTACTCATTTTTAATATACTTTATACATCATACTATCATGGTCATATGGTACCTTGTATGGTACTAGTCTATAAATATCGGGTATTATAGCTCGGACCGTATTTCATCCCAAATCGACAACCTTCAACGAAACTTATTTTCTTTAATTCGTATACTCTTTACCCTTCATGGCACTTACTTATCGCTTATTATAAATAGCATAAATACGTCAACCTCAAGATATCTCATCCCCGAGTCTATGTCGATTAACTAAAGACGAAACTTTAACGTACGAAAACGCGAGATGTAACATCCTTCCCCCCTTAGAAACATTTGTCGTGTAGGATCTGTATAACTTTGGCAGAGTCGCCTTTGTAACAACACTACTGCCAACTCTTCCTGTAGAAACTCAATAATTCAACGCCACATAGGACCACAATCATCAATAACGACAATGGCCTCACACGACCCAATGACCATAACTAACAGAAGAATCCATACACTTACCTTAAGGTTATGACATCTCAGTCGGACCCTCCTCTGGAGGAGGAAATAAGTATGGATATCTAGACTTCATATCTTCCTCGGCCTCCCAAGTCATATCTTTCACATTGTTGTTTCTCCAAAGTACTTTCATCGAAGCTACATGTTTAGTTCTCAATCTCTGAACCTGTTTGTCAAAATATAGCAATGGGAGTTTCTTCATATAATAGCTGTTCTGTGACCTGAACGTCGTCAACTGACACAACTCTGAAAGTATCTCCGATACATTTACGGAGCATAGACATCTGAAAGACTAGATGTACAGACTCCAAGTCCAAAGGCAAGTCTAACTCATATGCTACCTGGCCTACCTTGCGTATGATCCTATATGGTCCAATGTACCGAGGGCTAAGTTTTCCCATTTATCTGAACCTCATAATGCCTTTTATCAGTGATACCTTTAGGAATACCCAATCATCAATCTGAAATTTCAAGTCTTGCCGTCGATTATCCGCATAAGACTTCTAAAGGCTTTGAGCTGCTAATAGCCATTCTTGTATAAGCTTAATTTTCTTGATTGTCTGATGTACCAATTTTGGTCCAACTAATATAGTTTCCCCAACATCGAGCCACCCTATAGGTGACCTACACTTTTGTCTGAAAAGAGCTTCGTATGGAGCCATCTGAGTACTGGAATGGTAGCTATTATTATATGCGAATTCAATAACCGGCAGATGCTCATCCCAACTACCCTTAAAGTCTATCACACAAGCCCGTAACATATCCTCAAGTGTCTGAATAGTACGCTCAGCCTGTCCGTGTGTGTAGGGATGAAATATTGTACTAAGACTTACCTAAGTCCCCAATCCTTTTTGGAAGGACCTCTAGAAATTAGCTATAAACTGAGCTCCTCTATCCGAGATAATAGATATAGGGACACCATGAAGTCGTACTATCTCCTTAATGTAAAGCCTTGCATAATCCTCTGCGAAATATATAGTCCTAATTGGCAAAAAATGGGCTGACATTGTAAGCTTATCAATAATCACCCATATTGAATCGAACTTATGCTGGGTATGAGGTAAGACTATGATGAAAACCATATTGCTTACTTCCCATTTACAAGTCGAAATCTCCATAGCCTGCAATAATCCACCGGGTTTTTGATGGTCAATCTTAACCTGCTGGTAGTTAGGACACTGAGAAAACTCTAATATATCCTTTTTTATTCCATCCCACTAGTATAATTCCCTGATATCATGATACAACTTTGTCGCTCTTAGATGGATAGAATAACGAGAATAGTGAGTTTCTCCCATAACCTGCCGATGCATCCCTGCAACATTAGGGACACATAATCGTCCTCGATATCTGAGGACCCTATATTCTGTAATTTCAAATGGTGTCTTCTCCTTATGAGGGGTGGTATCCCTATAATGAACTAACACGGGATTCTCGCACTAGCGTTCCTTTACTTCAGTTACTAAAGAGGATGTTGTCATATCCTGAATAGTAATTCCAATATCACCTGAGTCCAGTAACCAAACTCCAAGACTAGCTAGCTGATGAACCTCATGGGTTATTCCCCTCTTTTTCTGGCTGTAAATAAGACATGCTACCCATAGATCTACGGCTGAGGGCGTCGGCTACTACGTTCGCCTTCCCCGGATGGTATAAAATATCAACATCATAGTATTTAAGTAGCTCCAACCTTCTCCTTTGATGTAGATTCAATTCCTTTTGCTTGCATATTTACTGGAGGCTCTTATGGTCCGTATAAATATCAACATGAATGCCATACAAGTAGTGCCTCCACATCTTTAGTGCATGAATCACTGTGGCTAACTCTAAATCGTGGGTCGAGTAATTCTTCTCGTGTTTTCTTAGTTGTCTAGAAGCATAAGCTACAACCTTACCATGCTGCATTAGCACACAACCCAATCCAATGCATTATGCGTCATAATAGATAACATAACCATCAGTCCCTTCAGAGAGCTTTAGAACCGGTGCTGAAGTTAATATGTCCTTCAATGCCTAGAAACTCTGTTCGCAAGCATCAATCCATTGAAACTTTGCTCCCTTCTGAGTCAACTTTGCCAAAGGTGCTGAAAGGGAAAAAATCCCTCTACAAATCTTCTGTAATAACCTGCCAAACCGAGAAAGCTACGAACCTTCGTCGGTGTTGTGGGTCTAGGCCAAGTCTTTACTACCTCTTTTGTGTATCCACCCGGATGCCTTCACCCGAAATGATATGCCCATGGAAAGCTATAGAGTTCAACCAGAATTCATATTTCGAGAATTTTGCATACGACTTCCCTTTTTGCAGAACTCTGAGCATTGTTTACAATGAAAATTATAATAACAATTAAATTTGTTGATGGGACTCAAAAAATATGTGACCTATTTTTATGCTAGTTTATTAAGTAGTTGATGTTGAGTATATGAGACTCAGAGACGAAATAATGTTTGGGAGGGAGCTATAACCAAACCGTTGGGTCAGCTATTTAGGGACTCGAACCAATCAATTCTGGGCCTCGAGGTCGATCCCGGGGCTTGGACTCGAGCTATCATGGGTGATCGGGTTAGGGCTAACAGTCATGAGGTAATCAACGAAGGCTCTTTATGGTCAATGATAAGCAATAAATGATGAAAAAATAAGAAGACGGTAAATGAAAGCAATAATATCAAGAGAGTGTATGAGAGAGAAAAGAGAATGTTCTTCTATTTTTCTTATAGAACGGATGGAGCAACAACCCAGCCCCTACAAAGTGTCAAGGATTCCCTTTATATATGAGGGGAACTCCAACATAGTACAAAAGCATTAATTACAAAAGTGGGGGTATGGGACAACTAGATGGAACCTAGCTCTGCCAGTATTAGCTGCATGCCTAGGGAGCTCTCCAGTCCCATCATGACCATGGCAAACTTCATTGTTAGGCCAGGTGTTAACGATCCTCGAGGGAAGGAGATCGACCACTGTCTCATAGACTTGAGTTCTCGAGGTGATCCCCCGAAATGCCTTAATGATGAAAAATAGAACCCTCATATTTTGGAGATGAAAATCCGGACCGCTCGTACGAGTGACTCTACGCGGGCGAACATGATCGCGAGGCTCGAGTCTGAGCTTTCAAAGGCGAAGGCCGAGGTGGTGAATGCCCGAGCCGAGGTTGTGATGAGTAGCACTAGGGAAGATCAGAGAGCGGGGGCTATTTGAAGAGTGCTGCCACTGCTAGAGCTGGGCTAAGGAGAACTCTTGGTCATGCGAGTAGTAGTAAAGAGTACACAAAGTGCAAATCTCTGGAGGAAGTTCACGCCAGGGGTTTTGATCTTTTGGAAGAGATCGAGCAAGCCAAGGCAGAGGAGTTTAATGCTAAGTTCCTTCTATCCAATGCCAAAGATGGAGAGGACGAGGCCGCAGAGCCATAGTCCCCAAGGGGGACGTTTGCTTTCTTCTTGTTCTTGTGTATATAGATTTCATAGCATGTTGTAGACGGAGCTTGTATTCTATTACCTGTGTGTATAAGACGGGAACCTCACGGTTTGGTATCTTCTGGATTTCTATTTGCCAAGATTTTAGCCAGATCAATCCGATCTCTTGAGTTAGTGGGAGTCTTTAGAGTCGACGATACGTCCCTTGGGCTCATTAGGCTGGCCCGGGGGGCTCTTACATGCTTGGTCGATGTGACCTTTAGTATAAGCTAGCGCTTGAGCTCTTATGCTTTTGTTCAAACATTTTGGGTTACGTCTCCGAGTCGGGTTTCGATTCAACCTCATTTGACACTCAAGATTTTACGTTCGCGTGGGCTGGCGATAATGTATCTTACGCCTTGGACTGAAGTGGCCTTTTAATTTAAGCTGGCGATAGTGGCTCTTACGCTTTGGGTCGAAGCGACCTTTTAATGTAAGTTGGCGAAATGGCTATGACGCTTTGCCCTTAGGCATATATAGTTAACTATTTTGGGTCCAGTCTCCGAATCGGGTTATGACTCAAGCTTATTTTGACCCTCAAGTTTTTAGATTTCAGGCTGACGATAGTGGCTCTTACGTTTTAGGTCTATGCGACCTTTTGTGTGTATGTCCTTGAGGCTCATTAGGCTGGCGACAATGGGTCTTACGTGCTTGGTCGATGCAACCATTTATGTAGGCTTTATTTTCCTCTCGTTAAGGACTTTTGAAGTAATTTTTGCCTGACTCGTTCGTTCGGGAAGAACCTCGATTTCGAGTAACTTGCGGCAATGTTCGAGCACCTCGGGATGTTTGTCTCAGAGGCTGAGTAGCTCGAAGCCTGTGATTTGGAGTTGACTTGGTCAAAGCGCTTTTGCCTATGCCGAGGGTAGCCTATTTAACCAGTTCTTTTCGAAGTACATTCAGTGTAATTTGAAGGCCTGCGTGGGCTAGCGACAATGGCTCTTATGCCTTGTATCGATGGTCGGGCGTCTCCGAGTCACATTAGTTTGGCTGGTACAGCCGTGTGACCGGAGTCACTTATGTTTGGCCAAAGCCTTTGAGTCCCGAGTGAAGTAGTTTCGACATCTATATCGAGGGTATGCCTTTTTAAGGGTCTTACAAGTTTGATATATAGTCGAAACTTTGGGATCGAGTCTATTCCTTTAGTGAATTCTTACAAGTTTTACATGTTGTTGAGGTCTTACAGTTTAACATACCATTGAGGTCTTACAATTTTACATGCCTTTGAGGTCTTACAGGTTTTACATGTCGTTGAGGTCTTACAGGTTAGTTGCTGCCTTATGTAGGTCTTACGAGACCGAGTCTACGCGCTCGGGGTCTTACGATGTCGGGTTTCACAAGTCGATGGAGATGAAACTTGACGGCAGTCCCCGAGTCATCGAGGGTTTCTTGACTCGGGAGCCATTATTTGTAAACTCTGTATTGCCTCATCGAGGCCTTATATTTTGGAGATCTCGAACCTGGGTTCATGCAATTTTAGAGATATCGGCACCAGTCCCTGAGTGTTCGGGGCGCTTTTGGCCTTGGAGATGTTTCGTGATTTTCATGTTACCTCATTGAAGGCTTACGAGCTTGGAATCCTGATACGGATGTCGTTCAGGTGTTGAATTGTTGACGCTAGTCTCTGAGTATTCGGGACGTCTTTGATGGAGGAATCGTTTTAGCAAAAATGTTGAGTTTTCTTTGGAGCATGAGATGCTTTAACAAAAGGCATTCTTTGATTGCTTGACACAAGTATATATAGTTTCGTTGTCGGGGGACTGACTATAAAGGCATGGTCGGTTTGACCGTTTGGCCCCGATACATCATTTTACTAATGGGACCATGGGGGGATGCCCTCCAGTATTCAGGGTTGATTGCAAAAAGAAGCCTGGAATACTTGTCGAGTCTTCCTTAGGTAGCATGTGGATGTTGCCTCGTTAAAAACCTTGCTGGTAAAAACACTTATCGGGATAAAAAATCGGTTAAAGTAAAAGAGTGCAACAGATGCTTTAAAACCTTAAGGTCTTTGATCCGGGTCAGCGCTTTGACTACTTCGGTCGGGCGCCTATATAAGGGTCAGCATGAAATATAATATAAAACAAAAAGGAGATTGTTATACCTTAGTGGTGATGGTGCTTTCGAACCTTGGAGATGGTCTCGTGACTACTATTTTTTGTCGATTTATCTCTTAGTCCCTCTGCTAGAGGGGACTTTGGCATTTCGGCTAGTGGCGGTCGTCTTAAAAGATCGTGTGGATGACATGTTGCGGCTCATCTGCCTTGTCCCTTTTGGTTGTTTCCTTTTCTTGAGACCGACATTTGGCTCGATCACTAAGGAATTCCCAAAGATGGTCGTTGTCGAGCAACCGGGCCACTTCCTCCCGGAGTTTCCAACAATCTCCAGTCCTATATCTGTACGTGTTGTGCAATTTGCATACTAAATTGTAGTTTCTTTGCGAAAGATCCGATCGTACAGGTATGGGCCATCTAGCGTCTCTGATTTTGCTGATGGCAAACTCGATGTCCGATACATCGACATTGAAGTTGTATTCTAATAAGCGAGGTGCCTCTGTTGGCCCCGCATTCCTATTGAATCTGGCTCTACTGATGGGTCCCCGAGGATCTTGTCCTCGGTCTATCATTTGGTCATTGTGAGGTAGATTGCGCCTCAGGGCGTTCATCCTGTCTTCGATGTATGGCTGGTACCTTTCTTTGTTCAGCTTTGGTTCCTTTGTCGGAAACCTGCTTGGATATACTGAGCCCGAGGGGGCTCCCAGCTGGTCGTCGTCGGCCCTGATCTTCGACTAGTATCGGTTGTGGATGTCCGACCAGGTCACAACGGGATACTCGATCAAATTTTGTTTCAACTATTTTGAAGCCGCTGTCGTTCGTTCAGAACTTGAGTGAAAGATTGCACTACCCAGTCGTCGGAGACTGGCGGTATCTCCATCCATTTCATTTGGAAGCGAGATACAAACTCTCGCAGCATTTCGTTCTCCCTCTGCTTGATTTTGAACACGTTGGATTTCTGCGTTGCTACTTTGATGGCACCGGCATGTGCTTTTATGAAGGAGTCTACTATCATGGCAAATGAATCTATGGAGTTAGGAGCTAGGTTGTGATACCGCATCATGGCCCCCTTCGAGAGTGTTTCCCCGAACTTCTTTAGCAAGACGTACTCGATCTCGTCATCCCTTTTATCGTTGCCCTTTACTACACAAGTGTATGCAATAACGTGCTTATTGGGATCTGAGGTCCCGTTGTATTTTGGGAGTTGAGGCATTTTGAACTTCTTTGGAATGGGTTTCGGGGCCACTTCCTCAGGGAACAGCCTTTGTATGAACGTCTTCAAATCCATGCCTTTCAGGACCTGGGGTGCACCCGTAATTTGGTTGACCCTGGAGTTGTAGGTCTCGACCTTCTTGCCGTTGAATTCTATCATTTTCTCGCCCGATTCGATCCTTTTGGTGAGGTCCTCGAGCATTTTTATGATAGCGGGATCGATGATCAACCAATTATTGCTTGATCTCTCCGGCACCTGTTCGACTGGAAGAGTTGTCCCCGGTGCTACCGTACTAGGCGTTTTCTGGTGATTTTGTAACTGAGCAATAGCTAGTTGTTGTGCCTGCAACATTTCCAAAATAACATGAAGGCTAACCTTACGTTCTTCCCTAGTTGGGGTTTTCTGAGTTTCTTGTGGATCTCCTTGACGCACGCTTTTGCCAGTATGCGAGCTTATATCGACTCGTTGGGCGTCTCATGAGATTAAGTCCATGGGGACTGGCCCTGGTGCATTCCTAGGGTTTTATGGCGGCACACCAACACCTGGAACAGCCACACCGTTTTCTCCGTGGTCCTCGAGATTGTTTTTTTTGCCTCCATTCACTGAGTTAGACATATTGACCTGAAATCAAAGATCTTGGACAAGAAAAAGCGTGAAATATAACTTGCGTTATATGACGAAACCAGCAAGAAAATAATCACTATTATTTTTATCCCCACGGTGGACGCCAAACTATTTACCGTGAAAATGGTAATAACAACTAAATTTGTTGATGGGACTCTAAAAATACGTGATCTATTTTTATGCTAGTTTATTAAGAAGTTGATGCTGAGTATATGAGACTTAGAGAAGAAATAAAGTTAGGGATAGAGCTATAACCAAACCATTGGGTCAGCTATTCAGGGCCTCGAGCCGGTCGATTCTGGGCCTTGAGGTCGATCCCAGGTCTCGGACTCGAGCTATCATGGGTGATCGGGGTAGGGATAACAGTTATGAGGTAATCAAAGAAGGCTCTTTATGGACAATGATAAGCAATAAATGATGAACACATATTAAGACAGTAAATGAAAGAAATAATATCAAGAGAGTGTATGAGAGAGCAAAGAGAATATTCTTCTATATTTATTATGGAGCGGATGGAGCAACAACCGAGCCCCTACAAAGTGTCAAAGATTCCCTTTATATAGGAGGGAAACTCCAACATAGTACAAAAGCATTAATTACAAAAGTGGGGGGGGGGGGGGGGGATGGGACAACTAGATGGCACCTAGCTCTGCCAGTATTAGCTGCAAGCCTAGGGAGCTCTCTAGTCCCATCATGACCGCGGCCAACATCGTCGTTAGGCCGGGAGTCAACGAACCTCGAGGGAGGGAGATCGACCACAACCTTGCAGCCTCGAGGTCTCAATGTGATCCCCCGAAATACCTTAATGACAAGAAATTGGACCCTCCGATTTCGGCATATACGAGCATAGTACGCAAATGATCTGCATGCTCAGCCTCTGAATGACAATACACCAATATATCGTCGATAAATACATTTACGAACAAATTTAAAAAGGGCCTGAAAACACGGTTCATCAATTCTATGAATACTACTAGGGTATTGGTCAAACCGAACGACATAACACGAAACTCAAAGTGCCTGTGTCTGGTCCTGAATGTTGTCTTCAGAATATCTTTCTCCTTAAGCCTTACCTAGTGGAACCCGGACCTCAAGTCTATCTTTGAAAACACTTGGCAACTTGCAACTGATCAAATAAATTATCAATTCTCGGGAGCGGGTACTTATTCTTGATCGTCACCTTATTCAACTGTCTATAATCAATACACATCCCTAAGGAACAATCTTTCTACCTCACAAATAACACAAGTGCTCCCCACGATGATGTACTAGGTCTGATAAAGCCTTTTTCAAACAAGTCCTTTAGTTGTTCCTTCAACTCTTTCAGCTTTGCGGGGGCCATTCAATAGGGAGGAATAAAAATTGGATGAATATCTGGTAGTATGTCAATAGTAAACTCAATATCTCGCTCTGGCGGAAGACCCGAAAGCTCATCGAAAAAAACATCGGGAAACTCATTAACTACAAGGATGGACTGAATGGTTGGTGACACTACTTCCACATTTTAAACCTGAACTAAGTAATAAATATATCCCTTTTCTGATCATCTTCCTTGCCTTGAGATAGGAAATAACTCTACCTCTCGACTACGCCGTATTACCTTTCCACTCCAAAACAGGCTCCCCTGGAAATTGAAATCGGACTATCTTTGATCTACAACAATGTTGGCATGACAAGAAGCCAACCAATCCATACCCATTATAACATCAAATTCTACCATATCTAACTCGATTAGGTCCACTACTATAGATCGACCATGAACTACTCTTATACAATCTCTATATACTCGCTTAGCTGTCACAGAGTCCCCAACAGGTGTAGACACCTCAAAAGGTTTAACCAATTCAGGTTTTATTCCAAACTTACTAGAAACCAACGGAGTAACATATGATAAGGTGGAACCTGGGTCAATCAGTGCATATACATCATATGAGAAGACTGATAATATACATGTAATAACATCAGGCGATGACTCATGATCTTGTCATCCTTCCAATATATAAATGCTATTCTAAGGACCGCTCGAGCTAGATGCTCTGCCTTTGCCTCTACCATGATTCATTAGTGCTTGTGAACCTTGCCCAGGGGGCGCATTAATGATGATGAACCAACTACTAATCACGGTGGCTGATCTATGCTTGCATCGCCTCTCATTGGACAATCCCTCATAACGTGCCCGGATAACCATAAGTATAACAAACACCCAGTACCATATGGCACTGCCCGGCATGCTGCTTATCACACTGAGCACATCGTGGCAAGGGCAGCCTCATCTAACTTGACTCACCCTTATACTAAGAACCTGAGGCCTTGGAATTCTGACTAGGCCCTGAATATGCGGAAAGATCAAATCTCTTACCTCCAAACTGAAGGGGTGTGCTAACCGATGGCTGGGATGGATACCTTGGGTACTGTTGTCTCTGACCACCTCAAAACTCACCAGAAGGACCCAAAGCCCTCGCTCTCTTATTTTGGGCCCTATCATGCTCACGATTGGCCCTCTATTTCTGCTTACGCTCCTCTACACCCTGAGCTTATGCTTGAATAAGAGAATTATTCATGTCTAGTTGAAGTGAGACCAACATACAATCGTTAAGCAAGTGCGGCTCTAATCCCATCATGAATCGGTGAACCTAATCCTCTATCTTAGATACAATAGTGGGAGCATACCTAGCCAACGAATCAAACTGAAGATTGTTCTCCCGAACACTCGGGTTACCCTGCCTAAGGGTCAAGAACCTATCAACTCTGGCCCGCCTAAGCTCTGGTGGCAGATAATGATGAAGAAAAGCTTCTTTGAACTCCTGCCATACTGCTGGAGGGGCATTCTCACCTCTGGACAACTCCCAAGAGTCGTGCCAATTAACTGAAACATCTTGAAGTCTATAGGAAGCTAGCTCAACTGACTCAGTCGTAGTGTCCTTTATTACCCTCAAAGTCCTCTGCATTCTATCGATAAATACCTGAGAGTTTTCATTTTGATCTACCCCAGTAAATACCAAAGGGTCCAAATTAATGAAATCACGAACCCTTGCACTGACGGACCTATCTGCATGACCAATACCTACTTCCTGACACCGAGCCTATGCGGCTACTAATCGAGTTAATAGATGAATAACATCTCTCATCTCCTGACCCGGTGTATCTGGCTGAGGGGTTGAACGTACAGGGGCGGGCGCTAGAGCTGGTACCCCTTAGAGCTCTTCTAGAAAGGGCAGGGTAAGTGATGTCTAAGATAGAATCTCACTATGAGACTCTCCCCGATCCCTGGTAACTTGTGGTGCTCGATTAGTAGTCTCACCACCACGGAGTTTCCCTTCTGGGCGGTTGTAGTCTTTGGAGACATCGCTGAAAATAAAACATATTGTTAGGAACATGAATTGTTATACTGCAAGATCTAAGATAAGAAGAGAGGATAACATCCTATATGTCCTATAGCCTTCTGTCTATAAGTGTGGTGCACAACATACCCATAAAGAAGACTCTACTAGACAGGGTCTATAGATAACCCTAGGACAGAACTGCTCTAATATCACTTTTGTCACGACCCAAACAGTGGGCCCCTACGAGTGTCTGAATCCTACATGTCGAACATCCTTAAGCATGCATTTAAGATATAAACATGAATAACATATGTGAGGAAAATTTATCCAAAAGACATATGTACATATACATGCGGAATACATTGGCGAGCCGGCAAGGCTGCTATAGACAACTAAATACCCAAAGCTGAAAGCCGAGAAGGCCACATACTATCCAACTATACATAACTGTCTATAGACCTCTAAGAGTAAGACAACTGCACAAAGACGGGACTGAGCGAAGTCATACCCATATATTTATACAAGAATATCATACCAAAATCAAAAGCAGCTCTGAATCAAGTGGAGCATGCCAACTCTCACTGATCAAGGATCCTAAGTAGGGGAACCGACAACTTGCCTATCTATACCTGCGGGCATGAAATGTAGGCCCCGAAAAATAGGACGTCAGTACGAACAATGTAATGAGTATGTAAGGCATAAAAATCAGTATATAAATGACATGAAAGAAACATGGAGTAAGAATTCCACCAGTGAGTCTAAATAAATTTGTAAATCCTGAAACATTTATAATGTCATGCACGTGCGTATAAATATCATGTCATGCATAGGTATAGATATACATAATATCATCAAGCCTCCTATCATATCATCTCGGCCACTGTGGGAAAAATCATCAACATGTACCAGCTGATCAGGTGGTGGTGCGTATATAACGCCGTAACCTTTTCCCATATCCCATGTACATATATATACATATAAATACGCGTATATAATTCCATCTCATCATGGGTCAATGTACATGTATAAATGAATGAAATGCATGAAAATATGTTAATAATCTCAACATTCATTTCGGATAAACATTATTAACTGCGTATTATTCTGAGACCCATGAACAAAAGATATAATAATATGTCATATGGGGAATCCAGAACATAGAGACCCATAGTACTTCTATGAATAGACTTTTATAAAACCTGTGCGTTTGCTCGTTTGTTTTTGTATCATTTGGATCATGCCAAAAAGAAAGAAGGGATAACTTTAACATACTTGGAGTAGGAAAAAATCCGTATGATATTCTTGAAAAAGGTTGTACCGTACTCCTTTAGAATCGAAAAATTTTACGTTGCTAAAGTTCTAACAATTCCCGATTGTTTGGTTGCAAGAATTTCGTTGAAAACTTGTTGGATTGAGTTTTAGCGTCTATCTTCAATTTCAATATAGAATTAGAAGATGATAACGTCTATCTTCAATTTCAATATAGAATTAGAAGATGATAGGTGTAAGGAAATGTGTAACATATTGAATGGGCTTCAGAAATAAGGATTTCAGATAAATCCTAATATGTTGGAGTTCATTAAGAATTATTATGCTACTTTAGAAAAAGTAGGTCTTCTTATGCCAGGAATATTAGCACACGTGAATCTGAAAGAAGTCTATGATCTTATGAGGAAATCTTATTTCATGAATAAGGATATAAAGAACGTTTGTAGCCTTACTGATCTCTTAAAGGAATTAGCTAATGAATTAGGAAGAAAGGTATATAACTGACTTTGTTATTTTATGTCCAAATGAACCAAACTTGTATAAATGAAACAAAACTTGAATGTCTTTACACGTTAATGTCTTGTTACCTTAGATAGCCACCTAAGCCAATATGACTAAGAGTCATATGTCTTAGTATCCACGTGGGGTTGGGGTTATTTTAACCTTATCTTATAATTCGTTAATTAATTAGGTAAAGTCTCGTTGCCCGATAATTAACCAATTACCCACATAATTAAGAATTATCTCAAATTACTTAAAATGCTACTCATTATTAATATACTTTATACATCATACTGTCATGGTCTTTGGTACATTGTATGGTACTAGTCCATAAATATCGGGTATTATAGCTCGGACCGTATTTTATCCCAAATTGACAACCTTCAACGAAACTTATTTTCTCTAATTTGTGTACCCTTTACCCTTGATGTCACTTATTTATCACGTGTTATAAATAGCATAAATACGTTAACCTCAAGATAATCTCATCCTCGAGTCTACGTCGATTAACTGAAGACGAAACTTTAACATACGAAATTGCGAGATGTAACATTCCCATTCTTATTTCACAAGATCTAAAGGCAGGGATCCTATGGCCTTCGAAAGTCATCTACCATTTTTCGATCCTGAGGATAGCCTGATATTGGCTATTCCACAGCCAGAATCAGTCGCCGCTGAAGAAATAGGATGTTACATCTCCGCACGTTGGAAATATGGGGACGTCTGGTCTATAAGTAAGGAACCGCCGAGTGCAATACATGGGTTCCCTGAGTTAATCCCTAGGTCAGGTGAGGCTACCAACGCCCATGTTCCCATCTCGTTCATCCCATACGGGTATCTTCCAACACCGGTCTGCTCACAACACCGGGACAATAGTTGGAATGATTTATAAAGATGAAGAATTTGATCCGGCACTGAAGACCATAAATCCATTGCTGAGACAGAAGAAAAACCAAAAAACGGTCACTAAGCCTGAGAGTTCCCCATCAGACGGAGTCTCGGTAGCCAGCTTTGCTATCCTTTCTGGGTTCGGATTATCTCAGGGTGTGATCTTGATGTTTTACTTTATTGTATTACTTTACGATGTAAACCCTTCTATCTTTAAAATTCAAAGAAAATAAATAAAAAAACAAATGAAATTAATATTTCATTATCTAGGAATATCTCTTTTCTTAATCTTGCCACTTTTCTTATTTTCTTTTCAGGTATGTTAAATGCAGATTTCAATAACATGATATGCTTATGGACTTCATGCCTAGATCATAAAATATTGTCAGACTCCAGAATAATGAATCAAGAATCAGAATGTAATGAAAATATGTTTAAGGAAATAAAACAAAGAATCAGGACAACTAATGGAAAATGGCTCCAGATTGGAAAGATCCATACATGGTAACGAGAGTACTGCCAAAATAGAGCGTTGTACCTGGAAAACATCGAAAGAAATATCCTTGAATCAAATGTCAATGCATGTGCAATTAAAAGGTACTATGTTTGATTCTCTATATAGAATTAATACTTTGATTGGGATGAAGAAGACTTTCATTCCCGCTAACCAAACACTATCAACTCTTTGCAAACTCTTTGAGCTAGTTACATTTCTTATATTACCCTATTTGGAACCAGAAAGTATTATTGAGAAAAAAAATGAAAAAAAATAGAAAAGGAAAGAAAAATAGAAGAAGAAAACATAAAAAGAAAAATGAAATGAAAAATGAGAAAAAAAGAGGAAAAAGGAAAGGAAAAAAAAGAGAACAAAAACAAAAAAAAATCAAAAACAAATTTTCTTGAACTATGTTTAACTTGATTTCGAAAGGATACGTAGGCAGCCTCTCTCTGGGGTTTAGTCACACCAAAACAAATATCCAAATGTTTCAAAAAGTAAAACTGGGGCAGATGTTATAATGGTTCGACAAATGGTTTCACATGAAAGGTTCCAAAGTTGTAATTCAATCCAAATTCTTTTACCCCAAATCCTGTTCAAGCCCTTCCGATCAATCGACAAAGAGGTCCAATATGGGAGGATACACTAACTTGGATCTAATGGCACCAAAATAAGAGAAATAAAATGAGAATCTTGTTGGTAAAAACTCTCATGGGCACCGTAAGGCGATAGTTAGCAGAGAAATTGAAAATGAGAGAATCTTGTTAGTGAAAACTCGCAAAGAGCACTATAAGGCGATGATGAGAAAATAAAAGAGAGAGGTCAGCTGGTGAAAACCCACAAAGGGCGCCACTGATCGAAAAGAGGATCCTCACAGCCATCGACATCGACAGAGTCCTGGCAAGGTTTCTCTATTTTGAGGCAAATATTGTGATGAATTTCTGTATGATTTACATAGATCAGGAATCTAATCCAAGAGGCATGTCATGTTCATTGAAGTCTTCATTTACTCCAGATAAGTCCTGCTTTCCTTTCCCTTAAAGGGATACCTTTTGTCTAAATTTATTGTCCAATCCATTATCTATTTTTCTTTGAATCCTTTTCGGTCTAACTCTGTTCCAAAACTATGGCGAAGAAGGGATGACAAGATTAATTTATAGGGATTTCTCTTGATACAAGTTAGTGCGCAAAAATAAAAGGGCACCCAACCTCGGCAGGGGTTTCAAGTCAACCCCAACTGGCCATGGCGGCCGATGCTTCGAAATCAAAACTCTTAGAAGGAGAAAATAAAATTAAAATGCCTATAAGGGAAAATGAAGTTGAAAAAGTTGAGTCCCATATGGCTTATCGTCTTGGCAAGGTTTGAAAAGCCAAAGATTCTCCAATGCTTTGAAGTTAAAAATAAAAAGAAGGAAACCAGATTGAAATGCCCACGAATGCAAAACAAAGTTGAAAACGGTTAGGTCTCATGTGACCAACCGTCATGGAAAGGTTTGGAAAAGCCAAAAGTTCTCCGGGTCCAGAAAGGAAATAGGTCTATAGCAAACAACTAGTTGCAGTTGAAAGTATCATCAAAGGAGCCGGGCCGAGATTAAGTGACTGAAACAATCAAGGCCACAAAACCAACCACCGTTTCAAATTAACAAATTGTTATTTGTTTGAAAAATAGGAAACATGTGTAATCCAAAGCAACCTTGCAAGAAGCAACTGCTACCAAAAAGAAACTGTGCGGAGACTAAAATAGCTCTGCCGCAATAACAACTCCAAAAAGGGATGTCTTCTTCAAATTCTTTTCTGTATTCTACTCATTCTCTTAATAGAAATAAAAAAACAAAAAAATTCAAAATCATGGTAGTATAGGATCTCCAATCCCTAGCTGCATTTCCAACATAGTGTTTCCACGCCTTAGTTGATTTTATGTTAGACATAGGGTCTCCACTCCCTAGTTGTTTTTCCAACATAGTGTCTCTATTCCCTAGTTGATGTTTATTTTTAGATACAGAGTCTCCACTCCCTAGTCGCTTTTCCAATATAAGGTCTCCAATCCCTAGTTCATTTTATTTTAGATATAGGGTCTCCACTCCCTAGTCTCTTCTCCAACATAGGGTCTCCAATCCCTAGTTGATTTTATTTTAGACATAGAGTCTCCACTCCCTAGTTACTTTTCCAACATAGGGTCTCAACTCCCTAGTTGAAGTTATTTTAGACATAAGGTCTCCACTCCCTAGTCTCCTTTCCAACATAGGGTCTCCACTCCCTAGTTGATGTTTATTTTAGACATAGGGTCTCCACTCCCTAGTTGCTTTTCCAACATAGGGTCTCCAATCACTAGTTGATGTTTACTTTTAAACATAGGGTCTCCACTCCTTAGTCGCTTTTTCAACATAGGGTCTCCAATCCCTAGTTGATTTTTATTTCAGACATAGGGTCTCCACTCCCTAGTCGCTTTTCCAGCATAGGGTCTCCACTCCCTAGTTGATTTTATTTTAGACATAGGGTCTCTAGTTCCTAGTCATTTTTCCAATATAGGGTCTCCACTCCCTAGTTGATGTTTATTTTTAGACATATGGTTTATACTCCCTAGTTAATTTTTTTAGAACATTGGGTTTACACTCCCAAATCTGCTTTTCCAACATAGGGTCTTCACTTCCCAGTTAAAGTTATTTTAGACATAGGGTCTCCACTCCCTAGTCTGCTTTTCCAACATAGGGTCTCCACTCCCTAGTTAATGTTTAATTTTCGATATAGGGTCCCTACTCCCTAGTTGATATTTATTTCTAGACATAGGGTCTCCCCTCCCTAGTCGTTTTTCCAACATAGGGTTTCCACTCCCTAGTTGAAGTTATTTTAGGCATAGGGTCACCACCCCCTAGTCATTTTTTCAACATAGGGTCTCCACTCCCTAGTTGATTTTTTTAGGGCATAGGGTCTCTACTCCCTAGTCTATTTTTCCAACATAGGGTCTCCACTCCCTAGTTGATTTTTATTTTACATATAGGGTCTCAACTCCCTAGTATCTTTTCCAACATAGGGTCTCCACTCCCTAGTTGAAATTGTTTTAGACATAGGGTCTTCACTCCTTAGTCGCTTTTCTAACCTAGGTCCCCACTCCCTAGTTGATTTTGTTCTAGACATAGGGTCTCCACTCCTTAGTATCTTTTCCAACATAGGGTCTACACTCCCTAGTTGAAGTTATTTTAGTCATAGGGTCTCCACTCCATAGTCTGCTTTTCGAACATAGGGTCTCCACTCCCTACTTGAGTTTATTTTTTAGACATAGGGTCTCCACTCCCTAATCGCTTTTCCAACATAGGCTCTCCACTCCCTAGTTGATGTTTATTTTAGACATGGGGTCTCTACTTCCTAGTATCTTTTCCAACATAGGGTCTCAACTCCCTAGTTGATTTTATTTTAGACATAGGATCTCCACTCCCTAGTCACTTTTCCAGTTGTCGCGCCCCCTTTTTCTCGCGAAATTGGGTTTTGACATTTAGACAACTCCTTTTGAGAGAGTAGGGAAAAGGAATTGGTTGTTAGAGTCGCCACCTAACCGATTAAGGTGTGTTAGGACACTATAGCAAATAACTCAGATTATACCAGTTTGCATCACCAGAGATCAGGTAAGGGCTCAAATTACCTTGAGGGGAAGGTGTCAGGCAGCCCTCAGGGTCCATGCTATCACGCCCCCTTTTTCTCGGGAAATTGGGTTTCGACATTTTGACAACTCCTTTTTAGAGAGAGGGAAAATGAATTGGTAGTTAAAGTCGCCACCTAACGAATTAAAGCGCTCTAGTTGATTCTAACTCGTGTCCTATGCTTGCACTACCCGTACCTTACCTAAGGTCCTGGAGGCATTGAGACCTCTATTTAGGCAGGTCCTAGACTAGGCCTAAGGTTCTCAAAATTGTAAAATTCTAGGTGACAAGCAATACAATTAGGACTTTTCAAATAAAGACAAGATATGGGCTCACGTTAAACTCCGCATGTAAACAGCAAATGCACACAAGTGATTTAGCATGCATTATTAATCTTGGAGTCCTATGGGTAGGATATCTATGTGATAAACAAGCGAGCAGTAGTATGTAGAGTCATGGCCTACGTATATTTTCCTATTAATTTTAATTGTGTACAATATCTGGGCCTCTCAACAGTAAATCACAATCATCAGTCCAGAATTATTGTTAAATCCTATAGGCATGTGGTCTAAGTTGTTGACAGTGTTAATCGAATTCTGAATCAGTTAATAGAATCCTATAGGAATGATTTCTATGAGTGTGCTAATTGTTACCCTATATGCATGATTTCTATCATTGAACTGATTTTAATCCTATAGGTATGATTTCTATGTTTGAACTGGTTTTTAATCCTATAGAAATGATTTCTATCATTGAACTGACTTTAATCCTATAGGCATGATTTCTAGCATTGAAATGATTTTAATCATATAGGCATGATTTCTAGCGTTGAGCAAATTTTAATCCTATAAGCATGATTTCTAGCGTTGAGCTAATTTTAATCCTATAGGCATGATTTCTAGAATTAAGCAGTATATGAGCAGGAATTTATACACATTGAGGCAGAAAAAAATGTAGCCAAATATTGATCCTATAGGGATGATTGCTAACACGCGTTTATTAGACAGATTGATACGCCGAAAGAAAAGATTCTCAAAAAATCATAACGTCAATCCTATAGGCAAGATCTCTAGTATGAAAACATAAGATAGGACTTATAAGCATGATATGAAACAACACAAATGATATCCTATAGGTAGGAGTTCTACCCGATTTTGCAAAAAAAAAAATAAGAAAACCTTCTTGATTTTACTAAATACCCATAGTTGTTTGTTACAAAATTATTACAGACTAGATTAATGAATGAATTATATAATAAAAATAAAATAAACTATAGAGAGCTTACAACAGGCCCAAATGCACCTGGGCAACCCAGGCCTTCAAACGATAGCAGATCCAAGGCTCGCTTTCACAAGTACACAATAATCAGTGGTGAATGATTCACCCATAGCACACAGAACCCAAATCTCTAGTGTGTCAAAGTTCCCAAGGGGTTCAAGAACCCAGGGCAATGCTTACACTAAAGAACAAATACTCAGAAACAGTTCAAAGGAGATTAGAAACCAAACCTTAGTGTATTAGAGTTCACAAGGGTCTCACATGGACCCCGCGTAGTTCTCACACTGAGGAGGTGAAGGATAGAACCTAAAGGACCTAAGAATAAGAGTTTAAAAGTAGCAACATATAAAAGGAGACAATGGTAAAGGACAAATTTTAAAATAGGTTTGATTTTAGAAAAGCCACCATGACAGAGTTTAAAACATAGAATATAGGTAGAATTGCATTAAGAAGACAAATTGGCAAGATTTACGAAGTTGTTCATGCACAGTATCTAATGACTTATAGTGTGAAAGTCCAAATTAGGCTAATGTACATGCTAACATTTTAGGACAGCTTTGTTCAATCATAGAAAATATTTAGACAATGCATTAAGGCAAACAGTCGAATAATCACATGAACCGAAATGAATGAAAAAAATATTAGAAGGCAAGTTCTCAGGGCACATGAATGACATAGAAAGGTTTAACAACGATACGAGTTTGTAAAGACTCAGGACTGATTAAGTAATGAACATATTAGCATTATCCTAAGGATGATAAGTTCAAGACAATTTCAGAACTAGCAAAACAACATACATTGAAACAAGTTAGAAGGTATTGAGCTAACTTCTAAGAGGATTCATATTATTAAAAAATAACAAATCTCAGAACTACTAGTATCAATTATAGGACTAAAGGACATCATATGAACATAAAAGTGGTAGAATTATGCTTAGAATGGACTTTAAACATGCTGGATCATAAACACAGTTCATGGATACATAGAAAGGAAATGACAAAAGGATAGTTACTCACTAGTTAGGCAAGAAAACAAGAAATACACCACAATGGTCGAGAGCCCAGAATTACTTGGCCTTGGCTTTCATCCGGCCAAGACCAGAAGCAAACAAGATAGCAAAGAGAATACAAAGCCAAAAACTTAAGTTTTTTTTAGTGAGAGTATACTGATTCTAGTCTGTCCTAAGGCAAGTCAAAATAACAGTAATCAAATAAGTCTGGGAACAAGTATCAATAGACAGAATCAGTAAGAGAAGCGAAATAAGAAACCCTAATGTTAAGGGTAAGTTAAGTTAATCAGAATAATCAAAGGGAAATCAAAATGATGCGCACATAGACATATATAGAAAACATTGAAAAAATGTTAATAAAAAATAAGAACCCTTAACAAATCTGAGCCCTAATTTAGGGCCAATAATTTAGGTGTAACACTATCACGAAAATAGAAGGCAGATATACGGGAAGGTTAAGATACTCAGCCAAAATATGACCAAAACAGATCTTAGCAAGATTTGACCCCTAATTTTAGGACAAATAAATTAGGCAAAACTTTTAACGCAAAACTACACAGAAATATACATGCAAGAACATAAAGGAGTTTTTATACAAAAAAATGATAAAAAATATAAACATATCTGTAAAAGATCTCAACCCTAGCATTTAGGGTAAATGAGATGAGAGAAAATCTCAAAGATTCATACATAAAGAGAGGGAAGAAGAACATAGATGAGAAAAGTAGAGGATTCGAACCAGATTTGGTCTGAAAATGGAGAGATTAGCTTGCCTGGCAAGCTACTAAAAAATACCATAATCGAGTAGCTAGTAGTGAGATAAGATCAATAAGGTAAGGAAATCCTTGATTGATTCCATATCTGGTTGGAAGCGAAAGAGATTAGGAGTGACGGTACTAAGGTTTCAGAAGAGGAGGAGAGGATAGAGTTTGAGGACGGCGGTTTGGAGCGAATGGGGAGTTAGGGTTAGGGTAGGTAAATTAAAAATGGGTGTGATGAATGTGTGCCATTGATCTGAAAAGATCAACGGCCGGGATTGAAGGAGGGGGTTTGGGTCGGGTATAAAATGGGTATTGGGTTAGGGGGGGTTTATTTGGTTTGGGCTGGGGTGGACTGTGCTAGGATTTTGAGTAGTTGGGCTGGGGTAATTGGGTTAGGTCTGAAAATGATTACGGAAGAGGGGCTATTATTTAAATATCCAATTAAATTAGTAAAATAATTTGTAAAAAAGATAAATAAAATAGTAAAAATATTATTTGTACATAAAAATGGTTAACAACAATTATTTATTACTATAAAAGCATAAAAAGTTTTTGCATAAATACAGTAATCATAAGTATATAAGGGCTATTATTGTAAAATATACAATTTTAGCCTAAAGATGCAAATATAATTATAATAAATGCATCAAAAATATTTAAGGCTTAATATGGATATAAATTATGAAGTTAGATTAACATCATAAAAATGATTTGTGATGCAATTAATGAATATTTATACAATAAAATATGAGAATAAATTGATTAAAAAATCTTTAAAAATTATGGAAAAATACTAGATGATGCTCATGCACTATTTTGAAAGTATATATGCATATTTAAAATGTATGAGGGAAAAATTGGGTATCAACAACTGCACCTCTTTATCCGGGAAGGATGAAAGAGTTGTCGGGTAAAGAAATGATGACCGATTTTGACCGAATGGAGTGATTTGAAAAACATATAGGTCCCACTGTGGTTTCTAAGCTGCCTACATATCCCTAGTTTTACATGAATCTGGACATGTGTAGTTCTAGACCCAATGATGAATGAAAGCAATGGAATTGTTATAGGAATAATCGTGCATTTCGGAAATGGTTCTTTTGGGAAGGATAATATCAGATGGATTTATGTAGAGTTATGAATGTGAATCTGAAATGTAACGAGTATATTATAGAGCAAGTATCTGAACAGTCATAGAGTAAGAAGCGGGAATTGGTGGTGGTTGGTTACGTTTAAAACATTGGCGGAATGTGAACGTTGTCAACGGAAATCAGAGCGAAGATTACTCCGGTTTGAAGAACAGTTACTTCCTAGATTACCTACAAAATTTAAAACATGATGTGCGTAAATATATATGGATTATTGCGAGAATTAAAACATGATGCAAATTTTATTTGGATCATGAAGGTTGTCTTTGGACGGTGAGGATGATGTCCTTAGACCATGATGTCCTGGGCCATGAATTATGAGATAAGGGATTTGTAGGCCATGAAATGATGTTCTCGAGCCATGAGAATGGTGCCTTTGAACCATGATGCCTTTGAATAATGATGTGCAATATTGAGAGATCCTCAGGCCATGACATGGTGTCTTCAGGCTATGAGGATGACGCCTTTGGAAAAGTTGGCTATATATCATCCCATGAGATGCAGAGACATGATGCTTGAAATAAAACAAGACAGATCTTAGTCTTGTGCAGGGTCAAGGGCAGAGCTTAGCCCCGAAAGAAGAGATTAATACAAGGTATGGAATAGAGCAACATTTGTGGTTATGCAAGGAGATACGATTCTTAGTCTCATGCTGGAAAGGCAGAGCTTAGAATTATGCAAATAAGGAGTCAAGACTTAGCCTTATATAAGATTTGAGACAATGCTTAGTCTCATGCAAAGAGAAGGCAATTCTTAGCCTTATGCAAATGGGGAGGCAAGGCTTAGCCTCATGCAAGAATTGAGACAGAGCTTAGTTTCATGCAACGAGAAGGCAATGCTTAGCCTTATGCAAATGGGAAGGCAGGGCTTAGCCTCATGCAAGAATTGAGATGGGGCTTTGTCTCATGCAACGAGAAGGCAATGCTTAGCCTTATGTAAATAAGGAGGCAGGGCTTAGCCTTATGCAAGAATTGAGACAGAGCTTAGTCTCATGCAACGAGAAGGCAATGCTTAGTCTTATGCAAATAGGTAAGCCTCATGCAAGAATTGAGATAAGGCTTAGTCTCATGCAACGAGAAGGCAATTCTTAGCCTTATGCAAATAGGGAGGCAGGGCTTAGCCTCATACAAATGTAAGAGTAAGAGTGAAGTATTCTTAGCTGACAATATATTTATGCATGGTGATTCTATTGTTGTGATGATGCTTCTGGTGGTGACCTATTCATGCATCCAAAGAAATTTGTGAGTTTTGCGGGGGAGGTTGGTTCGTTCCTTTCTCTGCTTGCTTTGCTCCGCTCTGCCCGAGGATCCTGTTCAAGTCACCATAGGTAGCATTTAGCTAGAAAATAAAGTTTCTTTTCAAAAAGTATGCGTGTATGGTTTTCAAAGACATAGTAATATGCAACTTAGAAATCAGTTGGATGAACCAGTAACTGTGACGTTATTAGAGACATTGCGACCTCCTTTTCCATAGAATTTTGAGGGTCCTCCTAAAAATTCTACCCCAGTTATCTAAGTGTCTGGCTATTTCGTATGTAATGCTGTTGGCTGAACTTGCTTCAATATTTTGAGGGTCCTCCTCAAAATTCTGCCCTAGTTTTGATTGTGGGGAAAATGGAAATTTTATTGAATTGTGACTGAAACCACAGGGTTGCCTACGTATCCCCTCTTAAACGGGAATCAAGTCAAGCATAGTTCAATTACATCATATGAAGAAACATAAATACTTTACACATAATATATTTTGACTGCATCTGAATTGATAGGCTTTGGCCAGATTTCTCCATCCATTTCGGCGAGTATGAGTGCTCCTCCTGTCAATACTCTATGAACCATGTAAGGACTTTGCCAGTTAGGTAAAAATTTCCCTTTGGCTTCATCTTGATATGGAAGATTTGCTTCAACAGCAGCTGCCCCAGTGTGAACTGTCTTGGTTTGACCGTTTTGATGAAAGCTCTGGACATTCTATTATGATAAAGCTAACCATGACACACTACATTCATCCTTTCCCATCTATGAGGGCTAATTGCTCAGAGTGACTCCTTATATATTCTGCATCGCTGAGTTCGGCTTCTTGTATGATCCTTAAAGAATAAATTTCTACCTCGGCGGGAATGACAGCTTCGGTACCATAAACCAGCAAATTGGGAGTTGCCCTGGTTGATGTGCGGACTGTGGTACGGTATCCCAATAAGGAAAATGGTAACTTCTCATGCCATTGCGTGTGATTCTATATCATTTTACTCAGTATCTTCTTGATGTTCTTGTTGGCATCTTCCATGGCTCCATTCATTTGAGGCATGCATATTGTGGAGTTTTTGTGCTTGATTTTGAAAGTTTCACACATGGTTTTCATCACATCACTATTGAGATTGGCGGCATTGTCAATGATGATAGACTCGGGAACCCCGAATAGACAAACAATACGATCCCTGGCAAAATGTACGATGACATTCTTGGTTACCACTTTAAAGGACGCAGCTTCAACCCACTTAGTAAAATAATCGATGACCACTAAAATAAACCTGTGCCCGTTCAAAGTAGTGGGTTCGATTGGACCAATGACATCTATTCCCTAGGCAGCAAAAGGCCAATGTGCACTTGTTTCATTAAGTTCATTTGGCAACACCTGTATCATATCTACACGTATCAGTGGTGGCATTTCTAGACATACTGGATGCAATCTGTTTCCATAGTCATTCAAAAGTATCCAGCTCTAAGTATCTTCTTGGCTAGAACAAAACCGTTCATATGTGGGCCGCAGGTTCCAACAAGTATTTCCTCGAGCAATTTGGAAGCTTCTTTGTCGTCAACACACTTAATAGTCCTAGATCAGGTGTTCTTCCATAATAATTTCCTCTGCTTTGGAAGAGACAATTGGACAACCTCCGCACTGTGTGTTTCTAAGTATGGTTTGCCTACTCTAGGTACTCTCCTTTTTCCAAATATTCCTTGATGTGGTGGAACCATGGATTTACATCTATTTCTTCTTCGACATGGGCATAGTATTTTGGCTGATTGTGGACCTCACCGGAATGGAATCTATGAAATTCTTGTCTGGATGTTGTATCATTAAGGACAGGGTGGCCAATGCGTCTGCAAATTCATTCTAGATTCTAGGGACATGCCGGAACTCTTTCTTTATGAACCTCTTCATCATCTATTGTACGTGATGTAGATATGGCAGTATCTTGGTGTTTTTCATAGCCCACTCTCCTTGTACCCGATGCACCAGTAGGTCTGAGTCACTGATTACCGGTAGTTCCTGAACATTCATGTTGACGGCCAAATTGAGCCCTAATATGCAGGCTTTATACTCGGCCATATTATTGGTGCATGGAAACCTATGTTTTGAAGACACCGGGCAGTGATGAGCGATATCTAAGATACCAAGACGGCTCTGATACCGACTCCCTTGAACTTTAGAGCTCCGTCAAAAAAGAATCTCCAACTATCATAGGCGTCAACAATGTCCTCTCCAATGAATGACACTTCTTCGTCAGGAAAATACATTTTTAGTGGCTTGTATTCTCCTCCTACAAGATTTTCGGCAAGATGATCTACCAACGCTTGTCCTTTGACTGCCTTTTGAGTTACATAAATGATATCGAACTCACTCAACAATATTTTCCACTTTTCTAGGTTCCCGATATGCATAGGCTTCTGAAAGATGTACTTTAGAGGATCCATCCTTGATATGAGGTATGTGGTATAGGTACAGAAATAGTGCCTCAATTTCTAAGCTATCCATGTCAAAGCACAGTAAGTGCATTCTAGTAGAGAGTACCGTACTTTATAAGGTGTGAACTTCTTACTCAAGTAATATATGGCTTGCTCCTTTCTTCCCGTCTCATCATGTTATCCCAAAACACAACCGAAAGCCCCATCTAATACAGATATGTAGAGTAATAGTGGTCTACCAGGTTCTGGCTGGACTAGGACTGACGATGTGGATAGGTATTCCTTGATTTTGTCAAAAGCCTTCTGACAATCCTCGATCCAACTGGTTGCAACATCCTTCTTCAACATTTTGAAAATTTGTTCACATATTACCGTGGACTGTGCTATGAAGCAGCTGATGTAATTGAGGCATCCCAGGAAACTCATCACATCCTTCTTGTTCTTCGGTGGTGGTAATTCTTAGATAACTTTAACCTTTGATGGGTCCAATTTGATTCCTCGGCGGCTGACGATAAATCTCAACAATTTTCCGGTAGGAACTCCGAATGCACATTTTGCGGGGTTCAGTTTTAAATTGTACTTTTGTTGTCGGTTAAAGAACTTCTTCAAGTCTGCTATGTGATCTGCGACTTTCTTAGATTTGATGATGACGTCATCAACATATACCTCTATTTCCTTGTGTATCATATCATGGAAGATGGTCGTTATGGCCCTCATATAGGTGGCCCCAGCATTCTTCATATTGAATGGCATCATTTTGTAGCAATATACTCCCCATTGTGTAATGAAAGTTGTTTTCTTTGCATCTTCTTTGTCCATCCAAATCTAATGATAACCCGCGAAGCAATCTACAAAGGATTGGAGTTCATGTTTGGTGCAGTTGTCGATCAGAAAGTGTATATTTGGTAGTGGAAAATCGTCCTTGGGACTTGCTCTATTTAAATCCCGATAGTCAACACACATCCTGACATTCCCATCTTTCTTTGGAACCGGTACAATGTTGGCTAACCAGGTTAGGGACTCAACTACCCTGAGGAATTTGGCTTTGATCTGCTTTGTAACTTCCTCCTTGATTTTTAGGCTCATGTCTGGTTTGAACTTTTTGAATTTCTGCTTCACTGGCGGACATATTGGATTGATAAGCAATTTATGAGCCACTATGGATGTGCTCAGACCGGTCATGTCATCATATGACCACGCAAAAATATCCTCATATTCTTTCAGGAAACAAGTGTATTCATCTTTATCTGACGGTGATAGGTGAATACTTATGCGAGTTTCTTTGATGGTTTCCGAATCTCCAAAATTGACTATCTCGGTTTCGTCCAGTTTGGACTTAGGCTTATTCTCAAAATTCTCAACTTCTCTGATAACTTCCTCAGATATCTCATCTTTTTCTTCCGAGTCACCATCTTTATGTTGCATTGTCTCATTACATGTCACAGTCGTTGGTTAATTAGGGTAAAAAATATTAATGTTGTAGAAAAAAAATGAAAGATAAAGATAATAAAACATCTAATTATTTGATAAATGCTGAAACATTAAACAAAATATCATTTAGATGACTTTAAAACAATGTTTTCCAAAACAAAATACTGAAAGAAAGATGTTTTTAAAACAAAATGCTCAAAAGACTTGTTTTTCAAAATAACATTAGTAGCCATGCTACCCCGGGACTCGTCTGGCCCTGGATGGTGTGGAGGTCCAATTCCTGAGAAATGCTCCCCTCTCTACCATCTAGATGATAAGGCCTTCTTCCTCCTCCTCCTCCTCCTCAACTATCACACTGCAATCCATATATTTGTCTTCTAAGAACAGACTCCTTAGCCTAGCCAAAGCTTCTTCTTCTTCAGATCCCCATATTGTATTGGCCTGATGAAAGGTATGACTCAGATGCGGCACTGGCTGCTCAAGAGGGTAATAGGGACCACGCCATGATGGTGACCAATCATCATATTCTTGCCATGTATACAGATATCCAAGCCCAAAAGTTGTACCATGACATTTCAGCTGTATTAGTTTGGTAATGCCTTGGAGCTTCTTCCCAAGCCCTTTGCCAGGTTCATACCCTGACCATGCCAGTATGATTTTTATTTTGCTGCTCTACCATTTATCGTTTTCAATTTCATTGACACGTTCGATGCGGTGATAAGTTTCTCCACCCAACTTCCTTATATTCTCTACGACCGAAATAGTTTGATTGGTGTAGATGGGATTGCTCCTATCTCCATGAATGATTACCTCTTGATGATTCCATTCAAATTTCATAGCTTGGTGCAAAGTGGATGCGACAGCCCCAGCGGTATGTATCCAAGGTCGTCCCAACAGCAGATTATAGGAGGCAGATATGTCTAGCACCTGAAATTTGACATCGAACCAAGTACGACCCATCTGCAAATATAAATTGGTTTCCCCAATCGTGGCTCTTTGAGAACCATCAAACACCTTTACATTCATAGTTCCTGCTAGTATTTCATGCAAACCCTTACCCAACCTTTTCAGAAGGTCAGCATACATATGTTGAGGCTGGACCCCCAATCTATCAAAACCCTGGCAATGGACTTATCATTGCATTGCACTGTGATATGCAGTGCCTTGTTGTAGCTCAATCCCTCGGGCGCTAACTCATCTTTATGAAATTTGATCTTGTGGCTCTCTAGTACTTGCCCCACCATGTTGGCTATTTCTCCACTGGTGATATTGTTGGACACGTACACTTCATTCAACACTTTCATTGGAGTGTTTCTATGCGCCTCAGAATTTTGTAGTAGTGACAAGCTAGATATTTGGGCGGGAGTTTTGTTCAGATGATCAATAACAGAGTATTCTCTTACTTTTGCTTTCCTCCAAAGATCATCTGGACCAGTTTCAATGATGGGTTGTTTGGCAGCATCTTCCTTACTTGTTCCTCCCAAATTTTCAGGTGTATAGATTCTTCCAGTTTTGGTCATCCCTTGTGCAGCACCAGGCACTTCCATTTTTGCTTTCCCTTTTCTCCTAGCTTCGGAAACACAATCCTAAGGTATGGAATTGGAATTGAAGGGTGGTATGGATGTCACCGTCACAGTGAAGGGTGTGGCTACTTCTACTTCAAATGGAGTAGGTGTAGTTGCAGATGCTATCACTTCGATTTCAAACAGAGCTAATGTGGCTACCTCAATTTCGACCGATGGCTGTATCTATACCACAATAGGAGTGAGTGTGACTGCAAGTTTCCTAGGGTCATCACCTTCCCGAATAAGCCCAATTGACCCTTCAGGATCCCATTCTTCATTAGTTTCTATCACATTTACTCCTTCACTCCTATGATCTGGGAGGGGGTTGTTGCAGACATTGGGTGCAACTTCCTTTGCTTGATTGACTTTAGTATCAACCAGGGTCTGAATCGTTTCTCTCAGAGTGCATCATTCATCAATAGTATGCCCCTTCATGCCGGAATGGTATGCACATGTTTTGTTTGGGTTGACCCATTGGGAGGAGTTTTCCATGGCAACAACGAGAATAAGGGTGACATATTCAGCATCCTTTAGTCGTTCATATAGCTGGTCGATGGGCTCGGCAATAGGGGTGTATTATCTGGGCAGCCTGCGATTAAAATTAGGTCTGGGTTTTTGATAATTTTGACGGGTTGGAGGTGAATGATAATAGGCTGGCTGGGTGTTATAAGTGTGGTAACCGGTAGTGGGTTGAGGATATCTGGGACGTGAAGGTTGGTATGTGGACGGATGTGTTTGGTATGTGAGTAGAGATTTCGGACCTTGGGCTACCATCACTGCCCCTATTTCTCTTTTTTTTGATATACTCCCTAACTGTAATGCTTTGTTCGTAGCCTGTATGCCTTAAAATTGGTTACCATCCCGCTCTTGATCCCTTCTTCAATCATTTCCCAGAGTTTGATGATGTCGGAGAATTTGAGATTTTCGATGACCATTATCCTTTCATAGTATTATGGATCTTGGGCCCTAACGAAGAATTGGTTCATCTGCTCTTCTTCCAATGCTAGCCTAACCTTTGCAGCTTCTGACCTCCATCGAGTAGCATATCGCGGAAAGTTTCCGTCGGTTTCTTCTTGAGGTTCTGTATGTAGAAGACATTGGGTGCATTTTTTGTATTGAACCCGAATCTATCCATGAAGTCCGATTCCATGCTTACCCAATTAACATATTTCTTGGGATTTTTACCTATGTACCAAGATAGAGCATCTCCAGTGAGACTTCTCAGGAACAGCTTCATGCGAATCCTTTCATCCTTCCCGATCCCCGCGAGCTTATCATAGTATGTTCTTAAATGTACATTCGGGTCACCCGTTCCATCAAACATCTCAAGATTAGGAGGTTTGTAACCCTTCGGCAGTTCCACGTCTGGCTGAATGCATAGATCCTCATAGTTTAGATCTTCAATTCCTTTGCCTCCTTCAACACCCTGGACTCGGCTTATGAGCTTCTTGAGCTCCACCACCATATTCTTAATGAGCAGGTCCTTTTCGGTAGATTCTGGTGTGTATGATATTGGTTGGGTTGAGTAGGGTAAGGTTTCCACGTATATGGGCTTGTTTTGGTGGGTGTCGGGTGGTTGAGTGTAGTGGTGATCATTAGTTGAATTTTGCGGATCAGGGATAGGTTGTGGGGTATTCTGAAAAGTATGGTAAGTGGTTTGTGGGTATTGAGTCGGGAGATGCTGGTGTTGAAAGGGTGTCGGTATGGGTAGAGAATTAGGATTTTGAGGAGGTGTTGCGTATTGGTGGGGTGTAGGAGGATTTTGCGGTCATTGGTTTGGTGTGTCTTGAGGAGGTAGTGGGTTTTGAGCATTTTGTTGGTTAACGTTTGGGACGTTTAGGGTGAGAGAAAGGTTTGCCAGGTTGCGGACCTGCTCAAGCTCCCCTCGCAATTCTAGTATCTTTTGTTCCAACTGTAGGACCAAATTATTCTGTTCCGGAGTACTCCGACCATCTGAAGTTTCCACATTCTCAGCATGTGTAGCGTTGTCTTTCCTGACACCAATCATATCATCCATCTTAGCTTTTCCCTTGCTTTCCGGGTTACTTATAGGAGGAGGTGGTGGATGGCCTCTGGATCTGGTGTGATATGCTGATGATTTCAATTTGTGCGAACAAACCTTATGAGATGGGAATAATCAAAAGAAAGAAAAAAACAAAAAAGTAAGTAAGTTAGTAAAGATTCTAAAAAGTATTTGCAGTATTTAAACACATATTGCATAAATGTAAATTCGCATCCTAATTTGGGAACTTCGTTTTGCCCGAGGTAAGCCTAGTGACAAGTAGATTTAGAGAAATTTAATGCCGATAAATGCCTCATTTCATTAATGTAATAAATAAGACGAACTTTTAAAACAACAATAAATAAATGAGTCACTAATGGCATCTGCCTTATTATATTCGAATTCCAAAACAATTCTAAAAACAAATAATCCTAATCTACTTGGTCCTAGTGGGACCTTCTCTAGTCTTGACCCTCTTGGCTCCGTTGATCAGATTCCCCAGGTCGCGCATGTCCAGCAGTAGATACGCCTTTTCTAGGTGTCCTCCTTTGTTGTCGTCTGCATTTTGATAGTTTACGACCCTTTTCCTCATCTTCCCTTTCAGTTCCATTACACCCTGCTCCAAATATTCCAACCTTTTTATCGACCTTGTAGTCATTTCCCTCCACTCGTTAATTGACTCCATGTCTATCTTGTGTTGTTCCAAATGCCTGGCCTCGAACTCAAGGACTCTTTTGTGTAGCCTCTTATACTTCACTTGTGCTACAACAACTTCATCTATGATCCTGTTTCCTTGACCGACCCCTGGCTCGACTATTCCTGCTATGCTATCATCCAACCATGAAGGGTAGAAGTACACATGGTATCAATTAGGCTTGATGGTATCCTTTTCCACAATGATCTTCAAATGCCACATGTGTTGGCCTTCACATTTGTATGGGATGTCATCGTCTTGAAAATCTGCTTTGTAGTGAGCCATTTTGGAGACTCACGGTATGACTTGTTTTCTACCAGCTTGTCTCATGACTCTAATAGGAACATAGAGATATATGCCCCTTAACCCGATCAACAACAAATATGGAACATCCCTAGATCTGATGATGAATTCATTGGTAGGAACCACTCAAGCATCCAATGAACCTTGTCCTCGTCAAATTGCTGAAAAACTGTACCCATTCTGTAGCATTCTCTGGTTGCGCAAACTTGTTTGGGATAAAGGTCATTCTTTTCAGATGGTGGAAAGCTATGTGATCATTCCATGGTCTCCGTGGAAACTCTTGGTGGTATTGGCCTCTCTAAAGATGTTCTAACAACCAATCTGCAACAACAAGTTATAACCCTCAAAATGATTGAACCCTTTCTTGCAACGATCCAAAGCCCGATATATTTCTGCTACAATCATCATAACAATAGTATATGTTACTCCATCGATTCCCTCCATTAAAGCTTTGGTTACCATGGCCAACCTGGTGTGAATCCTTCCCCCTTGGCATGGAAATACTATCATACCTAGAAAGCAGACAATGAATACAAAAACCCTACTATGAGTCCAACACAGGGAAGTGATAGAGAATTTGTCATGAAAGATACGATAAGATTTGATGTGTCCGTATCGTTCATAGAGGAAGTCAAAGTGTATGTAAGATTTCTTCATGCATGCAAAGTCGTCATTCTTTCTCAGACCCATCATTTTTAGAAACTCCCTAGGAGTGTGATTTTCTCTACTAGTAAACCGGGACTATCCCAGAGTAATCAAGTGAATCCTCCTATTTCCTCCAAAAGAGATTCATTTCTATATTGTCAAAATGGAATATAGCCCTTTCTCTGTCCGAGAACATAATAGCAGCCTCGATCAACATGTTATTTGGTTGGATGTCTAATGAGGAGGGTAAGTTTCCAAGAACACTTTTCACGTGATTTTTGTCGCTCGACGAAAGGTTTTACCACCAATCCAGCAATAACGGTGGTATATTTCAGACCATGCCGAGCCTGGGGTCTTTGTTCCTTATTTTCTGCAAAATAAAAAAAGTTAGACCCTTTCCCCCTTCGGATTCGACTACTTATACATTAACGATTAGCATGTCGGCATTTGTCTCTCCAAATAATGCACATATTGTGGTTGCGCTCGTTGGGATTATGGAAACCCCGATGGACTTTGGACAAGTTTTTCTTAGAGGGTTATTATGCAGACAACATATTAACCCAGGCTAAGTTTGATCACGATGCATGTACAGTTATTATCAGAGTAAGGTTTCTATAGAAGTCTAGACTAGTACCCCTAAGCGGACAACTTGAAGGAGAAAGGCACGGAACCATCGATTGCACCACTGATCAACTAGTTTTACCATAAATAAGCTTTTCCAAATTCAAAGGGTGATATAGGAAGAGCGCATACACTCATCAAGTATTGTTATGGTATTAATTACACACGAGTGGAATATGATATTGAGCATGCGTTTATGTAAAAAGAAATAACACGTTTTCAAGTATTTGCACGATAAGAATGATAAAATGCGGTATCTAATAATTGTAAAGGCATTTAAGAAAGAAAACAAGGAGAAGAGTTAGTTTTTCATAGTAAAAAGCAACGAAACAAAAAAAAGAAATTTAGTGAGCATAATTGGATGAAGGAAGGCAAATAAGTTCATATACAGTGGAAAGGGAAAGGTGTGCACAAGTATTAACAGAATAATAAAGACATGCTTATTGAGAAAGACTAATTCACAAAACAAGTTCGTTATGGTAAGAGCCTAAGGATATACCCAGCAGAGTCGCCATGCTATCGCTCCCCTTTTTTCTTGCGAAATTGGGTTTTGACATTTTGACAACTTCTTTTGAGAGAAAGGGAAAAGGAATTGGTTGTTAGAGTCGCCACCTAACAAATTAAAGTGCTTTAGTTGATTCTAACTCGTATCCTATGCGTGCACTACTCGTCCCTTACATAAGGTCCTTGAGGCATTGATACCTCTATTTAGGAAGGTCCTAGACTAGGCCTAAGGTTCTCAAAATTGTAAAATACTATGCGACAAGCAAAAAAATTAGGACTTTTCAAATAAAGATAGATATGGGCTCACGTCAAACTCCGCATGTAAACAGCAAATGCACGCAACTATTTTAGCAGGCTTTATTAATCTTGGAGTCCTATGGGCAGAATATCTATGTGAAGAACAGGCGAGCAGTAGTATGTAGAGTCAGGGCCTACGTATATTTGTCTACTAATTTTAATTCTGTACAATATCTGGGCATCTCAACAGTAAATCACAATCATTAGTCCGGAATTATTGTTAAATCCTATAGACATGTTTTCTAAGCGATTGACAGTGATAATCGAATTCCGAATTAGTTAATAGAATCATATAGGCATGACTTCTACTAGTGTGATGATTGTTACCCTATAGGCATGATTTCTATTATTGAACTGATTTTAATCCTATAGGCATGATTTCTGTGTTTGAATTGGTTTTTAATCCTATAGACATTATTTCTATCATTGAACTGCCTTTAATTTTATAGTATGATTTCTAGCGTTCAACTAATTTTAATCCTATAGGCATGATTTCTACCGTTGAGCTAATTTTAATCCTATAGGCATGATTTCTTGAATTGAGCAGTATATGAGTAGGAATATATGCACATTGAGCCAGAAAATAATTAAGCCAAATATTGATCCTATAGGCATGATTGCTAACACACCTTTATTGGACAGATTGATACGCCTAAAGACAGGATTCGCAACAAATCATAACGTCAATCCTATAGGTAGGATCTCTAGTATGTAAACATAATATAGGACTTATAAGCATGATATGAAACCACACAAATGAGATCTTATAGGCATGATTTCTACCCGATTTAGCAAATAGAAATAAGAAACCCTTCCCGGTTTTACTAAATACCCCAGAGTTGTTTGTTATAAAGTTATTATAGACTAGATTAATGAATGAATTATATAATAATAATGAAATAAACTATAGAGAGCCTACAACAGGCCCAAATGCACCTGGGCAACCCAGACCTTCAAGCCATAGCAGATTCAAGGCTCGCCTTCACAAGTACACAATAATCAATAGTGAATGATTCACCCATAGCACACATAACCCAAATCTCTAGTGTGTCAAAGTTCCCAAGGGCTTCAAGAACCCAGGAAAATGCTCACACTAAAGAACAAATACTCAGAAATAGTTCAAATGAGATTAGAAATCAAACCCCAGTGTATTAAAGTTCACAAGGGTCTCACATCGACCCCGAGTAGTGCTCACACTGAGGAGGTGAAGGATAGAACCTAAAGGACCTAAGAATTGGAGTTTAAAAGTAGTAGAATATAAAAGGAGACAATGGTAAAGGAGAAATTTTAAAATAGGTTTGATTTTAGAAAGCCATCATGACAGAGTTTAAAACACAAAATATAGGCAGAATTGCATTAAGAAGATAAATTGGCAAGATTTCCAAAGTTGTTCATGTACAATATCTAATGAGTTAAAGTCTGAAAGGCCTAATTAGGCTAAGTTTACATGCTAATATTTTAGGACAGCTTTGTTCAATCATAGAAAACATTTAGACAATGCATTAAGGCAAACAGTTGAATAATCACATGAACCCAAATGAGTGAAAAACACATTAGAAGGCAAGTTATAAGGGCATATGAATGACAGAGAAAGGTGTAACAACACGATGAGTTTGTAAAGACTCAGGACTTATTAACTGATGAACATATTAGCGTTATCCTAAAGATGCTAAGTTTAGGACAATTTCAGAACTAGCAAAACAACATGCATTGAAATAAGTTAGAAGGTATTGAGCTAATCTCTAAGGGATTCATATTATTCAAAAATAACCAATCTCAGAACTAACAGTATCAATTACAGGACTAAAATAAATCATAGGAACATAAAAGTGGTAGAATCATGCTCAGAATGGACTTTAAACACGCCAGATCATAAACACAGTTCATGGATACATAGAAAGAAAATGACAAAAGGATAGTCACTCACCAGTTAGGCAAGAAAACAAGAAATACACCACAATGGTCGAGAGCCCAGAATTACTTGGCCTTGGCTTTCAACCGGCCAAGACCAAAAGCAAACGAGATAACAAAGAGAATATAGAGCCAATACCCTAAGTTTTTTTTGTGAGAGTCTATTGATTCTGGCTGTCCTAAAGGGGAAAGGAGAGGGGTTTATATAGCCTTACACTAGGGTACACAAACATGGAAATAATTAATCAAATTATTAAGAAAAACTCAGAATATTATTAAGGCAAGTCAGAAATAACATTAATCAAACAGGTCTAGGAAAACCTAAGGCAAGTATCCATAGACAGAATCAGTAAGAGAAGCGAAATAAGAAACCCTAATTTTAAGGGTAAGGAAAGTTAATCGGAATAATCAAAGGAAAATCAAAATGATACGCATATAGACAAATATAGGAAACATTGAAGAAAAATGTTAATAAAAAATAAGAAGCCTTAACAGATCTAAGCCCTAATTTAGGGCCAATAATTTAGGCAAAACAGTGTCACAAAAATAGAAGGAATATGTATGGGAAGGTTAAGATACTCAACCAAAATAGGAGCAAAACGGATCTTAAAAAGATATGAGCCCTAATCTTAGGATAAATAAATTAGGCAAAACTTTTAATAGAAAATCACAAAGAAATAGACATGCAAGAACATAAAGGAGTTTTTAAATAAAAAATATAAACAGATCTGTAAAAGATATAAACCATAGCATTTAGGGTAAATGAGAACAGAGAAAATCTCAGAGATTCGTACATAGAGAGAGGGAAGACGAACAAATATGATAAAAGGGGAGGATTCGAACTAGATTTGGTCCGAAAATGGAGGCATTAACTTTCCATGTTAGGCAAGCTACTAAATAATACCATAATCGAGTAGCTAGTAGTGAGATAAGATCAATAAGGTAAGGAAATCCCCGATTGATTCCATATCTTGTTGGAATCGAAAAAGATTAGGAGTTATGGCTCTAGGGTTTCAGAAAAGTAGGATAGGAGAGAGTTTGAGGACGGCGGTTTGGAGGAAACTGGGAGTTAGTGTTAGGGTAGGTAAATTAAAAAGGGGTTGTAACGACCCTATTGGTCTTTTTGAGCAATTTCATCTGGTTCAGTAGTTTGAGATCATGAGTAGCTTCATATTATGTGTATCGACTTGCGTGCGTAGTCCGGGCGTAAAACCGGAAAGCATTTATGTGAAAATATGAAAAATATAGTAATTTCTAGAGTTAAAATTTGGTTTTTAGTTGACTTTGTTCAACATTTTTGGTAAACGGATACGGATATGTGTTCTGATGATCCTAGGAGGTCTGTGATAAAATATGGGACTTGGGCGTATGCCCGAAATTGAATTTCAAGGTCCTTTGCCTTAGAAAACAATTTTTGGAGAAAACTGTTGTGCTAGTTTTAAAGGAAATAAATTAATAAATTAATGTTTGAACTCGTTGTTTTCGGGTCCGTATTTTTGTTCCAGAGCCTAGTACAAGTTTGTTATGATATTTAAGTCCAATCTGTGAAATTTGGTGAGAACCGAAATTAATTTGACGTGATTTGGACGTTTGATTGAAAAGCTAGAAAATCATGAGTTTTGAGGTTAAATTCATAGTTTTTGATGTTATTTGGATGATTTAATTGCACGAGCAAGTCCGTATGATATTTTTAGACTTGCGTGCATGTTTGGTTTGGAGTTTCAAGGGCTTGGGTGAGTTTCGGATAGGTTTAGGCTATGTTGCGCTTGTTTTTGGATGCTTCATCATTGTTTCTTCAAGCAACAATATTACAAAATTGAGCAAATAAGATCTAAAGTCAATTTGTATTGAACCATTAGATCCGTATCGAAATTATGGAGCCATAGGAAAAAGAATCATCGAATTTGGACATCGTATGAGGAAGTTATGCTCATTTTCCTGTGGGAAAAATTGCTGGTTTTTGGTGTGGTCGCAAATGCGAACTTCAGCCAGCCCTTCCTTGTTCACAAATTGCGAAGGTTCGAAATGGGTCACAAATGCAACATCTGAGGCCTATTAAGTGAGATTTTTGACGAGATTTTCACTTATTTTTCAATTTTCTCAAACCCTAAACCTCTATAGGCGATTTTTCAAAGACCCAAACTTCTCCAAATCATTGGGTAAGTGTCTCTAATCAATTTGCAATTATATTTTGTTATTATATCTTAGATTTAACATCAAATTCATGAGAATCTAAAGGAAAATTTAGGAAAAATTGTGAAATCTTTCAAAAATGTAAAATAATAATTTGAATGACCAAATGGTATCGGAATTAGATAATTTTTTATGGGTGAACTCATAGTGGAATGGGTGTTCGGTTTTTATAAAGTTTGTCGGGTTCCGAGGTGCAGGCACGGGGAGTTGACTTTTGTTGACTTTTTGCAAATTGTATAAGAATCATAGTTTTGTCAATTGAAATTGTTTTCTCTTGCATTGTTTGATGTATTCAACTTGTTTTTGGATAGATTGAGTCGAGCGTTGATGAATCGGTAAAGGAAAAGCTAAATTGAGTATTGAATTGGCTGGATTGAGGTAAGTATCTTGTCTAACCTTATGTGGGGGACTTCCCCTTAGGGTTTGAGTCTTCTATGCTAATTGTAGTCCGTGCACGTGAAGTGACGAGTGTGTGCTCGGACTTATTTGTGGGGAATTTGCCTCTAGGGTTCTTAGGTCCTTATGTTCATTATGTGCAAAGTATTCTATCATGCTTGAGTTTCTTAATTGCTTAAATTACCTCTATATGATCCATATGATGTTGCTAGCTTTCCTCTAATTCTTACGTGCTACTTGACCCCTAATTGCCTTAATTGAAGTGATTGTCTTCCTCATTGTTTTGATACTTCTTGATTGTGAGTTCCCCTATGACTTCGTGAAAATATGTTACATGTCCATTTGTTGTGGTTACTGATGTAATTATCACATGCTTATTATGTCTTGCTGCTCTATTAAGGTTGGTGTGCTTTTTGGTTTTCTTTTCGTGATCCTTATTATGTACTATTCATGCTTGACTTGATGAGTATTCATGTTGGACCAGGCTTATGGTAATTTCTTGGTATTTGACCGTTGTTGAGTATTGACTCAAGTTGGGATTCATTTTGTGAAGTTAATTGTTGGAACGAGATTGGGTATTGTTAATTCCCTTTCCAGGATGTATTGTTGATGATATTGTTTCCCTTGCCGGGATGTTACTGCTTATGATATTGTTTCCCTTGCCGGGATATTGTTGTTATACTATTATTTCCTTGCCAGGATTCTTTTGTGATTGTTATTGATTTGTATATTGGGATCGGGTTGCACGCCGCAACAATATTATATGGGATCGGGTTGCACGCTGAAATAATATTATATGGGATCGGGTTGCACGCTGTAATAATATTATATGGGATCAGGTTGTACGCCGCAACAAGGAGTAATAAGGGTGGACATGTGGGTTAGGTTGCACGCCACAACATCATTATATGATTTGTATCGGGTTGCAAGCCGCAACAATATTACATGATTTGGATCGGGTTGCACGCTGCAATATCATTATATGATTTGGATCGGGTTGCATGCCGCATCAGTATTATATGATTGGGATCAGGTTGCACGCTGCAACAAGAAAGAATAAAAGTGAATATTAATTCTTATCGTGAGAACGAGAGTAAAAGCATGAGAGATAAAGCACGAAGGGTGATACCGTTCACTTTCTGTTTGTTGTGTTTATTTGTTGTTATCAATTCAAGTGTTTTAACTGTTTAGATTCCTTTACTGTTGTGATCCTTTGTGTTGGAATTCATAGTGTTTTCAATACCTCGCCGTATTTATATATACATATTTCAATACTTCAAATTTTAAAATTTGTCACATTTTTAATTCAATTAATTACTCAATTAAATTCCCTTAAATCGCCTGAAGTTGTAGTTTACTTAAAAGGGAATTTCTACTAAGTTAATTTATTAAATCCCATGTTAAAAGTAATAAATCATTCGATGTTGTATTTTAAATTGAAAATGGTACTTTCTTTATTCAAATGATTTCTAAAAATAACTTCATATTTTCTTGCTGAGTTCCTAATTGGTTTAGAAGTTGTACTCTACTTTATTTTATGTAAATGAGACTGCTGGAACATCTTAATTGCATTAGTCATGGGTCCTATGTACTGAGTAACATGAGAACATGGTTGTACAAAGTAAGAAAAAATATGTGGGCACAAGGTGCCAGGTGTGCTAAAGGTTTGGATGTTGAGGTTATGAGATGAGACATCAAGTTCTGAGATGGCTGGGGTTGTGCACCAGAAACGATATGATTGATTGAGTTGACATTGTCTTCCTTACTTGAGTTCATCCTACATCTTTGTGTTCCAGCTATGTTTGTGTTGATTTATTTGGTTATCTTTCGTTTTCATCCAAGTTTCCTTTTATTATTTCGATTGTTTGTAGATAGATTTATCCCTGTTGTTGATATTATTTCGTTATCTTTATCTTGATATTTGCTATCATATCATGTTTAATCTGTCTGACCAATAGGTGTCTTGACTGTTTCTCGCCACTACCCCATCGAGGTTAGTCTTGATACTTACTGGGCACCACTGTGGTGTGCTCATACTACACTTCTGTACATTTTTGTGTACAGATCTAGGTATTTGATCGGTAGTAGCCATGTGGGTCGTTGCGGTGGAGACTCAAGGTAAACATGTTGCAATGTTCGCACGACTTTAGAGTCACTTTCACTTGTACTTACTTCCATTTGTTCCTTTTGTTTTGGAACAGTGATGTATTTATTTGTATAACTACTCTTAGAAAGGCTTATGACTTATACCACCAATTTTGGAAATTGTAATTTGTTAAGAGTTTTTTAAATTAAAGATAGCAAATATAAGTGTTATCTCAGTTAATGTTAGGCTTACCTAGTTTAGAGACTAGGTGTCATTACGACTCCTTTGGGGGGATTTTGGGACGTGACAAGTTGGTATCAGAGCTTTAGGTTCATAGGTGCTACGAGTTATAAGCAGGTTTAGTAGAGTCTTGCGGATCGGTACGGACACGTCTGTACTTATCTTCGATAGGCTACAGAACTATTAGGAAATTCCACTTCTTTCATTCTTTATCGTGTTATGTTGATTCAGCTCGAAGTATATGACTTATGTTCCTTTACATCCACTCGTGTGTAATATTATGCTCTCAGTGTCTGCTATGTGCCAATGGTTCGTGATGCTACAGACAAGCTATGAAGGAGTCAGGGATGCTCAGGCATTTCCTCGACGTGTTTTCCAAACTGAAGATACAGAGGCCTTGAGAGACTATTTAGTTGTTCGTATGGAGGCACAGTAGTTTTCGGCATCTGATTGATGAGTGCGAGCTTGGAAAGGTTTAATTGGTTGACTAGTCATCACGTTTGTGGCAAGGCCATGAAGTGGGTGCTGATTGGGAATAGTTGGTGGTATTGGAGTACCTTGTGATTTGTGTTGAACGAGCTTTAAAGGTTAGTTTTGTAGATCATCAGACGTTTTCTATGGCTTTGTTCCAAGTGGAGGAGTTCAATAGTGGCATTCAGATTTCAGAGTTAGATTTATATTAGATTTGGCCTGAGGTATGTGTATATGTGGTATTACTGGGTTCCCAGATTTTGTGTATGACCAAGGTCTAAGATCTTGCACGGGATGATGTTGGGGCTTACAGTGTTTCCCTGTCATTAATGGATCTACATGCATCAAGGGGAGTCAGAGGAACAACTTCAGATTCATAGAAGGTCTATTCAATGTAGGTGCCGTGGTTGTGGCATGCCGGGATGCTTAAGAGGAAATGCAGTGGTTTATAAGCTTCTAGGCTATGTGGTTCGTGTTAGGATCACCTGTAATTGGGACTTTGATTGGGATTATTGCATATCGACTATCCAAAGAAATGGGTCAGCTCCGTGGTGTTGGGTGAGCATAGTGATGAAGTAATTGGTCCTTTGAATAGGAATTCTCTATTGGCATTTGTGGCAGCACTCTTGGATTGGACGGTTTGTGTGATTTGGCTGAGTTAGGGAGGTGCAGTCCAGATGGCTTAGTTGCGAGCGAGCGAATCTCGAAGGGTTCTCGGTGGTTTGGTAACGACTTGAGTTGGTTGTCTACTATAAGCATAAGGAATATGTGGTACATTGCAGTTTTCTCCTGGATCAGTATTTGGAATTTATAGAGTGTGGCATTGTTGGCTATCATATGTGAGGAGTGTGCATTTTTAGAAAGGACCTTGAGTTTTGGTTTGCGGGTGCGTGGCTAGTAGCATGGTGATTACTGGATTTTGAGGTTTTCAAGGTTCATGTTTGTTACACGGCCAGAAATTCTATATGGGTGCTTCAGCAGAATGATAGGGTATGGGTGATATATCAGCCATTCAATTGGCGTAGTTGAGTTGGCTACGAAAATCTTGGTATTCCTGAGGTTTGGGGCTAGATGCCCTCATATGGGGACTATTTTTGTTTGTGGATTGTGAAGAAATATTGAGAATGGGGTAATTAGTAGCATGTATTATCGATAGGTTGATGTGGATCTTTTTGAAGAATATTTATCTAATTGGGAAGGATCAGGATTTGGTTGTGGGCTATTTGGAGGATCAGCGAGAATATGTATGTCGTGTCAGATCAAGTTTGTGTGTCTTTGTGAGATTGTCATTTTAGTTATGTGATCAGGTAGAAGGGATATTATTTGTGCCCCTAGCCTATGTTATGTGCTACTCTTTTATGTTGTGTTAGGCGGTGAGGTTGTATGATTATACCTCACACATGTTGTAACTCTGTTCAAGCCTTATGGCGAAGAGGGCGAGATAGCTCTCGTGATGTTGGTTTGCTCATTGCACCTTATATGTGCTTGCTTCTCTCATATTTTATTACTTGTATTCATTATTCCCACAGTTTTACTTGTGCACTTTGATGTGCCTGATATCAATATTTATGTGATTAGTGGACCCGAGCATTTTGGCTTGATAAGTATTTGGGAGCGGGCTGTGCGCCGCAGCGGATGTTATGAGGGGTACCCTTTCATTGTGTTTATTTGGTGTTGTGTTTTCCCTCTGTGGGACGATTTGATGAAAGAATATACTTTTGTTGTCACACATGTTGTACTTGTTAGATAATTCTTATACTTGGTTTTCCCTTATTTGTGCTGTATAATTTAGTTATTGCTGGTTTGGTGTACGAACTGTGTAGTGTGAGAATCTGTGTAGTTCCGTGGTGAGTTGTTAGTTGGGCTGTTTGTACTGGCTGAGATGAGGTTCTTAGACCTGAGATTTGTACTATGGTATTAGGGGTAGGGAGTGCTTGGATGTATGTGGTTGCTTTTGCTTAGAGTTGGGTAATGGCCCTTGGCGGGCGAGAGAGTTTCTTGACTTGTTGACTTCATGAGCATCTATGAATATCCGCATGTTTCTTTATCATGGACAATGTTGTGGAGGTCCGGAACAAGGTTATATTCAATGTGAGGTGTATTGCCAGCATCCAGGATGTTATTTGAACATCTATGGTCGTCAGAGGTTATTGCTTCGGGCATTTGAGTTATGTGGAACAACATGTGATTGTATTCTGGATTGGAGTTTTGGCTTGATTTAGCTTGTTCAAGTTCATGCAGTGTGATGATGTGGGATTCGTGTCCTATGATGAATTTCAGACGTTGAGGTTTGGGTTATGTCCTAAGGTTATGGACTAAGGATGAGGTGTGACCGACAGTTAAGTTACATTGTTACTCCTACATAGGTTTGGGTGATGGGGAATCGCCCCGTGTGTATGTATGAGGAGCTTATGCAGTGGTTCGATGGCTTTGGAACGACTCCGGGCACGTTCGAGGACGAACATATGTTTAAGTGGAGGAGGAAGTAACGACCCAACTGGTTGTTTTGAGAAATTTTGTCCGGTTTGGCAGTTTGAGGTCACGAGTAGTTTCATTTTATGTGTATCGACTTGCGTACGCAGTCCGGGTGTGAAACCGAAAAGCTTTTATGTGAAAATATAAAAAAATATAGTAATTTCTAGAGTTAAAATTTGGTTTTTAGTTTACTTTGGTCAACATTTTGGTAAACGGACCCGGATCTGCGTTCCGACAATCTCGGGAGGTCCATAATAAAATATGGGACTCGGGCGTATGCCCGAAATTGAATTCCGAGGTCCCTAGCCTTAGAAAATAATTTTTGAAGAAAATTGTTGTGCTAGTTTTAAAGGAAATAAATAAATGAATTAATGTTTGAACTCATTTGTATTGGGCCAGTATTTTGGTTCCGGAGCCTAGTACAAGTATTTATGATATTTAAGTTCTATCTGTGAAATTTGGTGAGAATCGGAATTTATTTGACGTGATTTGGACGTCCGTTTGAAAACTTAGAAAATCATGAGTTTTGAGGTTATATTCATAATTTTTGATATTATTTTAATGATTTGATCATATGAGCAAGTCCATATGATGTTTTTAGACTTACGTGCATTTTTGGTTTGGAGCTTCGAGGGCTTGGGTGAGTTTCGTATAGGTTTAGGCTATGTTGCGCTTGTTTTTGGATGCTTCATCGTCGTTTCTTCAACCAAAAATGACATCACATTGAGTAAATGAAATCGAAATTCAGTTTTTATTGCACCATTAGATCCGTATCAAAATTATGGAGCCATAGGAAAAAGAATCATTAAATTTGGGAATCGTATGAGGAAGTTATGCTCGTTAAATTGTTGGTTTCTGGTGTGGTTGCAAATGCGAACTTTTTCATCGCAATTGCGATGCCCAGTTCGAAAATGCAAAATTTTTGTTATAAATGTGACTTCTGCCAGCCCTGCCTTGTTTGCAAATTGTGAGGGTTCGCAAATGCAATATCTGAGGTCTGTTAAGTGAGATTTTTGACGAGATGTTTACCCATTTTTTAATTTTCTCAAAGCCTAAACCTCTATAGGCAATTTTCCAAAGACCCAAACTGCTCCAAATCATTGGGTAAGTGTCTCTAATCAATTTCCAACTATATTTTGTGATTATACCTTAGATTTAACATCAAATTCATGAGTATCTAAAAGAAAACTTGGGGATAATTGTGAAATCTTTTAAAAATGTAAAATGATGATTTGAATGACCAAATGGTATCGGAATTAGATAATTTTTATATGGGTGAACTCGTAGCAAATGGGTATTCGGTTTTTGTAAAGTTTGTCGAATTCCAAGGTGCGGGCCCGCGGAGTTGACTTTTGTTGACTTTTTACAAATTGTATAAGAATCATAGTTTTGTCAATTGAAATTATTTTCTCTTGCATTGTTTGATGTATTCAAGTCGTATTTGGATAGATTGAGTTGAGCGTTGATGAATCGATAAAGGAAAAGCTAAATTGAGTATTGAATTTGCCGGATTGAGGTAAGTATCTTGCTTAATCTTGCGTGGGGGACTTCCCCTTAGGGTTTGAGTCTTCTATGCTAATTGGAGTCCGTGCACGCGAGGTGACGAGTGTGTGCTCGGACTTATTTGTGAAAAATTTGCCTCTAGAGTTCTCAGGTCCTTATGTTCATGATGTGCTAAGTATGCTGTCATGCTTTAGTTTTCTAATAGCTTAAATTACTTCTATATGCTCTGTGAGCATGTGATTTTTGCCCTATCTGGATTATTGCTACAAAATCCCAAGGAAATAGATTTTTCTTTTAATTATTTGCCATTTTAGGAATTTTTGTGGAATTCTCTTAATTATTTGCATGTTTCTGTGCATGTTTAATTTTTATTTAAATCATGAAAATACAAAAATACTCTACATTTGCATTTAGGATTTAATTTTACATTTTTTAGGTTAATTAGTAAATTAATTGTTTTAAAAAATGAAAAAATCACAAAAATAACTCACTTTGCATTTTTAACCTTTTAATTTTAAAATTTGTAGTACTCCTTTTAATTTTGGAGTTAATTAATTCTTGTAAGTACTATAGTGAGTAGTTAGTTTAACTTTTTGTAAATTATTTTAATTCAAGAGTTTAATTTTTGTTTTAATTAATTAAAGAAGAAAGAAAAAAACAATTGAAAAGAAAAGAAAAGAAAATAAGAAAGGGCTGTTAAAACCAATTCAACCAGGCCCAATCAAATTCCGCCCAAACCCATTCCTGATAACACGGTCCAAACCCATTCAGGCATCAGGACGACTCCAAACGGCTTCGTTTTGAGTTCAGATGCGTCAAAAGATCTTAGCCTTCCGTGCTATCTCATCCAACGACCATGATTCTTCCTCCAGTTTCACTTATAATTGTCCAAACACAGTTCAGTTTAACTTATGTACTCTCTTCAGTTCACCCTCATCTCCCTCATACCTAAAACCCTAGCGTCGCCGTGAAAATCTTCACCATCTCCGGCCAGCGGCGGACTCCAACCCACCCTAATTTAACATCACACAATCCTCTCCATCCCCTCATCCCAAATCCCTAACTCATTTCCTTCGAACAATCACCAAGACTCTCGAATCTCAGATCTAAGGTCCACACCCCAAACCCTAAAAATCACCAAATCTCCCAAGTCGTCAAGTTTCAATGATTGATTAGAGTTGAAGTTGGTGTTATTCGTTTGTTCTCAATGAGAACACGCGATTAATGCCAATTTCAGCTCAAAATCGAAGGTGTTGAAGTCCGTACGAGCCCATTGTCCGTCTACCTCTATTAGGTATTTCAGTTCTTCGTCTTTCATTTTTGATTTTATTCTCGTCCTTTGATCCTTCTTTTTCTTTCCTTCTCTTTCTTATTTACTGTTTCAAATTGTTTTGTTTGCATTTTGAGTTTAAGTCGTGTTTAACATATTGTTAATCCATTTGATTTCATGGTCTGATTTGTTCAAGTCTCCCTTTATCTTTGTCTTTGTTTGGAATCAGGGCTTCAGAAGTTCATATAATTCCGATTGGCCCATTTTCTTATGGTTTTCTGTTGGGTTTTTGAATTACTAATTGGGCTCTTTTAGTAGAGGCCCAAAAGGGGGAGGGTCAATCCGAGTTTGCAAAGCCCAGGGTCTGTGGCTTGATTTTTTGGGTCAGCTTGACCCATGTTTGGTTCATGAGGGTGATTAACTGAGTTTTAAAGGGTAGTTTAGGGAAAAGGATAGAGGGAATCTCTTATAACTGCCTAGGAAGCTGCTAGGAAGGTGGGGTTGGGGTTAGTTTTAACAAACTGAACTAAAAATCAGGTTTTAACTTGAAAGAATGAAAATTGGGGAAGGGATAATTGGAAAATAATAGAGTCATTTCTGCTGCCCTAAAGGCTCTCTATAAGAAGCCTATTTCTTTCTTTTCAAGGTAGAATTTTTTTAAAGAATTACATATACTCAAAACTTAGAAACGGCTAAAAAACATGTTCTGAAAATATAGAAGTTCTTGCACCATTCAAAGGTCAAAATTGCTGGAATTGGGTTTTCAATATGACTTTTAGCAGTAATCAAAGAGTTTTCACAGATTTTCTTGATTTATTTGGTATTCAAAATGGTTTGAGGAAGCTGGTTTGCTGGTTTGATTTGCTGAACTACAAGTTGTTACTGTGTTGATCCTTTCACCTTTCTTTTGCTTGATTTTCCCAGGTACTTCTTGGATCTCGTTAATATGAGAAGCGTTTTGGAAGCCTTATAATCGATTTAAATAGTTGTGGAGGAATGTTAGCTGAATATTAAATCTATGTTCTTCAAAGTTTACCTGGCTGTTCCTTATTTGAATTAGCCTTACTATTTTTAATCTTATTGTATTCAGTCATGCTTAGATAGTGCATTTTGGACTGTATTTGAACCCTCTTTGTCATGTATTAAATCTGGACTGCTGTAGCATGATATATTGTATACATATAGCATCTTCTTTCGTGGGGTTTGATTGAAGTGTTTCCAAGATAGTAATGACAATTAGTCTACCATAGGCTTTTCTTATAGTCTTGCTGTATCTAGTAGTGATTACACTTAGTAGTAGTTATTTGGGATTGTTCCTTTAAAAGTTAGTTTTGGATGAAAAATTCAACTCTAATTTTGTAAGTATGAGGATAGATGTGGATGGTACAAGGTTTGATCTTTGAATAAATCTCAGAAGGTGATATTAGTATGATTAATAGCATGCTTAGTAAATCACTGTTAAGATTAACAAGTAGTTTTATAATTTAGATCATATGGTTAGCATGAAGGATAGCATTGTTTTAAAAATCGTTAACATGGTTATTCTTGCAATATGACTTTCAAAATTCATTTGGTATTCTGTTGGGTGTAGTGTAGTCAGTTGGGCATTGTCTAGGCCTGACAGTTTGATTCACTATTTGCTCCAAGCGATCTCGCTTAGGTTGTTTTAGTTGGGCTGTTATCATTGGCCCAGTTGTACCAAAGTACCCCCTTGTTGATTATATTCCCAGTCCGGGCCTCATGTTGAGCCTAGCTTTGCTCTCGTGTTTTGTCATGGAGCTGGCACGTGACAATTGGGCTTGTTGCCAGCTTGGGCCCCTCAAACAGCCAAATACCTGATTTCACTTAATGCTAGTCCACTAATTATTAAGTTTAGTTTGAACATTAGCCTAAAATAAATTCAAATTCCTTTAAGCCTTCTTTAATTAGTTAGACTCTTTTAAATTAGATTGGGGTGTGTCATGTTACCCAAAATCAATGATCTATGTCCCTCAGAAGATTAGTTTAAACATCCCTTAAAAGGATAGACTTGAGGTGTGCCATTTCTAGTAAATGACCCATGGCCCTCATATAATTGTTATTAACTCTTGTAAAATCGAGGTGTGCCATCAATTGAATTTTTCATAGCCCTCGCAAACCTTGTTATTAATTTGAAATTTCGTAGTTGCTTTAGGCGCGTTATTTAAATTTATTTTTCTTTATTTATTAAATTAGGGTGTACATTTCATGTGACCCAATTTCAATTCTTAACAATGTTAAATAAAATGTGTTGCGAACCGCGGGTGCATTTCATGTGGCGTGGTTCAAGGCATGTTTTAAGTAACGTTAAATCTTCCTAAAATAACTAAAAGCGGTTAATAAGCTAAAAATGCACCATAGGCTAAAACATGTAATAAATTGAATAATAGGTTAATTTTAATAGTTTAAACAACCATGCTAGAACCATGGGATCCGACAATGCCTAACACCTTCTTCCGGGTTAACAGAATTCCTTACTCAGAATTTCTAGTTCGAAGACTTCAAAAGGAAAGTCGAATTTCCTCGATTTAGGATTTAAAATAAATCGGTGACTGGAACACCAATTAAAATATTCCAAGTGGCAACTCTGAAGAAATTAAATAAAATAATCCCATTTCAATTTATGTCACTTTAATTGAAAAAACTCCCTTATATCCCTCTAGGGCGGGTAAAAAGGAGGTGTGATAACTCTGGCGACTCTGCTAGAGATCGAACCCAGAATCTCTAGTTCAGGGTTCAAGAATTCGAGCTTAGAATAATTGTTATATTTTTCTTTATTTATTATCTGATTTTATTCACAAGTTTGGGCCTAATGTGCTAAATGTTGTTTTTTACCGCTTTGATATTGTTGAACTGTATATAAATTGTTACGAATCCCTCTTCTCTCTGAGTCTTCTAAATCATCTGGGAAGTGTGCACTTCGTGTGACTTCTCTTCTGTTAGAATCATATCCCAATTTTAGAACGACGTTCGGACAAGTTGCAAAGCCGGCGAAGCTTCTGTATTCCCGGTACGTTGCCCCCCGTCCCCCAGCTCGAGCTGTCCGCTCGGGTAAGCCAGGTCTAGAACAAATAAACTCAGGTTTTCAAACCTAGTATGACATAACCTCATGTCATATCCCTAGTAGGAACACTTATTTGCATCATGTGCATTTTGACCTTGGGGACTCAACACAAGGGTTGGGTCCGTCTAGGACAGGAGCACCTGAAATCAAAAGACCATCTTGATGCATTTTTGCTTGCTACTTGCGCATTTATTTGACTTGGATTGCATGTTGACCGGCTTCTATAATAAGGGAGAATTGGAGAAAAACCAAATTGAGGTGAGAGAGAGGAAATTACCCGCCTGTGAAAAACCTGGTGTCCAAAATACCCTGAAACTCTTCCGAAATTTTCAGAAAAAAAAAAAGAAAACGCTACTTCAAAAGGTTGTGTTTTCTATTGTGTCAATATTGACCGAACTATGCAAGTTTGATTCTCATCGGATGTGGGATATGTAGGCAACCCTCTTTGGGTCCAACTGCTTTTGCAAAAATAACCCCAAAATATGAAGTGTCGTTTTTTGTCATAAATAAATTAGGTGGCGCCATTCTTGTCCAAAAAAGTCAAAAATGCCCCGAAAGGTTCCGGAAGGCTTTTTTGCAAGAATAGCCACCTAGGTTCCTTTTTCAAAAATTTTGGTTGATTAACAAAAACAACCCTAAATTTTTTTATCTTGAGGTGTTGAAGGGCGGTATTCGCAAGAATGTTTTTCTCTAATTTTTGAAAATGGGTGTTTTTCTCTTGAGTCAAAATGAATCACAGTCTTTTAATCAATCTCCTTAAAAAATGTGCAGGATGAGCACAATTGAAAATGAATCTTTCATAGTCCGCGAGGAAATCTCGTTAGAACTACATATGTGTGGCATGATTTGGGGGAAGTCAGCAAAAAAACTGTGATAAAATCTTTGGGTGGTCTTGTTGGCTTCTGAAGATCAAGCCGAGGAAGGATATAATTGAGGCTTTGATACCCTTCTGGGACCCAACACATAATATATTCCATTTTGCTGATTTTGAGCTAACCCCTACGCTTGAGACAATAGCGGGCTACGCTGGTTTTAGTGGAAATCTCAGAATACCCGGTGGCACCCAGAACAATGACTCCTCATAAATTTCTGGACCTTCTAAGCATCAATCGTGAAGTTCAAGATGCAAATTTGGCCAAGGGATTCTGCACATTCTACTTCTTGTACCGACACTACGGGAACCCTACGGTTTTGAGATGCCAGATACCGGTCTTTCTCATTCGGGGAACAAAGATAAGTGGGAAGCTCTGCCGGGACTGGCTTTCATAGTGGCATTCCTGGGTGTTTTGTTTTGTCCAAGAAAAGATGGAAACATAGAATTGGGACTTGTTGGGATAGCCGACTTCATGACTAAAAAGGCAAATGGCACCATTGTACCGATGATCTTGGTGGAGATTTACCGAGCTCTAACTGTTTGCCGAGAAGGAGAAATTTTTTTTGAAGGATGCAATATGCTTCTACAACTCTGGATGGTGGAGCACCTTTGCCACCTTATGGGGTACATGAACTACGGTATGACCGGTCTTCAGTGCATTGAAAAACATGAACGACGGGTGGAGGGCTATGAGTTTTCGGATGGTACAGGAGCATGGTTTGCACACTTGAGCTCCCTGACTGCAAAGAAGATTGAATGGACATTCAGGTGGCTCTCGGTCAGTGAAGTCATTTATATGTCGGCTGAGGTGTTTTTTCTTCTATTGATGGGTCTCTGGAGCATTCAGCCTTATGCCGCACCTAGAGTTCTATGCCAGTTAGGCAGGTACCATACCATCTCACATGATGAGGATTTGAGTCGGTAGGTCATCGAATTAGAACCCAAAGCTACTTTCCTAGAAGAAAAGGTGCGTCGAATTTGGCATCAATGTAGGTTCTTAGAGCCAAAGACTCAGGTACGAGATTTATCCAGAGATGAGTTGGAGCCTAGTTACATATCTTGGTACGGTAAAAGGTCCCAAGTCCATCAAGAGCCCGAACGGCCCGTAAAAAGTCCCCATGTCCAACAATTCACTGATGGAGCGCATGAGCAATGGAATTGGTTGGCAAAAGAGGCAAACTATAGAGCCACCATAAGCATATTAGAGGGACAGATTCAGGATCTTAAATTTCACAAAAGTGTATAGGCCGCTACCGACAAAGGGGAGAAGAAGAAATTGGCTCAAGAAAATAAGGCCCTCCGAGCACAGATCCAAAAATGAAAATAGCTGCTGAGAATCAGGAAAGGATCCAAAAGGATGAGAGACTCATAAGTGGTCTCAAGAGGAAAATAGCTGAGTGTGAGGATGATCTGGAAAAATCCGATGTTAATTTGGCAAGGGCCCGGGCATAGTTAACGAAGAACGTAGAGGGACGAGCAGAGTTTATCTGGCAACTAAGAAATAAATATGAGGGAAAAGCCACCAAGTTGAAGAAACAACTAACTAAACTCGAAAATGAGATGGCCAAGAAAGCTAAGAGCTTTAAAGTCGAAAGGGAACATTGTTGTGCATTAATGTCCCAGCTGGAGGAAGATATGCAACAGTTGCAAGGCCAAAACCATCGTGATGCCCAAGTGCTAGAAGCTAGGACTTAGCAAATAGGGCGTTTGCTCCAAGAAAAGGGTATCATCAAGGAGAGGGTTAGAGCCATTGCTTACTACATCGTCATGAAGTGCCATGAATGTGAAGACATGACTAGAACCACCTTCTTTACTGTGGTAATGACCTTTGTTCGCCAAATAATGAGTGACCTAGAGCGTCTTCAAGGGGATCTTGTGCATAGGCCCGTGGAGAGACCGATTGATGTCCCACAAGCCCCTAAAGCAGTTGAGGCATTGATGTATTCATGATTTTTATTCGAGTCTGTATTTTTATTTTTCTTTATTGGAGTCTATTAGTCTGATTTCGAGTCTGTATTTTCATTTTTCTGTTGGAGTCTGTTAGTCCCCTTTTTTCGATGTTGTTAGTTTTTATGATAGGATGAGTCGTTGTAATGAGATGTGTTTTATGAAAAAATTTGAAAACCCCAAAATATTTTTTTATTTATTTTTACACTTATTCCCTAGAACTACACTTGGTCTGATTCATGCGGCGTCATGACACGCAGACAATCCCCATAGGATTTGATCATAACCATGAAAAAGAGAGAGAAGAAAGAGAAAAAAAAGAGAAACAAAAGAAAAGAGAGAAAACAAGAAAGAGCGGAAAGAAATAATGGCAAAACAGGAGAGGAAGATGAGAGAATAAAGAAAGGCAAGAATCAAATAGAGAAAAGTAGGAATGAAAAAAGGAGAGAGAAGTTGCAAAATGAAAATTAGGGAAAGTCGGGATGACGCAAGAAACCGGTCAAATGCATAATAGAAATGGTTAACTACTTAGGTGCATTGCATCCTCAATGTGCGGTTACCTATCTGTCAAGCCCTAATTGCTAACAAGTTTGTTGTTGTCATCAAGTTCAGGCAGGTGGTTAGTTTGTTTGGCATTCTGGAAATTCATCCATACAACACCAGGTCCAAAGATAAGTTGATCATGGCTAACCAAGGACTGGATGCAAGTGTTATTGATCCATCAAGAGAGGGGGAAGAGTCTGATGTTAATCTAAAAGAGGAGTTGTATAAGCTGAAACACCAGATGGCAGAGATATACCAGTCATGGGTAAAAGGGCATCCACAACCATCTTACTCCGCCAACCCTGCTTTCGTCCTATCGCTGGCTCAATCCCAAGAACCTCCCACTGTTCACTCATCTCTAGGATTCCCCATTTACCACCACTACCAGGGCACCACTTCCCAAACAACACAAGCTCCACCACCCAAACTAGTTCCATACCCTCCTCCACCAGCCACCCCTGTTTTCGTGGCACCCCCACCCGCTACACTCCACCGATCCTCCAGTGAGCCTTTACTCCAGACCCAATATAACCAATATTACCCCCCTGAGCCTACTTTTAAGGCCCCGGAACCTTACTCCTACACTCCTCGTTTCGACCTCCCTATTGAGACGGAGAAACCACCTAAAATCCCAAAACAGGAGGAGATGTTTAGGAAGGTTAGAAGCCTAGAACAGTCGTTCAAAAATATGCAGGGATTGGGAGGCCAGGTGATCATAGCCTATAAGGATTTATGCCGATTTCCCGATGTTCAGTTGCTTGTGGGATTTAAGATGCTGAAGTTTGATTTGTATGACGGGCACGGAGACCCGGTGGCCCACTTGAGGGGATTTTGCAATAAAATTAGAGGAGTCGGTGGAAAAGATGAGCTATTGATTGTATACTTTAGCCAGAGTTTGAGTGGTTCGGCATTGGAGTGGTACACTTGTCAGGATCACAGCAGATGGTATACCTGGGATGATTTGGCCCAAGCATTCGCTCGTTATTTCCAGTACAACATCGAGATTGTTCCCGATCATTTGTCTTTGACTAAGATTGAGAAGAAGCCTAGTGAAAGTTTCAGAGAATATGGTTTTCACTGGAGATAACAAGCGGCAAGAGTTAACCCCCCGATGGAGGAGAGAAAAATGGTGGAGTACTTTCTCCAGGCTCTGGAGCCCACTTACTTTGGCCATCTGATATCGTCCATAGGCAAATCGTTCAATGAGGTAGTAATGATGGGTACCATGGTGAAAGAAGGGCTTAAATTAAGCAAAATCATGAGTTACTTGGATATAAAGGCAACTACCCAAGCCATTCAGAACGGTACTGGGGGAGTGATTGGAAAGAAGAAGAAGGAAGATGTGGCAACAATTGATTCAGGACCATGGTTCGGACCTAGGGGCCTGTCACACCAATATACCCAACCTCGACCCCACCACCGAACCTACACTCAAACCTCATAAAATCCACCCCAACACTACTTCACATCACCAGACCCTCATATTTCTATCCACCACGCCCAAACATATACTCAACCTTCTGCTTACGCACAATGGCGTGCCCTAGCCCCCACAAAATACCTACTCAGCTACACAAAATGCTTACCCACCCCCACGATCCTACCGAAACCCCGCCGGCCCAGGTTTCCGACCCAATCCAGCATTCAAAAACAAGAGGCTGCAGCAAAAGAAAACCTTCACCCAATTGGGAGAATCTTATACCAGTTTATTCCATAGATTGAGGTAGTTGGATATGTTAAGGCCAATCGAGTCAAAATTGTCAAACCCTCCTCCAAAGAATCTTGATTACTCCATGAGCTATGAGTATTGTTCTGGTACTCTGGGCATGATACAGAGAAGTGTTGGCACCTGAAAAATGCCATCCAGGAGCTCATTGACACAAACCGGATTGAAGTCCAGACTCCAGAGGCACCCAATATCAACCAGAACTCACTACCAACCCATCAGGAGACGAACATGATCGAGATAGCACATAAGGGAGGGGAGCCCAAGAAGCCTTCATAGACTGTCATGATGATTCGGTCCAGTGAGGTCAAGCCAGTTAAAATTTCAACAGTTGAAGGAAACACATGATGATTTTTGGTTATTTACTTATTTCATTTGCTCTTAAAATTGTTATCTCTCATTTTATTATATTATCACTTCTTATTTATTCACTAATTAAAAATCAACTATTTTTAAATTGTTAAAAGAAACTATCATGTGGTTAGTTTACTGTTGGCTTGCCTAGCGATAACGTTGGGCGTCATCATGGCCTATAGGAGAAATTAGATCGTGACAACATGGTATCAGAGAACTAGGTTCATGTAGGTCTCACAAATTATGAGCAGGACTAATAGAGTCTTGTGGATCAGTGCGGAGACGTTTGCACCTATCTTCGAGAGGCTATAGGATGCTAGGAAACTACTATTTCTTCATCTTCTATTGTGCAGTTGATGTTATGCTAAGTATCTTTCTCTTATTCTCTCACAGATGATTCCAGACTCGGGAGGAGCTGCTCCCTTTGTTTATAGAGGCTGAGGCTGAGCCTGAGGGAGGGCTCCAGCCCGTGGTAGAGGACGAGGACATCCCAAGGTCACTCCAACTATGCCACCAGCGGATCCAGTAGAGGACCCCATTATTGCGGAGTAGGGCAAGGCACCTGCAGTAGAGCCACCCTGGTAGATTTCATGTTCGCACCAGGCTTTCAGGAGATCATGGGCCGCATGCTACGGTTCATGGACACTATGACTCGGGCTGGTTTATTTTCAATGGACCCAGCCACATCATAAGATAGAGGGGGTGCACAAAACCCTACAGCTCAGGCTCTTAGGCATGCAGTTGCCGTGTACTGTACCCCAAGTGCACTACCCATAGGTAGAGCTCAGCCACTGGCAACAGCCATGCTTGAGCCCAGACCAGCTATGGTCGGCGAGCCGTAGAAACTATTGGACAAATGGACCAGGCTACACCCTCCTGTCTTCGGAGGTGAGAGACATGAGGATCCCCAAGACTTCATTGATTGGTGTAGGGACAGACTACAGAACATGAGGATATTAAAGACCCACAACGTGGATTTTACTACTTTCCAGCTTGAAGGCAGGGCCCCTAGATTGTGGTAGTCTTGTCTTCTAGGTAGACCAGCAGGTTCTCTTTCCTTGACTTGGGACCAGTTCACACGTATCTTTTTGGATAGGTATATTCCACCCTTTCAGAAGGAAGAGTTACGATTTCAGTATGAGCAGCTCCAGTAGCTGATTATGAGGCAAGATTATCTACCCGCCATGCACTTATGATACTTCTTACTGAGGTGGAGAGAGTACGGAGGTTGGTTACGGGGTTTCACTCAGGTATTCAAGCCACTATGATCTGAAAGATTGAGATGGTGACTTCTTACCAACTAGTTGTAGAGATAGCCCAAAGGATTGAGGGTTATCTCAGTGGGGCCGAGAGAAGAAGTTGTGGGACAAGCGGTTTTGTTATTCTAGAGGGTTCAGTAGTTCTCTATCTGGGGGCACATGTCAGTTTGGGAAAGGTCAGCCTAGGCCCACATATCCAGTACTGCTACCTCCTAGGGGTGCTCCAGTGAGACCCTATTTCAGCACCATTCCAGAGAGTTCCTACCGCCCACCAGCTATTCAGGGTTCTTCTAGTGGGTATTCAGGCCATAAGGGTCAGACATTAGGGCAGGAGACCGCCGCTCCGAGGGGTTGTTACGAGTGCGAGGGTCTTGGCAACACGAAGAGGTTTTGTCCAAAGTTTGGGGCAAGGCAGTACAACAGGGTCATTATCCCATGATTATAACACCAGCCATCCGATTTCCTAGAAAAGGATGGCAGATGGGTAGAGGTCGTCCTAGAGATGGAGGCCAAGCAGGTAGAGGCAAGCCAGCTATAGGTCAGATAGATGGAGGCCAGCCAGTCGACGCTCCAGCTAGGTTCTATGCTTTTCCGGCCAGATCAGATGTGGTGGCCTTAAATACCGTGATCACAAGTATTATGCTTGTCTGCGGTAGGGATGCTTTGATATTATTTGATTTATGGTCTACCTATTCATATGTGTCATCTCTATTTGCTTATTTCCTGTATGTTCCATGTGATACCTTGGGTACTCCTGTTTATGTGTCTACTCCAGTGGGCGATTTTATTATTGTGGATCAGATCTATAGGTCATGTGTTGTCATATTTTATGGTTATGAGACTAGAGCAGATCATTTGTTGCTTGATATGACCAACTTTGAGGTCATCCTGGGCATGGACTAGTTATTTCCATACCATGCCATCCTTGATTTCCATGCCAAGACTATTACCTTGGCAATACTAGAGTTGCTTAGATTGGAGTAGAAGGGTTCGTCTATCAGTACATATAGCCAATTTATCTCTTTTCTAAAGGCTCGACACATGATCGAGAAGGGTTGTTTTGCTTATCTAGATTATGTTCGGGATACTACTGCAGAGGCTCCGGTGATTGATTCAGTGCCCGTAGTCCGGGAGTTCTCTGATGTGTTTCCTTTCAATCTTCCAAGCATGCCACCAGATTGTGATATCGATTTCTGTATTGATTTTGCTCTAGGTACCCAGCATATATCTATCCCACTGTAATGCATGGCTCCGAAAGAGTTGAAAGAACTTAAGGAACAACTTGAGGAATTGCTAGAAAAGGGGTTCGTCTGACCAAGTGTATCGCCTTGGGTGCACCAGTATTATTTGTGAAGAAGAAAGATGGAACTATGTGGATATGCATTGATTACCACCAGTTGAACAAAGTTACCATTAAGAACAAGTACTCGTTGTTGCGTATTGATGATTTGCTTGACCAGCTGCAGGGTTCCAGGGTGTTTTCTAAAATCGAATTGAGATCGAGGTACCATCAATTGAAGATTCGGATTCGGATTTGTTGAAGACTCCTTTTCGGACTTGATATGGCAATTATGAGTTTCTAGTGATGTCTTTCGGTCTAACTAATGCCCTAACAACATTTATGGATTTGATGAACAGGGTGTTCATGCCATATATTAATTCGTTTGTCATTGTCTTCATTGATGACATTTTGATCTACCCGCATAGCATGGAGGAGCACGAGCAGCATTTGAGAGTGGTGCTTCAAACCTTGCGGGAACAGAAGCTATATTATAAGTTATCGAAGTGTGAGTTTTAGCTAGATTTTGTAGTATTCTTGGGACATGTTATGTTAGGTAAGGGTATTAAGGTTGATTTCAAGAAGATCGAGGCAGTTCAGAGTTGGCCTCGTCCCACCACAGTGATCGAAATCAGGAGCTTCTTAGGGTTAGCAGGTTATTATTGTCGGTTTGTAGAGGGCTTCTCATCTATCGCAACACCTTTGACTAGATTGACCCAGAAGGGTGCTCCGTTTCGATGGTTCGATGATTGTGAGGTGATATTTCAGAAGCTCAAGACCGCATTGACCTTAACACCGGTGTTAGTGTTGTCCTCCATTTCAGGGACATATACTATGTATTGCGATGCTTCATGCATTGGCTTAGGTTGTGTATTGAAGCAGGAGGGGTGAGTTATTGCATATGCTTCACGTCAGTTGAAGCCCCACGAGAAGAATTACCCTGTGCACGATTTAGATTTGACTACGATTGTTTATGCTCTTAAGATCTGAGGCATTATCTTTATAGGGTGTCCTATGAGGTTTACACTGATCATCATAGCTTGCAGCATTTGTTCAAGCAAAGGTATCTCAATTTGAGGCAGCTCGGGTGGCTTTAGTTGCTAAAGGACTATGATATTACCATCCTCATCATCCGAGAAAGGGGAATGTTGCTGCGGATGCCTTGAGAAAAAATGCGGAGAGTATGGGTAGCTTGGCATTCATTTGAGCAGAGGAGAGGCCATTAGCTTTGGACATTCAGTCCTTGGCTAACATACTTGTGAGGTTGGATATTCAGAGCCCAGCCAAGTTCTTGCATATGTCATTGCCCAGTCTTCACTATTGGAGCAGATCAAGGCTCGACAGTTTGGTGATCCGCACTTGTTGGTTCTTAGAGAGATGATACTATAGGGTGGTGCCAAGGAGGTTACTATCGATGAGGATGGTGTTCTATTACACTAGGGTCACCTATGTGTTCCTAATGTCGATGTCTTGATGGAGAGGATTCTAGAGGAGGCACATAGTTCTCGGTATTATATTCATCCAAGTGTTATGAAGATGTATCGCGGCCTGTGGAAGCGGATGAAAAAGAACATAATTGAGTATGTTGCGAGGTGTCTAAATTGCCAGCAGGTTAAGTATAAACACCAGAGGCTAGGTGGCCTACTCCAGCAGATGATTATACTTGAGTGGAAATGGGACTACATTACTATGGACTTCATAGTTGGGTTGCCACTGACCTTGCGGAAGTTTGATGAAGTTTGGGTCATTGTCGATAGGTTAACCAATTCGGCACAATTCATTTCGTTTGTGACCACGTATACTTTAGAGAGGTTGTCCCAGATTACTTCACATTTCTATAGAGCAGTACAGAGTGAGTTGGGGACCTGTGTAGAGCTCAACATAGCATTTCACCAGCAGGCCGATGGGTAGTCGGAGTGGACAATTCAGATTTTGGAGGATATGCTTAGAGAATGTGTGATTGACTTCAGAAGGGTAGTGGGATTGATTCTTGCCTTTGGCCAAGTTTGCTTACGACAACAGTTATCAGTGCATCATCGAGATTTCTCAATTTGAGGCTTTATATGGTCGGCGATGTCATTCTCCCATCACATGGTTTGATCCCGGTGAGCCTAAATTATATGGTATTGATTTGGTGAAGGATGCCTTGGAAAAGGTAAAGTTGATTCAGGAGCGACTTCACACAGCACAATCTAAACTGAAGAGTTACGCGGATCAGAAGGCGCGTAATTTATCATTTATGGTGGGCGAGAAGGTTCTCTTGAAAGTCTCGCCAATGAAGGGAATCATGAGGTTCGGGAAGAAGGGCAAGTTGAGCCCAAGGTTTTAGGACCATTTGAGATGTTCACACGAGTTAGGGAGGTTGCTTATGAGCTCGCCTTGCCTCCCAGTCTATCGGGAGTGCATTCAATTTTCCACATGTCTATGCTTTGGAGGTATCATGTCGATAGGTCACATGTTATGACTTAAGCACAATTCAGCTAGATGAGAGCCTGGGTAATGAGGAGGAGCCAGTTGCCATTGTTGACAGGCAGGTTCGCCAATTGAGGTCCAAGAAGATTTATGCGGTAAAAGTTTAGTGGAGGGGTCAACCAGTCGAGGAGGAGAATTGGGAGGAAGAGGAAGACATGCGGAACAGATATCCACACTTATTCATCACTCCAGGTATGATTCTAGACTCGTTCAAGAACGAACATTTGTTTAAGAGGTGGAGAATGTAACAACATGACCGGTCGTTTTACTTTCTAGAACTCCATTCCCCTAAATAAGACTCCTCATATGTGATTTTACTATTTTATGACTTGCGAGGATGGTTAGTTCGGGATTTGGAAGGGTTCAGGTTGAAATCGGAACACTTGGTTCCTTAAAGTTGGCTAAAAGGGCTAAGTTTGACTTTGGTCAATATTTTGAGTGAACGACCTCAGAATCAGGATTTGACGGTTCAAATAGGTTTGTATGATGATTTTGGACTTGGGCGTATGTTCGGATCGGGTTTTGGATAACCCGATAGCGTTTTGATGACTAATAGTGAAAGTTGGCTCTTTGAAGGTTTTAAAGTTCTTTAAATGTGGTTTGGAGTAGGTTTTGGTGTTATCGGGGTCCAATTAAGATTATCAGATCGGGAATAGTTTTTATGGTGATTTAAGACTTGCATGCAAAATTTGGTGTCATTCCGATTAGTCTAAGTATGATTTAGCGCGTTCAGAGCGATTTGGAAACTTGAAGTTCATTACTTGATTCAATTTGGTTTTGGGGTGTGATTCTTGGTTTTGTTGTTGTTTTACGCATTTCGAGAGTTCGAGTAGGTCCGTATTATATTTATGGACTTGTTGGTACATTTGGACGGGGTCCTGAGTGGCTCAGGGGTGTTTCGGATCGCCTGAAGCTGAGTTAGGAAAACCTGAAATTCCAGTTCTGGTTTCCTTCTTCGCAAATGCGAAAGGACTCACATTCGCGATGAAGGATTTGGGCAGTAGGGCAGTTTTCTCTTCGTGTTCGTGATAAGGGGGTCACGTTTGCGAAGCATTGAGGTTCCATGCCTACGCGTTTGCGAGGCCCCCTCGCGTTCGCGTAGAAGGAAGAGGCCTGGGGAGGGTCAGTTCCCATTACCCTTCGCGTTCGCGAAGGAGCCCTCGCGTTCATGTAGGGTGGGCCAAGTAGCCTCTGCATTCGCGAGGCCCCTGCTATGTTTGCGTAGGAAATTTTCCTGGGCTGATGGAACTTTGCCTTCGCGAACACGAGGCCTATACCGCATTCGCGAAGAAGGGGGCAGTTGGGTAGTATGTTTTAAATCGGGGCTTAAGCCATTTTTTGGGTTCATTTACTACACCCTTGGGTGATTTTGGAGCTTCAAAGAGGGAGATTTCAACCTAGCTATTGAAGCTAAGTAATTCCTACCCAATGTGAGTTTAATACATAGATTATGGGTAGATTTTAACATGTAAATTTGTAAAATTTATGGGCTTAGATGAAAAACCTAGGTTTTGATAAAAATGAGATTTAACCACAAAAATAATTATGGAATGAGGTGAAAATTATATATTTGAGTTCGTGATGCTATAAGTGATATTTATCTTCAAATATTTCTTGAATCCGGGCACGTGATCCCGGGGGTGAATTTTAGGAATCTTCCATTTGAGGTTGGGTAATTACTCTAATGGTTAAATTACGAGCTTTGAACTTGTATTGATTATTTTATATAATATTTGGCTAGTTTTGAGTCGTTTGGCACCGAGTTGAGGATTTAAAGCATAGTTGTGGATTGGAAGTGAATTTTAGACGAGGTAAGTCTTTTTTCTAACTTTGAATGAGGGAAACTCATTCCCTTAGGTGTGTTTTGTTGTAATTTAATTGCATGGGGAGTTACGTATGAACTAGGTGACGAGAGTCCATGCGTAGCTATATTCCATGTGATGTCCGGGTAGCCTTCTGTTTACATCATGCTTTGTTGACACCGTTATTTGATTATACTTATTAATTGTCTTGAATAGAGATGAGATTGAGGATTTCAAGATTTAAATTTTTCTGTTTAGACCACTTATTTTTGGAAAGAATTGAAGATTTATATAATAACTTTGAGAAATCTATATTCACTCGCGTCTCAAGTATTTTTGCGAGCGATGGAAATTCCACTACTCTCATGGGAGCGGGTCATTCACCTCGGCAGGTTAATAGATGCATATATGGTTCGTGTCGTTTGACCCTCGGTAGTGCACACAGTATATGTGTATGTATTTGGATCGGGCCATACAACCTCGGCATAATTCGTGCGTAATAATACTTGGGGCCCAATTATACTTGGTATTGTTTATTGGCTTGAGAGGTTAATTTTTTAAATGATGGAGATTGATTTTGGATTTGCTATCAGTAAAAGAATTGTTTATTCATTTCTTGTTATTGAGTTTTTAGTTTCATTTATATAGCACATGCTTAATTAGAATTTCAGTATTTTTATTGTTAGCCCATAGTAAGTGCCGAATTCGACTCCTCGTTACTACTTCTTCGAGGTTAGACTAGATACTTACTGGGTTAAGTATTAAGTCTTTAACATGATAAAACCCCAACATAAGTAATGAACAGTACAATTTGCGAAATTAAAACCAACACAGCCCGACATCAGGGTGTCACCAGTCATGAGCATCTATTAATATACTACAGGTCTGAAGAGTCTACTCAAATTGTTACAAAACACTAACAATAGAAAAAAAATGAGATAGGGGAAGAAGCACGGGGCTGCGAACGCCGAGCAGCTACCTTGTGAACTCCGGAATTTGCTGGAAACTCTCAACCCTCGCCAGCAGGACCTGAAGTGCCTGAATCTGCACATAGGGTGTAGGGAGTAAAGTGAGTACTCCAACTCAGTGAGTAATAATCATAAATAAAGACTGAGAAATAAGAAATTACGTAAGGCACATCACAGGCTATAAGGTAGTAAAATCTAGTAAAAATAATGAAACAATGAAAATATGCAAAGTCACTTTATTTTAGTTTAAGCTTCTTAAAATCCCTTTTTAAGCAGTTAAACAAGTAAAAGACATGCAACTAAAAAAGGTAAACACATAAAGAAATGCCCCTCGGGCACAATACCAATAGAATCAGCCCCTTGGGCAACACACGGAACAATAACCAGCCCCTCGGGCTATATCTCACATCACAATAGGTACCCGAGCTCACTAGGGGTGTGCAAACTCCTAGAGGGATCCCTTACGGACCAAGCAAAATATCAAGCCATCTCGTGGCATAATCACATAGGATCTCAGCCTCATATCAACAAGCCATCTTGTGGCATACAAATCTCAAGCTCTCGGCCTCATAATCATAATCAGTGGTTCCTCACAACATAGGCCCTCGGCCTTACTCAGTCAGAATCTCATAAGCCACTCGGGCAAACAGTAAAACATGATGCTCAGCGCAAAATATCATTTAAGCGTTATAGCGGAGTAAACATGGCTGAATTATGAAAATAGTAGAATATAGCATGACTGAGTTCAAGTATAAAGTCAAAATAGTGAAGAAATATTAGTAAAAATTCCCTAAGGGTTCAAATAGTTTGCACGAGGCTCAAATATGACATTCAGCCTAAAACATGATGATAACAAACATTTTTCAATCAAATACGCGATAAAACAGTCATTCGGGATGGACTAAGTCACAATCCCCAATAGTGCATGACCCCACGCTCATCATCTAGCATGTGTGTCACCTCAATATAGCACAACGATATGAAATCCGAGGTTTCATACCCTCATAACAACATTTACAATCATTACTCACCTTAATCTGGCCCAAACTCTAGCCCGCGATGCCTTGGCACCTCGAATCGGCCTCAACTCGCATCAAATCTATCCAAAGACAGAATCACGACATCAAAATATGCTAAGGGAACGAATCTCATGTGAAAATAATCAATTTGCAACATAAATCCCGAAATTACCAAAACCCGACCCTCCGGGCCCACGTCTTGGAATTCGATAAATTTTACATCAATAGGTTCCTTATCTCCCGACGAGTTCATACATATCAAAAGTACCAAAATCCGACCACAAATGGTCCCTCAAATCCTCAAGTCTAGTTCTCCAATACCAAGCCCTAGTTTCCCCAATCTTAACAGTTAAATTCCATTAATTTCAGCTCTAATCCGTGAAATAATACCATAGGAACGAGTTTTAGGTCCAAAATACTTACCTCAATGATATCCCCTTGAAATCCTTCTTCAAATCGCCCAAAAGCCGACTTAGAAATGGTGGAATAGCTCAAAAATCGCAAAAGAAATAATTTATACCTTCTGGCCTAGGGATTTCGCATCTACGGCCAAAATCCCGCTTCTGCGGTACCTTTTGCAGTAATTGAACCGCTTTTGTGGTCCTTGAACCGCTTCTGCGATTTTTCACTTTGGATTGAACAATGCATTAAAAAGTCAAGAAATATGTTTTCCAGAGAAGTGCGATTTTGCGGTCGAGAATGCGGTCGCATATCAGGTATGCGGACTGTATAGGGGGCATAGTCACCGCAAAGTGAGTCAGTGTGTTAATCAAATTTGAGGTTAAATATATGGTCCATTATGCGATCACATAACTGATATGCGGACCGCATAATCATCGCATAATTTCCTTGGTATTTTGTAAGGAGCAGTTCTGCGGTGCATTATGCGACCGTAAAATGGGTATGCGGACCGCATTTCTGTCGCATGCCCAGACAGAATGTTCAGATTTTGGGAGAACTTTTGCGGTCCATTCTGCTGGACACATTTCCACTTTGGATCGCAAATGCGATCACAGACCTGACTTGGGGCTCCAATTTTCTAAATTTTAAACCCGACCCCTTATCGATATATTCGGTGTTATAACTCATTTTGAGCATATTTCCTGATGCTTTTAGAGAGGGGGGGGTCTTTGAGAGGGAAGTGCTTCCCATCAAATTACTCCATGAAACTTTGCCAAATCTTTGCCAAGGCTGTCTTAAGCTTCTGAAAGCTCTCCTCACACTCATCTGACCATACAAATGAAGCACCCTTCTGATTCAACTTGATCAAGGGCGATGCGATAGATGAGAATCCCTGAACAAACTGGCGATAATAGCCTGCCAAACCAAGAAAGCTACGAATTTCTATGGCTGAGGACGGTCTAGGCCAACTCTAAACTGCCTCTATCTTCTTCGGATCAACCTGAATACCCTCGTTGGACTCCACGTGCCCCAAGAAAGCCACTGAACTGAGCCAAACATACTTGGAGAACTTTGCATAAAGCTTCTCCTCCCTCAATCTCTGCAATACAACTCTCAAATGCTCTGCGTTCTCCTCCTGGCTACACGAGTACACCAGAATATCATCAATGAAAACTATGACAAACGAGTTGAGATAAGGCCGGAACACGCTCTTCATCAAATGCATGAACGCTACTGGGGCATTGGTCAGCCCAAAAGACATCACCAATAAATCATAATGATCATATCGAGTGCTAAAAGCTATCTTAAGAATATCCAAGTCCCTGATCTTCAACTGGTGATAACCTAAACGGAAATCAATCTTGGAGAACACTCTCGCTCCCTAAAGCTGGTTGAATAAATAATCAATGCAAGGCAAAGGATACTTGTTCTTAACTGTTACTTTGTTCAACTACCTATAATCAATGCACATCCTCATAATGCCCTCCTTCTTCTTCACAAATAGAACCGGCGCACCCCAAGGTGACACACTAGGCCGAATGAACCCCTTATCAAGGAGTTCCTGAAACTACTCCTTCAACTCTGTTGGTGCCATACGATATGGTGGAATAGAAATGGGTTGAGTGCCCAGCACCAGGTCAATGCCAAAATCAATATCCCTATCCAGTGGCATGCCCGACAGGTCTGCAGGAAACACATCGGGAAAATCCCTCACAACTGGAACAGAATCAATACTAGCAGTCTCAGCACCGACATCCCTCACAAAGGCTAGATACGAAAGACAACCCTTCCCAACCATACGCTAGGCCTTCAAGAATGAAATTACCCTACTGGCACTCAATCCATGGCACACCCAGTATAGCCAATGTCGCTATCTTAGCATGATAGTCCAGAATAGCACGACAAGAAGATAGCCAATCCATGCCCAAAATAACATCGAAGTCCACAATATATAATAGTAAAAGATCCACTCGAGTTTCCATACCCTTAATAGTCACCACACACGACCGGTACACACGGTTTACAACAACAGTATCGCCCACCGGAGTAGATACATGAACAGGTGAAACAAGAGGCTCACGGGGCGTATCCAAATAACAAGCAAAGTATGATAACACATAAGAAAAGGTGGAATCGGGATCAAATAATACAGAGGCATCTCTGTGGAAGACTAAGACAATACGTGTAATGACAGCATCAGAAGCAATAGCATCAGGTCTAGCTGGAAGTGCATAGAAACGGGCCTGAACGCCACCTGATCGACCTCCCCCTCTAAGGCAACCCTTAGCTGACCGACCTCTACCCCTAGCTGGCTGGGTGGGTGGTGGTGAAGTAACTGGCGCTGAAGACGATGGTTGACTCCTCTGCTGAGATGAACCCGCAAGATGAAGAGGACATTGTCTCCACATATGACCCATCTATCCACACTCATAGCAACTCCCGAGTGCTGGAGAAGGGGACTGAAGGGAACTCCTAGCACCGGACCCGATCGTGATGGCGCCTCTCGTGAAGACTAGGCTAGCCGACATATTCCCACTTCATTTTAAGCAATTACAAAAATAAGTATTAAGTCTTTAACATGATAAAACCCCAAAATAAGTAGTGAATGGTACAATTTGCGGAATTAAAACGAACACAGCACGACATCAGAGGGTCACCATTCATGAGCATCTATCAATATACTACAAGTCTGAAAAGTCTACTCAAATTATTATATAACACTAATAAGAGAAAAGAAATGAGATAGGCGGAGAAGCACGGGGCTGTGAACGCCGAGCAGCTACCTTGTGAACTCCGGAATCTGCTGGAAGCTCTCAACCCTCGCCAGCAGGACTTGAAGCGCCTGAATCTACACACGAGGTGCAGGGAGTAAAGTGAGTACTCCAACTCAGTGAGTAATAATCATAAATAAAGACTGAGAAATAAGAAATCACGTAAGGCACATCACAGGCTATAAGGAAGCAGTAAAAGCTAGTAAAAATAATGAAACAGTGAAAATATTTAAATTCACTTTAGTTCAGTTTAAGCTTCTTAAAATCCCTTTTTAAGCAGTTAAACAAGTAAAAGACAAGCAACTAGAAAAGGTAAACACATAAAGAAACGCCCCTCAGGCACAATACCAATAGAATCAACCATCGGGCAACACACGGAACAATAACCAGGCCCTCGGGCTATATCTCACATCACAATGGGTACCCGCGCTCACTGGGGGTGTGCAGACTCCTGGAGGGGCTCCTTACGGCCCAAGCACAATATCAATCCATCTCTTGGCATAATCACATAGGCTCTCGACCTCATATCAATAAGCCACCTCGTTGCGTACAAATCTTAGGCCCTCAGCCTCATAATCATAATCAGTGTTTCCTCACAACATAGGCCATCGGCCTTACTCAATCAGAATCTGATAAGCCACTCGGGCAAATAGTAAAATATAAGGCTCCACCCAAAATATCATTTAAAATATCATTTAAGTGTTATAGTGGAGTAAACATGGTTGAGTTATCAAAATAGTAGAATATAGCATAATTGAGTTCAAGTGTAAAGTCAAAACGGTGAGGAAATATCAGTAAAAATCCCCTAAGGGTTCAAATAGTTGGCACGAGACCCAAATATGGCATTCAGCCCAAAACATGATGATAACAAATAGTTTTCAATCAAATACGCGGTAAAACAGTCATTCGAGATGGACTATGTCATAATCCCCAACAGTGCACGACCTCACGCTCGTCATCTAGCGTGTGCGTCACCTCAGTATAGCACAACGATGTAAAATCCGGGGTTTCATACCCTCAAGACAATATTTACAATCATTACTCACCTTAATCTAGTCCAAACTCTAGACTGTGACGCCTTTGCCCCTCGAATCGGCCTCAACTCGCGTCAAATCTATCCAAAATCAGAATCACGACGTTAAAATATGCTAAGGGAACGAAGCCCATGCGAAAATAATCAATTTACAACATAAATCCCGAAATTACCAAAACCCGACCCCCCGGGCCCACGTCTCAGAATTTGATAAATTGTACGTCAATAGGTTCCTTATTTTCCCACGAGTTCATATATATCAAAAGTACTAAAATCCGACCCCAAATGTTCCCTCAAATCCTCAAGTCTAGGTCTCCAATACCAAGCCCTAGTTTCACCAATTTTAATACTTAAATTCCATTAATTTCAGCTCTAATCCGTGAAGTAATACCATAGGAACGAGTTTTAGGTCCAAAATCCTTACCTCAATGATATCCCCTTGAAATCCTTCTTCAAATCTCCCAAAAAACTCCAAAAGCCAACTTAGAAATGGTGGAATAGCTCAAAAATTGCGAAGGAAATAATTTATACCTTCTCGCCCATGGATTTCGCATCTGCGGCCAAAATCCCGCTTCTACGGTACCGCTTTTGCGGTCCTTGAACCGCTTCTACGGTTTTTCACTTATATCCCAACTTCTGCATCTGTGATGCTCACTTCGCACCTGCTCCATCGTAGGTGCAATTACCCAATCGCTTCTGCGATTACAGCCTTCTTAGCCTCTTTCCGCTTCTGCGACTTCTTTTCTGCATCTGTGGCGTCGCACCTGCGGCCCCCAATCGCAAGTGCGGAAACAACTAAACTGGAAAAAAATCTGCAGCTTCACCAAATTCCCAAACTCTCCGTCAACCATCCGAAATTACCCCGAGGCCCCCGAGACCCCAACCAAAAGCGCCAACATATCCCATAACCTTATTCAAACTTGTTCCAACCTTCGGAATGCTCAAAACAACATTAAAACACCACAATCACATCAAATTCAAGCCTAAGATTCCAAATTTTGATCTAAAACTCAACCAAACCATGTCCGAACGACCTGAAATTTTGCACACACATCCCAATTGACACAACAGAGCTACTGCAACTCTCTCGGAATTCCATTCTGACCCCTATATCAAAATATCACCTGCCCACCGGAAAACACCAAAAATCCAATTTCGCCAATTCAAGCCTAAATCTACTCCGGACCTCCGAAAACATTTCGATCACGATCCTAAGTCCCAAATCACCTCCCGAAGCTATCCAAACCATTAGAATTCACATCTGAGCCCTCTAACACATAAGTCAACATCCAGTTGACTTTTCCAACTTAAGCTACTCAAAAGAGACTAAGTGTCTCAAACCTTAACTAATCCTTTCCGAACCCGAGCCAACCAACCCGATCACATATAGAACCAATAAACAAAGCAATAAGAAGCAGAAATGGGGGTAACAGAGTGGTAACTCATGAGACGACAGGCCGATTCGTCACATGGGTACATGTTGTTTATGTACCCACGCTATACTTCTGCACTCATCGTGCAGGATCTGACGCAGGTGCATCTGATTATCATCCCGGTGCGCACTCCTGATACTACGTGACTTTGCGGTGAGCTGCCTTCCGAACCCGTTCTGCAGCACCCGAAGTCTTTTTTTTGGCTTTTACTTTCTGTCTAACTCATTTCAAACATTAGTTAGTATTTTATATATTCTACTTGTAGCTCATACACTTGTAACACCAGGTCATGGAGATTATGCTAGTAGACATATGATGATTTTTGATTATTTACTCATTTCTTTTGCTCTTAAAATTGTTTATCTCTCATTTTATCAAAATTCTCACTTCTTATTTATTCACTAATTAAAAATCAACTATTTCTAAATTATTGAAAGAAACTATCATGTGGTTAGTTCACTATTGGCTTCCTTAGCTGTAACATTGGGCGCGATCATGACCTATAGGAGAAATTGGGTCGTGACAGAGGGTGTTTATCTAAGCTTATAAACACATTTTGGCTTACCTACGTGTTTGGTAAACACCCAAAGTACTTATAAGTCAAATGCTTATAAGCTAAAATCAGACATAAGTCAGCTTATAAGCTTTTTATTTTGACCAAGATTTTTACTAGTTTATCCTTAATAAATTTTTTTAATTCACAAAATATTTTCACAAAATAAATGTCATGACCCAAAATCTAACCATGTCTTGATGGCGCCTATCGTGATACTAGGCCAGCCACTTATTTCCAAATACTCCATTTTTTTCAAATAAAACTTAAGGAAAATCATAATTTTAACAGAAATTCAACAAGATAAAAGTAGAAATCAAAATCCAGCGGAAAGAAACGCAATCCCGACCTCGGGTGTCACTAAGTAATGAGCTATAACTACTACATCTCTTCAAAATAACATGACCAATACGGTCTGAGAATATCCAAATAAATATACTAAAGGAAGATAAGGAAAGGAGAAGGCGGAACTACGGTCGCCAAGCAGCTACCTCGCAATCTCCACAGAAAGTCTCCAACAGGTGTGAACAACAACCACTGTCGTGCCCCAAGATACCTGGATTTGCACACATGGGTGCAGAGGGTAACATGAGTACGCCAACTCAGTAAGTAACAAGTCCAAACTATGGACTGTCGGTAGTGACGAACCAAGCCTTAACAGGTAGCAACATTTAATTGTACAGAAGAGTAGACATGCTTACAGTTCAAGTAAATTATCAGCAGTGATTAAACATGGTATGAACAATACAGAGTATACAACTTAGGAACTTCTAAGTACCAATGCCCAGATAGCATGATAAATGTTACGTATAATACTTCCACTCATAGTGCTCAACCACTCGGTATTGTATATGGCCCATTCGGCCCAGGGAAGATCCATCCCAGAATATATACTTTAATAGACTATAAGTCACTTAGTACCGAGGAAACATGCTAATCCAGTCTCATGGAGAAGATCCATCTCCATACCAATACTTCGGACAAGATCCATGTCCAGGGAAGATCCATCCCTCAATATCATCAACTATGCTCGCTGGGGGTGTAAAGACTCCGGAGGGGCTTCTCTGAGCCCAAGAGTTATATCAATGCCAACGAAGACATGATCAAATCGCAACAGCGTGCAGTCCGATCCCATACTGTCAATCAATATCAAGCTCTTGGCCTCACTCAGTTAATACTCTCCAGTCTCACACACACGGGCTAGCTATGTCATGATACAAGCCCGAACAATGATATGATATGTCTAATACAAATATTCAAGACTGAGGCATGATATAATATGCATGAACAGGACTAAGTATAGAATATAAATGAAGCTAATGACATGACAGCAAGAAACGACCTCTGGGGTCTCAACAATGTTGGCGTGAAGCCCTAACATGATAATTAGCATGATTTGCAGCTCATTAGCTTAATCACATAGATACAACACATATATCAGTAAGAAAGAGTCACTAAGCGGTCCTCTGGAATGATCCAGGCCACATTTCTCACGGTGCACGCCCACACACCCGTCACTTGGCATTTGCATCACCTCATTAGTAATCATAGAACACATAGTTCGGGGTTTCGAACCCTCAAGACCAAGTTTGGAAGCGTTAGTTACCTCAAGCCAAGCCACACTCTAGTCCGCGACGCCCTTTCCTCTTGATTCGGCCTCCAAATGCCCTGAATCCAACCAAAATCAGAACCATAACATCAATATATGCTTAGGGAACAAAGCCCGCACGAAAATAATCAAATTACATCACAAATCCCGAAATTAGTCAAATCCGACCCCTGTACCAAACTAGAATCCTTACACTCTCACGAGTTTATACATACCAAGAATACCAAAATCCGACCACAAATGACCCCTCAAATCCCTAGATAAAAGTCTCCAATTTCCAAGCCATAACTGCCAATTTTTGTCTACAAATTTCCATAGATTTCAAGCTTAACCAGTTAAAAACCATCATAGAAACAAGTTTAGGGTCCAAAAATCTTACCTCCATGAAACCCTCTTGAATTCTCTCTTCAAATTGCTCTCCCAAGCTTAAACCCGCATGAAAATGGTGAAAAACCACTCCAAAATCGCGAAGGGCTGAATTTATATTTTCTTCCCCAGCTAAACCGCTTCTGCAGTCGAAATCACGCACCTGCGAACCCAGGTGCGCATTTTCGAAATTCACTTAACCTCGCAAGGACCGCACTTGCGATCAAATCCCGCACTTGCTCTATCGCAGGTGCGCTCAAACATCCGCATCTGCGGTTCCAGCTCCTCTCGCCCATTTCCTCATTTGCGGCCCTCCTTGCACTTCTGGGGGCCCACACCTGCGGTCCCCAAGCCGCAGTTGCGGTTATGACTAGAGCTTCAGCAATTTCAGCCTTCAAATTTCCAACTCCAAACCTCCCGATAACCACCCAAAAACATCCCGAGGCCCCAGGACCTCAACCAAAAGTACGAACAAGTCATATACCACCATCCAAACTTATACAAATCTTCGAAATACCTAAATCAATATCGAAACAACAAATCAATCACGGATTAGAGCCTAAGAACTTCAAAAACTTCCGAAATTCGCTTTTGATCACAAAGTCTATCAAACCTCGTCCGAATGACCTGAAATTTTGCACACACATCCCATTTGACACAATGGACCTAATGCAACTCCCGGAATTCCATTACAACTCAGATATAAAAAATTTCACTATCAACCGGAAAACGCCAAAAATTCTTTTTTGTCAATTCAAGCCTAAATCTACCATTGACTTCCAAATTACATTCCGATCACGCTCCTAAGTCCCAAATCACCTAACAAAGCTATACGAACCATTAGAATTCATATTCGAGCCCTTTTTCACATTAGTCAACGTCCAGTTGACTTTTCCAACTTAAGCTTACACAAAAGAGACTAAATATCTCAAACCTCTCCAAAACCATTCCAAACCCGAATCAATTAACCTGATATAGCATAATACCGCTGAACATTACATAAAGAAGTAGAAATGGGGGAAACAGAGAGGTAACTCATGAAACGACCAGCCAGGTCATTACAATAAATTTTCTATTTTTCTCTTCATTCCACATTCACTGTTCATCCTTTTCTTTACAAAGAAACCTATTAATTTATAACCTTTTGTAAAAAAAATTTAAGGATATTTTAGTTATTTTAACAAAAGAACAACTTATCAACACGTTTCTACCAAACATATCAACTGCTTATAATTAGTTTCAGCACGTCTATCCAGACACGTAAATGCTTATTTAAAAAATCAGTTTCTGCCCTTAAAATTGCTTTTCAGCATTTCATGCGTATCAATTATTTACAACCAGCTAATCCAACGAGCTCTTACACCCAATATAAGTGAGTGTTCATTAACTTTTTTGTGTATGAAGCAATTATGTCACGTGTCCAATTCTTTTTATTTTCTTATTTTATAATCTATCTTCTTTTTTTCATCAAATTTTAATTAATCTTAAATTTACTTTTGAGAAAAGGCATAAGTACCCCCAACCTATGACCGATGTTCCAACTATACACTTTTCCTTTTCGGGGGTCCTATTACCCCCCTCCCCCGTACTATTTTAAAATAGAATAAATTCGCCCTTGAAACACTACAACCAGATTTCTGTTGGGAGGTCAACTACACTCCTAAACAAGTGTATATTTCATTAAAATTTTATTTGTTTTCTTTACTTTACTTTTTTTCTTTCTCTTTTCTCTTCTTCATTTACTCGTGTCACCACCAAACTAGACAACAAATTTTCACCCTATATTCTAAATTTTGGCCCCTAATTTTTTATTTTATTTTATTTATTATTATTATATTTTTGCTGCTAAGCTAGGCTTGTGGCTTTAAAATGACTATTATGGTGGAGGTTTTTTGGTTGGTTTCTATCACCGGTGATTAGAGGGCATAAAATCGACGGCTCTTTTAATTAAGAGGCAAGTGATGGTGAATGACGTGAGTATATGTGTGCTTACTAGGTAATAAAAATGCTTCTTTCGGTTTGAAATTTCAAAAATTCTATTTTTTCCGGCAGAAAAAAGGCTTTATGGTGATAGATGTTTCCAAATCTGGGTGGTTTAACTTTACGTATGTATAAATTTTTCATAAAAGTGTAATTTATGTGTTCGGGAAGGAGAGAGAGGAAGAAGATTAATAGAAAAAATTAAAGAGAAAGCCATAAAAGTCATCGGCGAGTGTTGTGTGTTGTTGATATGAATAGTGAAGTAGAGGAGAAGAAGCAAAAGACAAAGATAAGAAGAGAGAAAAAAAGTAAGAAAGTATATTTTTAATTTTCTCAAAAGTAAGAAAATGATATTTTAAAATCTTTTTTCTTCTCACTTTCTCATATAGAGTTATATACACTCACTCTGCCACATAAGCCTTTAGGTGCAATAATTATACTCTGGAATAGTATAAGAGGATAATTGGACCTCAAACAAAAATGTGTGTAGCTGAAACTTCGGTCAAAGGTTGGCGGTACTTATGCCTTTTCCCTTTATTTTAAAAAAAAAGTCCTTTTAGCCTACATTTCTACCATCCCTTCATTACTGCTCCACCGCCATCCTTCATTATTTTGCCACCTAACATCACCTTCCTCAATGTGTTCTACACCATAATTTTTTTCCATTTTTGTTGTTCAAAAATAAAACCCATAAACCACATAGAAAATTGCCACTACTTTGCCACCAATTCGGTGAAACCCATTTCAAATTCTTTAGCAGAATTTCCAATATTCTAATTTTCAACACCGTCAATATAACAAAGCTCAAAATCAGATAACCAAATTCCAATCTTCGAATTTCTCTACAATACCTGATTCTAACATACTGGCACCATATCAATCACAATACAATGTACCCAATCATGATCATGCTCCTCCACTAAAATCACACCATGCACCACATAGGTCGCTTGACAATAACCATATCCTCTGACAATAATAACTGCAATTCCATGAATCCAATGCCCACAACACACCTCATGACGCATATAAGTCATGTTCCAACTCTCTTAATGCTGTCATGATGGAAGAGATGCATAGAAACTAATAACCTCCTGTCAAATTAATAAATCATGAAGTCTCTCTTCCTGACAAAGACAATTACCTCATTCTAAACTGAATAACGATATTTTCGCCTAAATATACCCTTCCTAACTCCGATCTCACTAATCTCTGGTCTAATAACCTTGTCTAGCCTAGTACAAGTTGTTCAGGCAATAAGTTATCTCGAACACTACCAAAAGCTCATATAACCCCAACAATGTGGCAACAAGCTACAAACTAGAATATAACACATAAGGAAGAACGAACTCTGATAGGGAATTACCCAGCCCGCGTAATGAATAAAACAGCCGAATAGGTGCTATGAACCTACCTCAGGGATGAAACAAGGCACACAAAATGAGTGTAAGGAACTATGCTCAACATCTCACTGTTGCGGCGTGCAACCCGATCCAACCATGATACCATTGCGGCATGAAACCTGATCCAACCATGATATCGTTGCGGCATAAAACCCGATCTGAACCATGATACTCGTGGCGACGTGCCACCGGATCCAAAAAATATACCCATGGCGGCGTGCCACCCGATCAACACATAACAATCAAGAAGAAATGCACATCAAACTTTAACACTTATACTCGCAAAATGTCAAAATATCGACCACAAGCACGCCAAATTCATAACATAAATCCCGGGAAAACGGATAGCGCCATACGCTACGAAACCCAAGCACAACTAAGGTGTGATATATGATCTGCATTTCGAGAGCCATCCTGCTTACATAACACCACATCTATGCGGGACCTCAACACATGTGCGAATAATCAAACCATCTCACGACCCACATGGCATAATAGAGTATTACATGAAATTAGCTGACGGCGAAAATAGCATCCAATGTCCGAAGACTGCTCCATAAGAAATGTTATGCTGAATAAACACACTCGGCCTGGTGTAGAGAACACTTTCATATTTAGACCCATCAACGGACCTCAAGGCGATTCTGATCATACCACATTGGGCTAATAACCTTCAAGGATCCACACTAACCTATTCATGACACATAAGAACAACCGTCAAATTCGAAACAAACTCACACGGTCTACAGCCTAAGGAATAGAATGCCTTCCAGGCCTAAACTCTCACATTAGCAATAGTACCATAATCTCCACACTTGGTTTCAATCTTTAATCAATCAAGTGACTACATGTCACACTTATACAAGTTTCCCCTAGGACACGCTCCCACGACCTTCTACACCAGGTGGCAAGGTCTGCACATCCACACCACCGGCCATACTAATGCGGTAAAGAAAATCGAGAATCTTCAAATCAGTACACAAAGCCTCCTATACAAGACATTGTTCTCAAGTGACGCTAAAGTAAATACTAGCTTACTCTAAACATCTGAATTCTTTCCTGCTCATCCGAGCTCGGAACATTCTTGTCAACACCGAACCGCAACGTTGATCCTCAACTTCCAATTCCCATGTCATTTACTGCACCTAACATGCCACTACGTGAGAGTACAAGAATTTCATCATAACTCCTGAACCACTAATAGAATAAACACTTCATCATATAGAAACCTTTCACTTAACTTATTTCAAGAGAACCATTGCAATACGCGACTGAATTTCCATAACCACAGAAAATACAAACCTCAAGTAGTGGTCTAGACCACCATAACTCTTCTGTGATCCATCTGTACATAACAGACCATAATAATTGAATGCCTCCCAATAAATCAAATTATGGTAGTCGTCAAGCCTCGCATGTACCGCCACAAATCACATGTATAACATAACACGCTAAAGGAACTGATCATTGCCACCATCATGCGGATTCAACCATTGCTAACTAAACCAAATTCTTCTAATTTACTCTGGACTTGCCTTAGAAATAATAATAGCTCCGTTCAAATATAATGAACTCAATCTGTACTCATCCTGAGTGACCCAATTCATGAGAACCTGTTGTCTCAAAACCCATGAACCATCTCATACCCTCCTTGTGAGCACATTTGCATCTCCAACTGGAACACCCATTCTGATAATCCCTCTACGAATCCGAAGTTATTTTCTCCCATTCCTCCAATGCTACACCATAGACCGGTGATAACATGGAACATTCCAAGTCTCTTTCATAATCCACTACAAAAGCTCGATACTTAACCACACCACGGACTCGAAATCCTTAGGCACCACACATTAATTTTTTTTTTGAACACACTAGGACCGTTGTTGAGAGTATCTCACTCTAACTTGGTTCTGAATATAATGAACCCTACGGCTCTGCTAGCGCATGAACACCCACTCAAAGAAGCACCCGGTTGAATTACTTTCCTTATACATTATATCTACACGAAGCATAAACTGTGAGCCTCCTTAAAACCTAAACATGAATCGATAAGGCCAAATATAGCACACATTCCTCAAATCCTTTGCTCAAATTACCATTGATGTTTTCTTTCCTTAGTCATAATAACCCACCAATACACCGATAACTAGAAATCGCATAAGTAGACAACCACGCAATCCAATCGTAGACGGTGGGGCTCCCCCACTTAGCTTGAAGCTATAATTACATAACCTTGGGACCCACCAAGATTCCTTCTTCCCCATTGACATCAACTAAAATTCCACCAATACATTCCAAACTTGAAGTCATGTTGCAAACAACAACAACAACAACATACCGAGTAAAATCCCACCAGTGGGGTCTGGGAGAGTAGAGTGTACGCAGACCTTGAAGTCATGTTGCATCCAAACAAAATCCGTGGACCTAGTCACTGCCCACCATGATTCCCAAATCTCTCTAAACTTTTCTCAAGGCGTGTGGCTATCCTACCACATAACCCATATGCTAATCTGCCACTCTCCTACTTAGGTTAAACCCTCTCCTTTAAGCAACTTCTCGACTTCTGTTTTTTATACTTGACCTGCTAGTAAGTCAATAACCGCGAGACACTTTCCACCCTGTCCTTCCTCATCTTTCACTGCCCAAATGCAACTTCAAAGCAAAATCCATCACTATAGCACCTGACCTGATAAATTGCTACCAACTCTAAGCCTCCTCGAAGATCATCTTTCCCGAGCCATCTGTATTAGAAACATCGATTCGATCCTGAAGCTAACATATACCTTCCATATCTAACAATCGCTTCTTAGGCACTATTTCACAACATCCTGCTCCGAAGGAAAATCAAAGGAGACCATAACATTGGCGAACCTTAATGCGTTCCAACAAGGACGATACCACATCAAAAAGAGAATTCCACCACACTCGAGAATATCAAGTCTTGCTACTCTGTCAACACAAGCATGAGTATTCATAGACCGATTGTCTTTCCTTCATGGTATTTAAATGTTGAATCCCTAAATCACGCACCGAGAAACCCTCCTTTAAAGTTATTCACTACCTTGACACATAGACAAGCACCCTACCATTGTACAAATATTGTGCGATAACAACGTCTGAACATCATAGAAACCTGCTCAAAGCCTTGTAACCATCAAAAATACAGTTACAACACTTAAGTTGGCATTTTGGAAGAATTTCATAAATTTGGGTTGAAGTGTATTTTATTTTTTTCCATTTTTTAAGAAGATCGATAATTTTAATTGCAGTATTTTTAAAGTTAATAGCATGTGTCATGATATTAATGGTGTGTGATATACATGTCACGACCCAAAATCCACTAAAGGTCGTGATGGTGCCTAAAACTACCGTCGGGCAAACAAATGGTGAATGATTAACTTAATTACTTATTTTAGTATTTTGAAATAAAAAATTTCATCAATTAAAAATTAAGAAATAGAATTTACAAGGTATATGATAATATTTTAATAACTACAATAATGAACAACATGTAAGCACCCCCAAAATCTGGTATCACAAGTGCATGAGCATCAACTAGGAAGTATAACTAAATACAACATCTGTCTGGAATACAAATTAGACATGAGAACATGAATAACTCTGATGAAGACTCTGTAGGCTACAGATCGTAACATGAAATATAGCTCATAGTAAGTCCTTGTAACATCCGCACCTCTGCGCCCAAAAGACTACCAGACATATATGTACCTGCATAAAATGTGCAGTAAGTGTAGCATGAGTATGTAAATCAACACGTACTCAGTAAGTATCTAGCCTAACCCTAGAGAAGTAGTGATGAGGGATCGACATCGACGCTTACTAATGGTCCAATAAGACAGTTACAATAAGAAGTAAACAGATATGGGGCAGAGTAAACAAACAAAATAAACAAGTGTAAATACGTGATACAATCCTCCTCTCTATGATAGACTCAAGCTCTCAATTAGCAATTACCTCCTCAATATATATATATATATATATATATATATATATATATATATATATATATATAATGGACTTCACCGGATAGGTCGTCAGAATTCAAATCAGGAAGACTCATAAATACACTAACTTCTTGTCAAATATTATGCACGATTATATGAGAGTATTTTATAGAAAGACCGAGGCGTACAACCCGATCACATCATAATCTGTGCACTACCGAGGGTTGAACAACACTAACCATATATGCATCTGTTATACTGCCGAGGCGAACGGCCCACTCCTATGAGAGTGTGGTACATAATCTTATCAAGGTGAACGACCCGATCCCATTAGAATAAGAAGCTTTAACAGGTCCCTGACCCCACCCACGAATAAATGTGTGAGTTATAATTTTAAGGAAAACTTTTTGATGAAAATGTATAGCGGGGGAGAAATCCATAAGAGGAACACAGTTGTTCCATGGCTAATCATGAAACTCGTCAAATCTCTACAATAAAATGTATATCACTCTATGCACGTCTATTCTCAAGTCGTAACACGAAATAAAAGAATTATATGTGCAAGATAACCCCTATAGTACAAGTATAGCATGGTGTGAATCTAAGTCTACCCGGACAATAATATGAATCAAACTACATACGGACTCTCGTCACCTCGTGTGTATATAGCTCACGCAACAAGTCACACATATATAATGCATCACCTAGGGGTAGTTTCCCCTCACAAAATTAGATAGGAGACTTACCTCGCTCTGAAGTTCCATAACCGGCTCCAACGCTACTGTAATACCTCAAACCGGTGCCCATCACTCCAAAACTAGTCAATCAATGTGCAAATCCATAAATATATACTCTAATACTCATTATAAATCAAATTATTACAATTTCCAACTCCGATCGAAAAATCGATAAAGCTAACCCTCAGGCCCACGTGCCCGGATTCGAAAAATTTTCAAAGATAAACATTACCCATAACATTACTAACTCAAACATATAATTTATTCCCAATTCCATGCCCAAATTCATGGACAAAACCCAAAAATACCAATTTTTAAGTTTCCTTCAACGTCTCACAATTTCTACCAATTTCCATATTTGAATCCATATAAAAACTATGTATTTAACTCACAATGTGAAGAAATCACTTACCCCATAATAGTTGATGAAGATGGCATTCTAAAATTGCTCCAAAATCGGCTCCCATGGACGAAATGAAGTGGAATTGGGCCAAACCATTCATTTTAAAAGAACACTGCCCAGCCCGACTACCGCACCTGTTGCCACTTCACCGCATCAGTGGTCTCGCAGGTGCGGCCAAAAACTCGTACTTGCGCATACCCTCCGGCCAACACAGCTCCTCACCTGTGATGCCAAACGCGCCCTAATCGCTGCCAACTCCACACTACTAAAAAGTAGGAAGAGAGGGTCGCAATATTTTTTACCCGATATGAGGGTCGGGATTAATTTTCACAGGGAGCTAGGAACGGAGTCAAGTATCTATCTAGACTAGAGTTGTGTAATTGTTCCAAATGTCACTTCCATACATTTTGGGTTTTTGATTATACACTACTATTATCAAACTATTGCTTGAAACTAGATTATGCTACGAGATAATTGCTAAGTTGTATCTAATGGGAAGAAAGGCACTAGGGTAGTGACTTTCACCTAGGTGGCTAATTGACGGGTAAATGCTTCTAAGTTTCGATTGACATGTTTGGGGAAATATGCTATAACCGTTGCATAATTTTACCCACTCTCACACCTCTTGGTAGAGAGAGTGATTTTTGCCTAATTGACTCTCTCGAGACCAAATGGGTAGGCAAATTAGCTCAAGCAACTAGGGTTCAAGTTGGGTAATTACTCTCTCGAGGTTTAACTCTTTAATTGGGACTATCAATTCTCTTGAGTCCATCCCAATTCCTTGTTGAGTCAATTTTGGAGACTTAGGCTCTCTTTCTCAAGAAGAGCCAAGTCAACTTAGCACAAACCAATGTTTGCAACCACCAATTCATAGATTAAACCATAAAATTGACCCAAATAACAAACACCTATAGTCAATCTAACAATAGATGGCAACACCCATCAATTACCCACACTAGGGTTGAGCCACAACCCTAGCTAATGGGTTTAGTTACTCATGCTTGAAGGAGAAAATAGAGAAATAGATGAAGAACAAGGCATATTAATTAAATGTAAATTAAAATACAAGAGTCAATCGTTAATTTTAAGCTAAGATGCCAAAAATGGCTACAGATGAGGTTCCCACGAGCGCAACTCAATTCTAGATATATCAGATAACCTAAAAATGTTAAAATATTCTATTTACTAGGATGGAAAAACTGGACAAAAATACCCCTGCGGGTTCAGCGCGGGCAGCATAAAATAGACCGCGGCCACGCTAGGCTCTTGGACTTCAATTCTGGGCTCTCTGAACTTGGCTCCATAGACCGTGAAGTACGGACCGCGGTAGCGGAGGCAACTGGCATGGTCCGCATAATCATGACCACGGACCGCATGGCTTGAACTTTGGCATTTTCTATCTCTTTGAATCTATCTTCCGCGGACCACACAAAAAGGTAGTGCGACCACGAAACCTTCACCGCAGACCGCGCAATGCGTACTGCGGTCGCGTTGCCCGAAGCCTGGTTTTTCCATCTCTCTGAATCATGTAGTGCGGCCACATTTGACTTTGTGCGGTCTGCGCTAGGCTTGTTTGCCCTCAGTTTACTTTGTCTTTGATACTTGAGCAGGTTTCACTCCTTTTTGAGTCGTTCTTTGATATTTTGTCACTTTGTCGATCAAACCTGCAATCAAATACAATTTATGAGCCTTTTGGGACTATTTTGTATCAATTTATAATCAAAGCATAGGCAAGAAGGAGCACGAAACTCGTTAAAATCCCTACTTATCAACTTCCCCAAACTTAAGCCTTTGCTTGTCCTCAAGCAAACAAAATAAGACCCACCCCTTAAGGGAAAATCCAAGTATTTCCAGCTATCCTAAAGTAACCTCAACAAGCATCAATTGGGACTAACAATTGCCCTCAATACGAATGAATCATTAACAACACTTAAACTTTGAAAAACTATGGATCAAGTGTGACACAACAGCATCAAGAGTTGACTCATTACATCAAGGAACTCTCTCAATTACTTTGGTCATTGTGAAAGCCAAACTCACACATCCTCAACTCTCCCTAAGCAAACCTCACCATTTAGAGTATTAGCACACAAACCGAGGTTAATAGGAATTCACTCATCTCTCTCAAGGAAAGTCCACAAGTCCGGCTCTAAGTACCATATGCTTGCCCCTCATGTAAGTATCCACTAATGTAAGCGTCATTCAACTCAAGATCATATAGGGCTTTTGAGGAGTCAATATGAAGGCTTTCAGGGTAGGAAAAGTTTTTGGTCTAAATGGGTTCCATCTTCCCTTAAGCACTTCTTTTTATTCATTTGGCACAATTCTCTTGACTCTTTGAGTATATCACTTCTTTTTAAGGGGTTAGAGAGACATAATGTCAGTCTTTCTTATGCACTTCAAAGCGTTTCTCCCTTTTCAACTTTTTTCACACCTTTTTCTTTTTTTGTTTTTCTTGAATCCCTTTTTATTCTTTTTCACATTGGGCTTTCTTTTTGTCTTCTTTTCTTTTTCATTGCCTTCCCTTTTTTTGTACCTTTTATCACTTTGTTCCCTTTCTCGTCTCTCCCCCCAAACTTAAACTTTTGCCATTGCTCAAGGAAAGATCAGGTGCCAAGAGAGGGTATATTTTAGAACGGGTATAGGCTTATAGTATTGGTTCTTGAAAGAAAAAGGTTTAAGGCTCAAAAAGGTTTAACTAGGGATTATATCATTTGTGGACTATGGAATTGTTCAACTATCATTTGGATCAAGGAGAGCCTAATTTTTCAAGCCAAATTTCACTCAAGATTTCGCCTCAACAGACATTTAGGGCAAGTTCTAGATCATTGGCTCGGGACATGGACTCACAGTTCGATTTCTCACCGCACAAACTCAAGTATTGCTAAAGACATAGAGTCGGGGGCCCACAACAATCTTAGACATGATTGAGCACACAATAATCCTGAAAGACCACGTGATGATTGTTTCATCAACACAAGATTCTCAAGGTCACGACTTTTACCATCCTAAACACAACAACTTGTCTTTGATCATGGGATCAAAGGTAAATGTGTTAGGCCCAAGTGAAGCTTTGCTTGAGGTACCATTAACTACAAGCTACCAAAAATAAAAATAAAAACGGACTCAAACCCTTAAGAAGGTTGTCACGCCATCCATCATCGGGAAGAGCCACCCGATTCACACAATACTCCATCTTTGGAAAGAACCGTGGGATTAAGAAAACCAAAGGCTTATTGAAAGCACTAAAAATGAAACAAAAAGTTACGAGCCTATCTAAGAAGCTAAAAACGAATTTGTTTTTTTTACAAAAATAGAAAATAGAATGAATATGTACAATAGGGAATTTGAATATACAACGGGGATGAATATATACAATAATGTAACTTTATATACAAACAAAAGGGAAGATAAAAGATGCGATAAAAGTAGCTAAATGTAAAGTTATATACAGACTAATAGAAAATCAACAAGACATAAAATGTAACAATATATACAGTCATCCAAAAAATGTAGGGCGCACCCCCTCAAATAAAAGCTGGCATTGTCTCCAATGCCAACTAAACAAATAAGCACCAAAAAGTATAAGGAAAGGATATGAGGACTCCCTAAATCTTGTCCGTCTGCATAGGATCATCAGTGATCCCCGGGTCCTCTGTATGCGCGGGAACCTCTGATTGGTTCCTGGTATCCTGCTGCTCAGCTGCTGGAACTGGGGCCTGGACCTGGACAGTATATCATGTACATCCTGTGGCTGACTGGAGGAGGCCTCCGGTGGGTCCGCCAACTGGATGATGGCCTCATCTGCACTAGGGAGCTTCCTCTTCTTCTTTGGAAGCCTCTGTGTCTGCTCCTGCTGTGGCTCTGCTACTGGTACAACTACTGGAGCTGGATCCTCAAATAACAAATCTAAAAGCAGCTGGTCTGCCTTCAGTTTGTTCACATCCACTCTAAGCTCCTTCACAAACTCCTTGGAAGCCCGTGTTTTGCACAGCTTCTTGTGCTCCCTGGCAAGCTCCTTTAGCGCCTTGCCATGTGAATCCACTGCCTTAGCTAAGGCAGCCTGAGAATCAAGGATCTTCTCTTGATTGGCAAGAATCTCCTTAAGTGAATCCTCGATAGACTGGGCACCTGCACTGGCTATGGTGCCGACTGAGCTGCAATGGTGGAGGTCAATGTAGACAACTTGGACGAAGCAGTCGACATCCAGTTGTTCAAGCTATGAAGTGTCTGGCTTAGCTGGATGCCAAGCGTGCCCTGATCGCTTCTAACTCCACACTAATAAAAAGTGTAAGAGAGGGTCGCAATAGCTTTTACCCGATATGAGGGTCGGGATCTATTTCCACAGGGTGCTAGGAATGGAGTCGAGTATCTATCTAGACTAGAGTTGTGTAATTGTTCCAAATGTCACTTCCATACATTTTTGGGTTTTGATTATAAACTACTATTATCAAACTATTAATTGAAACTAGATTATGCTACGAGATAATTGCTAAGTTGTATCTAATGGGAGAAAGGCACTAGGGTAGTGACTTTCACCTAGGTGGATAATTGACGGGTAAATACTTCTAAGGTTCGATTGACATAATTGGGGCTTATGCTATAACCGTTGCACAATTTTACCTACTCTCACACCTCTCGGTAGAGAGAGTGATTTTGCCCAATTGACTCTCTCGAGACCAAATGGGTAGGCAAATTAGCTCAAGCAACTAGGGTTCAAGTTGGGTAATTACTCTCTTGAGGTTTAACCCTTTAATTGGGACTATCAATTCTCTTGAGTCCATCCCAATTCCTTGTTGGGTCAATTTTAGAGACTTAGGCTCTCTTTCTCAAGAAGAGACAAGTCAACTTAGCACAAACCAGTGTTTGCAACCACCAATTCATAGATTAAACCATAAAATTGACCCAAATAACAAACACTCATAGTCAATCTAACAATAGATGGCAACACCCATCAATTACCCGTACTAGGGTTGAGCCACAACCCTAGCTAATGGGTTTAGCTACTCATGCTTGAAGGAGAAAATAGAGAAATAGATGAAGAACAAGGCATATTAATTAAATGCTAAATTAAAATACAAGAATCTACCGTTAATTTGAAGCTAAGATACCAAAAATGGCTACAAATGAGGTTCCCACGAGTGCAGATCAGTTCTAGATATATCAGATAACCCAAAAATGGTAAAATGTTCTATTTATAGAAAAACTGGACAAAACTACCCCTGCGGGTTCATCGCGGGCCGCATAAAATGGACCGCGGCCGCGCTAGGCTCTTGGACTTCAATTCTGGGCTCTCTGAACTTGGGCTCCGCGGACCGTGAAGAATGCACCGCAGCCGCGGAGGTAGCTGGCGCGGTTCGCACAATCATGACCGCGGACCGCATGGCTTGAACTTTGGAATTTTCTATCTCTCTGAATCTATTTTCCGCGGACCGCACAAAAAGGTAGTGCGGCCGCGGAACCTTCACCACGGACTGCGTAATGCGTACTGCAGTCGCGTTGCCTGAAGCCTGGTTTTGCCATCTCTCTGAATCACCTAGTGCGGCCGCATTCGACTTTGTGCGGTCCGCACTAGGCTTGTTTGCCCTCAGTTTACTTTGTCTTTGATACTTGAGTAAGTTTCACTCCTTTTTGAGTCGTTCTTTGACATTTCGTCACTTTGTCGATCAAACTTGCAATCAAGCACAACTTATGAGCCTTTTGGGAGTATTTTGTAACAATTTATAATCAAAGCATAGGCAAGAAGGATCATGAAACTCGTTAAAATCCCTACTTATGACGCCCCTGCGGTCTCGCATATGCGGAAACCTTCTACTTCTGCGACTCCAGCTGCCCAGCTCGCATTCCACTTCTGCGGAGCTTTCCTCGCATCTACGGGCTCATAGATGCGGAAACATCCTCGCATTTTGCGGCCATCCCAGCTCAGTCCAAATGTCGCTTCTGCGACCACATCGCCGTACCTGCGGGCTCGCACCTGCAGCCCTTTCCACGCAGGTGCGATTGCACCAGATATCAGCTACCTCAGCACTTTTTCCAAGTCTAAACTCGATCCGTTGATCATCTGGAATCCACCCGAGGCCCTCGGGACCTTAACCAAATATACCAACACGACCCAAAATACGACGAACTTAGTCGAGGCCTCAAACTATGCCAAACAACATCAAACTACAAATTGCGCATCGATTCAAGTATAATGAACTATTGAACTTCTAACTTCCACATCTCATGCCGAAACCTATCAAATCACGTCCGATTGACCTCAAATTTTGCAGACAAGTCACGTTCGACATTACGAAACTACTCCAACTTTCGGAATCGGAATTCGAACCTGATATCAAAAAGTCCACTCCCGGTCAAACTTCCCAAAAACCATCAAACTTCCAACTTTTGCCAAATGACCCCGAAATGACCTACGGACCTCCAAATCCACATCCGGACTCTCTCCTAAGACCAACATTCCAATATGGAGCTATTCCCTAGGCTCGAAATCCCAAACAGACATCGATAACATTAAAATACACTTCAACCCAATTTTATAAAATTCTTCTAAAATGCCAACTTTCCACAATAAGTGTCGTAACGCTCCTGGGTCATCAAAAACTCGATCCGGACATACGCCCAAGTCCAAATCACCATATGAACCTTTTGGAACTTTCAAATTCTGATTCCAAGGTCGTTTACTCAAAAGTCAAATCCTAGTCAATTCCTCCAACTTAAAGCTTCCGAAATTAGAGTTTTTATCCAATCGACTTTGAACTTTCTGAAATCCAATTCCGACTATACGTACAAGTCACAATACATTAAGTGAAGCTACTCAGGACCTCAAACTGTCGAACGTCGCGTTAAAGCTCAAAACGACTGGTCGGATCGTTACAATACACTTGTTGGGAACAAGGTGATCAAGCATCAAGTAGGTGTGTCTTAGACACACTTTGAAAAAGGTAGAGTGTGTAAAGGATCACCACCTTTGTCAGCATATCAGCAGGATTCTCCGTAGTATAAATTTTCTTCACTGTGACTCCACCTTCTTCTATGATTTCTCGTACAAAATGATACCGAACATCAATGTGCTTCGTCCTTGCATGATAAACTTGGTTCTTCGCTAATTGAATAGCACTTTGACTATCACAAAAAATTGTGATACCTTTTTGTTCAACACCAAGCTCCTTTAGCAATCCTTGAAGCCAAATTGCCTCTTTCACAGCCTCTGTAATAGCCATGTACTCTGCCTCTGTTGTAGACAAAGCAACTGTTGACTGCAAAGTAGACTTCCAACTAACTGGTGCCTTTGCAAAAGTAAACACATAACCAGTAGTTGATCTTCGTTTGTCCAGATCACCCGCAAAATCTGAGTCACAATATCCAACTACAAACTGATTGTCTTCCTGCTCAAAAACTAACCCGACATCTACAGTATTATGAATATACCGTAGAATCCACTTCACAGCTTGCCAATGCTCCTTCCCTGGATTGTGCATATATCTGCTAATAACTCCAACAGCTTGTGAAATGTCAGGCCTTGTGCAAACCATTGCATACATCAAGCTACCAACAGCATTTGCGTATGGTACCTTTGACATATACTTTCGTTCAACTTCATCCATTGGCGACATAGTAGTACTTAGCTTAAAATGGGAAGCAAGTGGAGTACTAACTGGCTTAGTCTTGTCATCTATGCCAAAACGTTGAAGTACTCTCTTCAAATATTCCTTTTGAGATAAACAGAGTTTCTTTGAACGTCTATCTCTAATTATCTCCATGCCAAGAATTTTCTTTGCCTCACCCAAATCGTTCATCTCTAACTCCTTCTTCAGTTGAATCTTCAACTTATCAATTTCTTCCAAATTCTTGGAAGCTATCAACATATCATCAACATATAGGAGAAGATATACAAAGGAACCATCTTTAAGCTTGTGCAAATACACACAATGATCGTATTTGCTTCTCTTGTACCCTTGCCGCAACATAAACTCGTCAAATCGCTTGTACCATTGTCTAGAAGATTGTTTCAATCCGTACAACGATTTTTCAAGTTTGCACACCATATTTTCTTTTCCAGCAACTTTGAATCCTTCTGGCTGAGTCATGTAGATTTCCTCCTCCAAGTTTCCATGTAAAAACACAGTTTTTACATCCATCTGAACTAGTTCCAAATCCAATTGTGCTACCAAAGCCAACATAATTCTAATGGAGGAATGTTTTACAACTGGAGAAAACACTTCATTGTAATCAATTCCCTCCTTTTGAGCATATCCTTTGGCCACCAATCTTGCTTTGTAGCGAACATCTACTTGGTTAGGAAATCCTTCCTTCTTCGCAAATACCCATTTGCACCCAATTGCTTTCTTTCCCTTCGGGAGATTGGCCAATCTCCATGTATGATTCTGATGAAGGGACTGTATTTCATCATTCATGGCAATCCTCCACTTATCTTCTTCTGAACTTTGGACAACATCTTTATAAGTGGTAGGAACATCATCAGCTACAATTGAGGTTGCACAAGCAACCGTCTCTATGAGACGAACAGGTTTTGTTATTGTTCTTTTTGGCATGCTGGTTGCTATTGATTCAAGTTGTTGTTGAGGTTCCTGAGTTGGAATCTCCTCTACTGGCTCTTCTTCCAGAGGGTAATCTTCATTTGTTTCCTCCTCTGCTTCTTGTGTAGGAAAAATAAATTTTCCCTCAAACTCCACCTGCTTAGAAGCACCTTTATTTTGTTTGGTGTCTTCTGTTACCTTATTTACCATAGCAGATTCATCAAAGGTAACATCCCTGCTGAATATTACTTTCTTTGTCATAGGACACCATAAGCGATATCCTTTGACTCCAGAAGTAATTCCCATAAAAATAGCCTTCTTTGCCCTTGGATCCAATTTTGACTCCGTCACATGATAATATGCAGTTGAGCCAAACACGTGCAAAGAGTCATAATCTAAAGCAGGCTTTCCATACCATTTTTCAAATGGTGTCTTGCCATCAATAGTAGCAGATGGTAAGCGATTAATGAGGTGGCATGCATATGTAACTGCCTCAGCCCAAAATTTTTTGCCCAAGCCAGCATTGGACAACATACACCGTACCTTCTCCAGCAAGGTCCGGTTCATACGTTCAGCCACTCCATTCTGTTGTGGTGTATGTCTGACAGTGAAGTGTCGGACGATGCCATCATTTTGACAGACCTTATTGAAATGATCATTTTTGTATTCACCTCCCATTGTCTGTGCGAATACACTTGATCCTCCTGCCTGTTTGATTCTCCACCATCGTCTTCCATTTGAGAAAAAATCCCAGCACTTCATCTTTGTTTTTCATTGTATACACCCACACTCTTCGAGAAAAATCATCAACAAAGGTTACAAAATAGTGCTTCCCACCCAATGAAGGTGTTTTGGAAGGACCCCAAACATCAGAGTGTACATAATCCAAAATGCCTTTAGTATTATGGATCGTTGTACCAAATTTAACCCTTGTTTGTTTCCCTTTAACACAATGCTCACAAAACTCCAAGTTGCAAGCCTTGACTCCTTTTAACAATCCTTGATCTGATAGAGTTTTCAAGGATTTTCCTCCAGCATGTCCCAAGCGCATGTGCCATAGCTTGGTTACTTCTGCCTCTTTGTCGTCACTGGATGTCACTGTCGCTGTCCCAATAACTGTATTGCCACGATAGCGGTACATATTATTATTCTTCCGATTAGCCTTCATTACCACTAGTGCACCGGAGCATACTCTCATCACTCCATTTTCTGCAATGATTTTGAACCCTTTTGATTCTAGGGCTCCCACAGAGATGAGATTCTTCTTCAAATCCGGTACATATCAAACATCTGTTAATGTTCTGATCATTCCATCATGGTTCCTTAATCGTATTGAACCAATGCCATATGAGGTAAGAGGGCTGTTATCCGCTGTGTGGATGACTCCATATTCTCCTTCTTGAAATTCCACAAACCAGTCCCTGTTGGGACACATATGATGGCTACAAGCCGAGTCCATCAACCATATGTCTGATGATGTTGATGACACTGTTGTAACTAATGAGAAGTCTGAATCATCACAATCAGCTACATTTGAATCCATAATGACCTTTCCATTATTATATTTGGCCTTATTCTTCAACTTCGGACAGTCTTTCTTCCAGTGCCCTTTTTCTCGACAAAAGGAACATTCATCTTTGCTGGGTCTGGATTTAGACTTGGATCTTCCCTTCATTGTCCTCGTTTGATTTTGAGGACGACCCCTCACAAATAGTGCTTCTCCTTCTCCGCCCTTCTGTTTTTCTCTCTTTCTTTGTTCATAGCTGTACAAAGCCGAACAAACTTCTCTGAGAGAAACTTCGTCATTTCCATGGAGTAGAGTAGTTTCAAGGTGCTCGTACTCATCAGGAAGTGACGCCAACAACATCAAGGCCAAGTCACCATCATCATAAGTTGTATCCATATTTTGCAAATCTGTGACCAACTTATTGAAACTGGTGATATGTTCATTCATCGTAGTACCATGAACATAGGTGAAGTGAAACAGTCTCTTCTTCATGTACAATTTATTTTGACTGTTTTTCTTCAAAAATTTATCCTCCAGTGCTTTCCATAATCTACTTGCAGAAGTTTTCTTTGTGTATGGATATTTCTGCTCTCTAGCAAGGTAGGATCGAATGGTACCGCAAGCAACACGATTGATAATTCTCCAATCTTCTTCTCCAATAGCATCTGGTCTCTTTTCTTCAATAGCAAGATCTAGCCCTTGTTGAAAAAGGACATCTAGAACCTCGCCTTGCCACATCCCAAAATGTCCGGACCCGTCAAATATTTCTACCGCAAATTTCGCATTTGACACAATTCTTGTCATAAGCGAAGATGCCAATGATGACGTATTGTTGACACTTGATGTAGATTCTTCTTGTTTATTGTCTCCCATCTTTGACACAAATATTATTTAATAGCTGACGACACAAATCAAGATTATTTCCTTTCTGGTGTGGAAGATCAGACTAAGCTGCAACCACAGAGCATACTAAGACATAATCTTGACACAGTTACCAAGATAAATCTTTTCTGATGTGGAAGATCAGACTATGCTGCAACCGCAGAGCATACTAAGACAGTACCTTGGCTCTGATACCAATTGTTGCGGAAGCCAAATGTATATAGTGTGAATAAGTCACAACTACTATACCAAAAATTATGACAACCACCAAATAATAAATAAATAAGACAATAAAGCAACAATAAAGAGAACACCAGAATTTACGAGGTTCGGCTAATTTTGCCTACTCCTCGGACACAACCAATATTTTATTCCACTCCAAAAATACAAGTGAAATAATACTAAAGAGAGAAGATACAAATGCCTTAAACAGATGAGAAGGCAAATGAGAGGTGTGTTTAAATCCTAAACATTAAGCCTTCTTTTATAGGGGGAAAATCCCCCCAACTTTTGTTTTCCCACCGATGTGGGACAAACATTTTGTCAAATTCAACAAAGATCAATTAATTAGTGAATCATACTATATGCTTCCTGCCGAAGATTATTTTTGCTCTTACTTTTTGGGTTTGCTTATGTATGTAAAAAATAAGTAACGAAAACGATAACAATTGGTCGAACAAGAAACGATTTACAATAAAAAAGCCAGCTATTTTTAGTGTCTAAGATTCTCAAAGCGGCATGGATGGAAAATGTAGCTTTTTCAATTAATTAATTTTAATCCACGATATTAATTAAAACTAAAAAAAGTTGTCATATATAGCTCATGGCATATAATGTTATACGAAACAGAAAGAGCCAAGATGTGAAAACTATGACTTCCAATATGAAAAACAGCATGTGACAGGGAATCCTCCTCGTTACTTCAGCCACATGAAATTAAAGTAGTATGGGTGCTAGCTTTCTAGTTTTGACAATCTTTTTTTCTTTTTCAACACTTTTAGCAGCAGTTAGTCAAGTTGATAATGGTTCTTGATTCGTCTAATCAAATAATTCGAAATATGAAAAGCATGGAATTTCTTTTCCGTTTTTTCGGTTAGTGTTCTCCATTAACCCAAGAAAGGATCAGAATTTGGGTAAGTGGTGATGTGTGGACTTTTTCTCCTTCCTTTTTGAGTTGCCATTCGACACAAAACTAAAGAAAGGAGTCTCCTCGATCATGAATCCATGAAAATTATTCACTCTACCTACATTTGAATTATGAAAGTAATGATTTTATAATAAAATCATCGCGTTACACTCTGAATGAGATGGTGAAAAGTAAAAATATAAGTCATTTTCTTATTTATTTTCTAAAACTTAGTAATGCGTACTCGGGAGCAAAATAGAGTGGCTAACCTTCTAGCTAAAGAAGAAACAGAAGAAAAAAGTTAAAGGAGTAATACTTTTGTATTTTTTAGCATTTGTTCCTTTGCTTGTTTTAATTGTTGTTTAAGCAGACCAATTAGGAATTTCCTTTGTAAGACAAACTACGACTAATGCATATATAGTTAGTTCATACATAGTGCACTAGATATATAGCACTAACTTTTGTTATGACGCATAGTAATTATTGGTAATATGTCTAATAATTACCAAAAAAGAAAAAGAAAGAGTAGCTCGAGGAGAAGAGACATGCAGTAGGAAAACGGAAGAGACTAGGTGGGAATAACCGGTCAAATGAGAGTTGACATAATCGATCGAACACAACTCTAGACTACAACTCCATAAGATTACAAGATTAGATAATTAAAAACTTAGTCAAATTTGGGGGTTTGGAGGAGAGATGTAGGCCCCTAATTAAGATGTACTAAAATTAGAACGCAATAATTCATATTCATAAACACTAGAATACAAAACTTGCAGGCACTCATTCCTCTAATTAGTCAAATATATTTGACAAACAGATCTGCTATATCACATGCAGAATAGTAGTAATTGAACATTTTCAACAGACTTCTTGATACTTTTTTGATTATCAGGAAAATAGTAGTATTAGTATTCTACAGTCAATGAACTGTATGCATGAAACTTAGACTGCTAGTCGGCAGGTGAAAAATATACAAGTGTGAAGAGAACAAAAGTAATGTTTTGTTTTCCACAGCTGATTGAACATTACAGTAAACTACATAATCATTGCTTTCCACGAAGAGCCACAATTTCTATTTTCTCCAGCCAATATGGTCTGTATATTCATATTCATCCTCATGGCTTACGATATTTCTTTATTTTTTTTCTTGAAAAAAAGGTCCATAAAATACAATTTAAAGTTAGCTAAGAAATAATCCCCAAATGAACAATTCATTGAGCAAGAAATATAATCCAATTCGCAATATAATTCTATAAGATGACTGTTTCTAAAACTTGTTTAGGTGTATTCAGTAGATATGATTTGTTGAATTCATGCATTTACTTATTGCTAATAGTATACAAGTTAATGCTCAAACATGCACTTGTCGAGAAAATCTAGGATATAATATGCTAATTAATGGAACATGACATGCTTTTTCAACAACAGCCTCATTATTAGCTTTGAAAAATGTCAAAATTATTATCTTTATTTACACTTGATAAATAATAGGAATACAAGGGTTTATTAAATATAGAGATTTAAATGGACACGCTGATAGATTACTATTTGTGGCAAAAGAATATAAGTGATTTTTTCTTGGATTGGATAATCATAATAGTAAGAATTGCTAATTAGACTTAATTTGGATTAAAATAAAATAAAAAGGTCACGGCAAAATCCACAAATAACCCTGAAATGGTTGCATTCTTAATCGGTGAGTGTGTTTGGTACGAAAGAAAATATTTGTCTTGGAAAACGAATAGTTTTATCACTTATTTTTTCTTGTTTGGTTGGTGAGTGAAATTTTTATTTTTCAGAAAATACTTTCTAGTGTTTTGTTAGAGAGTAGAAAATAATTTTTATGCTACTCTCCTCTCCCCATTCCCCAAGGTCCCCATGTTTTCTGTGCTCTCCACTCCCCCTCCCCCAAATACCCAACATTTTCATGACTCTATTTTCTTTCAAGAATTTAATTATTCTTTTAAAAATTCACACAAACTCAAAAGAACTAATGTGATGCCTTACTTTTTTACACAAAACAAATGTTAAAATTTGTGCTCCACAACTTTAAAAAAAAAGTACTCTTTTCTTTGGTTGAAAAAGAAGTACTATTTCTACAACATGAGAATATTCTTTTTGTTGCAATAAAACAAAATACTTTTTACTACATCATTTTGAAATGAAAGAAAATATTTTTTATGAAAAGAAATTATTTTTTGTTAAAATGAAAAAAAAGTACATTTTTTTATCGTGAAAAGAAAATACTTATTTGTTGAAATGAAAAAAAAATACTATATCTACAACATGAAAAGAAATATTCCATCTATAACATGAAAAGAAAGTACTTTTAGGGTAGGTTGGGGTTGAGGTGGGTGGAGTTGTGGTGGGATGAGGGTGGGTTGGTGGGGATGGGGAATGGGGGAATGTTGGAAAAGAGTTTTGAAAAATATTTTTTTCTCTTGATAGGGAAAATATTTTCCTCTAATTGAAAGAAAATGAATTCACGAGGAAAATATTTTCCAAAATATTTAGGCCAACCAAACACGAAAAAAATGGAAACCAAACACACCCCACATCTATAACAATTTTCTAACTAATTTTTGGGGAATAAAAAATCTTTATATTGTCTGCTTCCTCATGATATTGTATTAGACAAGTTAATTAAAACAAATAAAAAAGGAAATTGGTGTTCATATACATACCTTTCCTTGTAAGTACAATTCTTATTGTCATGTAGATATACCCCATAAAATTCTGTTGTGTGTCAGAAATTGTTCAAATTTAACTGTTCACAATACTTTTTTGATAAAACTGCACATGGGTCCATGGCATATATAGCAACTAGCTCATTTATAACTAATTAAGTTTAATTTATATACAACTCAAGATAATATTATTAAAGAAATTTCCACATTTTTGGATCATAACCTAAAGTATTATTCTCTTTAGTGGGCGTTTGGGCATAAGAATTGTAAAATTTCAAAAAATGATAAAAAAAATTCAAGTGAAAATGGTATATAAAATTTTGAGTTATGTTTGAATATGAATATATATAATTTTAGATTGTTTTGAAGTTTTATGAGTAATTTGAGCGAAAATTTTAAAAAATAAATTTTTGGAGTTTTAAACTCTTGGTTTACATAAATCAAACTCTTAACTAAATTTGCATTCATAATGGATGATGAAACAGATTTTTATATTTCAAGAAATACCCCACCAAATACCCCACCACCTTCCCCATTATCTATTCCCCCTATACTCCACACCCATACCCATATAAGTGTGGAAACGACCAATCATCATGCACATTAAAACACCCCATCTCACAAGCAAAAAAAAAAAAAAAAAAAAAAAAGAAGAAGAAGAAGCTAAATTAACAAGTACTAAAAAAGAATTCTCTTATTAAACAAAAAAAGTTATCTTCTCTTTCCCTTTCTCATTAGTAGTCGGACCACCATTTTTTGCTTCACTCAACAACCAACATCCTCCTCTTTATTTTTATTTTAAAAAAAAATACTTTATCCATTCCTTTTGTGAGCCTTTATAAATACACAACACAAGTAATAATAATCACATTCCAAAATATAGAATTGATAAACCCCTTGAAATATACTTAGAAAGCTTCTCCATCTCCAAAGGCCAAAAAAGAAGAGAAAAGAAACTATGTTAAAGAAGAGAGACATTGCTCTTTGGGCAATACTTATGGTCTTTGTTCTTGAGTTTCATACATATTCAGCACAGAATATTAGCAGAAATAACTTTCCAAAGGGTTTTGTTTTTGGGACTGCTTCTTCTGCTTACCAGGTTTGTCTCCTTCTCTTCACATGCATGTGAATCACTCATTCTATATCCATTCATTATAATTTTTTATATTCTTTTTCTTTCTTCATATTTTATTATCCTTTTCCAGAACCACGATTAATTAATTAGTTTAGTCTCTTTCTTCATATTTTATTATCCTTTTCCAGAACCACGATTAATTAATTAAATAATTAATTAATTTAGTTTCTTTCATCTTTTCTTATTCTCCTTTATTAGTCCAAGGCAACAAACAATAGTTTCTAAGATCTTCTTTTCATGGCTTTAAGATTACTTTCTCTATTTAATAAAGCAATATTAATACAATGAGATATTTTTATAACATTATCGCTATATAATATTTATTTACTATAAAAGTGAAACTAATCTTTATAATATATAATAAACAACCCAAGAAATCCAGAACAACGAGGGAGTCATAAGGAGGTTTGATCATAATACATTTACTTTGATAAAAATCAGGGTTTATTGGAGCTTTCAGTCCATTCTTTACTTCAACTATTAGTTTGGTATTTTGGTATATAGAAGTGTAAAAGCTAGCAATCTCTGTCCTTACCATCTTTTCTTTATTAATACAATTGATGTTTTAATTGAACGTCATTTTCTACTAGAATCTCTTTATTTTTCCTTTTGTTTTTTTTCTACCACTTAGCCAAAAGATCCGCATTAAGTAGGTAACAAAGTTCAAAAATGGTATAAGGAAAAGGAAAGAAAAAAAACTTTGAAGCCTTAATTAGATAAACGTGTAGTATATGATTACACTATATAGGCTATCGTAACTTCTCTCATAAATATGAAATATCTCCAATGGTGTGACTTTATTGTTATAGATAATAAATATTCCTAATTAAATAGAAGAAGAAACTGAACAAAAGTAAAAATAAAAATAAATACAGAAAATGAAAGCATCAATAAAACTTGGTTCGGTCAATATCTCAACAGAATCCGTTAGTTGATGAGGGAGAGAGCTCATTGCGTCAAGAAACTAGGAAATTTTACTAAGCATCTTTACATTTTCTCGATTGGGTTACTTTATCTTTATGCTACGTATCAAACAGCTCACTAAGGTTGTCGAGTAAATCAAAAGTAAATTACACTGCACACCCATGTAATATACCAAAGCTGTAGATACATCCCTTTATATTTCAAAATCATGCACTTAACCTCATTTTGCAATGACAATTCTACCCAAATATTCTCTTAATAATATTTTTACTTTACAAAGGTGTGTTGTTTTTAGTTTTGGAAAATAGGTGTATATCTGTATCTAAGTATATGAAAGTATAATAACTTAGAGACAAGTTAAAATTACAAAATCAAAAGTTGCTATACATTTAATTATGAAAATTAAGAAAGAGAATAGGTATTTTTTTCCAATTTCCTGCTGGGCTTTTTCTTGTAGTTTTTGATTTTTCCATGACTCATCATTATAACCTAACTAAAGTCGATGAGATAATTCAAATGTTAAGGTTGAGGGGCCTAAAATTACAATGGACTTTATGTTTATATCTCGATATAAGCTTGATCATAACATATAATCAAGAGAATACTGGAACTCCAATATAATATACCGGTCCAACATAATATGCTGGAAGTTCATACACAGGTGTTCCAATCTCCAGTATATTATGCTGGAACTTTCCGCGTGTTGGAGTTCCAGCATAATATGCTGGAAGCTCGTGCATAGGTGCACCGATCTCCAGTATATTATGCTGGAACTTTCCGTGCTGCAGCAAAATAATGGTTATTTTTCAATAACCAATCCGAAAACTGGCTAGCCCGTGCTATTTTTACCATATAATCTTCTCCTAATTTTATTAAATTGAACTCCACCCGTCCCAAATGATGAAAAAGAAAAAAAATGTGATTGGCCAATGCATCTGATTTTTAGTGTCAACTTCGATATAGAGTCCTCAACTTTCTTGAATAAAATTTGCATACTTAGAAACTCTATCAAGCTACTATATCAAATTTTTTACTAATTAAAAATATCTAAGAATATTTAAGAGATCGTAAATCAAAGAAAAAATTATTCAATGCTCTAAATGGTAATAGTGCTACATAAAATAGGATCTATGTAGTGCTTTATAATTTATGTGTTACTAGCTTGTCATAACAATTCACACTTATATGTTATAACTCATTGCTCGTGACATAATATTGCAGTTTGAAGGGGCTGTAAAGGAGGATGGAAGAGGTCCAACCATATGGGATAAATTTTCTCATTCTTTTGGTAAAACTTTACAAATATTGTCTATTGATGATTTTGTTTAACAAAATGAGACTTAAGACTCGTTTGTTCATAATTTTTTTTTTCAAAAATGTGTTTGTCCATAAAAATTTGTAAATTTTTGGAGATTTTTCGAAAATAGGCTTTTCAAAAACCAAATTTTTCGGAAATAATTTTTTCTCCACTTATGAGCTGTAATAATTTATCAAGTCAAATGCATGTCCAAACATAATTTCAAATTTCAAATACCACTTTTCACTTTAACTCCAAATGCTATTTTTTTTCAAAAATTATAATTTTTATGCCCAAATGCCTACTTAACCAGTAAATATTACTGCTAATTTGGATGGATTTGTAGGTAAAGTACTTGATTTTAGCAATGGTGATGTAGCCGTGGATCAATATCACAAGTACCCGGTAAATCTATTCATATTTATAAACACTATATTACAGTAACGCTTTCCTTACTTCCTTTCTTTATATCAAAATTATAAACCATCAAATAATTCCAATACTCTATTTTTCTAACAGGAAGATATACAGCTTATGAAGGATATGGGAATGGATGCTTATAGATTTTCTATTGCTTGGACCAGAATATTCCCTAGTAAAGCTTCTTTCCCTTTTTCTTGGGAGGAATTCAAAAATAGCCAGATTTACAAGTGGTCATCTAAAAATAGCCATAGTTTTAAAAGTTATCGAAATTTAGCCACTTTTCAAGTAAAGATAAATTTGAACGAAAACATTGTTTAAAATCCGAAAAATACTCTAGCATAATATACTAAAATTCCAGTATAATATATTTTATTGGAGCCAACAAAGTATACCGGTCCAGCATAATATACTGGAAGTTCATACACAGGTACACCGAGCTCTAGTATATTATGTCAGACCGGTCTTTGTTGCAGCAAAATAGTGGCTATTTTTCAATGACTTGACAAACGCTGGCTATTTTTTAATGACCAGTCCGAAAACTGGCTAAACCGTGCTATTTTAACTTTTTTCTTACTTGCCTACTTGATGTAAATAGCCGCTTTGAGCACTTCTATTTAAAAAAAAGGGCATTTTTCACTTTTAACCCGCGCAAGAAACTATTTACATTTGTTAGCCGAAAAAGTGTATAAAATTTGTATAATTTTTGTACATAACATACAAAATGTATATATATACAACAAATATACATTTTTCGACTATTATTTTAAGAGCGACTATACAGTGTCATTTTTCCTTTAAAAAAATATAGTCAGCTTTGACAAACTATTGAAAGTTTAGCCATATCAAAATGAGCTTAATTTCAGATTCCTTCATCTACACTTCGGAACTGAAGGTCAAAATTTTGAAATTTCAGACCTGCGATTTCAACTTCAGAGTAGAGAGTCTGAAATTGATTTTGAGGTTGTTATACGTAAAATTTTTAGTAAATTTCGACTATTTTTTAGAGAAGGGTTCTACAAACAGCTATTTGGGCACTTCCCTATATATTATGTTGTAACTATAATATAATCATTATTTTGCAACATATAATTAAATTAGGATAACACCTTAAATTTTATCGACTTGTGTGAGACCACTGTCCTTTTTCATGCTATAAACCAATTAAGTCCAAATTCTAACATAATTAACTCTAACTTTCTAATTATTATCAGATGGAAGTGGAGAAATCAATCAGGCTGGAGTTGATCACTACAATAAGTTGATCAATGCTCTACTAGCTAATGGTACAGTTGACATTCCTACTCTTCTATCTTTAGATACTATACATTTATTTCAGCATTTATGTCAAAATTTCTTACATCAAATATAAACTGTTTGTTACAGTTAATGTATGTTAATCCTCAGGAATTCAACCATATGTAACACTATACCATTGGGACCTTCCTCAAGCTCTAGAAGACAAGTACAATGGATGGCTCAGCCCACAAATCATGTAATTAAGTTCAGTACATGTTATTCCAACTTAACTGTTTAATCTTTGTCTGGATTTGTGTTATGTGACATTTTAAGGTCATTTAAACAGAAAAGATTTTGCAATATACGCGGAGACGTGCTTCCAGAAATTTGGTGATAGAGTGAAGAACTGGATCACTATCAATGAGCCACATACTGTTGCCATTCAAGGATTTGATGTAGGGCTTCAAGCGCCCGGGCGATGTTCCATCCTTCTCAAAATTTTTTGCAGGGCTGGCAACTCTGCAACTGAACCTTACATTGTTACTCATAATCTACTACTTGCTCATGCAAGTGTTGTTGACATTTACAAGAGAAAGTACAATGTAAAGTTTTTTGATAAGTGAAAGGAAGCAATAAATTTCATTGTGTTTAAAAAAGATAATATTAATGTTTGTGATCATTTGCTGTTGCAGCCTATACAGCATGGATCAATTGGGATATCACTAGATACCTTTTGGTATGAACCTTTGACAAACTCCAAAGATGACATTGAAGCAACACAGAGGGCCATTGAGTTTAACTTAGACTGGTAATGATTTTGTTGTAGCCGTCGAAATGCTACTCATTTTTCGCGCCCAATTTGTTAAAACATGTCCTGGAATATTCAATATGAGACTTAATTTGATAGTTAAATGATTTGTAACTGAATTCAGGTATCTTGAACCTATAATGCTTGGAAGGTATCCAAGTTCAATGGTAAATAGAGTGGGAAGCCGGTTGCCAAAATTTTCACCAGCTGAATCTGCTCTTGTGAAAGGTTCCTATGATTTCATAGGCATAAATCATTATACTACATGGTATGCCAGCAAGAACAAAACCAACATAATCGGTGTTCTGCTCAATGACTCCCTCGCAGACTCTGGTGCCATTACCCTCCGTATGTCATTAACGCCTTCTCTATTTACTCAATACCTCATTTATGAGACTCATTCTACATTAAGAACTAAGCGTTTTCGCCATGATTTTGTATCTTGCAGCATTCAAAGGATTAACGCCGATAGCAGAAAGGGTATGTAATTTCATTCAATTGACCATTTTCAGGTCACCAGAAAAAGAAGCTTTAATTTAATTACTGCAGTTATGAGAATTGATATCACCGATAATTTTTACTTGCAGGCAAGTTCCATATGGTTGTACATAGTACCTCAGGGAATCAGAAGCTTAATGAACTACATAAAGCAAAAGTATGGGAACCCTCTAATCATAATCACTGAAAATGGTAAGTCTTTAAATCAGCAATGCAGCTACTAAACCATGTCATTTCATGACATTTTTATGTCATTTCCCTTTTGTTAATTATCATGAAACAAGAATCCTTTGCTTGCGACTGTTACAGGAATGGATGATTCAAATAATGCATTAGTATCGAGACAAGATGCTCTCAAGGATACAAAAAGGATCAAATATCACAATGAATATCTTACTAACCTGTTAGCTGCTATCAAGTAAGTTATTCAAATAGCATCGATACTGGCTACAACTTGGCCAACAAACATAAAACACTACTTATTTATCGTTTACTATGGAAGGATATGTTTAATATTTTGCTGAATATGCAGAGAAGATGGCTGCAACGTGAAAGGATACTTCGTGTGGTCTCTGATGGATAACTGGGAATGGGCAGCTGGATTTTCGTCGAGGTTTGGTCTTTATTATGTGGATTACAAGGATAACCTCAAGAGATATCCTAAGAATTCTGTGAACTGGTTCAAGAATTTCCTTGGATCTGCTTAAATGGATGGAAGTTCAAGAGACCACGTACAAGGAAAAGAGGGAATGTATACAACATTAATTCTTTCGCACTACCTCATTATTTTTCAACAGAGTTCACTGGATTTGTAATACAAATTAAAAGTTGTTTGATATCTTGCAAAGTACATCACATTCATTTTCCTGTTCAAGTTTGGTATTTAACTAAGACTCCTAAATGTTTGGACTAACTTAATTAGAAAGTAGTAAAAAGACTTATCCTTCATGTGACCAGGAGGTCACGGGTTCGAGCCGTAGAAACAGCCTCTTGCAGAAATGCAGGGTAAGGTTGCGTACAGCGGGAGCTTAGTTCACCGGGCTGCCTTTTTATTTTATGTTTGTACCAAACCAGATAATTTACTCTTAATCAAACATGATCTCTTGGCTAATAAAAAGAGGGATTTTTACCTATCTATACCATATATCAAATCTTATTACCAAAAATGTTCATAATTTGTTATTAACCCGTGTAGTCCACACTTTTACTACAAATTATATACCAATCCAAAAATAGATAGATTTTGCCATAAAAACGCGCTAAAATGAAGGCACCAGATCTGCGTGTGATTCTGTCAACATTAAATTCGAATTGCTGCGTAATTCTCTCCTTCCTCAACGGAAAGAGATCTCTCTTCTCTCACTCAACTACAATTCTCAAAAAACGCAAGCTACTGAAGCTCTAGCAATCAAACGGAAAGGAGATTTCTGTTCTTCATCTTCATCTTCATCTGTTCTTCCATATATTTTCCACCATTGATAGCCATTAAAAAGCTTGAAAGCTTTGAATTCAAATTTGGGTTTTCAAAAATCATTATTTGTTTGGATTGGGTGTTGTTGTAAATAATTCGGAATATGTTTAGGAGTTTATATCTCAATTTTCAGGGGTTTTGGTGAAGATTAGACTTGGTTTTGACTGAATTTTAGATTGAAACTCGAAGAAGAAGACGTATTTCCAGAAATTGTAGATAAATTGTAGTTAAATTGTAGAATTGTAGATATATTGTAGATAAATTGTAGATAAATTGTAGATAAATTGTAGATTGGGAAGACTAAAACTTCTACAAATCTTCTACAATTATGTCAAAAATGCCAATTATGCTACAATTGAAATGAGAATTTGGATATTAAAATTCAATGTATCTATGTTGTAGATATCTTGTAGATAAATTGTAGATTATTTGTATTCTGATTGTAGATGCATTATTTTCTGTTTTCACAAATCCAAAACGACTAAAGCTTCTACAAAATCTTCTGCAAAAAACAGTCTACAATTTATCTATAATTTTTCTAATTTGACTACAATTTGACTACAAAATATCTACAAATTCTGGAAATATGTCTTCTTCTTCTTCTTCTTCTTCTTCTTCTTCTTCTTCTTCTTCTTCTTCTTCTTCTTCTTCGAGTTTCAATCGACAGTGTTAACCAGTAACCTTCAACTACTGCCCAAAAAAAAAAAAAAGAGGTCAACGTATTTCGAACTCTCTGCCATTATTATTTCCAGTGGGAATTCAAGTGGTTCGATCAAAGAATTTAAAATTTTCTTGTGAATCTGAAAATATGATATTCTTCGACGGTGGTGGGCAGTTGGGGATGATCAACGAGAGGAAGCATAGGAGCATCGTGAGTTTTGTGTGTGTTGTGAACAGTTGAGATGAAAGGAAAGAGAAAGTGGGAAGATACAGTCCTATAATTATGCCTAATAAAAATGAACCCTTAATTATATCCCTAATTTGAATTATGGTATAGAAATGGTAATTTGGTATGCTTAAATGTAATAAACACAAACCTTAAACATTGAGGGTAATAAGTTTTGATATATGGTATAGATAGGTAAAAATCCCATAAAAAGACCAGTTATAAAATCATAAATTAGCTAGAACATTTATGCAGGTATGCAAAAATCCATCTCCTTTGTATTCTTAATAATGACAATTAAAGTAGCGTTTTGTCATACAGAAAGCATAATTGTTTTCCAGAGGTTTATCAGCAGTCATAAAAATTATTGCTAGTTTGTGCAATTGATATTTCATAATCCCTTATTGTAGAGTATACTGAAACTAGTAAATCTAAATGCAATACAATAATTAATTAGTGCAAACTTTATTGTTAAAAATATGTAAATGTCTTACTATCCTTATGTTTTTCCTGTACACTTGAACCTGCCCCACTACTAGAAATTGCAGCTATGGCAACCCTTCTAAACCGTTGCAATAGATAGGCTAACCGTCCTTATAGGTCTATTGGGACGGATTTGGATGCGTTCCGGGATTCGGCGTTACAATAGGTCTATTGGAACGGTTATTTGCAACGGTTTGCAAACCGTCTTCATAGATAGGGATATTGTAACGGTTTGGACTGTACCCTTGTGGTCTGGCGCTTCCCCGAACCCCGTGCATAGCGGGAGTTTTTTTTTTTAAACAAATCCACTAGGCAAGGTGCCTAGGGCTAGTTTATATATATATATATGTATGTATATAATAAAACAAAACAATGTCAGGGGGTCTTACCCTGTGAAAGACATAAAATTTGCCGAATACATAAATCATATTACCAAGGTTGAGCAAGAAACTCAACAATGATATTACATAATGAATTCTAAAAGAAATCCTCAAATAAGATATAAAAACTAGCCATTGAAAATGATCTCTACTGAAGCCCATATGTATGTTTCTGTCGATGCACATCTGGCCCTTGTCCTCTTGTAAAATTTGGTACTCATAACAGCATAATGAATCCAACTGTGAAACCATGTTGTTCCTTTCCCAACAATCAGCATCATCCTCCTTGTCATAGCTTATCAGACCTTCCACAAATCGAGCAAAAAGCCATATAGTAGCCCTTACTGCATTGCTTTCCTCTTCCTGTCTTATGTCTCTTTGCATGTACCAATCCACTCCCATTTCATAAGTGTTTTCTCTTGACATCTAGAGTCCAGTAGGTCACCTACAATACGAAAAAATCCAACAGAACCACACGCATCCTCTCTACTTTCTACTATGCAGCAGATTTGCACATAGGTGAACCTGTATAGTTTGAAGAGGAATGCGTGTGATTTCCAGCGAAGCTCTGGTATAAACATTGTTGGTCTCCCTTTTTGGGATGTTGAAGTACTGAAATGCATTGAGTTTTCAATCCACAACATACCCATTGATCCCGTTTTTTAATGCCAAAAGCGCATACCTCTCCTGAAATTTCTGGGCAGCCTTGTCTTGTAGTTCCATTCTTGTATGTCCCTTTTGTATAGCTTTGAGTGAAAGCTATTGGTATTCAGCATAGGGACTAGGACACCATAGTGTATGGTGTGGAGAAATGATCTTCGATACTTGAAGAACCACACTGCAATGCTAATCTTTGGTGCCCGCAATATCATCCTCGTGTCCATGCTTTTGCCTACCTTTAACTATCTTCCAGTGGAATGAGTACATACTACATATACCACCAGCTGAAAGTTCATCAAAGGACAGCGCATAAATATAGTAACGTCTCCTGCAAAAAAGAAAAACCATGTTAGTATAAAAATGCATCACCATGCTCTCCTCCGAAAGGATTTGAACATGGTGATCGATTGTATGACTTCCAGTGATCTCCTTCCCCTTTGACAATCTTTCTCCTCCTCCCCCTAATTCTTTGCCACTCTTACTCGTAAATATGGACATTGTATCTTATCCTCATTCACTATCCTTCTGCCATGTGAATCGAGATGCCAAAAATCATGACACTCAATTGTACCAACTTCAAGAGCATAATTTGCAAGGTGGTCAGCCAGTTTGTTTCCCTATCTATAGATGTGTGACACCTTGGTGATACACCCCTCCATCAGTTGCATGATCTCCTCTACATAATCAACTATACCCCAAGGTGGTTTCCATGAACCCTCAATTATATTCTTCATTAACATCAAATCTGTCTGAATCCATATGTGAGTGTAATTGTGTGATCTGCAAAGCCTCAGTGCCTCCACAAATGCTAAAGCTTCTGATTCAGTATTTGTACCCTCATTGATCTCCCTTCCCAGTGCATATCTCAGCTCCCCTGCTTCATCCCTCACATAAAAACCAATTGAGCTTCTTTTAGGATTTTCTTTAGATGCTCCATCTGTATTTACTTTAATCCAACCCTCCATCGGTAGTTCCCAGATAACTTTCTCAAACTTCAAACGTGGAGTACAATTTTCCAACAAAGTTAGAAGATCCTGCTACTTATGGGGGATTTTTAAACCTGGCTTTCTCACCTGAATAAGAGGTTGTAATGTTGTAGAAACCTGATAGATAACTCTGTTGATAGACGTTGCCTCTCCATACTTGTAGTTGTTCCTTCTCTCCATAATTCCCACACAATACAAGAAGGCAAAGCTTGCATAATTGGTTTAATTCGAGGAAGTACCTGGGCAGTCCAACACTTGGTAATTGCTTGGTGCATTGACATCCCCGTCCGTTGTTATTCTTGCCCTCGATAAGAAGTACTTCCAAACTCTATTAGCAGCATTTTATGTAAAGAACAAATGCACTAGTGTTTCCTCCTTAGGTTCAACACCAACACCTCGATGGCATAAAATACCCAGCCTTATCACAGATTTGGGAAACCCTTAGCAAGTTGTACTTCAATCCGTTCACGTAGTACACATTTTTGATCGAGTGAGAGGGAGACTTCTCAATCCTTCCAACTCCCAGAATGTATCCCTTTTTGCCATTCCCAAAGGATACACTCTCTCCTTGCAGGGCCTTTAGTAAAAGAAAATCGTTTGTACTTCCAGTCATATGCTTTGAGCAACCACTATCCATGTACCATTGTAGGCTGCTTCCTTTTACTGTTCCCTGTACAAGAACATTAGGAGTTAGTTTTAGGAGCCCAAGCCAATTTGGGTCCTTTGTAATGAGGAAAGGGGTGAATAAGGGATCATTTGGTCCATGCAGGCATTATGCATTTTTTAAATGAAGGACCAGGTTCTCTACTAGTAGTTACGTTTTCAGCAAAGGATTTGTTTTTCTTCTGTGACTGACATCTGGCCTTATAGTTTTCTTTAAGGTGCCCATTGTTACTGCAATGGGTGCAAAGCCAATTGTTAGGTACAGTAACGTACTTGCTATGAGGGTTGTAAGGAATCTTTTCCCTTTGAAACCCAATCCCCTGCCTGTTTCCCCCATTGTTGGAGTACATGGCAGTGATAGCATTAGAGGACCAGATCCACTTAAGTGATTTTTCAAGATCGCTCTTCACTCTAGCCAGTTCTTCCTGAAGTTGTTTGTTTTTCTAAAGCTGAGCACACAGACTAAACTTCACTAAATTTAGCTTACTTTCAAGCTTAATGTGTGCCTCGCTTGCAACTTCCTTTCCTTTTTGATAATTTTCAGCCCTACTCTCCATTGTAGGTTTCCCAATGGTTTCCTTCAAGTCCATTACTACCACTAGAAGGTCATCTCTTTCTTGTTCTACATTTTCAATCCTTTTTTCTAAGACATTTCTTTCTTTCTTCAGGTTCTAAATTGACTCTCTTAGATCAAATGCAACTATTACTAGGTCATCTCTAGACTTTTATGCTTTTCCTAGTTCAACTGTTAAGATATCTCTGTCATTTATAAGACTATGATAAGTGTCGATTAGAACATTTACCAAAGATATGAGTTTCTTAGGAGAATAAGATTTCAGATTTCTCTGAACATCCAGAAAATTTACCTCATCATCATCATCTTCATCATCAGACTAGGCTATCAAAGAAAAAGTTGAATCATACTCGGCTGCTTTCACTTTCCATTGCCGTCATAGAGCTATTACCTGGTTCATCATCTTCTCCAGATTTGCTTAATGAATCTCCCGTGCAGCAAGAGCTTGTCTCGCGACATTGTCAGCGATGTTTTTTCTATTGAAGTGTCTGTAAGAAACCAGGTTCATCTTGGCTGCTTTGTCAGAGTTGTTCTTGTACTGATCATGCTTTAGGAGAGGGAAATCCTTGATTAAATGTTATGGCTTGCCACATTTATGACAAAGGTCATAATTCTTTGGCTTGCTAGCACTTCCCCTTTTTGGAATGCCTCTATTCATGCGAACTATCTTCTGGAATCTTCTTGTTAGGTATGCCATATCACCATCTTCACCACTTGAGTCATTGTTTTCTGTCTTGAGGACCAGGTTCTTCTCCTTCTTGGGCTCTTCTTTCACTGTCTTTCTTCTTCTTCATTTCATATGTTTTTAGATTGCCAACAAGCTCATCAATAGTTAGCTCCTACAAGTCCTTCACCTCTGTAATGGCGTTCACTTTGCTTTCCCAAGAACTGGGTAGCTTAGGATCTTTCTTACCTGCTTGTTTCTTGGAATAGTTTCACCAAGGGAGTAAAGCTCATTAATGATGAAGGTGAACCGGGTATGCATTTCTTAGACAGATTCATCGTCTTGCATCCTAAAGAGCTCACATTCAGTTGTGAGCATGTCGATTTTGGATTGTTTGACCTGTGTTGTTCCTTCGTGAGCTGTCTGAAGGGCTTCCCAGATTTCTTTGGCTAACTGACATGATGATATCCTATTGTATTCATCAGGTCTAATACCACACACCAGAATTTTCTTAGCACGAAAGTTCTTCTCTATGGCATTTCTGTCTGCATCATTGAATTCTTTCCTTGTCTTGGGAATGACTACTTGTGGGTCACCAAGGTTTTTGGTAGGAACAAACGGTCCATCACATATGACATCTCATAGCTCAAAATCTTCAGCCATGATGAAGTCATGCATTCTGGTTTTCCACCATCCATAATACTTTCATTTAACTTAGGTGGTCTGTAAGTAGACTGGCCTTCTTCGAAGTTTGGAGGAGTAGCCATGAGGATCCTTTCTAGGTGTTAACCTGATAGAAAGAACCTGCTCTAATACCAATTGATAGAATATAAGGGTCCACCAAACTCTATAGAGAACCAGATTCTCTATCAGGACCAACAGTACACACACATAGCAGTAATTAAATGGCATGAGAAATTTTACGTGAAAGATTCCCAACTCAACGGGATTGAAAACCACAACCTACGTGAATAGATACGTGAATGAGCTTCTCATATGTTCAAGTGTTTTATTTTACCTCCCTTGAATGCATATATACATGTGTGACATCACTTACAATGATGTAAGCATGGTAGGTAAAAAGTCTTCCCTGGAGAGTTGATTGCAGCATTGTTCCTGCACTATAGCATGTGCAGGCAGCAACTTTCCAGCTGGAAAGTTGACTTCGTACAGTCTCATCGGGAACTGGTAAGGACCTGGTCCCTCAGTTGTTCCTTCCACTTCTGAAGGGTTGAATCATATTCCACGCTTAATCCCAACCCGGAACCTTATAATCTTGAGGTCTTGTAAATGTGTAACAGGTTCCTTATCTGGTTCTGGATAGTAAGTTTGTTAGATCATCAAAACATAAAGTAAAGTACTTATAACCAAAGTACTTGTAACCTATCATATTCCATGATTCTATCTTTATTTTATCATTAAATTAGTGTTTTGAGTTGAGGAAAATGAGGATTTTTGAAGAAAACTTTCAAAATATAAAATGATGATTTGAGGGACGAATTGGTATCGAAAATTGATAATTTTGGTATGGTAGAACTCGTATCGGAATGGGTGTTCGGGTTTTGTAATTTTTGTCGGATTTTGAGGTGCGGGCCCAGGGGTCGACTTTTGGGTTGAATTTTAGTTTTTGATAAAGATTGAAGTTGTATTATCCGGAATAGTTTCTTTTGAGTTTTATTTATGCTTTGAATTTATTTTGGCTAGATTTGAGTTGTCCTGAGGTTATTTCACTCGAGAAGTTCATCTTTTAGTAACAGTCTATCTTCTTTGAGGTAAGTATTTTGCCTAACTTCGTGTGGAGGAACTACCCCTTAGGATTTGACTCTTTTATGCCAATTATGTCATGTGAAGTCCGTGTACGCGAGGTGACGAGTACGTGCTCGGGTTTATCTGTGGAAAGTTAACCTTTTTGGGTTCTTAGGTTCTTATGTTCATTAGATATGAAGTTGCTTTATTATGCTAAATTCCTCATTTTATTAATTTCACTCCTATGTATCTTAAATTGGGATTAATTGCCTCATGTTTCACTCGTATTGCCTATTTGACTCTTGTGTACCTTAACTGAAGTTGTTGCCTCTTCGATTGTCATGCTAACTTTTTCCTAATTGCTTATCCTTAATTGATATTATTATCTCTTCTGTAATTGTCCATTCTTAATTGAGGTCATCACCATCTTTTTTTCGTTGCTTATCCTTAATTGCAATTGTTATATCTCTTTCGTGATTGCTCCACCCTAAATAAAGTTAGTTGTCATTTATCATAGTTGCCTCATCCTTATTTGGAATTATTGACTCATGTTTTCTCCCTTGTTGTGACTAGTATTCTCTATTGTGTCTATTCTTTGTGAGCTCGTTCTACTATTTCTTTGTGTTCGAAAGCTCATGAGTTGATTTACTTGTTGTATTCCCCTGTATTGTTGTGGCTGTTGTTGTGGTACTCAGTTTGTTGAGCCGAGGGCTATGCGTGGTTGTGGTATTGAAACTTGTTTACCATGAAAATGGTAATAACAATTAAATTTGATTTAGTGGTTCTAAAAAACGTAATCTATTTTTATGGTAGTTGTTAGGCAGTTGATGCTATGTGAAAGACTTAAAAGCGAAATAAGAGCTTAATATGAGGTGTTAATAAAACCGAATCGCTGTCAATCGGGGCCTCAAGCTTGCCTATTCGAGGGCCTCGGGGTCGAGTCTAAAGCTGGTTGGGAGCTATCGAAGGCGGTCAATGGTGAATAATAGTTATAAATAGATCAAAGGTGGCTCTTTATGGCCAGTAATAAGCAATAAATGATGAATAATAAATAGAACACAATAAATATGAGCAATAAATAAGATAGCGAAACCGAGGGAATGTGTTAAAGAGCAGAGAGAATGTTCTAGTATATTTAGTATGGAGCAACAGATGTTTACAAAATGACAAGGATCCCCTTTATATAAGAGGGGAATCCCAATATAGTACAAATGCATTTATTACAAAAATATGGAGATGGGACACCTAACTAATGCCACGATACGGGCTCAGACTAGCCTGACAGATTTTGTCGGCTCTAGCTTCACGCCTTGGGAACTCCCCATTTTCTTCCTGTAACCGTTGGCCTCATACTGTCTTGAGGTCGAGCGTCGATGGCCCTCGAGGGATAAAACTCGACCGTGATTTTGAGCCTTCAAGGCGTCATAACGATGGAAAATTGGACCCTCCGATTTTACCATATACAGATAGTCCCCGTGTTTCTTAGAGTAGAACGATAAGAAATGACCTTGATAACCATATTTCTGAATTTCCCATGATAATGTTATACTGATGATGTCATAATCATGACATAGGCTTTTATGGCAACCGAGGCATCCCGCTGACTTTTCTTTTCAGTGCCTTTCAATGCACAGTCGATTCTCGTCTTTCTAGGCGATAATATCGCTGCCGATTCAGTTCCCAAAATGCATTAATTACGTCCGCCGATATGTCTTTCAAGGACATTTATGGCGCCGCCGGTTGCGTTTTTCAAAAGAGTATTGATTGTTCCCGCCGGCTACTCTGCCCTTTCTCTATAAATGGGGGCTTTCTGGAACCAATTCCTTATTCAATTGTTCTTCAATCAGCCTTTCTCCCATTTCATCTTCTTCTTCTTCTCCCTTGGATATACCATTTTGGAGGATCGAGATGAGATCCCCGAGGATGTGGCGGCGGAAGACATTGTCACCGAGAAAGCATATCTGAGGGGATGGCGCTCGAAGATATTTCCGCTGAGGATGAACCCTCGAGCAGAGATTAGACTCTAGGCTTTTCTTTCATATGTACCTTTTTTGCTTCTTTGTTTCTGTGTAAGGACCCCTTGTGGGCTTTTGTAATCATATGTAAGGACCCCTCGTGGGCTTTTGTAATCGAATGTTTATGAATGAAAAATGTTTCTTTAATTTGTCTCTGACGCATACTATTTTACCTTTATCTATGCTTGTGGAAAATGTCGAGCACGGGTTGGACTGATAAACTTGGGTCATCGGGATCCTGACTTCGAGTTTAATGAGAGTAGGACTTCGGACCCCAAAATCAAGATTTAGCCTTTAGACCCGGTGATAATCTTCAAGGGGGGATTCGCTCGGAAGCTCGAGAATGGAGACTGCCTTTAGGCTTTAGAGAGCAGTCCCCGAGTGAGGGTTAACTCGGGCAATCTGGAAACTTGTCTTGAACTTAGTGCATATACATTGTAGGTAGATCCCGGATGAGGGACTGCCAGGGTTTAGATGGTATCCCGAGGCCAAGCCCATATGAACAAAGTTTTAAGTGCTTATTTTTCTCCGTGAGAGGAGCCTTCGAAATCGGGCACCATCTCGAGTCTTGTAATGACGTCGATGGCCCCTTGGAGAGATCCCCGAGATCGGTACCATTTCGGGTCTGGCGATGATGTTAGAGGCTTCTTAGAGCCTAAATTCTTTTTGATGGAGGTCCTCGAGATCAGGTACCATCTCGGGACTTATAGTGATATTAATGGATTCTTGGAGCCTTTCTTCTTTTTGGTGGGGTTCCCAGGATTGGGTACCATCTCAGGACTGGTGATGATGCCAAAGGCTTCCTGGAGCCTAACTTCTTTTTGATGGAGGTCATCGAGGTCGGGTACCACCATAGGACTGGTAGTGGTATTAATGGCCTCTTGGAGCCTTTCTTACTTTTGATGGAGGTCCTCGAGGTCGGATACCACCTCGGGACTGGTAGTGATATTAATGGCTCCTTGGTGCCTAACTTCTTTTTTGTGGAGGTCCTCGAGGTTGTGTACCACCTCGGGACTGGTAGTGATATTAATGGCTCCTTGGAGCCTTACTTCTTTTGATGGATGTCCTCGAGGTCGGGTACCACCTCAGAACTGGTTTGGTGCAGGGGTCTCCGACCACGAAACATCACATGGCGCTTGTCAAATAGGCGACATGGTTGTAAAGTGACCAAGGCGTCTCCGCCGGCATATCTTACCAAAGTGGATTCGGCCAACATTTTAATAGCCCTCTAGGGCAGGTGGATCATTGCCGCTTTTTCCCTATATAGGGCTGCTTCTGCCCTTTTGGAGATTCCACCATTCTGAGAAGTTACCCTTTTTTCCTACGTTAGGCTTTTCATTATTTCAACATTGACGCTCTAGCCTAAATTTCCGCTCCAGTTCTCTGATTTTGCTGTAATCATGACTGCTACATCAGGACCTATTTGATAGGGAGGAGAGGGTTTCACCTCCGGTACTCGCCTTGTTGGCTCGGGGCATTTTCCTTTGAGAGGGGACTTTTCGTCAGAAAATGCCCAGATTCTCAAGATCACAGGAGCATATCTTGAAGTATACTTCATTAATAGGAGATAGACACCTTGGGTCGGTGAGGAAAGACTGTGGATGGAGGGAAAAGGTAGTACTGCAGGTACCTTCCCCGGATGAGAGTGTTACGGACCGTGTCGAGGGGTTTCTGAATGTGTTCATGTATCCCTTTATGCTGGGCCCCCTTGATAGGATTGTGCTTGACTTTTGTCGAAAGTATCAGGTTAACTTGGCCCAGATTCACCCGTTATTTTGGCAGATAATGTTGATGGTAAGGTTCTTTGCGGAGAAGGCGGGGTTTGAATTTACGCTTAGCCATCTTATCAGACTATACCGGCCCTTTCATCATCGAGGTATGCTAACCTTACGATGCCGGTCGGCCACACCTTTCATTGTGGATGATGAAGAAGACAGGGGTCAGGAGTGGATGAGTCGATTCATCCGAGTACGAACTCCAGATATTATCCCCGTGGAGTTTATGCCATTCCCTGAGGAATGGAATTATACACGTAAGTGGTACACTCGTGCCTTTATAGTTCTTCAATTATGGAAAAGGGGTGTTCCGTAAATGTGCCTTCTTTTATTTTTTCTACAACGATTTCGTGGATGCCGGGCGAGGTTCCCGATCTATCGGATTGGGTTCGGAAGTTGGCAACCCACTCGACTTACAACGAGCGTAAGTGGCGAGCTTTATTTAAGGATAGGTGGGAGGCAAAATATCACGGTATATACCGTGCGATCTGTTCCCTTCTTTTAGTTGAAAAAGCACTTTCTCTTTCTACGTGCTAACCCTGTTATTGTAGGCATATGGAAGCCTTCCGAGGCGAGGCTGTGTCCCCTTGGGGGGAAGAAGGATCGCTAACTTCTAGGCTAAAGAATGATAACAATAAGCAATAGATACCTTTGCAGGGCGATGGCGGTCGGGGCAAGGAAAACCTAGGCCGGGGGCCCGGAATAGAAGTGTGTAAGCCTGCCGTACTCGTGATTTCCGGTATTGAAGAGGTGGTTTATCCTCCGCTATCGCCTTCTTTTTCTATTGGAGGTACTTCGAGGGATACTCGATATCCAGGGTCATATGCTCCAAGTGACCGTGCCTCGACGGAGGTCAATTCTTTCGGAGCTGAGGGAACTAGGTAAGCAGATATGCGCTCGACCTTCGAGGAAGCCCAATGGCTTCACTCTGTGGTGAGTTTTGGCACAGGCATTTCGAATTTCGGGCCTTCTCTTCCTTATTAAGTTTTATTTCGCAGGCGTTTGACAAGCTTAAGTCCGAGCTGCTCCACCGCGAGGCCAGGCTACGAAAAGCTCTGGATAAGGAGAAATCCCTTAGTCTCCTTTGTGAGAAATGGGAAGTCAAGTTGGCACGCTTACGATATAAGGCGAATCGGAGATCGAATTATGAGAGCTACTTGAAGGAGCAGGTAGTTTTTGTTTCGAGCGAGCGTGCGTTCCTCCTTCTAGCTCCTGACGCTAACACTTTGTTTATTTTAGTTGTAGAAAAAGGCAGAGGGCTTGGAGCGCCTTCAAGACGAGGTTGGCCGAGCCAAGCGCAAGTATGATGAGTTCAAGGCCCAGGTAGACGCTCAGGCTTCGACGGAGAAGGATGCTATAGCTAAGACTTTTGCCCTTCAGGTTAGACTTTGCTTAGCTTGTGATAATATCTTGGTTCGAACAGATATGATTATGAAGCTCGAGACTAAGCTATCGAAGATAAAGTCTGAGGTTGCGGATGCCCAAGTTGAAGCTGTAATGAGCCGAACTAAGGCTGACCAGAAAGTGGCAGTCTATTTGAAGGATGCTGCCGATGCTCAAGCTAAGATGAGAAAGATCCTTGGCCGTGAAGATAGGAGCAAAGAATATGCTCGGTGTAAGTCTCGGAGGAAAACCCTCGGGGAGATCCGTGCTAGGGGATTCGATCTCTCGGAAGAGTTGACGCTGGCAAGGGCGGATGAGCGTGGTGCTCAGTTGCTTCTGTCCAATGCCGAGGATAGCGAAGATGAGGCCGACGAGCCATAGCCCCCAAAGGGATGTAGATTTTGCTTTCTGATTCTGTACATAGTACTTTCGAAGTATGTTGTAAATGGAGCTTGTATATTTTCGCATGTATGTATAAGGAGGAAACCTTGTGGTTTTGTTTCTTCTATATTTTTTTGTCTTGATTTTAGCCAGATGAACTGGTCTTCGATTTGAGAGGAACCCTTAGATTCACGGTATGGCCTTGAGGCTCGTTGGGCTGGCCTGTTGGCTCTTACGCGCTTTTTCTCTTAGGCATATTTAGGCCAACTCTTTTGGGCTTAGTCCCCGAGTCGGGCATTGACTCAAGCTTATTTGACCCTCAAGTTATCGAATTTTAGGCTAGCGACACTGGCTCTTACGCTTTTGGTCTATGCGATCTTTTAGTATATGTGGGCTGGCGACAATGGCTCTTACGCTTTTGGTCAATGCGACCTTTTAGTGTGTGTGGGCTGGCGACAATGGCTCTAACGCTTTTGGTCGATGCGACCTTTTAGTATATGTGAGCTGGTGAAAATGGCTCTTACGCTTTTGGTCGATGCGACCTTTTAGTGTATGTGGGCTGGCGACAATGGCTCTTACGCTTTTTCCCTTAGGCATATTTAGTTAACTGGTTTGGGTTCAGTCTCTAAATCGGGTTACGACTCGAGCTCATTCGACCCTCAAGTTTTTGAATTGCAAACTGGCCCTTAGGCTCTTACGCGTTGGGTCGGTACGACCTTTTATATATGTGGGCTGGAGACAGTGGCTCTTACACCTTGGGTCGATGTGACCTTTTATGTAGGCTTTATTTTTCCCTCGATAAGGATTTTTTGAAATAGTGTTTGCTTGACTCTTCGATGGTTTAATAAAAAACCTTGATTGTGAGTCGTTATATGGCGATGATCGAGCACTTCGGGAGGTTTGGCTCGGAGGCTGAGTATCTCGAAGCAGTGTTTAGGAGCTGACATGGTCGAAGCTCTTTTGCCTATATCGAGGGTAGCCTGTTTAACCGGTTCTTTCCGAAGTATATTCGAAGTAATTGAAGGCATGTGATTTGTAGCGACGGTCGGGCGTCCCCGAGTCGCGTTAGTTTGGCTGGTACAGCCTTGTGACCAGAGTCATTTGTGTTTGGCCGGAGACTTTAAGTCTCGAGTGAAGTAGTTTTGGTGCCTATATCAAGGGTATGCCTTTTTAAGGGTTTTACAAGTTTAATATATAGCCGAAACTTTGAGATCGGATTTATGACTTTAGTAAGGTCATACAAGTTTTACATGCTTTTGAGGTCTTACAGTTTTGGATACTTGGTACAAGTATGGTTCATGCCTTGCTTGAGGTCTTACAAATATTGTTGTTGCCTTATGCAGGTCTTACGAGACTGAGGCTTCTTGCATTTGGTCTTATGGCCTCGGGTTTTGATAAGTCGATGGAGATGGTGATTGACGGCAGTCCCCAAGTGGCCGAGGGTTGCTTGGCTCAGGATCCATTGATTGTGAACTTGGTATTGCCTCATCGAGGTCTTATGATGGAGTTTCTGACCCGGAGGTCGTGTAACTTTTGAGTTTTGACACCAGTCCCCGAGTGTTCGGGACGTTTTTGGCTCTGGAGCCACTTTATGATCTTGATTTTGCGTCATTGAAGGCTTATGAGTTAGGAGCTCCGACCCGGGGGTTGCATTGTTTTAGGTTGATGACGCCAGTACCCGAGTGTTCGGGGCGCCTTTCGGCTTTTGGGCCATTTTTTGCAAAAATGTTGAGCTTCCTTGAAGTGCAAAAATGCTTTTGGGAAGTATTCTTTGATTGCTTGGTACAAGTATACATATTTTTGCTATCGCGGGCTCGGTTAGTCTATGAGAACACGGTTCGTTCGACCATTTGGCCCTATATATTACTTTCCTATTGAGCCCCCATTTGGCGTATCTTGGCTTCTCCGAGTAGGTGACCTTCCGGGGGGGATGGCCCCTAGTATTTGAGGTTGGTTGCAAAAGAAGCCTTGAATACTTGTTAGATCTTCCTTAGGTAGCATGTAGGTGTTGCGTCATTAAAAACCTTGCCGGTAAAACCTTTCTCGTGATAAAAACTCGATCTAAGGAAAAGAGTGCAACAGATGATTTAAAACCTTAAGGTCTTTGAGCTGGAGAGTGCTTTAGCCGTTCCGATCGGATACCTGCATTCAGATCAGCGTAAAATATTATTGAAAGAGAGAATACAATCATACCTTAGCGTAGAGTGTGCCGGCGATGTTTCTGGCCCCGATACATTTCAGTCGCCTGTGATGAGGACGTGATAGGGTTCCCCGCTTTGCTTAGTCGGGGATAGCCGGGAGTGTAGTTTGTTATTGCTATTTTACTATTTGCTTATCCTTTGGCTCCTTTGAAGGTGGAGGTACCAGTGCAAGGGCCTGATAATGTTGGCCGAGCTTCTTGGATCCACAAGTACATGTTTAATCTGAAATATATTTACAAGAAAAGAGATTACCAGTGCGTCATTGTGGGGCTGAGACAAGGTCTCGATGTCCTCGTCGCTGAATGTGAGGGCATCCTTGGGTATGTAATCCTGAGTTCGCTTTTCTGTGGTGACGGATATTTTTATTCTTCTCATCATGGGATCTTGTGGGGGCAACGATGCCTCCCAAGATCATGTGGATGACATGTTGTGGCTCATTCATTCATTCATTCTTCTTGGCCGTTTCTCTTCCTCGGAACTGGTTTTTGGCCCGATCGCTGAGGAATTCTCAAAGGTGCCCTTTACTAAGTAGTCTGGACACTTCTTCTTGGAGCTTGTGGCAATCCTGGGTCCTGTGGCCATGCGTGTTGTGAAACTCACAAACTAAGTTATGATTTCTTTGCGAAGGATCTGATTGCATAGGCCTGGGCCACCTGGTGTCTCTTATTTTACTAATGGCGAATAGTATGTCTGATACATCTACGTTGAAGTTGCACTCCAACAAGCGAGGTGCCTCCGTTGGCCCCGTGTTCCTGTCGAATCCGGCTCTATTGACGAATCCCCAAGGGTTTTGACCTTGGTCCATCCTTCGGTCATTGCAAGGTATGTTACGCCTCGTGGCATTTCTCCTGTCGCCGATGTATGGCTGGTAACTTTCCTTATTCGGTTTTGGCTCCTTCGCCAAAAGCCTGCTTGGGTATACCAAGCCCAAGGGGGCTCCTGGTTGGTCGTCCTCGGCCTTGATTTTTGATTGATATCAATTGTGAACGTCCGATCAGGTCACAAGGGAATATTCGACCAGGTTCTGTTTTAGTTGCTTCGAAAACACTGAGCTCCGCTCATTCAGACCTTGAGTAAAGGCCTGCACTGCCCAGTCATCGAAGACTGGTGGTAGTTCCATTCGTTCCATTTGAAAGTGAGATACGAACTCTCGCAACATCTCATTCTCCCTCTGTTTAATCTTGAAGACGCCGGATTTCCTGGTTGCTACCTTGATGGCAACAACATGTGCCTTTATGAAAGAATCTGCCAGTATGGCAAATGAAATCTATAGAGTTAGGAGCTAGGTTGTGATACCACATCATGGCCTCCTTCAAGAGTGTTTCCCCGAACTTCTTTAGTAAGACAGACTTGATATCGTCATCCTTTATGTCGTTGCCTTTCACTACGCAAGTGTAAGCATAACATGCTCATTAGGGTCTGAGGTCTCGTTGAATTTTGGAAGGTCTGGCATTCTGAACTTCTTTGGAATAGGTTTTGGAGCCGCTTCCTCTGGGAGCAGCCTTTTTATGAACTTCTTCGAATCACACCTTTCAGGATCGGGGGTGCGCCCGGAATTTGGTCGACCCTGGAGTTGTAGGTCTCGACCTTTTTGTCATTGGCTTCTATCTTCTTCTCGCCCGATTCGATCCTCTTTGTGAGGTCTTCGAGCGTCTTTACAATGGCGGGGTCAGCTACCGACCCATTGTTGCTTGACCTCTCCGGTACCTGCTCAGCCCGGGGAGCCGTCCCCAGCGCTACTGTGCTGGGAGTTTTCTGGTGACTTTGCAGCTGAGCAATCGCTAGTTGTTGTGCCTTCAACATTTCAAAAATAACGTGAAGGCTAACCTCCCGTTCTTCCCTAGCCAGGGTTTCATGGGCTTCTTGTTGGTCTCCTCGGTACACGCTCCTGTTAGTGTGGGAGCTTACATCGACATGTGGAGCATCGCGTGAGACCGCGTCCACGGAGATTGGTTCTAGCACGTTCTCAGGGTTTTGCGGTGGTACGCCAGCACCTGGAACATCTACACCATTTTTCCCGTGGTTCTCAAAATGTAATAACAATTAAATTTGATTTAGTGGTTCTAAAAATACGTGATCTATTTTTATGCTAGTTGTTAGGCAGTTGATGCTATGTGAAAGACTTAGAAATGAAATAAGAGCTTAAGAACAAGGTGTTAATCAAACCGAATCACTGTCAATCGGGACCTCAAGCTTGTCTATTCGAAGGCCTCGGGGTCGAGTCTAAAGCTCGGTTGGGAGCTATCGAAGGCGGTTGATGGTGAATAACAGTTATAAATAGATCAAAGGTGGCTCTTTGTGGCCAGTAATAAGCAATAAATGATGAACAATAAATAGAACACGATAAATATGAGCAATAAATAAGATAGCGAAACCGAGGGAATCTATTAAAGAGCAGAGAGAATGTTCTAGTATATTTAGTGTGGAGCAACATATATTTACAAAATGACAAGGATCCCCTTTATATAAGAGGGGGAATCCCAACGTAGTACAAGTGCATTTATTACAAAGATATGGAGATGGGACACCTAACTAATGCCACGATACGAGCTCAGACTAGCTTGACAGATTTTGTCGGCTCTAGCTTCACGCCTTGGGAACTCCCCATTTTTTTCCCGTAACCATCGGCCTCATACTGTCCTGAGTTCGAGCATCGATGACCCTCGAGGGATAAAACTCGACCGTGATTTTGAGCCTTTGAGGTGTCATAACGATGGAAAATTGGACCCTCCGATTTTACCATATAAAAAACTGTTTAGAGGAAATATTATGGAATATGAGAACATGTTGTGAATGCCATTCTATTGTGTTGTTATGTTGTTGGCACGTGATATTGTTGGGAGAATTTGTTCGGGTATTTGTACGAGGTTTCTGCAGTGCTATTATTTCTATTGATTATCCACATGCGGCGTGACAAGGCAGACTATATCTATGTGTTTGCGCATGTGGTGAGACAAGGTGAGAATACTATTATGCTCGTGCAGCGAGACAAGGAGGGCATTTACTTTATTATTGCACACGTAGTGAGACAAGGTGGGCATGTCCGGGATTGATTGCGATGACTTGTGATGGCCTGGAGGCATTGTTGTTGTTGATATTTGTGTAGTGGCATGCCTAACCTGTGTGAGTTTTACCTTGTGCAAAATTGTGGGAAATATTCTTACATGTTGTTCATTTTCTCTACACTTACTAATTGGCCTAAACTTTGTTAGACCACTTGCACAAGCATACACACAGTTAATTACACATATCGGTCTAAGAAGATGGATCCTGATGTTATTGATCCTTCCTACACACCCTCGTCTACTTTCCTTCTATGTGAGAATGATTCTAGTGGCACGTGAGTCGTTCGTGCAGTTACCAGTTATAATGAAGGCACAAGATGCCAAGTGTTTAGGGTTCACTAATTTCTACCTGTGAATTGTGAATATTTTGAAGTTTCGTATGTCGTGGAGATTATTGGATAAACTTGGTGTGAAAGCGGCCATTCTTGTCGAGTTGTCACTTATCCTTCTTTTATTTGTTTTCACCGAATTTAAACTGTGTTTAGCTTACTCTTCTGTGTTATTATATGTTGTGTTCTGTTGCTAATTGTTGCTTCAATTTCTTATTGTACGCATTGCACTATTATTGTCATTATGCGTAGTTTTGTAGAGATATAGTACTATGTTAGTTTTCCGCTTACACTTGTCCAGGTTATCTAGTCCAGTAGGTATCCTGACTGCCCCTCGTCACTACTCCGCTGAGGTTAGTCTTGATACTTACTGGGTACCAATGTGGCATACTCATACTACAATTCTGCACAATTTTGTGCAAATTCAGGTATTCGAAGTTAGCCGATTGCTAGCTAGTTGTACAGATCTGCTGTAGAGGCTCAAGGTAAACCTGCTACTGCGTTCGCAGGCTTTGGAGTCACCTTCTGATATTGTAATTACAATGTTTATCTTTATTTTGAAACAGTTATATTTAGAAGTTTTCTAGCAAACTCAGTAGAGGTTATGACTTGTACTACCGGTTTTGGGATTTGTAAATCTTGTATTGAGATTTCTACTTTGCATTTGTCAGATGATATTCAATGTTATTATTATTCCATCAAATGCTAGGGTTACCTAGTCCCTAAGACTAGGTGCCATCACAACATCCTACGGAGGAAAATTTGGGTCGTGACGCTTCTTATAGAGGGTGTTTGACTTAGCTTATAAGTCGATCAAACTAGCTTACAAGCACATTTTGGTAGATACACAAAGTGCTTCTAAGCCAAGTGCTTATAAGCTAAAATCAGTCATATGTCATAAGTTGGTCACGCCCAACTTATGATTTTTCAGCTTATAAGCATTTTTAGTTTGACCAAGATTTTTACTATTTATCCTTAATAATATTTTTTAATTCACAAAATATTTTTCCAAAATAAAATTCCTAACTTTCTCTTCATTACATATTCGTTGTTCATCATTTTCTTTATAAAGAAAGTTTTTAATTTATAATCTTTTATAATTATTTTTGAGTATTTTAGTCATTTTAATAAAAGAATAGCATATCAGTACTTTTCTACCAAACACATCAACTGCTTATTATCAGTTTCAACATGTTTATTCAAACACATAAATACTTATTTAAAGAAATCAATTTTAACATTTAAATATACTTTTCAGCACTTCAAGTTTATCATCTATTTACAATCAACTAATTCAAACGGGCACATAAGAAGCTGATTTTAGAAGATTGGCCAACAAGCTATAAAAATTATATGTGGAACTAAGTAATTTGTTATAGTTTTTAATCCTTCCTAGTAGTCACGTGACTTCTCTTTATTGCTTTAGGCATTTAGGGCATGTTTGGCCATAAAAAAATTTAATTTTTTTCGATTTTTTTTTAATAAATTTGAATTAAATGTTGGCCATGATAATTCAAATTTCAGTTGCAGTTGAATTTTGAAAATTTTCAGAAATTTAAAAAACTTTAAAAAGTTGTTTAAAATTTTTACTTCGAACCACTCACAAGAATTAAAAAAATAGCTCCAAATTGTATTTATATTGAAACACAATTTTAATTTTTAAATACTATTTTCACTTTGAAAAGAATTCACTTTTTTTCCCGAAATTTCACAATTTTTATGTCCAAACTTCCGGTTAATATCAGAAACAACTTCGTGTGGTCTGACTAATTCAAAGTCACATAGGGTAGGTCTACCTAGCGGATAAAGTGCTCCCTGTTGAGAAGTTTTATTCCACCACTTGAATCCAAAACTTTAATTAAGGTCAGAGAGATTCTAATTTTGTAAGATATGTTTCTCTTGAGTCCTGAGAGCACTATCAGTGGGCGTTTGGACATAAGAATTATGAATTTTTTTTAAAAAAAAAGTGATTTTTTTTTTTAAAAAAGTGATTTTTTTTAAGTGAAAATAGTATTTGAAAATTAGAATTGTGGGACATTAATATAATTTTGAGTTGTTTTGAAGTTTTGTGAGAGATCTGAGTGAAAATTTTAAAAATAACTTTGTGGAGTTTTTAAAATTTTCGAAATATTCTAAAATTTATCTTTAAGTGGAAATTGAAAATTTTATGACCAAACACTGATTTCGGAAAAAAGCGAAAAATTTTGTGTTCAAACGGGCTCTTAATGTACAAGTCTCGTCTGTTCATTACGATCATTTCACTGTACACTGTGGGGTGGACCTAAATCTACGCCAATCCTACTTTTGTATTTTTCTCATCAAGTGAAAGGGAGATGTGAAAGCTCCAATTTCTTTGGTCCAGATTCATAGCTATCTTTTATCCAAATGTATAAATACTAAGTATGATTTCTGGACATGTGCGTATTAATTTTATATAATACATATTTAAAAATAGTTAAGAAGAATTTGATTAAAATATTAATTAGAAACTAAAAAATCTAAAAAGCTAAACAATATTTGTTGCGTATCATTAATACCTCTTATTATGAAGTTAGAGGTCGTACTCTCGGACCAACTCTATCTTTGAAATAATTTTCAACCATATAATCAATTAAAATTTCACGTACATGTTATTTAAAGGTGGTTTTAAATGAAAGAAGTTTGCGAATATTTCAAACAGAATATTCTTTCTCCAAAATGAAATTGAATATTCAAATATTTTGACTCATCATGGGTAAATATGCTAAAATAACCACGATACTACTTTCATATTTCATGCAACTTCTATCAATATATCAGAAGTGAAATTTATAGGGTTCTACGATAGTGCCAAATGAAGTTGATTTAAGTCCTGGTATTTACATAAATCAAATGAATATATGGTGTATGTCTTCGCATGTGTATCGGATTAAATGATAAAATATGAGTTGTACCGAAATTTGAAAGTAATGTTACTGTAAAAATAAAAATTTGGTCCGCGGTTCCTTCTTCGTGAGGGTTTTCTCTCTCTACAACTGAGAGCTTTTTCCCCTCTGTGGGGTTTTATTCCTTGCCCTAATTTATCAAATCTACAAAAAAATTACTTCACTTTTACCTCCTAATCATACTCTCAAACAGATTTCAACAAATAACTCTATCAAAATCGCTACTTTCATCCTCTCTGTTCCTCAATTTTGCAACACTCCGTTCACTCATTAAATTTTCTCTCTCTTTCTCTCTCTAGATTTCCGAGCCGCCGACAAGTCCCCTTCTCATTTCTGGTCCGGTACTTATCTCCATCAACTTTCCTTGTAAGCAAGCTCATAGGCTTAAAGCTTGCGACTGTCGCCGTTGATTTTGGCATCTGGAACTGGTAGTAGATTACAAAAAGAAAGAACAACAGAGATCAAAGATTGTCTGGTAGATACGGCAAAAAGGGAAGCAAAATCACAAAGTTCATATCATCATTAGCATCAGGAATTTACAGTGCAAAGATAGCAGAAGAAATTACACAACACCTTCATAAATGTATTTTAACAGAGGAAGAAAAGGAGGTTGTGGCAATAGAGTTTCCAGATATTTAGGCAAGCATGAAGGAATGTGAAGTAAGTCTTCTTGGTAAGGTAATCTCTGACAAAAAGGTGAATTTTTATGGAATTAGGAATGCTATGACTCTGGCTTGGGGTAACCCTAGAGAATTACAAATTAAAGAAATCACATGGAATTTTTTCCAGTTCATCTTTAAAGACAAGACAGGTTTAGATAAAGTTAAACTTGGTACTCCATGGTTATATGATAGATACCTTCTCAACATTCATCCTTGGAAACCAGGATTGGAGAGTGACTCTCCAATTTTTAACGAGAGTAATATGTGGGTTCAAGTTTGGAACATTCCTTTACACTGGATATCAAAGGATGTTGGTCGGAAAATAGGGCATGCGTTAGGCGGAATCCTAGATATTCTCATACCTGAAAATGGGAGTAAAGAGGGTCAGTATATGGGGCTTAAAGTCAAGATTAATATTACTAAGCCACTGCTTAGAGAGAAATGGATCAAGCTAGGCTCTAAAACTATATGGGTTGAATTGAGATATGAAAATCTACCTTATGTTTGTTACTATTGTGGTGTGCTAGGACATAATGATAAAACCTGTATACATAGGGAACAAGATGTACGATCAGGAAATCTTAGAAGCGACCAGTTCGGGACATGACTACGAGCAGAGAACAATGCATCTTTCTCGGAAAGTCAAAAGCGTCAAGATTTTAGTAATGATAGAGTAGGGAATACAATGTTGAGATATCGTAACTATAAATTAATTCAGGAGAAAATTGCTACAAGAACTAGGAAAGATTTGCAACATCTGGAAGATGACGGAGACTCGATGGATATGCAGGATGGTATCGAGAAAGAGAATGTCCAAGTGGGGGAAAATGGATTACAAGGGAAGGAAGTTCTGGATTTGCAAGCAAAGGGCGATGATAATTTGAATGCCAAAGAGGAAGTGCACCGGGTACATTCTCTAGAGGAAGAAACAATCCATATCTCTAATAATAGTCTACCACTTGTTGATTCACAAAATAAAGATACTGGCCAACTCCATACGAATACTTTGCAAAAAACTAAACTTCCAGTCTATTCATATTCACAATCACTTTTCAAAAGACAAGGAGATATTGCAGGAAACAGTCATGAAGTTGCGATTATACCGGGTGAAAGGTTAGTTGCGAACGTTTGTATACATGAGTTTAGGCAAGAAGACAAAAAGTAGGATGGTATTGAGATGACGATGTTACAGAACCAATATAAAGCTACTGATGATGCACATAATGGAGTAAATGTGAGTGATGTTACTTCTGGGAATGAAGCAGTCAATTTAAAAGAGCCTAATATTCTAATTGATATTCCGATTAGGGAAGAATTTGGGATAATAGGGGTAAAACGAAAAGCTAAGGAGATAGTTACACCAATAACTATTGCAAAACATCAAAAGAAAGAGGTAGTGGGGCAGGCCAGGCTGGAATGGTCTCCCTTGATGAAATGAAGTTGCTGGCGAGGAATTGTCGAGGGTTGGGGGGATCCTTGATAGTTCCCCGTATTGAAAAGGCAAATGTATATCCACTACCCGGATTGTATTCTTCTATGTGAGACGAAGAACCAACAATCACGACTTCAGTGGCTACGACAAAAAATTGGGATGCAAAATTCCTAATTGTGGACCTTGTTGGACTCTCTGGTGGACTTGCCTTACTCTGGCATGAAGACACTCAGATAAGTAACATTTACTCTTCATCATATTTTATTGAGTTCTCCATTTATGATAATGAAAAGAAGATTAATTTTTGTTGTATTTTCATATATGCTAGCACAGATAGAGAAACTAGAAAGAAATAATGGGCTGAACTTATTACTAGATCAGTATCTTGGGGAAACCGTTGGATGTTGCTAGGGGATTTTAATGATATTATTGATAATTCAAAAAAATCTGGGGGAACTATGTGGGCTCCTTGGACTTTTAAGGATTTTAATAACTTTATTTATATGCTAGGAGCGGTAGACCTTGGTTATAGAGGGAAACCTTGGATTTGGTCTTCTTACAGAATTAATGAAGGACTTATTCAAGAATGGTTAGATAGAGTTTTGGTATCTCATGATTGGAAATTAAAATATGATCATGCTATGGTGCTTCATATTCAAAATAATGCTTCAGATCATGAATTAATTCTTTGTTCCACAAATGGACTAAATGATTGCTGGAAAAAAAGATTTTATTTTGATAAAAGATAGGTTGGAAACTCTGAAGCTCATGAATGAATTAATTAAACAATCTTGGGTAACTAATCCTTCTGGGATTGTCAATCTAAAGTGTGTTCAAAGATAAGAAAATGTCGAAATTCTTTAATCTTATGGAGAAAGAAGGGCGCAACAAACTCTATGATAAAGATTAAGCAACTGAAAAATCTTCTTAAGTTTGCACAACTTAATCCAAAAGGACCTAATCTAACTGTCATATCAAAGCTGAAAAATGAGTTAGGTAAAGCATATAAGGAGGAAGAAATTTATTGGAAGTAAAAGTCTAGAGTTCAATGGTTAAATGAAGGAGATAAAAATACTTTTTTTTTCATATGTCTACTCTTCAGAGAAGAAGGAGGAATCTAATTAAAGGAATTGAGGAGAGTGGATTTGTGACAAAAACGGTATGCTAAAGGAAATTGAGGATTTCTATAGGGAACTATTTACTACTTCTAATCGTTCCTCCTTATCTCATGTTCTTCAGTCTATTCCAACTTCTATTGATGAAAACATGAATTTGGGCTTGATTAGTGAAGTAACTAATGAGGAAATAAAAGAAGCTATTTTCTCTATGCATCCTAACAAGTCCCCTGGTATTGGTGGAATGACTCCACTATTTTTCCAGCAGTTTTGGCCGTTAATTTATCATGATGTTTGTTTGGCAGTAAGGTATTTTTTTAAGACAGGTCAACTTTTACCCGTTTGAAATCAAACTTTGATAACATTGGTACCATAAATAAAATACCTCCTACCGTAAATCACTTTAGACCTATTAGCTTATGCTCTACATTATATAAGATCATTACAAAAATTCTGGTGAAACGTATGAAACCTTTGATGCCTTTACTTATCTCTATGAATCAAGCTGCCTTTGTTGGAAAAAGACAAATTGTGGATAATGTCGTGTTAGCACATGAATTTATGGAGGTGCTGAAAAACAAACGAAAAGGCAAAGATAAGTTAATGGCTTTAAAGTTAGATATGTCTAAAGCATATGATCGTGTGGAGTGGCCTTATATTCAGCAAATGATGTTACAAATGGGTTTTCACCAAATTTTTGTAAATTGGGTTATGACTTGTGTTATGAGTGCTTCTTTTTCATTTAACTTTAATGGAGAGGTTAAGGGTTGTGTAAAGCCATCTAGAGGATTAAGGCAGGGCGATCCTCTATCACATTACTTATTCCTGATATGTGCTGAAGGATTATCTGCTCTATTATACTCGGCTGAACAACAAGGAAAGTTAAAAGAGTTCAAATTAGGGAGAAGTAGTCCTTCTGTTTCCCATTTATTTTTTGCAGACGACTCATTTATATTTTGTAGAGCTGATATGAATAGTGTTGCTATGATTAATAATATTTTAGACATATATTCCAGATGCTCCGGACAAATTATTAATTTTGAGAAATCTGCAATCTTTTTTAGTAAGAATACTATGGAGGAGGAAAAATTTATAATATGCTATTCTTTGAATAATATACGAATGTGTGAAAGGGTAATGTATTTAGGATTGCCTGCTATTGTCGGATGATCTAAAAAAGAAATATTGGCTTTCATAAAGAATAGAAATATATCTAAAATAAAGGGTTGGAAAGGAAAGTTTTTAAGTCAAGCAGGGAAGGAAGTTTTATTAAAGTCTGTTTTAGCTGCTATTCCCTCATATGCTATGTCTTGTTTCCAAATACCTGATGGGCTATGTAAGGAAATCACTAATTTATTCTCAAACTTTTGGTGGGGTACGAATGATGATAAGAGAAAGATACATTTTGAAAAGTGGGAAAAACTATGTGAACTAAATTTTAAAGGGGGGTTAGACTTTCGGGATCTCAAAGCTTTTAATATGGCTCTTTAAACCAAACTAGCATGGAGAATTATGACTGAACCGGAATTATTAGTTTCTCATGTCCTTAAAGGTAAATATTTTTCTAAGGAATCTTTCTTACATGCACCGACCAATAGATATAAATCTTGGGTATGAAAAAATATTTTATGGGGGCGAGATATATTAAGTAGAGGTGTTAGATGGAATATTTCAAATGGTAAATCTGTAAGAGTATGGAGAGATCCATGGTTACCACGAGATAGCTCCTTTTACCCCTTAAGTATGATGAGTGGTACTGCGACAAATATGAAAGTATCAGAACTAATTGATGATAGTACTAATACATGTAATATGCACATTTTGAATACATTATTTAGTGAAGATGATGTCGAATATATTTTAACTATTCCAGTTTCTTCCGTAGGGGAAATGATCGACTGGTTTGGCATTTTACTAATTCAGGTAAATACGAAGTGAAGTTTGGATATTATTTGGCGAAATTGTTCCTAACAAATGATAGAAGTTTGGCTCATCGTGCGGAAAGTAGTTCTCATGGGTTCCCGAAATCCTTTTGGAACCATTTATGGTCTTTAAATATTAAAAACAAGCTCAAATATTTCTTAAGAAAGTGTGTCTTAAATACATTGTCTGTTAAAAATATTATTAAAAAACGAATCCACTCTATGGATGACATCTGTCCTATTTGTGGGCTAGAACTTGAAACTTTAGAGCACATGTTCTTTAAATGTCCTAGATCAATTTATGTGTGGAAAATGAGTCTGATTCGTTGGCCAAATTTGCATCTGATCTCTGATTTGCTACATGGTGGTATAAATTAGTGTTAGACATTAAAAGGTTCTCGGAAACTAATACCTTATTGCAACTAGCAGTATCTATCTTATGGATGATTTGGAAGGCTAGGAATAAGTATATTTTTAATTCGGTGATCTGGAATAAAAATGAGATTTTATCTAAAGCATTATTTGAGTTTAATGAATTTATAGTTGCAAAGGAACATGTTAACACTATGAGCGATGCTTCTACTAATCTACCATTACTAACTCTTTCTTCAGAAAAAAGTGTTGTTTTATGTGGATATAGGTCTGGATCCAAACACTCGCAAAGCGAATATTGGAATGGTAGCCTTAAAGACTAATGGTGACGTGATTTATGCCTATGGTAGTCCAATTCCTTTAGTTGGAAAAGCCATAATAGCTGAAGCGTGGGCAATAAGAAAAGTAATTCAACTGGCGGTGAAGTATGGTTGGAAGAATATAGATATCTTATCTGATTCCTTAACAATGGTTCAAATGCTTAATGGAAGAAGCGGTCCTTCATGGGTGGTTAATACTCTTTGTGAAGATATTTGGGCACTTCAGCAACATCTGAGTGATGTATCTTTTAAATATTTAAGTAGAGGGTTCAATACTTGTACTCATAAGTTACCCAAATTTTCTTCGGTGTTACTTAGTGAAGTCTCTTGGTTTGACAACTTTCCTGTTTGGATTGTCACCGAGGCTTCATCCGATTTTGTACTATTGACTGTTGGGTTTTATTAATGCATGCTTTGTTTCTCCGGGAAAAAAAAATGTTACTGTAAAAAGAGTTTTGAACGCTCAAAATCCTGCGCGTGTGGTCTTAGTGTGTCAAGATTGAGGGGAAAGATTTCACTAAGGCCGAAACTATCCTGCATGTGTGGTTTTAATTTATTTTTATTTTTATTTGATCAATGTAATCCATTTTACTACTTTGTGTCGAATTAATCTATATTTCCTTAAAACCACTTACAAATTTAATTATTATCCGATTTTGAGGGTAAACTGTTTGGCGTCCACCATGGGGCTAAGGATAATAGTGACTATTTGATAAAAACTTCTACAACATATCCTATTTTACATTTGTTCTTTGGAGTGCCTTTGATTTCAGGTTAAAATTCGAAATGTTAAACTTCCAGTCCGCCCCTTTAAACGTGGATGGTAAATCCGACCACTATGGCAAGAACAACAATGTAGCACCTGGTATCGAGTTGCCCCCCCTGTCGACCTCAACAGAGTTCCAATTTTAGAACCGATCAATACTAGCTCGCATGTGTCCATCAATACGAATTTGCCTATCGATCTTTAGAACAATGTTCGTAGGGAAGTCCGTTCGGTTGCACCAAATACGCACAACGGTGAAGATGATGGGATCAACTTGCGGGCGATCTTTCAAATATTACAGGCTCAACAGGCAGCAATAGCTCAACTCAGAACCAAAATCGCGCCCTGACCAGAATTGAGCCTGAGCCATCCAAGGAAGTCGTCCACATAAATGAACCGGTCGCGGAAAGGCTGAATGAAAATGAATTAGGAACTAACCCCAAGATCATAAAAATTCTCGAGGAACTGACAAAATGGGTAGAATCGGGAGAGAAGAAGATCGAAGCCAATGACAAAAATGTGAAAACTTACAATTCTAGGATCGATCAAATACCGGGAGCACCGCCGATATTAAAAGGCTTGAATTCCAAGAAGTTTGTTCAAAAACCTTTCCCTCTAAGTGCAGCTCTGAAGTCAATCCCTAAAGAGTTCCGCATGCTCGAGATTCCTAAGTACAATGGAATGATCCACCCAAATGAGAAGGTGACCTCCTACACATGCGCCATCAAAAGGAACGACTTGGAGGATGATGAGATCGAGTCTGTCCTACTGAAAAGTTCAGAGAGACTTTGTCATAGGGAGATACGATATGGTATCACAATTTACCTCCTAATTCTATTGACTCGTTTGCTATAATTGTAGATTCCTTCGTGAAAGCTCATGTCAGGGCTATCAAGGTCGAGACTAGAAAGTCAGACCTTTTCAAAGTAAAACAAAGGGACAATGAGATGCTCAGAGAATTCGTATCTCGATTTCAAATAGAACGGATAGACCTGACTCCGATCACAGACGATTGGGCCATTTAGGCATTCACCTAAGGACTCAATGTTCGAAGCTCTTTGGCTTCACAACAGTTAAAACAAAATCTAGTAAAGTATCTGGCTGTTACTTAAGCCGCTGTGCATAATTGGTATTAGTAAAAAATCAGGGTCGAAGACGATTAACTTGGGGCCACTTCCGAGTCCATTTATCCCATTAGAGCCGTCGACAGGGTCAAAAGAGACATTGATCGTGAACCAAGATCAAGCAGAGATCGTTACCAACCATACAACAAGGACCGAAGAGGTAACGTGTCCGGGCGAAACCCTGTAAGAAGTGAAAGGATGAGTGATCGAGGTCAAAACAACCGAGGACTCATGAGCTAAAACAGTTTCGATAGGCCCATCGGGCCAAAGGAAGCGCCAAGATTATCGCAATACAGCTTCAACATTGATGCCGCCGCCATTGTATCTGCTATCAGACATATCAAAGACACCAAATGGCCTCGACCTCTATAGTCCGATCTAGCCCAAAGGGATCCTAATATTATGTGCAAATATCATGACACTCATGAACACAGAACAGAAGATTGCCGACAATTAAGAGAGGAAGTAGCCCGGCTATTCAATAACGGACATCTCTGATAGTTCCTGAGCGATCGAGCCATGAATCATTTTAGGAATAGAGACACTAATAAATAGGTCAAGCAGGAAGAACCTCAACACATCATTAACATGATTATCGGTGGGGTCGACATTCCCAGGGGCCGATGTTAAAGCGCACCAAAGTATGCATCACAAGGGAAAATACACTCGGGATTATGTGCCTGAAGGAACTTTGTCTTTCAATGACGAAGACACATAAGGGATTGTGCATCCCCACAATGATGCACTGGTAATATCTGTACTCATAAATAAATCTCGAGCTAAGCGTGTGTTAATTGTTCCAGGTAGCTCGGCCAACATCATCAGATCGAGGGTTATGGAACAGCTTGGTCTACAAGATCAAAACGTGCCAGTAGTCCGAGTTTTTTATGGATTCAACATGGCCTGTGAAACCAACCAAGAGGAGATAATATTATCGGTGAACGTCGCGGGGACCATCTAGGAAGCCAAGTTCTATATAATCGAAGGAGATATGAGGTACAAAGCTCTGTTCGGGAGGCTATGAATCCACAACATGAGAGCAGTACCCTCGATCCTGCAAGTGTTAAAATTCCCAACGCCAAGAGGGATTAGAAAGATCTAAGGAGAATAATGAGCTGCGAAGGAAATGTTCGCTGTCGAAGAGGCGGTCCGGATATCCGCATTTACAATGACAAAAAGTCCGGGTTTGGTTGCTGAAGAAGAAATCGAATAGAAATTACCAACACCAGCCCCGACCCAATTAGAGAAGCATGGGCCGATAAGGATGATGAATACGGGGTCCGCAGGTCCTTCATAATCCCTGATGATTCCGACACCACCAAGTCAACGGTCGAGTAGCTGGAGAAAGTTGTACTGATCTAGCACTTGCTCGATCATAAGGTATACCTGGGCATGGGGTTAAGTCCCGAGCTCAGGAAAAAAATTCATTCAATTCTTTATAGCTAACGTGGATTGTTTTACTTGGTCCCACCTTGATATGATAGGGATCCCCCTGAAAATAACCACTCACAAGCTGAGTCGGGACCCAAAGTTTCATCCAATCAAACAGAAAAGGAGACCTCAGTCCGAAGTCAAACATGCATTCATCACAGACGAGGTATCTAAGCTCTTTAAAATAGGTCAATTCAAGAGGTTAAATACCCGGATTGGCTAGCAAACTTAGTGGTAGTCCCTAAATAAGGGAAAAAATTAAGAATGTATGTAGGCTATAAAGATTTCAATAAGGCATACCCCACAGAATCTTTCCCTTTGCCCAATATTATGCATGATCGATGTGCCGGTCGGCCATGAGATCCTTAGTTTTTTCGATGCCTATTTCGGGTACAATTATATTTGGATGGACCCGGGTGATCAGGAAAAAACTTCATTCATCACTGAGTATGGTAACTACTACTATAACGTAATGTCATTCAAACTAAAAAATGCAGGTGCTACTTACCAACGCCTAGTAAATCAGATGTCCGAAGAACAAATAGGAAAAAAATGGAGGTTTACATTGACGACATGTTAGTTAAGTCCCTGCGAGCAGAGGTCTATTTAAAATATTTGCAGGAAACCTTCAATATATTGAAGAAATACAATATGAAGATGAACCCGGAGAAATACGCGTTCGATGTCGGGTTCGAGAAATTTCTCGGATTCATAGTATCCAACCCGAGGATCGAGATCAACCCCGATAAGATCAAGACCATTGAAGACATCACTGTTGTGGACAACATCAAAACTGTTCAAAGGTTAACCGATTGCATAGCCGCCTTGGGTAGATTCATCTCGAGGTCTCCCAAAAATAGCCATCAGGTTTTATCACTATTGAAAAAGTAGAATAACTTCTCATGGACTCCAGAATTTCAACAATCCTTGGAGGAACTCAAACGGTACCTCTCGAGCCCCCATTTTCTTCACTCTCCGAAGGAAGACGAACAACTGTACCTATACTTGGTAGTATCCAAGGTGGTGGTAAGTGGAGTCCTAGTCGGGGAAGAATAAGGTACACAATTTCCTATCTATTATGTTAGCAGAACTCTAGGCAAGGCCGAAACTAGGTATCCTCAAAAAAATTGGCGCTCGCTTTGCTAAGCACCTCTAGGAAGCAAAAACCATACTTCCAATACCACCCTATAGGTGTTGTAACTACTTACCCATTACGGAACGTGATGCATAAACCCGCACTCTCGGGACGACTGGCCAAATAGGCAGTGGATATTAGCGGGTACAATATCAAATATCGACCCCGGACCGCCATCAAATCTTAAATTTTGGCAGACTTCGTGGCCGACTTTATGCCGACCCTAATACCCGAGGTCGAAAGAGAATTGTTTTTGATCTCGAGGACTTCCTCAGGAATCTGGACCCTCTTTACAGACGGTGCCTCGAATGCAAAGGATTATGGACTTGGCATCGTATTAAAGCCACCATCGGGTAATATTGTTAGATAATCAATTAGGACTGTAAAATTGACTAAAAATGAGGCCGAGTATGAGGCCATGATTGCAGGTCTCGAACTGGCCAAAAGCTTGAGGGCAGAGGTGATCGAAGCTATGTGCGACTCCCTCCTTATGATGAACCAAGTTAATGGGACATTCAAAGTCAGAGAGGAACTAATGTAGAGATACCTCGCTAACTTGGGATCATCGATCGACGATGATGAGTTCAACTCGGGAGCGGTCGTACAAGTCATGAGATCAGTAGTGGAAGAAGGTCACGCTGAGATAACTCAACAAGCCTAACTTTGTACTGGAGAAACAAGTATATAGAGTATCTGAAAACTGAAAAACTGCCCTCCGATCCTAAGGAATCAAGGAATCTGCACAGAAGTGTTACGCCCCGCAATATTATGTCGATATCATGTTCTGCACTATTATATTATGATGATGTTATGCTCTGCTCCTGCAGTATTATATTATGAGGATGTTATGCCTTGCAGTATTACATTACGGTGATCTCACGCTTCGCAGTATTAAGTTACGACGATGCTGCACCCTGAAGTATTGTACGTTGAATTTGTTGTAATTTAATTGACATCAGTCCAAGTAAGAGATTATTTGGAGATTATAAAGATTATGCTATTTCACAAGTGATTAGTAAATTCGTGAAGGTGAAAGGGGGAGCAAATCAAAGAAAATGAATTTTGTCCAAGTTTGACATTTTGGGGTAAAGTACGGCCCGAGCTAAAATACCAAGTATTTATGGACTAGTACCATACAAGGTACCACACGATCATACTAGTAAGGTATATAAGGTATGTGAAAAGTGAGTAATATTTTAAGTAAGTGAGAATAATTCTCAATTTTGCGGGTAATTGATTAATTACCGGGTAATGGGACATTACCTAATTAATTGAGAATATATTGGATAAGATTAACCCAAAACGTAGAAGCATGCCCCATATTAAAAGAGTGACTCTTGAACAAATTTGATTAGGTGTCAACTATGTGATTGTAACCCATTCATTTCAATTCAAATCTTTTCCATATAAAAGACTACAATCAGAAGAGTGGGTGGGGCGTTATCCTTTGTCATCAACCTTAAATACGTTTCTTTATAAAGAAATACTTCAATCCTTACATTTAATATACTCAAGTACTACAATCAAAGACATGAGCAATTCTTACAAGTTTTGTTTCATAGACATTGCAAGTCTGATTTCTTCCTAGTACAAATTCAAGACATGTCCAAACCAGATGTTACAACTCCATCCAACAAGCTTTTAACAAAAGTCTCGCAACAAAGAAATTCCGACGAAATTTTTTAGCACATTAGCAATGCGAGATTTTGTGTTCCTAAGAAAGTACGGTGCAACCTTTCAAGAAAATCAAACGGATTTTTGCCTACTCCAGGTATGTTAAGGCCCTTCCTTTTTTCTTTTGGCATGGTCCATATGATACTAAAAGAACGAGCAAACTCATAGTTTCCATAAATTACTCTATTCATAGAAATAGTAAGGGTGTCTATATTCTTGATTCCCCATGAAAAATATTATTATCTTCTGCTCGTGGGTCTCAGAATAATACGCAGTTGGAAAAAAATTTATCCGGAAGGAATATTGAGATTATTACGTATTTTTCATGCATTTCATACGTGTGCATTGACCCATGACCAGATGGCGTTATATACGCATATATATGTAAATATATGTATATGGGATATGGGAAAAAGTTAAGGTGTTATATACGCACCACCACCTGATCAGCTGGTATATGATGATGATGTTGCCCACAATGGCTAAAATATGATTCAAATGGCATTATATACGCGTATATATATATATATATATATATATATATATATATATATATATATATATATATATATATATATATATATATGTATGTATATATATGTATATAGGATGTATATATATGTATATGGGATATAGGAAAGGTTATGACATTATATACACACCACCACCTGATCAGCTGGTATACATTGATAATTTTGCCCACAGCAGCCAATATGATATGATGGGATGCACTCAGAGGCTGATGATGTTATGAAACATATACTTATGCACGACATGACATTCATACGCATATGCATGACGCTAAAAGTAATTTATGATTTACAAAGTTATTCAGACTTACAGGTTGAGTCATGTACTCTATATTTCTTCCATGTCTCTTATGTATTTATTTATGTGCCATACATACTCGATACATTATTCGTACTGATGTCCCTTTTGCCTAGGGACGCTGCGTTTCATGCCCGCAGGTCCAGATAGACAGGTCGAGAGCCCTCCAAGTAGGCTATCAGCTCAGCGGAAGATGTTGGTGCACTCCATTTGCGTCGGAGTTGCGAGTTTGGTTAGTATGATTTATACGTGTATTGTTTGGTATGGCGGGACTCTGTCCCGACCTTTGAGACATTTATGTACTCTTAGAGGCTTGTAGACATATGTCCTGTACGAGAAAGATTGTGCAGCCTTGTCGGCCTATGTTTCGTGTTTATAAAAGATCATGTTGGCCTATTAAGCCTGTATGTCACGTGTATATGATAATGTAATAAGAAAGATACTTTACGTTGGTACTCGGTTGAGTATGGTACCGGGTGCCCATCGCGGTCCGTCGGTTTGGGTCGTGAAAAAAGTGGTATCAGAGCAGTTCTGTCCTAAGGAGTCTACAAGCCGTGTCTAGTAGAGTCTTGTTTATGGGTGTGTCATGCACCACACTTATAAGCAGGAGGCTACATGGCATTTAGGACTATCACTCTTTCTTCTTACTCTAGATCGTGTGGTAGAGCTCAGTTGTAAGAACTCAATTTCCTAAACTCTACCTTATTCATAATACGACGATGCCTACATCCAGAAAGATAGATGGTAAGAGATATAGTTATGGGAGAGTTGAGTAAGAGGAACTAAACTTTGCATCATGTTTATGATAAGTAAATGTGAGGTCTCCAGTAGATCATGTGCGTACTAAAAGATGTAAGCCTCTTGGTAAGGATCTTGAGGCAAGAATACATATCCACCTTAATGGTGAAAGACAATGAGAGATTTAGAAGGTAAATACAAGTGTCAACAAGTAAAAGAAGTAAGATGAAGAAAAGTACGAGGCGCCCAGTTAATAAAGGTTAACAGTGTTTATAATTCAGGCAGAGAAATATAAGTTTTTTGAGTTATATTCAATGGTAACAGAGGTATGTATAATTGGCCGTACCCATCTCAGTTATGCCCTATGGGGGATAACAGACATCGATTAAGAAAAGGACGAGTTATCAGGATCCGGCTGGGGGTATAATAACCCAAAATAGTGGATGGATTGGTAGAGTTAGTTGAAGTTTCCTAAGGATATTACAAATATGCTAATAGATCTCCTTATGAGACACCCAAATGGTACACTTTAAAATAGTGCAGCCAGATATGAGTACTACAAAGACATGCACTATAAGCCTTGAAGGGATACATATTACCTTAGTGTGGCTCGCGTCCCTAGTAAAGCGAGAACGTTAAGCAACTTGAAGAGCCACTGGATGGAGCAAAGGGAAGCAAAAAGCAAAAAATAATGTCTTGTTCAAATTTTCAGAATAAAGTGATCGGTATTAATGTTATCAGGAAATAAGAAAAGAGTTAATGAAGCATTATGAGTAAGATGTGGTACATGGATGATAACGGCAGATCAAAAGATGGCAATATTATAAAATCTATAGTCAATTGAAGGAAGAAACGAGGGGTGACAAGCCTTAGGACAACAAAAGAGTATAGGCCATACAGTCATGTCCTCATTTCGAGAAATAAGTTCGCAACTCTAGCGCGATTACCAATAGGAAGAGTTAGACCCTAGAGTAATAGAAATAAATATGGGCTGGTGAATAAGATAAACTAAATATGAATTAGGGACCGAATGATTTGACAATAGTCAGCATCATGAGAATTTCAGATTGCGTTCCAGCCATAATAGAATGGACAACAGAAGAAGATTAATAAGAAATTCAGAGAAAGGTCATTTAGGAAGATGCTTCCCTAAAGCAAGCAATGTGAGCAAAGTTAAGCTTAAGGGGCTGCATGTGCTAGTTGTGATAAGTGTCACCATCGCGAGTAAGGGAATTTGTCATCCTTGGTACAGAAGGATTGTCGCAAGGCAAGTAAGGATCATTGATGTTGAGAAACGACGCCAAAGATGAAGAGGTAAACATCTATAGGTAGATCCTTGTGGCTTCAGCTCTTAGTACACCCCCAAAGGGGGGAATATGTAGCGATATGGCATTAAGTCAGAATTAAGTGGTTCTAGTGACTATGGAATGGTAAAGGAAGAATGCGATAAATGAAAGAGGAATGAGATGACACTTATCCAAATCTTACAGATACGTTATGATTCAAGAATATTGTGTAAGCACGACGTCATGGAAATGAAGTAAAGGCTCCTGCCCAAGCTGTTATTAATTAATAAGGAGCCAGTGCGAGACGTAAGTTAAAACAAAGTAAATAACCCATGAAAGATTACGAGGAATATTGATATGAGAATGGGCCAACGAGTAGTTAGTAATTGGTCAGGAAGATCCTAGCTATGGCTAAACAGGAAGCTACAAACAAGTCATCAGATCGTGTAAGATAAACATAGTAGAACCCAACATGGAGAATTTAGCCTCGGAGAATATCATTATAATACTTGAGATATATTCAAACAAGAGTTGGGGTAGTTAAAGGTATCGTATGAGTGTTACGGGGATAAAATAAAGTGCCACTAGGAAGGCAGTCAAAATATCAGCTCAAAAGCAACCATACAAGCACAAGGGCATGGAAGTAAGCAACTACGGATGATTATAGGAAAGTAAGGACATCAAAAAGGTCTGTAATAAGCTCACAGCTTTACGAGAGTCAAGAGTTCTCCCTAAGTACTACAACAAAAGACTAGCTGAGGAGATAAGAAAGAAGGTTTCAACCTAAGCACAACGACCTAAAGAGGAAATGGTCGTGTAACAACAATCTCACAACAACATTGTAAGCATTCCAAAGGAAAGTGGCACATACCGTGGCTAATGAACGGGAAGTAAGAATTAAAAGTAATATTCGAGATCATATGAGTTGTATGAAAACTCTGGCAAGTGTAGTCACTAAGACAAGCTAAGTATGGATGTAACAAGGGGCAGAAAGATTGGAAACGTAATAGCTTACATTTAAAGAAAGCTAAGATGAAAAAAGGAATTACTCGATCAATGAGCCAGAGTTGGTTGCGTTAAGAACTCACTTAAGGGTTTAGAGTTTTATATATGCATCATATACAACTGTAGAAGATTCTGGTATATGTTAAAAGAAAGAATGGAGCCCAGGTCATAAACAAAGGATTAAATTATTAAGGATTGTATCATGCGTATTCCTCAGCTCCCATGAAAGGCTAAACAGAATAAATAATACCATGAACCACAGATCGGAAGAAAGCTTAAGTTGACGTAAAGGCCGATCAGAAGAAGGAGGAAACTAAAGAGTTACATCACCCAAGTAAATCAGGAGTTTGATTATTAGACCCAGAAAAATAGAAACATCGTGATCGAGAACATTGTAGGATCTCCCTTAAAATCAGACGTACGAAAGAGATAGAAGATGTGATGTGAGGCTTTAAGGAAAGTATGGTAAAGGTGAGCAATGTACGAGATACTCAAAAGTAGAAGGTTGAGGATAGCCCATACTTAGGATAGAAGGCCATAAGCATGAGGATCCAATAACCGGGAATGATAGTGGCATCGTCGGCGGCTTGTCTTCCAGCATATGGTTTCTAAGTACTGAGAGATCTAGTTAAGAGAATAGAGAAAAGTTGGAGATGATGTGATATCTCGCTTGACATTCTAGAATAACATAAGAAAATATGGCGCAACAAGTTGAAGGAAAGTTTATAAATGGATATGTATAGGTCGCAAGCTAAAGTATGGTAAAGAGACAAGGTTTTAGGAAGACAGGAATACGGATAAGAAAGGGCAGTAAGGAGGTGGCGAGAATGGATTAGTCCTCAAGATTAGGCCCATGAAAACAAGGGAAATAATGGATTCTCTATGTTATAGTAAGCTCAGTATATCCTGAATGGACTCAAAGGAGTTACTCTTCATAAGTAGCATTTAGAAGAGATGGAATGTTGCCCTAATAGTAGAATAAGGGTGTCATTGTGATAGATAAAGGATGATGTTTGGGCCTTCGATTGAGTAATAATTTGGAAAAAAAGAGGTAAAAGAAAAGGGATTCATGAATTGTACGGGATTAAAATACCCATGTAAGAGAATCACCTTGGGATGCTATAGAATATGGTTATTGGAGTACAGTATCGCCGCTAAGTGGATTAGGAAAATTACTTCGAATATTCCTTGATATAACATAAGCCCTAGTGGCAAGGTAATGCGTAAGAAGTTTCCAGTTATCAGTGGTATATTGTAGATCAATATTGAGGTGAATCAACAATGGATGGACAAAAGTCACAAAGTATGAGATGAGATTAGGCCGTCATTCTAAATATGAGTAGTAACGAGGAAGCATTAAAGGACTTAAATTTATACATATGGGGTAAGAAATAAGAGTAAGCTGGGATTTGGTAGCAGACCTCAGCAACGATAAATTAAAGTAAGAGTTATGGCAGTAAATTCATACGGATGGCTAAACGGACCAATACGATGAGATAAATATTCATGAATTCAACAAAGTACCGAGCAAACAACTCCAGTATACTCATAGATTTCCAAAGGGACATCTTATCAAGCTCTACATATGAAGCTTAGAGATTGGGCACACTTACAAGGTTAAAATCGTACAGGCTGCATGATGAAAGGTAGCAACAGTTACGAGATTGGAAGGATTCCGACTACAAGTTATGGGGTGAGAAGGATGCCCTGGACATTGGACTTATTCACAAAACAGTCACCTAGATGGCAAGGGAAGTTCTAAAGTATTCGGAAGATATAAGTATGAAAATGATAAGACCATTGGTCAACATTCGAGGACGAATGTTCCAAAGGGGGGAATGATGTTACGCCCCGCAATATTACGTCGATATCATGTTCCGCAATATTATATTACGACGATGTTATGCTCTGCAGTAATATATTACGATGATGTTACGCCCTGCAGTATTATATTATGAGGATGTTATGCCTTGTAGTATTACATTACGGTGATGTCACGCTTCGCAGTATTAAGTTATGACGATGCTGCACCCTGAAGTATTGTACGTTGAATTTGTTGTAATGTAATTGACATCAGTCCAAGTAAGAGGTATTTGGATATTATAAGGATTATGCTATTTCACAAGTAATTAGTAAATTCATGAAGGTGAAAGGGGGATCAATTCAAAGAAAATAAATTTTGTCCAAGTTTGTCATTTTGGGGTAAAATACGGCCCGATCTAAAATACCCGGTATTTATGGACTAGTACCATACAAGGTACCACATAACCATAATAGTAAGGTGTATAGGGTATGTGAAAAGTGAATAATATTTTAAGTAAATAGGAATAATTCTTAATTTTACGGGTAATTAGTTAATTACCTGATAACGAAACATTACCTAATTAATTGGGGATATATTGGATAAGATTAACCCAAAACATGACAGCATTCCACATATTAAAAGAGTGACTCTTGAACAAATTTGATTAGGTGGCAATTATGTGATAGTTACACATTTATTTCAATTCAAAGCTTTTCCATATAAAAGACTACAATCAGAAGAGGGCATGGGGGCGTTAGCCATTGTCATCAACTTTCAATACGTTTCTTTATAAAGAAACACTTCAATCTTACATTTAATATACTAAAGTACTAACATGAGCAATTCTTACAAGTTTTTTTTCATAGACATTGCAAATCTGATTTCTTCCTAATACAATTTCAAGACATGTCCAAACCAGATGTTACAACTCCATCCAACAAGCTTTTAACAAAAGTCTCGCAACAAAGAAATTCCGACGAAATTTCTTAGCACATTAGCAACGCGAGATTTTGTGATCCTAAGAAAGTACGGTGCAACCTTTCCAAGAATATCATACGGATTTTTCCCTACTCCAGGTATGTTAAGACCCTCCCTTATTTCTTTTAGTATGGTCCATATGATATAGAAGAAACGAGCAAACTCATAGTTTCCATAAATTACTCTATTCATAGAAATAGTAGGGGTGTCTATATTCTTGATTCCCCATGAAAAATTCTGCTCGTGGGTCTCAGAATAATACGCAGTTGGAAAAAAAATTATCTGGAAGGAATATTGAGATTATTACGTATTTTTCATGCATTTCATATATATGTGCATTGACCCATGACCAGATGGCATTATATACGCGTATATATGTAAATATATGTATATGGGATATGAGAAAAGGTTACGAGACGTTATATACGCACCATCACCTAATCAGCTGGTATATGATGATGATGTTGCCCACGGTGGCCGAAATATAATTCAAACGGCGTTATATATATATATATATATATATATATATATATATATATATATATATATATATATATATATATATATATATATATATATATATATATATATATATGGGATATGCAAAAGGTTATGGCGTTATATATGCACCACCACCTGATCAGCTGGTATACGTTGATGATTTTGCCCACAGTGGCCAATATGATATGATGGGATGCCTTCAGAGGCTGATGATGTTATGAAACATATACCTATGCACGACATGACATTCGTACACATATGCATGACGCTAAAAGTAATTTATGATTTACAAAGTTATTCAGACTTAGAGGTTGAGTCATGTACTTTATATTTCTTTCATGTCTCTTATGTATTTATTTATGTGCCTTACATACTCGGTACATTATTCGTACTGACATCCCTTTTGCCTGGGGACACTGCATTTCATGCCCACAGGTCCAGATAGACAGGTTGAGAGCCCTCCAAGTAGGCTATCAGCTCAGTGGAAGATGTTGGTGCGCTCTATTTGCTTCGGAGCTGTGAGTTTTGTTAGTATGATTTAGACGTGTATTGTTTGGTATGGTAGGACTCTGTACCGACCTTTATGACATTTATGTACTCTTAGAAGCTTGTAGACATATGTCCTGTACGTGAAAGATTGTGCGGCCTTGTCGGCCTATGTTTCGTGTTTATAAAAGATCATGTTGGCCTATTAGGCCCGTATGTCACGTATATATGATGATGTAATAAGAAAGATACATTACATTGGTACTCGGTTGAGTAAAGTACCGGTTGCCCATCGTGGCCCTTCGGTTTGGGTCGTGATACGAAGACGACCTAGTTCAGCTTGTCCGAAGACGATACCATGTTCCGGAGAATGTTCGATGGCCCACTCGCAACATGCCTAGGACCGGGAGATACTGAGTATGTTTCTGAGAGAAGTCCATGAAGGCACTTGCGAAAACCATTCGGTCGCATAATCATTAGTTCAGAAAGTAATTAGAGGCAGCTACTACTTGATCGACATGGAAAAGGACATGAAGGATTTCATAAAAAAATACGACGAATGTCAAAGGCATGGTCCAATGATTCATCAGACCAGGGAGCTGCTACATTCGGTCTTGTCACCCTGGCCATTCATGAAATGGGGAATGGACATCGTCTTGCTCCTTCCTTGGGCACATGGTAAGGCTTAATTTATATTGTTTATGACTGACTATTTTTCAAATGGGTTGAAGACCAGGCGTTTGAGAAAGTCAGGGAGAAGGAGGTCATTGATTTTATCTGGGACCATATAATATGCCGGTTCGGGATGCTAGCCGAGATCGTGTACGACAATGGGAAGCAGTTCGTCGGCAGCAAAGTGAGTAAGTTTTTCGAAGACCATAAGATCAAAAGGATCCTATCGACGCCCAATCACCCTAGTGGCAACGGGAAATCAGAGTCCACGAAAAAACCATACTCCTCACCTCAAAAAGAGGTTGACCGACGCCAAAGGAAAATGGAAGGAAATCTTGCCCGAAGTCCTATGGGCGTATGAGATGACTTCAAAGTCGAGTACTGGGGTCACCACGTTCTCGTTGGTTTACGGTGCCGAGGCCCTATTACCAGTTGATGTAGGAGAACCAAGTCTCACATTCCGGTATGCGACCAAAGAGTCAAACGACGAGTCCATGAATACGAGCTTGGGACTGTTAGACGAAAGGCGCGAGGACGCCCTTGTCCGGTTGGCCGCTAAAAGCAATGGATCGAAAGATATTACAATCAAAGAGCCAACCTTCGACACTTTTGTTGATACCCAATTTTTCTCTATAATATTTTTGAAGTGCATATATACCCTTAAAACTATGCATTGGCATCCATAGGTATTTTTCCATAATTTTTGTATTTTTTAATTAATTTATCTCAATATTTCATTCGTATAAATAATTACAAAATTGCATTACAGATGATTTTAAAACATTTCTTGATTTAATATTATCATTTATGGCCTTATTAAGTTCTAATTATTTCACAAATGGTCAGATTTACACCTTTTGATTACAATTGCACCGATTTTGCAATTATAGCCCAGGTACACATCACTGCATAATTTTGCCAGAAATTGGTCCCTTATATTTTTAAAATATTGAATAATTATTTTGAGGCACTTCTATGCATATTTTTTTTCTCATTGTTAATTATTTTATAAAAATAATTTCATTCAAATATTTGGGTATTTAACAAATAGCCTCTTAATCTCCTTAATTTTCGGATCCAAAAACCAGCCCAAATCCCTAACCCAATTCACCTAGGCCCAAAGGCAATTAGACCCGACCCAAACCTCTCTAATCTTGGTCGTTGATCTATGAGATCAACGACCCACATTGATTCTTACCAATTTTAACTCCAAACGGCCCCTCCTAACCTAAATCATTTTCCACCACACCCCGCTGTCACCCGTTCCCTTCTATATCAAATGCTCTCTATCTAAACCCTAATCTTTAGGCACCGTCACCGGCTTAGCCCTCCGTTCTACGATGTTTCTCTGTCATCCCAGGCCTATATTGGCCTCCTACTTGCTATGGTTCATCAGTTTCTTGGATCCTTGAAAAGATCTCAATGGGCCTAGGCAGTCTGGTTTGCACCTTTGATTTCTTTGCCTGTTTCAGGCCATTTGCTCGACCATGAGTAAGAAGCCTCTCTTATTTTGATATGAATCCATGATTTTCTAGATATATGTTCTTATCTCTGATTTACTTCTGAAAAACCTAAATTTTGTCTTTGATCTTCTCAGATATGTACATATTTGAGAAGAATCAGACCTATTTCACATGTTTTTTCATAAAAAATCTTCTGATTTTTCGAGTGATTTTCCATTTTTTCTAAAGCTAGGGTTTCCTGGAAATCCTTTTCTCCAAACGTTTTCTGACTTTGAATGTTTAACCTTCTGTTCTTGAGTGCTTTTGGTCGATTTATGTTAAGTTTGCCTTAGCCCTAATTGATTAATGCTAAAACCTCAATTTTGACATTTTTTCTTTGATTCTGAGCTTGATCGTGTTACCTATGCACTATTTCGTTCTATGCTTTGATTCTCATGATTTCTCCTTAGTCTAATTTAAACGTCTTGTGATTTTTACCCTAGTATGACTCTATTAAGGTTTCTGACTTGATTTCTCGACTGATTCTGTGTGTTTATACTTAGCCTATTTGTGTGTTTGTGGAAACATATATTATTCTCCTTTAAATCAGTACTATTTTGGATTCTGATTCACTGATTTGCTCCGTAAAAATACCTAGGGGCTTATTCTTGATTATTCCTTTATTTTCGACCTTATTCAGTTTCTTACCTTATTTGATTAACTGTGATACTTACTGATTCCTCAAGATTGTTTCCTTGATTGAACCCCTGCTTATTTACCCCTAATTGTCCACTCTGTACTTAAGTCTTACTCGATTTTCTTTCCTTAAATGTTGTCCTGCACTTAATTAAGGGAGACTATTCTAATTTTGTGCATAATTGATTCTGTAAGCTTCCTTAATTGCTGACTGATTGATTTCCTTTACCTTACTCTGTTTTGCTCCTAACTACTATATATACTCTCCTCTATTCTCACTTCTGGATAGATATTAGCTCATAATACACACACACATTCAAACTACTCTTTTTCTTTGTTGCTTGTGCTACTTGTGCTATTGTGGGTCTAGCTGGCTGAAAGCCAAGGCTAGATAGTTGGACTATACTTGCTCTATATTTTGCACTCTTTTATTTTTTCCTTCAACCGGTATGTCTCTAGTTAAATCTAAAACCCAAACTCTATGTGTTTTATTCTTGCATTAGCTCATTGATTATGAATTTGACCTATCCTTTTAGTTACTTCTTTGTTTAGCATGCCTAAATTCTGTCATGTTCAATGTATTACTAACATGTCTACACTTCACATGTCTAGTTGATGTTTGAACAATCTGTTTGTTGATTTATGATAAATCCTTTAACTATGTGATCATGTTGGTTGCTTAATATGGTTGATCCTACTTGTGTGTCTGATTCTATCCTCTATATCTTTTCCCCGTGTCTTAATTGCCTACTATCCTGCTTAATCTGTTAAGGCTATGAAGCTCTTTAGTGATCTATGCACATTATTGTCCACATGTCTCCTTGCAACCTATCCATGTACCCCAATGAGGTTCCTATGTTCCTGATCCCTTTCACCCATGTGCGCAAACCTGCCTGCTATAGTACTTGTGAATCTGAACCTTCTATGATTTATTGGCTGTCTACTAAATTTGCTCTCTTCTGAACTGTTTTCAAGTGCTGTTAGTATTCTTTTAAAAAACTGGCTTTCATTCCTAGTATTTTCTCAAAATTGGTCTATTTTAAAAAAAACCTTTTTCACTCCTAAACTATTTTTCACTAAGTCTTTCGAACTATGTCAAGCACTCTCACTTACTCTTAGGTTATTAAGTTCTGCCCTTCTGGTATGTGTAATGCTTAGGGATCCTTGAGGTCTCTCTGAACTCTGGCATATCAGGGTTGGCTTTTTCACAATGCACATAATCAGTTTTTATTTGAGAAAAGCCTGGGTATGAGCACTGCCCAGGATCCTTGAGGTCCTTAGGAAACTCTGACACACCTGGACACAAATTTGGCAATGAAATCCTTGGCATTTGAGACTATTGAAGGCCTGGTACCCTAGGTTTGCTTTGGTCTGCATCAGGCTCCCTATAGCTTAATTTATATTGCATTTATGTAATTTATTCAATTATGGTCTATAATAACTATTTGTAAACAGATATTGGGGTAACTAGTGAAACGGGAGGGTAGTTGTATAATACTATGGGTAAAACTGGGTAGAAAACATGCTATAGGTTTTATATCCTGCAAATCTGCATTAGAAGCCATGTTCTAGGATTGATGTGTTCATTTAAATTTAAACAATGTTGAACTTGTGCATTAGATAACCTGTTTTTAGGACCTTCACGTTTACTACTTCAGTATGTTGCATGCTCAATTCTTGGTTTTTCGCAAGTACTGTCACATAAACATCTTGCTATCAAATAATCTTAATAAAACTGTCATTCTTGTATACATTAGATACCATGTTCTTAGGAACTCTATTTGCATCTGTTTGAACCACGTCTATTTCGATTAAATAATAGTTGTCCGTGAACAAGTTTAAAACAGACTCATGTATAAGTATCATGTCTCTAAACACAATTGATAAATCGCCTGTTATAGTCTGTATCACCTAGGTCCAGCATGCCTATAGGTTGAATAATCTCAAACTGTTTAAACAGTTTCTACAACTGTGATTATATAGAATCCCATGCCTAGGCAAGCCTTAGGTAACTAACCTCCTTGTAAAAAAAAGAGAAACTGTGTTCGGATCGTATTTAAACTGCTTATTTTCACAGGCTATAAAACCAGTAGGCAAAACTAGTTAAGATTTTGCCACCTCCCTTAAAACAAACCCTGCATACCCTTTATCTGTAACATTCATCTAGATGTCATGTTCCTAGGTTATCTGAACTTCTTCAAAATCAGCTGTGTGAGACGTGTTGTTTATTTGCCTATGTATATATGGAGGTAAACATGAGCCTTTTATCTTCTTCCTTAATTGACAATCCTATATGTTATTCGTTGTCGCCTAGACTTTTCCCTTTTAAACACCTTAGGATTGTCTAGAACTGCCCAAGTCTAGAGGCCTTAAATTCCTCCGGGGCCATAAGGAAGGGACGGGTAGCAGCACGCTTAGAGGTCGTTAATCAAACTCTCTTATGTAACTAATAAGTGGTGGGGGGGGGATAATGGGTAGTAAAAGGATATGATGACCTGCGCGTTAATATCACGTGTAGCCCTTCTAGTTGAGGAGGATTATCGGGCATTGCACAGATTGATCCTGTAGGCTAATCAACTTAGGACTTCCCTTTCCCAATTCCTGTAAGTGCTTAAATTATCTAAACTTCCCTTTTTCTTTACATATACATGTGTAAGCTATCCAAACCTCTTTTACTTTCATTATCTGAACTTCCTTTATCATATATGCATTTAGATTGGGAAAACTATTTTATTTGCAAATACGTGCTTACTTGTTAATTGACTAATTTGAATAGTTTATGTTCGGTCGGGACCCACCATTGTGGACCGCGAGGGGTGCCTAACACCTTCCCCTCAAGGTCATTTCGAGCCCTTTCCCCGATCTCTGGTGATGCAAACTAGTTATATGAGTTAATTGCTATAGGTTCCCTTACATACCTTAATCCGTTAGGTGGCGACTCTTCAAATACCCAATTCCCAAAAGGAAACGAGTCAATCCCCCATGAATGTTGAAACCCAGACTCCGCGAGGAAAAAGGGGCGCGATAGCATGGCTACTCTGCTGGGGATATTTTAGGCTCTTAACTTATTTTTGTGAATTAGTCTAAGCATGCTTTATCCCGTGTACCCTTTCCCCTTTATTTGGACTTAACTGCTTATTTATGATTTCTTTATTTTCCTGAAACTGACTTGTTTCTTTATTTTCTTTTTCCGTAACTGTCTTTCAATTATTTAAATACTACATTTATCATTTTTTACGTGCAAATACTTGACAACATGTTATTTATTGTTGCATAAATCATGCTCAACATCATATTCCACTCGTGCGTAATCAATCCCAGAGCAACGCTTGATGAGTGTTTGTGTTATTCCAATATATCACCCTTTTAAATTCGGAAAGGTGTATTTGTGGTAAAACTAGTCGATCAACGGTGCGTTCGATGGTTCCGCACCTTTCCCCCTCATGTTGTCTGCTTGAGGGTCCTAGTCTAGACCTCTATAGCATCCTTACTCTGATTATGCATGCATCATGGTCAAACTTAGCTGGGTTAATATGTTGTCTGCATAATAACCCTTTAAGAGAAGCCTCGTCCAAAAGTCCATCGGGTTTTCCACAATTCCAACGGACGTAATCACAATTGTGTGCATTAATTTGGAGAAATAAGTGCCAATATGCTAATCATTACTGTATAAATAGATGAACCTGGAGGGGGAAAGGGCCTAACTATCTCTTATTTTGCAGAAAATGAGGCACGAAGTCCCCAGATTCGGTATGGTCGATAGCATACCTCCACTTTTGATAGATTGGTGGAGGGACCTTCACTCAAGCGACGAAAATCATATGAAAAGAGTCTTCAGGAATTTGCCATCACTATTAGATCTTCAACCGAGCAAAATGATGATCGATGTTGCCACTCTGTTTTGGGCTAAGGAACGGGCTGTGTTCTATTTTGGGGATATAGAGATGACTCCCCTCCTAGAAGAAATAGGAGGATTTGCTGGGCTCCCTTGGGATAGCCCTGGTCTGTTAGCACATGAAAATTGCACCACCAGAGGGTTCCTTAAGATGATGGGGCTGAAGAAAAATGATGATTTGGGGTGCCTAAAAAATTCCTACGTACCTTTTGACTTCATCTATGAAAGATCCAGTCACACTAGCTCTTACCGTATTTTTTATGATGAATTCTCAATCACCTCCTTAGGCTGGGTTCATCATAATGTCTTCGTGTTCATTGTGTGCTTCTTGGGCATGCTGGTATTCCCAATCCAAGGGATAGAATTCATACTAGGCTGGCCATGGTGGCCAAAACTCTGATGGATAGGATCGAGGGGCAGACATATACTATTGTCCCTATGATCATTGCGGATATGTATCGGGCTTTGGAACACTGTTAGAAGGGATCTAGATTCTTTGAGAGTTGCAATTTGTTGTTACAAGTCTGGCTGTTAGAATATCTCCAAAGGGGTCAATACCGCCAAGAGTTTCCACGAAGACCGTGGAATGACCACATAGCCTTCCATCACCCTAAGAGAATGACCTACATTCCAGACATGTTTGCTCAACCTAAGGATGTTGTAGGATGGGTGCAGTTTTTCAACAAGTTGACTGAGGACCAGGTTCAGTGGATGTTCGAGTGGTTCCCCACCGACGAGTTCATCATAAGATCCAGAGATGTCCCGCATTTGGTGTTGATTGGGTTAAGAGGGATATACCATTATGCTCCTCTCAGGGTTATGAGACAGGCATGCAGAAGACAAGTCATACCGGGGTTACTAAGACGAGTCACTTCATAGCTGATTTCTAGGGTGATGCCATCCCATACAAGAATGAAGCACAACATATGTGGACTTTAAAGATTATTGTGGAGAAGGATAATATCGAGCCGGACCAATATCATGCAGGCCATTCATACTTTACCCCTCATGGTTGGATGATAACCTATCAAGAGTCTTTGAGCCAAGGAATGGTCCAAGAAACAAGGTCATAGATGAGTTTGCCAAAGTAGAGGTGAAGTACAACAAGCTGCGCAAAAGAGTTCGAGAGTCTGGAGTTGAGCATGTGGCGCAGCATAAGGCCGATATGGAAATGATTAACGAGTGGAAAGAAAGAGCTGTTAAATCTAGCAAGAGGCTGGAATATCTGGAGTACAGTTTAATGGAATTGGAAGGGAAGATAAGGAAGAGGGTCACCGACTGCCAGAACGCTGAAGGAAATGAAGGAAGGCATTTGGCAAGGGAATTCCTACTGCTGAACCTACGCGAGCTGGGAGAGTTGATTGACAACAACATCCGGTCTAGAGAGGGTACTTCTGGGACCAAGTAGATTAGATTTACTTGCTTTCCATTTAAATGTAATAAGGCCAAGTGTCATTAGCAACATTATCTTATTTAGTATCGTTTTGGGTCGTTTACTTTTACATTAATGAAATGAGGCAATTATTGGTATTGAATTTCTCCAAATTTATTTGTTGATAGGCCTACCTCGGGCACAACGAGGCTCCCAAATTAGGATGAAAATTTACATTCCCGCAATATCTGTTTAAATACTGCAAACATTTCAGAACCCTTACTGACTTGTTTACCTTTGTTTTTCTTTATTCTTTATTCCCATCCCCCAAGGTTGGTTGGCACATACTGGCATCATCAGCGTATCACACCAGATCTAGAGGCCCTCCACCTCCTCCTCCTCCAAGTAATACAAAGAGTAAATGGAAAGCTAAAATGGACGACTTAAGTGGTATTCGAAAAGAAAATATAGAAAATGCAGAAACTTCAGACAGACGGAGCACTCCGGCACCAAATGATTTAGTTTTGAGGTTAGAACAAAAGATACTGGAACTACAGGGAGAACTTGAGCAGGTCCGCAACTTGGCAAACCTAACCCTCACCCTGAATGTCCCTGATATCAACCAACAAAACACCAAAAACCCAGCACCTCCCAAAACACACTGAACCAACATCCACAAAGCCCTCATGCACCGCATCAATATGCAACTCTACCTCAAAATTTCAATCCCTTACCAATACCAACTCCACCACAACACCATCATCAACCAATTCAGTACCCACCAACCACCATTTATCACACTCCTCAGAACACACCACATCCCATTCCCGATCCTCAAAACTCAACCAATGACCACCACTACACCCAGGCTCCTGGAATTCACCAAAATAACCCTATATACGTGGAAATTGTACCTCACTCTATCCAACTAACCTCCTATACACCAGAATCCGCTGAGAAGGACATGCTCATCAAGAACATGGCTGAGGAATTCAAGAAATTGACAAGTCGAGTTCAGGGTGTCGAAGGAGGCAAAGGGATAGAAAGTTTGAACTATGAATACTTGTGCATACAGCTGGATTATAACTGCTAGAGGGTTACAAACCTCCCAAGTTCGAGATGTTTGATGGTATAGGTGATCCTAGGGTTCATCTAAGGACCTATTGTGACAAACTCGTCGGGGTCGGAAAGGATGAAAAGATCCAGATGAAGCTTTTCATGAGGAGTCTTACGGGAGATGCCATGTCTTGTTACATCAGCCAAGATCCTATGAAATGGTCTAACTGGGTGAGTATGGCGTCTGATTTCATGGACCGATTCAGGTTCAACACAGAAAATGCGCCAGATGTTTTCTACATTCAGAACCTTAAGAATAAGCCCACCGAGACTTTCTGCGAGTATGCTACTCGTTGGAGGTTGGAAGTAGCCAAAGTCAGGCCATCTTTGGATGAGGAACAGATGAACAAATTTTTCGTTAGAGCATAGGATCCGTAATACTATGAAAGGTTGATGGTTATTGAAACCCATAAATTCTCTGATATCATCAAACTTGGGGAAATAATCGAAGAAGGTATCAAAAGCAAGATGGTAACGAACTTTGAGGCATTACAGGCCACAAACAAGGCATTACAATCAGGCAGCATATCAAAGAAGAAAGATGTTGGGGCAGTAATGGTGGCTCAGGGCCCAAAATCTCCACTCACATATCAAATACCTCCACTCACATATCAAACACCCCCACCCACATACCAAGCACCACCAACTACATATCAACCCTCATCTCCCAGATATTCCCAACTAGCCACTGTCTATCATACCTATAATTCCCAACCATCTCATTTCCAGTCACCTCCAACTCACCAAAATTATCCAATACCATGACCTAATTTTGACCCAATTTTGACCGCAAACTACCCAGACAATACACCACTATTGCTAAGCCCATCGACCGACTGTATGAAAGGTTGAAGGTTGCTGGTTACGTCACTCCCATTCCCGCTGTGGCCATAGAAAACCCGTCCCAATGGGTAAACCCAAAAAAACCTGTGCATACCATTCCGGTATGAAGGGGCACACCATTGATGAGTGCCGGACATTGAAAGATAAAATCCAAACACTAATTGACATCAAGGTCATATAGGCGAAAGAAGCTATACCCAATGTCCGCAACAATCCTCTCTTGGATCATATGGGTGGCGGGATACATGTGATAGAGATGGATGAGGAATGGGATCCTGAGGGGTCAATCGGGATTATTTGAGAAGGTGATGACTTTAAACTTGCAGTCACACTTACTCCTATTGTAGTACAGACTCAGTTACCAATCGATGTTGGGGTAGCTGCATCGGTTCCATTTGAGGTTGAGGTAGCTCCACCTGCAGCCACCCCTATTCCATTTAAAGTGGAAGTGGCCACACCTTTCACAGTGATAGTATCAACCACACCTCCTTTCAATTTAAAAGCAATACCCTGGGATTACGTTGCGAAGTTAGGTGAAAAAGAAAGTCAAAAATGGAGGAATCTGATGCTGCACAAGGAATGACTAGGACCGAAAAAATCTATACACCTAAACACTTGGGAGGACCAAGTAAGGATGCAACTGCCAAGCAGCCTGTCATTGAAATAGGACCAGATGACCTATGGAGGAAAGTACAAGCAAGGTAATACTCCGTCATCGATCATTTAAACAAAACTACAACTCAGATATCCATACTATCACTATTGCAAAATTCAGAGGCGCACAAGAATGCTTTGATGAATGTGTTGACTGAAGCTTACGTTCCCAACAATATCATCTGTGGAGAGATGGCCAACATGGTAGGGAAAATGCTGGAAAGTCATAAAATAATCTTCCACGAGGATGAGCTACCACCTGGAGGGTTGAATCACAACCGAGCATTGCATATCACAGTGCAATTTGAAGACAAATTCATTGTCAGGGTCTTGATTGATGGAGGTTCAAGCCTCAATATTTGTCCATTGAATACTCTGAAAAGATTGGGCAAAGGTTTCCATGAAATACGGGCAGGAAGCATGAACGTGAAAGCCTTCGATGGGTCTCAAAGGGCCACGATTGGAGAAATTAATCTTTGTCTGCAGATGGGGCCAACTTGGTTCGACGTGGAATTCCAGGTACTCGACATATCAGCCTTATACAATCTTCTGTTGGGCCAACCATGGATACATGCAGCTGGGGCTGTGGCTTCCACACTATATCAAGTCATGAAATTTGAATGGATCTATCAGGAGGTGATTATTCACAGAGACGGGAGTAACCCTATTTACACCAGTCAAACCATCCCGGTTATCGGAAACAGAAGTACGGCAGGAGGGGAAACCTATCATCACATCGAACGTGTCAATGCCGTTGAGAAAGGCAAATGATAGAGTAGCAAAATAGAAAGCATACTGGCATGGTCTAGGTATGAACCCGACAAAGGGCTTGGGAAGAATCTCCACGGTATTACCAAACCGATACTGCTGAAATGTCATGGTACTACCTTCGGGCTCGGATACCAGTATATATGGTAGGAGTATGATGATTGGTCGTTGTGAGCATGTGATTTTTGTCCTCTACGAACTACTCCTAAACAAAACCCAAGAAAATAGATTTTACTTAATTATTTGATATTTTTAGGAATTTTTGTAGAATTTTATTAATTGTTTATATTTTTGTGCGCGTTTAATTTTTATTAAAATCAAAAAAATACCATGCATTGTATTTAGATTTTTATTTTTATAATTTTAGGATTATTTAGTTAATTATTTATTTTATTAAAGTTGAAAATCAAAAAAATGGCTCATTTTACATTTTTTACCTTTTAATTTTTAGATTATTGATTTTTCTCTTTTAATTTAGGATTAAGTAATTTTTATAATTAATACAAATGGATAATTAGTTTAATTTTGCAAATAAAGATAATTTAGGACTTAGTTTAGGGTTTATTTAAATTAATTAGTCTTTAAAAAAATTTTAAAAAGGGTTTTTGGCCGAATTGGCCATTTCTTTCTAAACTAGTCCAATCCCAAATTCCCCCAAAACAGCCCCAAACCCGCCTGACCCGACCCGAACCGACCCAAAACCCATCCCCTTTAATTAAAACCTAGTTCCTAGACCTAAAAATGGGATCCCTTCCCCATTTTTCTAGACCTAGCGCAGCTTTCCCTTTTTTCTTCACTAAAAAAGATCGGATCCCACATAAAAAGAAAGAGATTGAACCTTCTCAAAAAGGTGGACCTTTTTCTCTGAAAAATAGAGAACGGCGATACCCTCCTCTTTTTACATAAATTAAATAAAAGACATCCCTCTTCTCCAACTTCCCTGAATTTTATTTTGCAACTCTCAAATGATTCTGAAGAACCAAAGAGACGACCAATGAGCTTTTCCTTGGTTTGGCTGATGCTCTTGAACTATTTGAGCAGATGAATGGAAAAGCCTCCATATTGAATGTGTTACACCTCATAAGTTTAACCACCTTGATACTGTTATATATATATATATAAGAAGGGGTTAAAAAGTTAAAGTCAGTTAAAGTTGCCTAAAAAGTTAGAGTTAAAAAATTAAAATCGTCTTCTTAGATGGTATAGATGATATGATTGATGGTATGATAATATTAATAATATCAAATGCAGTTGTTTTCTATATATATCTGAACAGATACTACTATTGTATTGTAGATATATAAAATGTACGGCCAAATCTACTATCGAATAAAATCCGATTTCTATGTCTAATATAAATTCTTCCAAACTTTGAGTAAGGCTCCTAGCAAAGCTTTCTGGATTTGTATAGTTATTACGATTATTGGACATTAACAATAAAATTATTTTTTGCGATTAAACTCTTATGTTGTGAAAATCCTACTCGGTACTCTCTCTCTCTTATTCTATAGACTTGTATAGTTACCATATTAACTAAATTATGAACTGAGATTACCCCTTTACTACTCTTTTTTTTAATCCACTCTGTTCATCTCTTCTTCCCAATATTTTAAAGTTTTTGACACCTTTCTTAACTCTTATTTCTTTAACCTCACCCGACCATAGTTAAACACTTATACCCTTCTTAATTGTTTTCAGATTTTACTTAACCAGTTTTTCCTAGGAATTTACAGGTTAATCCATCATAATTGCTAAGAAATTGGGAAGTTAACCATATACTAAGAGTGATATCTAATAATCGAGCATATGAACATGAAACATAAAACTATACAGAATAACAAAAATTTTTAAAATAAATAGGGGTAATATCTAGCAGAAACATAATTTAGATAAAGGTGAGTAACTTACATGCTTATAGGAGAGAGATTTCCCTTTCGGGAAACTCGAAAAAGTCTATTGAGCTTTGAGAATTAAAAACGATCACACATAAGCATAAAGACTTATTTATTTTACAAGCTTAGAGGAGGAACTACTAAAGTATTCATAAAGAAATATTTTACAAAGTGTTTTGGAAGAGGAATTTTGGTTGATGAAAAGTTGGTTGGATGGGTTTTTTTTTCAAAGTGTTTTTCTTCTTCTTTCTTCTCCCTTTTATAGCTAAATTTTTGAACGGATTTGAAAAATAAATTCCAAACTCTTTCGAAATCTATCTTGTCCATACTTGCAGGGTACTTCATTGGGCCTCATCTTCACATGGCTTGGTCGGAGATTCCTTTCGTGTTCGTAACTTTTTCTTCCACTCAAAATTTTAACTTGTCTTTTAGCACAACTAACATTACCTCTTGTCACATCTTCTCTACTTTATGTCACTTGTCACTTTTGTCTTTTAGCATAGCTAGCATTTCTTTCTGTCACATCTTCTTTACTTTCTTGTTTTTCTCATTGGTATGCCAACATTATTGCTCTGTATACCAGCCTTGTCATTTTTCCTTTGTCTTTGGTGCTCTTTTACTTGCTGTTTAACTAAGACTTTGCTTTTATGTGTCTAAATTATGTATAACTATTGTATCAAAACTCATTTCTGACTCGTCTTTATATGGATCTTGAGCATCTTGATAATTTAGGTTGTCTTCATAGTTATCATCTTCTCCTGAACTTTGGGTCCTTTCTGGATTTGGACTTGGATTCTTAACCATGTGTTTGTCTTGTTCTTCCTTTTCTTGAAAAATGTTTTCTAATGTCTGTTTGATTATATTTTCTATTTTTTCATTTTTTGAAATTATACCCTTCTTTTTTAACGCTTCTCCTGTGTTAAAGTTCTGAGTAGTCTTCTTCTCGATGGACCTTCATCTTTACTTTTTGGCAAAGTGACAGCCATAAACGGATTTGATGTGTCTTTACTGGTTACCGTTTGAACTGGACTAGCTGTATCATTATCCGATACAGTGGATCTTGCTACATTCATTGGAGAATGCACACCCTTCTCATACAATTGTAGTTTATTACCATTCTTGATTTTTTTAATGCTATGTCTACTTCGAATTCGTCTTGTATTATTTCAATATTCATAAATTCAGTATCATTATCTTCCATCGTACTTTCAGTTCCATCATCTATTTCTTTTTGGGTAGAATAGTTATAATTGGTAAACCTAATTGATGTTTTTCCTTTAGAGTTTGTATACATTAAATGAGATTCTGGTTTGAATATTTTTGGCTTTGCGAAATCTTCTAGATTCCATTCTAATCCAGCATATTCTTCTGGGTTTATCTTAATAGGTTTTATTAATTTTATTCCTTTATTTCTCATTACTTCGACTACATCGTCTACCTTAATTTTAAATTTTGTATTACTATTTGTTGCCATTTTTCCTATGAAACTTACACATATCAGTAAATTATTTCCATTATTCATTTCTTCATATCCCTTAGTCTGTATACCTATTTTGATATTTTTTCCAAATTCTGCTAGATTTATCATGAAATCTGGGCTAATGTAAAATATTCCTCCATTATTTGTCATGTCTACTTCTGTTAAACCTATTATAGATTTCTTTTGATCTGACCATCTATCATCATATACTACTATTAGTACTTTAGTTCCTAAATTCTTTCTAGTTAGTCCTTTTAATCCGATTAGTATTAATCCAATATGCGAATTCTTTTTATAATTTTTAATTTGTCTTACTGATTCTGGATTAATTAAATTTAATGTTGCAACCTTATTTCCTATAGCTGATAATTGCTCTTTTGTATAATGTCTATATAGTCGAGAGTTATTTGAAAAATATCCTGTATTATATAGTATTCTCGGATTGAGTAACCTTAGTTGATTTTGTTGAAAGATTTGTATATCTTTGTCTATATCTATTATTTCATCCAATTTCTGATTTTCTTCTTGTCTTTTTTCTAGTTAGAATTCTAGCTAACATATTATTACCTATTCTATTATCTGAAAAACTTATTCGTGATCTCTCTTGGTTTGTTGTTCTTGACCCACCTGGAAAAATGTCCATTTTTGTGGTTTTCTTATTTTAATTTTATTTTTTTGCGGTGGTATTTCAACTCTTTTTAATTGTTCCATTAAATCGTCTACTTTTAGGATTTCAGTCTTTATCTCCTTTTCTTTAATAATTTTATCTAGCTTTTTATTAATTTCTAAAAGTAATACTATTAGAGTATTATTCTGTTAAAATTATACAATTTTAAAACAGGACTACAAAAAATAGGAATAATAAAGACCGAAAAGGATATATATATTTGATATGGTATTTTGAGTGGAATATTTTTATAGAGAAAAAAAAGTAGTTTGAAAGATATAATTTTATATTTTTATTAATATTACAACTTTTGAATATGTTTTAAATTATACTCATAATATGAGAAAGTTTATGAGATTTTCTTTATTGTAAAAATATAAATTATTTTCTCACAAGAAAAGAAGTTAACATTTTACCATTTTAAGAATTAAGCGTACGAAAATTTTACTCTTTATATGAGATTAGAAAATTATAAGTTGAGAAATATATGTATTTTTACATGGATATTTTAAAGAAATAATAGTGTATATATTAATTTTATATGGTACCGCGTGAACATGTTAGTGAGGTGTATAAAGCGTATTAAGAATAAAAAAAAATTTAATTAATTTGAGACAATTCTTAATTATACGGGTAATTGATTAATTATCGAGTAGCGGGATATTACCTAATTGATTATTGGATAAAGTTTAAATCCCAACAAGGGAATTACGTGGCAGCCCTTCCATGCCAAGAGTGTGACTCATGAATTGAAGGGAAAGGTGGCAAGGCTAGGACAGTCGACTATACTAATTGAGATCTCTAGAGAACTAATGAGTTCACCACGTAAATGTGGATAGCTATCATTTTTTTACTTATAAGAAATGCTTTTGTGAGCAGTGCCTCAAAAGTTAATAAGGGATAATTCTTCAACGTTAAAAGACCTCTTCTTTCTTTCTAGCAAATTTGCATAAGAAAGCATGAGCATCAGTACTACGATATTATACTGTTTTGTGAGGCTTCCCATGTGGTACCAAGTCAAAATTCATTAGCCAATGTTGGAAAAAGGTTCTCTGTGATGGAATTTGTGTGGTACTGACTAAAGTTGGTTGTGCAATTTCTCGGGTGTTTGTCAAGTTCCACTGCTATCCTAGCCGGGTTAGGTTTCGTCAGTGTTCCGGGTCATTTTCTTCCGAGAATTTGTACTTGCTTCAAGCTTTTCATATGATTTGTTCCGTATTTTGTCGCAATTAATGTATGTTAGAGGGATTGTCAAGAGAATCGACTCAGGTATGTTAAGGCTAGACCTTTCTTTCATTTTGACATGATCTCGTAATTACACGCGTTTGAAAAATGAAGCATAAAGAAAAATCCTTATCCCAGAATTTATGTATATTTTTCTAGTTCTGTAAGTTACACTATTCTCTTTATCGGGGCTTCATATTCAATTGAGTATTTCCTTCTTCTAGTCAAGAGAGCAAATAATTTATATATACATTATTAAAGTATTTTCATTACCATCGAGCTATAATCGATGGGCAGGCCTCTATTGGGCAACCTCTAATCAGATGGTAAGTTATATACCGAGCCTACTATGGTCGAGCACTTATGAGCGAGCCCAGTTGGTCGAGATACAGAGCCTAGTATGGTCGAGCGCCTATGAGCGAGCCTACTACGGCGAAGCAGTTATATATATATACCGAACCTACTGTGGTCGAGCGCTTATGAGCGAGCCCAATTGGTCGAGATACAGAGCCTAGTATGGTCGAGCGACTATGAGCGAGCCTACTACGGCAGAGCAGTTATATATATACCGAGCCTTATAGGGCTGGACAACTATTTTACTTACTATATTGAGAGAGTTGAGTCAGTATCAGCAGATAAGCATATCTTCAGATTATTTTTGACTTCCAGCTACTTGCAGTTATTATATTATCAGTTCAATTTCAGCTTTCAGTATATTGTCTTACATACTCAGTACATTATTTCGTACTGGCGTCCCTTTTTGGGGGCGCTGCATTTCATGGGTGCAGGTCAGACAGACAGACGGGTAGGCCTCTTCAATAAGTTTTGCCCAAGTTCAGCTTGATCAGTAAGCTCCATGCCTTTCGGAGTTTCCAGGTTTAGAGCCTTATATACATCTTGTATATATATGTATATATGTTATGAGTAGGTCGGGGAGCTGTTCCGATCATAGTACATCCATCAGTAGAGGCTTGTAGACATATCCTGTCAGTTAGTCCAATATGTTGGACTTGCAGGCGTTGTATGTATATTTGGTTGGTTTGTCAGCTGTAATAGTTATGACGGCCTTGTCAGCCCAGTTTTATATTGACATTTAGTCAGCATTCGTAGTTATCTTGCAATGTGGCCTATGGCTAAAGTATGACATCATATGTTCAGAGTCCCTTAGTTGCAAGTTGGTACGCAGGGATAGGTGAGGCACTAGGTGCCGGTCTCGCCCCCAGGTACGGGGCCTGACAAAATGAAACTGCTCGATTTGTGAAGGACATGCTTTCTCAGATCAAGCATTTGAGGACAGAAAATACAACTTTGCTGTCTAAATCTCAATATCTGTAGACGTGTGGGAGTATTGTTGCTGCGTTGCGATTTTGCTGTGCTGTTTCTGTTGATCTCCATCCTTCATTCTTGCTTTCATTTGGTTTCTTTTTGGAGTACTGTTGCCCAAGCATTTAGGTACATACCTCTATAAACTTGTAGGATTTTTATTTTAATCCATCTTCTTTATTCTTCTATGAAATTCAGATGTGTCTATGTGTGGTTCATGATGTATGTTTTGTGAACTGCCCTCTCAAAGGTGCGGACGATTTGAATAGTGGGCTTTAACTTTGTCAACTTAATTGTCGCTCATAAATGGTTTTCCAATTTAGATCTGCCCTTGTAACCTGAACTCTCATTCTTATATTTTGTAACATCATCAGCCGATACTTCTCTATTTTTCTTGCTCCATGAGTTTTACTTGCGTCTAGATTGAAGTTGCCGATTTCGTGTTTTGCATACAAAAAGAAAAGGAGGTTAAGGTAAAAGGCAGATAATCAACGAACGATGATGGAGACAAGTAGTAAATAAGTAAACAAAACACAAGAGTAGTAAATAAGTATCACGATAGCCTTTGTACATTTTACTTGTATATGGTATGTGGGGTTCTGCTAATTGCTGTATATGAAATTTGGGGAGTAAAAGATGGGGCGGTTGGTAACATTGTCATCTTTAGTTTAAGGTGTCAACTTAAATGTGCAGATTTTAGCCTTTTATATATATATATATATATATATATATATATATATATATATATATATATATATATATATATATATATATATATATGTAGTGAATGTATAAAAATTGATTCATAAGTTGTGCTAACTTATGAATTTTTTTAACTAGGTAATTATTTTTGCAAATTGATATGGCTTTATCGGATTAAACTAATGAAAGAGCGGTATACGATCGCTATCACCAAAAATTAGTCATAAAGGAGACAATAAATTTTGTACTGATTGCCTGTTCCTTATTTTTATAGCTAGGTGTTCCCTTTGTAGTTTGAATTAAATCATTTTTTTTATATACAATTGTTACATTGGTGTAATAGTTTGGTTTTAATATGGACAGTAAGTTGCTTAACTAGTTCCAATGAATTTGAATGATAAGATTGAATGTAACACGATGATGAGATGACTGATTTTAGGTTTACTAAATCATGTACTAATTCGTTTTAGACGCGATTAATAAATCATCATAGCTACGGGTACGATTTCCGTGACGTAATTGTGATACTTAATTCCCAAATTCGGGGCGCATTTCATGTAACCCGATCGTAACAACTCCGAATATTAATAAAATAAACATGCCGCGAATTGCGGGTGCATTTCATGTAGCGTGGTTTGCGGCGTGTTCCAAAACAAACAAGTGTACGACAATCGTAACTTGTTCAAGAAAGAATTCTATAAATCCTAAAAGCAGTTTAAAATAAATAAAAGCGGTTATAAAGTGAAAAATGCACAATAGATTTAAAACATGTAGTAAATCAGATAATTAGGCCAATTTTAATAGTTTAAGCGACCGTGCTAGAACCATGGAACCCGGGAATGCCTAACACCTTCTCCCGGATTAACAAAATTCCTTAATTAGAATTTTTGGTTCGCAGACTTTTAAAATAAAATCAAAATTTCCTCGATTTGAGATTTTAAAATAAACCGGTGACTTGGGACACCAAATAAACTATCCCAAGTGACGACTATGATAATTAAAATAATCCCATTTCGAATAATGTCACTTTAATTGGAAAAACTCCCCTATACCCTCGGGGTGTACAAAAGGAGGTGTGACAGCTCTGGCGACTCTGCTAGGGAATCATAACCCAAAACATTTGGTTCAGGATTTAAGAATTCGAGCTTAGAATAGCTGTTATATTGGGCTTTATTCATTATCTGATTTTTACATGTTTGAGCCTAATGTGCTAATTGCCGCTTTTTACCGCTTTGATATTGTTTGGATTGTATATAAATTGCTACGAAACCCTCCTCTCTCTAAGTCTTCTAAATCATCTGGGAAGTGTGCATTTCGTGTAACTTCTTTTCTGTTAGAGTCATATCCCAATTTTAGAACGATGTTCAGACAAGTTGCAAAGCCGGTGAAGCTTCTGTATTCCCGGTACGCTGCCTCCCCCCCCCCCCAGGCTCGAGCTGTCAGCTCGGGTAAGCCAAGTCTAGAACAAAACACCCAGGTTTTTAAACCTAGTATAACATAACCTCATGCCGGATCCCTAGTAGGAACGCTTGTTTGCATCACGTGCATTTGACTTTGGGGATTCAACACAGGGATTGGGTCCGTCCAGGACAGGTATACCCGAGATCAAAAGACCATCCTGATGCATTTTATTTGTTGCCTGTACATTTATTTGCTTCGGATTGCATGTTTACCGGCTTCTAGAATAAGGGAAAAAAATTGGTAAAATCAAATTCAGGTATGAGAGAGCATATTTACTCGTCCTTAGAAAATCTCGTGTCAAAAAAAATATATACCGAAACTCTGCCGAAATTTTGAAAAAAAGGGGAAAGAGAATTTTGTTTAAAAAAATGATGATATTTTTCTATTGTGTCAAAACTGCCCGAACTACGCAACGTTTAATTCTCACCAGATGTGGGATGCATAGGCAACCTTCACCGGGTCCAATTCCATTTTTGCAAAAATAATCCAAAAAATATGAAATATTGTTATTCTGTCATAAATAAAATTAGGTGATGTCCTTCTTGTCTACGTAGCCAAAATGTCCCCCAAAAAGACGCCGGAAGGCTATTTTTGCAAGAATAGCCACCTATGGTCCTTTTTAAAATTTTTGGCCGATTGGTAAACGCAAGCCTAAAATCTTCTTTCCCGAGGTGCTGAAGGGCCGTATTTGCAAAAGGTGTTTTTGTTTTGAATTGCAATTTTGAAAAAATTGATAATTTTCTCTTTAGTCAAAATACATCATGATCTTTTAACTAATCACTTTAAATAAATGTGCAGGATGAACACTATTAAAAATGAACCATTCACAATCCTCGAGGAAATCCCGTTAGAACTCCATATGTGATGGAATGATTTAGGGAAAGTCAGCAGAGATACCGTGATAAAATCTTTGGGCGGTATCATTGGTCTTTTGAAGATTAAGCCGAGGCTGGATATAATTGAGGCTTTGATACCTTTTTGGGCCCGATGCATAATGTGTTCCATTTTTATGATTTTGAGCTAACCCCTACGCTTGAAGAAATAGCATGTTATGCCGGTCTTAGTGGGAATCTCAAAAATAGATACCCAGTGGCACCTAGAGCGGTGACTCCTCATAAATCCTAGACCTTCTAAGTATCAGTCGGGAAGTTAAACACGAAAATTTGGCCGAGGAATTTTGTACATTCTACTTCTTGTACCGACGTTACGGGGATCCCCACGGTTTTGAGACCCCAGATACTGGCGTAACTCATTCAGGGAACAAAGGTAAATGGGAAGCACGTCGAGGATTGGCTTTTATATTAGCATTCTTGGGTATCTTAATCTGCCCAAGAAAGGATGGAAATATAGAGTTGGGCTCGTGGGAATAGCCGACTTCATGACTAAAAAGGCTAATAGCACCATTGTACCAATGATCCTGGCGGAGATTTATCGAGCTCTAATCGTTTGCCGAGCGGGTGGAAAATTCTTTGAGGGTTGTAACATGCTTCTATAGCTTTGGATGGAAGAACACCTCTACCATCGTCCGGAATACATGAAATATGATATGACCGGTCGTAACTGCATTGAAGAACATGAAAACCGGGTGATGGGTCATGAGTTTCTGGAAGGTACGGAGGTATGGTTCGTGCATTTGAGTTCCCTAACTTTAAGAAAAATCGAGTGGACATTCGGTTAGCTCCCGGTCACTGAAGTCATTTACATGTCAGCCGAGGTGTGTTTTCTTCTATTGATGGGTCTTCGGAGTATTCAACCATATGCTCCACACAGGGTTCTGCGCCAGCTAGGCTGGTACCAAACTATCCCTCATGATGAAGATTTGAGTCAACAAGTCATCGAACTAGGCCCAAAAGCGACATTCGCAGAAGAAAGGGTTCGCCGTATTTGGCATCAGTGTCGGTTCCTGGAGCCACAGACTCAGGTGCGGGATTTGTCCAAAGGAGAATTAGAGCCTAGTTACACGGTTCGGTACAGTAAAAGGTTTCAAGTCCATCAGGAGCCTGAACGGCCTGCCAAGAGGCCCCATGTCCAGCAGTTCACTAATGGAGCGCAAGAACAATGGGATTGGTTGGCAAAAGAGGCAAGCTACAGGGCCAAGATAGGCAAATTGAAGGGACAACTCAGGGATCTCAAATTTGATAGTAGTGTACAGGCTACTGTCGATGAAGGGGAAAAGAAGAAGTTGGCCCAAAAAAACAGAGCCCTTCGAGCCCAGATCCAAAAAATGAAGATAGCTGCTGAGAATCAGGAAAGGAGCCGAACGGACGAAAGACTCATAAATGGCCTTAGAAGGAAAATATCCGAGTACGAGGATGATTTGGAAAAATCCAAGGGTAGTCTGGCAAGAGCCCAGACACAGTTGGCAAAAAACGCAGAGGGACGGGCAGAATTTGTCAGGCAATTGAAAAGAAAATAAGATGGAGAAGGCACAAACTTGAAAAAAAAAAGCTAACCACCCTCGAGAATGAGATAGCCAAAAAAACAAAGAGCTTTAAAGCAGAGAGGGAACATTGTTATGCTTTAATGTCACAGCTAGAGGAACATATGCAATAGCTACAAGGCCAAAGCCATCACGACACCCAAGTACTAGAAGCTAGGTCTCAATATGTTTGCTCCAAGAGAATGGTATCATCAGGGAAAGGGTTAGAGCAATTGCTGACTACATCGTCATGAAATGCCATGAATGTGAAGACATGACTAGAACCACCTTCTTCATCGTAGTGATGACTTTTGTTCGACAAATAATGAGTGACATAGATTGTCTCCAAGGAGATCTTGCACATAGGCCCGTGGCGAGACCGACAGATGTCCCACGGGCCCCTGGAGTAAAAGCACTTATGTATTCCTGATTTTCGTTTCGAGTCTGTATTTTAGTTTCCAGTTTTAGAGTCTATTTCGAGTCTGTTTTGTTTTCAATTCCTAGAAAAGTACAATGGAGTCATTTGTAATAGAAAAGATTAGGAGTTTTTATTTTTAATGAAATTTGAAGAAAACCCAAAATTATGTTTATTTATTTAATGCATTGATTCCTTGAACTACGTGATGATCTGATTCACGCGGCGTCATGATACTAGGCAAAGAAAAGCTCCTAATGGCGTATTTCGGAGAGAGTCTAGTTGGCATTGCATCTGAGTGGTACATGGATCAAGACATGTATCGCTGGCACATATGGGATGATCTGGCTCGAGATTTCATCAGACAATTCCAGTACAACATAGATATAGCTCCAGACAAAAATCCCCTGCCTAATCTCAAAAAGAAGTCTTTGGAAAGTTTCCAAGAATATGCTGTTAAGTGGCCGAACAAGCAGCCAGGGTGAAGCCCCTGCTGGACGAGACCGATATGCTCAGTGTTTTGGTACAAGCCCAAGAAGTGGACTACTTTCAGAATATAATGTCTGCAATGGGAAAGCCGTTTGCTAAGGCTATCAAAATTGGGGAGATGATCGAAAATGGTCTAAAAACAGGTCATATATTGAGCCAATCTGCTATAAGAGCTACGTCCTAAGCAATCCAAAGCGGATCAGGAGGCATAGCAAATAGAAAGAAGAAAGAAGAAGTGGCGATGGTGGCTTTAAGTTCGAGAAACCCCCGTCAACCCAGAGGTTACTTCCCTCCAAATACACCGCAGCATTATTATCCTCACCAGGATGTGGCTTATGCTATGGCTCCTCACATTGCGTGGTGATGAATGCATAGCCCTACGCTAGGCCACAACAACAGTTTAACCAAAATCAAGCTTCGCTTCCTAGAAATAACCCTCCTTACCAAGTTCCATATAATCCCTGTCCCCCTCAAAATAATTTTCCATACAATGCCTGTGCCCGGGAGCCACCTAGAAGAACAAACTTCACGCCTATTTGTGAATCATACACTAGCCTTTTCCCTAAACTTGTCCAAATGGGTTTGTTGCAACCCATACCCTAAACCAGGCAAAACCCAGAGTTGCCCTCCTACCAACACGATACTCGATGTGCCTACCATTCAGGAGTGGAAGGGCATGACACTGAAGACTATTGGACTCTCAAAAGGGCAACCGAAAACTTAATAGAGCAAAAGAGGGTAGTGTTATAAGATGAAAGATCCCCAACATGACTAATAACCCATTGCCGGCTCACAACAATGGGCCAGTTATTGGGATGATTAGTGAAGATAAGGAGTTTGACCCAGCTTTGAAAGCCATCATTGCCGTCGCCAATGGTGAAAAGAAGCCAAAGGCGGCTGCAAAGCAAGACAAAAGGGAAAAAAGAGTAACTCCGCCCCTCATAGTGTAAAGAAGACAGTGGAAACCAAAACAGGGGTAGTATCCCCTAAGGATGCCATTCTTTATGTTCCCCGAGCCTCCAGGGAAGAACAATTGGTGTTGAGTCCCCCAATAGGTTTGAGCTAAACAAGGGACCTAAGATGTATGTGCCAAGAGGGACTTATGTGGCGCGAGGGGCGGTAATTTCACTAAGGCTAAATGAGCCCGTGGTTATCAGCCGCACACCATAGAAGCCATGAAAGACCCCACTGCAGTGCTCTGGTACTACAACAGAGCAATTGTGACGTACAAGGGGAAAGAAATCACAGGGGAAGTAAATGAAACCAACCCATCCAGGAAGTACCTCAATCTGGAAGAAGTGAACAATGTCAAGCAGAAGCGTTTCCCACTCAAAAAGCCAGTTAGTGCCGAAGAAGCAGAGGAGTTCTTCCAAAAAATAAAAACTGCAGACTACGAGGTAATTGACCAACTCTGAAAGTCTCCTTCCGAGGTCTCTCTCTTGTCTCTACTGATAAGCTAGAATGAGCATTAGAAAGTGCTAATAAAGACCTTCAATGAAGCCTATGTTCCAAATGAAACCACTGCGGAGCAACTGGAAATGATGGCAGAAAGATTCTTCGCAGTCAACCAGATTTCATTTAGCAAGAATGACTTTCCCCCGGAAGGGGATGCCCACAACAAAGCTCTTCATCTGACAGTTAAGTGTGAAGGGTACTATGTAAAAAAAAAAGTCATGGTGGATGGTAGATCAGGGGTCGACATATGCCCTCTCTCAACTTTGCAAAGAATGGAAATTGGGACTGAGAGGATCAGGCCTAATAATGTTTGTGTGCACACTTTCGATGGCATCAAGAGGGACACAATAGGGGGAAATTGATTTGATCTTGACTATCGGTCCTGTGGATTTCGAAGTGACATTTCAGGTCTTGGACATGGATACCTCCTATAATTTTCTTTTAGGAAGGCCTTAGATCCATGCTGCGGGGGTCGTACCTTCTTCCCTCCCCCAAATGGTGAAGTTTGAACACGAAGATTGCGAAATTATGGTTCATGAAGAAGACGAGCAATAAATTTACTAGGACCCGTCAGTCCCATGCCTCGAAGCTAGGGAAGGTAGCGAGCACATAGTCTATCAAGCTTTCGAGGTTGTGGTCACAGATCAATGCGAGGAGGGAAGGCCGTGTCCTCAACCCTTTCAGTCAAATGCATCAATCATGGTCGCTACTGAAATGATTAAGCACGGGTATAATCCCGAGAAGGGGCTTGGGGTATCTTTGCAAGGTACCACGGAACCTATCACTTTGGCCGCCAGTAAAAACTTTTTTGGTGTCAGTATCCAAGCTACAGAAGCCGACGTGAAATGGGCTAAAGAGCGTAAGAATGATGGGTGGGTTCTACCTCAGCTAGTCCCGTATCTCTCCAAAACATTTATCAAGCCAAAGTACATAGAAGAAGAAGATGATGAGGCCTTCACGGCCGAGGAAATTGAGGACATATGTGGATCCATGAGGCAAATGTTATATGAAGCTTATATGGTCCAGCCAGGTGAAGGCTCGAGCACCGCTGAGGTGAAATTTATTGGGCCTGATGCCAAGCTGTAAAATTGGAAGGCTACTCTGTTCCCAGTCAGGCGGGAATCCCGGTAGTCTAGTCTTGCCACCTTTTCTGCATTCCGAGTTATTCCAGGGTGTAACTCGAATGTTTCTTTTAGTTTATTGTCTTTAAAATACCCATGTAAACCCTTCTATCTTCAAATTCAATGAAATGAAATCAATATTTGATCGTCTATGAATCTCTTTCTTTATTCATTCTGATTTTTGTTACTTTTCTTATTTCTTACTTTCAATCTAATAATGTGGACTTAAATAACATGACATACTTGCAGACTTCATGCTCAGATCATAGCACGTTGTCTAACTATGAAATAATGAATCAGGAACCGGAATATGATGAAGATGAGGCTTTTAGGGAAATAAATCGAGAACTGGAACAATTCGAGAATAAACCTAAGCCAAACTTAAATGAATCCGAGCCAGTCAATTTGGGTAGTTCGGAAGAGGTTCAAGAAACCATGATAAGCATTCACACAGATGAAAGAACTAGGGATGCATTGATTCAACTTTTGTTCGAATTCAAAGATGTGTTTGCTTGGTCCTACGATGATGCCAAGACGAAGTGTCAATTTAGTGGTCCACAAATTGTCAACTTACCCCGATTATCCCCCTGTCCAGCAAAAACAGAGGAAGTTCAAAACTGACATCAGTGACAAGATCAAAGAAGAGGTACCAAACAGTTGAAGGCGGGGGTGATCCGAGTGGTTCGATACACCACGTTGTTGGCTAATGTGGTTCCTCTGCCAAAGAAAGATGGGAAAACTCGAGCGTGTGTTGACTATCGGGATCTGAACAAAGAAAGTCCCAAAGGCAACTTCCTTTTGCCAAAACTCCACATCCTTGTTGACAATTGTGCCAAACATGAGATACAATCTTTCGTGGATTGTTATGCTGGATATCATCAGGTCTTGATGGATGAAGAAGACACGGAAAATATAGCCTTCACCATACCCTGGGGCACCTATTGTTATAGGGTCATGCCTTTTGGTTTGAAGAACCTTGGGGCAACTTATATGAGGGCTATGACTGCCATCTTTCACGACATGATGCACCAAGAAATCGAGGTGTATGTGGATGATGTAATCATCAAATCCAGAACACAGGACGACCATGTTTAGGACCTGAGAAAGTTCTTTGAGCGTCTGCGTAAGTATGACTTGAAGCTAAATCTAGCTAAATGTGCATTTGGGGTTTTGTCTAGCAAACTCTTGGGATTTATAGTCAGCCGGAAGGGCATCGAGCTAGATCCAACGAAGATAAAGTCTATTCGGGATTCGCCTCTTTCGAGAACCAAGAAAAAGGTTATGAGCCTATTGGGAAGGTTGAATTACATCAGCCAATTCATTGCTCAGTTGACATCCACATGTGATCCCATATTTAAGCTGTTAAAGAAAGATGTGGCGATTAAATGGACAGATGAGTGTCAAGAAGCCTTAGACAAAATCAAAGAATATCTGTCGAATCCTCCAGTCTTGGTCCCATCCGAACCTGGGAGGCCTTTGTTTTTGTATTTGACAGTCTTTGAGAATTCCTTCGGATGTGTCCTCAGGCAACATGATGTGACCGGGAAGAAAGAATAGGCAATATACTATTTGAGCAAGAAGTTCACTAGTTACGAAGCCAAATACACTCTATTGGAAAGGACTTACTACGTCTTAACTTAGGTCGCTCAGAAGCTTAGGCATTACCTGTTGGCCTACACCACCTATCTCATCACCAGATTGGATCCTTTAAAGTACATATTCCAGAAGCCGATGCCCACAGGGAGGTTGGAAAAATGGCAAATCTTGCTCACCGAGTTCGACTTAGTCTATGTCACCCGTACGACAATGAAAGCTCAAACTCTAGCAGATCACCCAGCTAAAAAACCCGTTGATGATGAATATCAGCCTTTGAGTACTTACTTTCCGGACGAGGAAGTAAATTTAGTTGAGGTAATTTCAAAAGACACCAATGCTTGGAAATGTTCTTCGATGGAGTTGTGAACACAAAAGGTGTCGGGATTGGGGAATCTTGATTTCACCCACTGGTCAGCATTATCCAGCCACAACCCGACTTTGGTTTTTCTGCACAAACAACATTGCCGATTATGAAGCCTGCATTATGGGTATGAATATGGCAATCGACCAAGATGTGGAAGAATTGATAATCATGGGAGATACGGATCTGATTATCCGACAAGCTTAGGGAGAATGGGAAACTCGGGATATCAATCTTATTCCATACAGGAAACATGTGGAAGATCTTGGCAAGCGGTTCAAGTCAGTCGAGTTCAGGTACATTCTCATTTTCACAATGAGTTAGCCGATACACTCGCTACTTTGGCCTTGATGTTGCCATATTTAGGCAATTTCCACATTACGGAAATCCAAATCCGAGAAAGGCATGGTTACTGCAATACGGTTGAGGTGGAACCAAATGTTTAGCCATGGTATCATGATATGAAGAGATTTCTAAAAACAAAGAAAATATCCCGAGCAAGCCAATGGAGACCAAAAGAGAACCATTAGAAGGCTTGCCAGCGGTTTCTTTTTGAGCGGAGAGGTCTTGTACAAAAGGACTCCAGATTTCAATCTTTTACGATATGTGGATGCCCAGGAGGCCGGAAGAATCATGCATGAAGTACACGTAAGAGTGTGTGGACCCCATATGAATGGATACGCCCTGGCAAAGAAAATCCTTCGAGCGGGTTATTACTGGATGACTATGGAAAAGGATTGCTTCAGCTTTATTTGAAAATGTCATCAGTGTCAGGTGCACAGTGACCTGATTCATGCACCACCTTCAGAATTGTATCCTATGTCAGCACCTTGGCCGTTCGTTGCTTGGGGTATGGATGTCATTGGGCCAATCGAGTCGAAGGCTTCAGATGGGCATAGATTCATATTGGTTGCCATTGACTACTTCACAAAATAGGTTGAAGCAATCACTCTCAAAGCCGTCACTAAGAAAGCAGTGGTGGATTTCGTGCACTCCAATATCATCTGCCGTTTTGGTATTCCTACAACTATCATTACAGACAATGCTGCGAATTTGAACAGTCACTTGATGAGGGAGATATGTGAACAATTTAAGATCATGCATCGAAATTCTACCCCTTATCGGCCCAAAGCTAATGGTGTTGTTGAAGCAGCAAACAAGAACATCAAGAAGCATCTTAGAAAGATGATTCAAAGTTTGAGACAATGGCATGAAAAGTTGTCGTTTGCATTGTTGGGATATCGCACAACAGTGCGCACATCAGTTGGAGCAACACCCTATCTATTGGTTTATGGCACTGAAGCTGTAATACCTGCAGAAGTTGAAATTCCTTCTCTCGGAATCATCGTTGAGGCTGAAATTGAGTATAGTGAGTGGGTCAAAACCCGTCTAGAACAGTTAACCCTGATTGATGAAAAACGGATGGCCACAGTTTTCCATGGGCAGTTGTATCAACAAAGAATGGCCCGTGCCTGTAAGCACGTGATTTTTGACCCTCCCCGAGAATTTTCACATTTTTAGCGTGAATATGTGAAATTGGGTCTAATATAGCCATTTAAACTATTTTTACTTTATTTCGTTGCAAAAAGAAAAAATCACAAAAAATACATATATAAATTTTAGTTTATGCATTTCTCATAAACGTGGAAAAAATACAAAAAAATTGTACTTTATTTTGGTACTTTATATAAATTCAAAAATTACAAAAATATATAGTTCTATTAATGTTTGCAGTCATTATAATTTTGAAAAATACAAAAAAAAATATTACTTCATACTTTTGTCTTTATTAAAAAAAACGAAAATTACAAAAAATAGTTTTATCAATATTCTATAGTCATTTTAACTTTGAAAAATACAAAAATATTACTTCATATTTTATCTTAATATTTAAAAAAAACGAAAATTACAAAAATAGTTTTATTAATATTTTGTAGCTATTTTAAAACTTGAAAAATATTTAAAAAAGATATAGTTTTGTTTAAATACTAGTCTTATTTTTGGTAGTTATTTTGCTTACATAGGACTAGTTAAGCAACGTGTTCCTATTTCTCGGGTCCGGGCAAAAGAATAATATTCGGGTTCAAACTACCCGGTTTTAGGCCTAATTTTCGGACCTAGCCCATAATAAACCGTGTCCAGGACACATGGGGAACCCCACCACGCATGGGGGACACAAACCTTGAACCCTACCACGCGTGGGCTCATTTTTCTGGGCAAAGCCATGTCAAATACACGGACTAACATTTGGAAAAGGGAGGACTTTGGAAAAATTTTGGGAGGAGGGTACTTAGCGAATTTCGTGGCCTTCCCAAAATAATAACACGATAGTCTCTTTAGGCGCGTGTTTAATAATCTACTTTCTTAATACTTAGGTGTGCATTTCATGCGACCCAGATCCAAATCCCAAAACATCAAATAAAATATGTTCCGGATTGTGGGTGCATTTCATGCGACGCAATCCAAAGACATGTTTTAAGCGATGTTCACATTCTTTTGAAATAATAATAATAAAGCGGTAAAAAGATAAAATTGGCACATTGGTTCATAATTGTATTTAAAATCAGATAAATAAGCCGAATATAACAGTTGAGCGACCGTGCTAGAACCACGGAACTCGGGAATGCCTAACACCTTCTCCCAGGTTAATAGAATTCCTTATCCGGATTTCTGGTACGCAGACTGTAATATAGAGTCATTCATTTCCTCGATTCGGGATTAAAATTGGTGACTTGAGACACCCTAAATCTCCCAAGTGGCGACTCTGAAACAATTAAACCAATCCCGTTTCGATTGTCCTTTAATTGGAAAAAACTCCCTCGCGCCCCCCATCGGGTGCGGAAAAAGGAGGTGTGACAGCTCTGGCGACTCTGCTGGGGATTGAACACCCAAAACCACTGGTTCAGGGTTAAGAATTCGAGCTTAGAATGATTGTTATTATTTGGCTTTATTTATTATCTGATTATTACATGTTTTAAGCCTAATGTGCTAAATGCTGCTTTTACCGCTTTGATATTATTTGAACTGTATATAAACTGTGCCGAAACCTTTCTCTTCTTACCTCCGGGGATGTGCTTACTGGTTGAGACTCCCTATTCTGTTAGTGTCATACCCTAAATAAAAGAGGCTCGGAAAGTTTCTAAGCCGGCTGGCCTTTTGGTTCCCGGAAAGGAGCTCCTTCCTCAGCTCGAGTTGTCCGCTCGGGTACACTGTCTAGAACACCGACCCAGGTTTTTGAACCTAGTATAACAAAGCCACATGTCGGATCCCTAGTAGGAACGTTTATTTGCATCATGTGCATTTGACTTAGGGGACTCAACATAGGGGTTGGGTCCGTCTAGGACAAGCAACCTGAAAATAATAGACAATCTTTCGGCATACTATATGCTACATGTTGTATTTAGTCAAGGGCGTATGGGTCATTTGGTCATTTCCAGCATGATGTTATTTTAATCAAAGCATGGAGAACATTTGTGGAATCCAAGAAGCCTTGGAATTCCCTATGTCCCCCACGCTTGCTTTTTGGGAAAGCACATGGGGAACATTTGTGGAATCCAAGAAGTCTTGGAATTCCCATATGTCCCCCACGCTTCATATGTTGGGAAAAGCGCATGGGGAGCATTTGCGGAATCCAAGAAGTCTTGGAAATCATTATGTCTCCCATGCCACATTTTTGAAAGAAATAATAAATATAAAAAATAAAATTACAAATAAAACAAAGCATGAAAATTCAAAAAGATTTTGTATGTTTTCATTATTTTCCACAGATTAAAAAAAATCGTGAAAAAGAGGAGAAAAAATGACAGTGTAGAGATATAACTACTTATTTTTAGAGAAAAATCAATGTCCGAGTAGTATCGAAACTCTGCCGAAATTTTGAGAAAATGAAAATGAATGTCTTATTAGTTTGTTATATTAAAAGCAAAGGAAAAATAGAGAAAAAATCATCATTGTTCTGTCTTGTTTTTAAAAAAATATAGAAAAGAAAATAGTTTGTTTTGCCATAAAAATGAAAATAAAAAAAAGGTTTTGTTTTAAAATGGGATTTTATTTATTTATCTGTTTATGAAAATGTCAAAATAAAAATAAAAATAATAAAATAAAAAGAGTTGGGCGTTGAAAGTAGTTTTATTATTTGTTGCAAATATATTTATTATTTGTTGCAAATATATATATATATATATATAAAATCCAAAAAGTTTTTCTTTATTTCCAAAATATGTATATATATATCTTTATCTGTTGCAAGAACATTTGTCTTACCAAAAGTTTTTAGAATCCCAATTTTCAAAACAAATAATCCAAAAATATTTTCCATTATTGACTTCTTTAGAAAGTCTTTCTAGTTGTTTCTTTAAAAAATAAAATAAAAAAAACATATATAATATAAAAAAAACAAATCCGAAAATATTTTGATTCTTCTTTCAGAAATTGAAAAGAAAATTCAAAATTCTAAAAAAAACATTTTAGGAGCATTTCTTATATTAAAGGTAAAATTCCGAAAAATATTTTCTTCTTTTCTTTAGAATAAAAAAAACGAAAATTCAAAAAATATTAGTCTTTCTTTTAAAAGGAAAATCAATCAAAAAATAATATTTCCTTGCTTCTTTTAAAGTAGTTCTTTTAAACGAAAATTCAAAAAAAAAAAGTTAGTTCATCTGCTTATTATTATTTGCCTACTTATTCTTATTTACCCGAACTACGCGGGTTTGATTCTCACCGGATGTGAGATACGTAGGCAACCCTCATCGGGTCCAACCCCCTTTTGCTAAAAAGCCAAAAACAAATAATAATAATAAATAAAAAAAACATGTCAAGTTTTTATTCATAAATAAGTCGGGTGATGTCCAACTTCCCCTTTTACAAAAAATAGCAAAAATATATATGTCAAATTTCATAAAGAAGTCGGGTGACGCTGTTTCATCAAGACATAGCCGAATGTTCCCGAAAGGGACGCCGGAAGGCTGACTTTGCATAAACAGCCACTTTTGGGTCATTTTTAAGACTTGGTCCAGTTGACCCACACAGCCTTAAAAATCTTCGTCCCCGAGACGTTGAAGGGCCGTGTTTGCAATATTGAGTTTCCTAATTTGAAAAACGATGAAAAGAGTCATAAATAAGCCAGGTGATTCTGCGTTGTCATAAATAGCCGAATGTTCCCGAAAGGGACACCGGAAGGCTGACTTTGCATAAACAGCCACCTTTGGGTCATGATTAGGATTGTTGGTCCAGTTGACCCACACAGCCTTAAAAAGCTTCGTCCCCGAGACGTCGAAAGACCGTGTTTGCAATACAGGGTTTTTATCATAATTTGGAAAAAAAACAAAGAGTCGACGGTCAGGTGAATACCGTTCAAATTTTGTCATAATAAGCCGAGCCAGCTTCGGCCGCGTCTTAAACCGTTCTTGCCGAAATAGCCTTAGAGTATCTTTCAGTTGTCGAAAGGTTATTTTCGTAAAAGAATGGACCAGTTTGTAAAGTGTCATAAAATAATCCTCCTCGGCCTCAAAATTCGTGTGAGAGTTGGAAAGGGCCACGTTTGCAAAAACAACCATTTGGTTAAAATTAGCAAATGGAAGAAGGAAGTTGGCCATTTGTTTTGAAGTTTGTAAACCTTTTGATTAAAATAGGCGGGTTGTTTGATCTTCAAGTTTGTAGGTTATCTTTAAACCTTTGAAACCCAGTTTGTTTTAATATGAAAGTGAAAAGAAAAAATGTTCATTATTGTTTATCTTTTATTGGTCCGAACTACGCAAGGTCTGATTCATGCGGGGACATGATACGTAGGCAATCTCCATAAGATTCGACCACCACTAAAATGAAAAAATAATAAAATAAAAAAAAATAAAAAAAAATAAATATATAATAATAAATAAATAAAAGAGAGTGTGGAAGATTTTCAGGGGGCACAATTGCCTAACTGCTTGGGTACATTTTTGATATATGATTGTCTGTCCAATGCCCTAACACTAACGTGATGACTTCCCTTTGATGTGTCCATATATAGAGAGTGGTTGGTTGTGGTAACTCCTCCCTGCAAAGCAAAATCAAAGGACAATGGCTCAGAACCGCAGAACCGAGTGGGTCGGTACTGATGACCGACAACAATTGGTCGAACGGAACAACGGGTTGGTAGAAGAAGTGAAAATGCTGAGACAACATGTGGCAGACATGTATCAGGCATGGATAACAGGAAAAGCACCACCCCCTCCACCGCCAAGTCTCTTGAACTCGGTCAATTCCCAAGCACCCAACACCATAATGGAAGATCCCCCATACTCTCCATCCCAACCCACTTATGGCAACCTTCCCAGCTACCCGAGTAGCTCCATCACTCCTCAATGCTTCTCCGCTCCCCAACACCACTTCTTTCCCCGCCATACTTCACTTTCCAGGCACCCGGCTCCACAAAATGCCTACCCACATACACAAGCCTACCAAAAGCCACCTGGATCAGGTTTTCGGCCCTGTCAACATGCAAGAATGAAGAGGTTGCTGAAACGAGGAAAGGCTCTCACCCCTATCGGGGTATCTTATGCCAGTCTGTTTGAAAGGCTAATGCATGCTAGTTCGATTGAGCCACTCCCCGCATGTACTATAAATCCGCTTGCAAGGAGCTTTGATCCGGCAGCACGATGCGCCTACCACTCCAATGTCATAGGGCACAACATTGAGAGCTGTCATAGCTGGAGAAGGGAAGTAGAGAAAATGATCCGAGAAGGGCGGGTTGCGATTAATAACAGTGACATGGAGCACTCGAACCTCCTCGAGAACTTGCCTACGGAGGTTGATGATGTTGAAGCTGGCAATAGTCTTGGCAATATTGATGCAAAGCTCAGTGGCTAAGATGCCAGTTTTTGCTAAAGTGGGAGGACGCTTCGTTTCCTTGGTCAGCAAGAGAGAAGCTTGTGGTGGCTTATTTTGTGGTCATTTCTGTTGTTCGGATTATTAAGGTTGTAATTGGGATTTTGTCCTGTGTCAAACCTTCTTATCTTTTTATTTTGTCATAAAAGTTTGTTTAAATTTTGTCCAATTTGTGTTAGGATTTTATTCTGGTTGTTTTGTTTGTTTTGTTATTTAAACCATTTCACCGGTAGTCTAATACAAAGTCCGGTCTTTTATTATTTCCAGTCATCTTTTTATTTAGTCCTTTGACCATTTTTTGTTCGATGCCGATTCTAGGGACATGACATGCGCACCCAGTTTGGGCCTAATCTTAAAAGTTAATCATAAAACCCCGAAAAGGTGATCAGACCATTTAAAGGAAATAAGGACGGTTGAGATTATTCAGAGCTCGAGTCATATGGAACTGGGGCAAGTAAAATATGAAGAAAAACCGTTAAAAGAAAGATTCGCCAAATGGGCATGAGGGGCGTTCATGATAATGAGAGTATCGCCCAACGGTGCTTTAGAAAGGACCAATGAAAAAGCAAATGTTGAATATAATTGTCAAGTCCAGCACCATCAGAAGAGACTACAAATTTAAATTGTGTTGTTTGCACTTGGCATGTTTTGAAGACTGGAATGACGAAGGCATTTTGTTCTGCTACCTAAATATTTTATCCTTCGTTACCCCTTTTGAGCCTTATTTATTTTTCTTTCATACCCCTCGTTCGGAATCAGTAACAACGAAAAAAAAGAGAAAGAAAGAAAACAACAACGAAAAAAAAGAGAAAAAAAAGAAAAGAAAAGAAAAGAAAATTGATAACAAAGAAAAAAAGAATCAAATGAAAAAGAGGAATTGGGAACTACGTTTGACATGATTCCTCAAAGAGGATACGTAGGCGCTTCACGGCTCGGTCATAGTTTTGAAAAATGAAAAAAAATCAGTTAGGATATCCCCAAGCAAGAAACTGGGGCAAAGGTTGCATTTGTTATAAATAAATCTAATTCCGAAGGTTGTAACTAATAACCCAAAATTAATGCATTTTTGAGCCTTTTATACCATTTCTTTCTAGCCCTATCCAAAACCCACATTACGGTCCAAAGAAAGACCTTCTGACCAGTCTTCAAAAGATGCCAAGTCAGACAAATGAAGAGTCTTACCGGCGAACATAACATTCTGTTCCACAGCAGAAAGGACTCTAATCTCCAGCAGAAAGAGTCATACCGGCGACACTCCAAATCCCCAGCTGGAAAGTGATACAAATGAGAGGGTCTTATCGGTGAAAACCTTCACAGGCACCATAAGGCGATTGAAAGCTGAGGAAAGAACCAAAAATGAGAGAGACTTGATAGTGAAAACCCTTCGGGCACTACAAGTCGAATGAGATTGAGAATCAGATGGGGAATCACCAATTGAAGATCTTGAAAGATGATTGACGGTAAAGGATAGGCCACATCCGCATGTCATGACCATTAGAGTCGGTATCTGCATTTGATACATTTTTATTTATAGTTTCTTTTGTAAAATAGTCATCGTTTCCTTTGTCTTTTATTCTGTTTCTGTTATTTTTTCCTTTCATAGAAAAATCCCCAATAGAGTCTGTCTGGTCAGAACAAGTATGAAATGACTTCAAAAATATGCCATCAGCTTTCCAAAATGAGATCTGACTAGTATATCCAAATGGTATAGTCAGCGAGGAACAAGCGCGAGGCCAGTGTCAAAAAAGATATCCCCCGCAAAGGGAATTGACAAAAGGATTGACGAGCGTCAAAAGAGATATCCTTGCCAAACCCAAGGTTATAAACCTCAAAGGCCAAGGCCCATGAACAGAGCAAGGAGAGCAGTGAGCATGACTTGGCGAAATCCATACTAGACTAAAAGGTCGGGAAAATGCCAGTTTCCGAGCTATGCCACAAAGAGGGATATCCCCAGCAGGAAGGGATTATCCCCAGCACATAATATCATCCCCAACAAGTTGTGGAACACAGAGCAAGGAGGGAGAAAGGGAAAGCCATCCCAACAGAAGTATCACAACCAACCACCGCGTTTTAAACTAACAAAATTTTGTTTGATTTGAAGCAGGTAACGGAAATGGCATTGAGGCAGAAACGCATACCACAAGGGATATTATCAAACTGGGGCAGAAAATTTTCCTTCCATTTAGAAAATTTTCTGGAAGTCAGGTACCCCCAGCTGATAACATTTTACCCCCAACAGGTAAGTAAATAATTCCTCAACAGTGTTATCACTAGCAGTTGCGAGGGGTCCAACACAAGGTTGGAAAGTCGGTATCCTCAGCGGTTAGACTTCAAAGGAGGAAGCTAATAATAATAATAATAATAATAAATAAATAAATAAATAAAAAAGAATAATAATAACAAAAATAAAAAATAAAAAAATAAATGGGGAAGGTAGAAAGGGAAATTTCATCCCAATCCCCAACAAGTATTCAAGGTAAGACATCTTCAAGTCTTAAGGATATTTTGGGTTCGTCCGCCCTCAAATAGGATCTGTTGGGTTCATCCGCCCTCAAATAGGATATGTCGGGTTCATCCGCCCTCGAATAGGATATGTCGGGTTCATCCGCCCTCGAATAGGATATGTCGGGTTCATCCGCCCTCGAATAGGATATGTCGGGTTCATCCGCCCTCGAATAGGATATGTTGGGTTCATCCGCCCTCAAATAGGATATGTCGGGTTCATCCGCCCTCAAATAGGATATGTCGGGTTCATCCGCCCTCAAATAGGATATGTCGGGTTCATCCGCCCTCAAATAGGATATGTCGGGTTCATCCGCCCTCAAATAGGATATGTCGGGTTCATCCGCCCTCAAATAGGATCTGTCGGGTTCATCCGCCCTCAAATAGGATATGTCGGGTTCATCCGCCCTCAAATAGGATCTGTCGGGTTCATCCGCCCTCAAATAGGATATGTCGGGTTCATCCGCCCTCAAATAGGATATGTCGGGTTCATCCGCCCTCAAATAGGATATGTCGGGTTCATCCGCCCTCAAATAGGATATGTTGGGTTCATCCGCCCTCAAATAGGATATGTTGGTTTCAGTCTTTACTTTTAAGTGTTGAAATTGGGAGCCCGCCCATAATAACAGAGGAATACATTCAGTCTTTACTTTTAAGTGTTGAAGTTGGGAGCCCGCCCAAATAACAGAGGCATACATTTCAGTCTTTACTTTCAAGTGTTGAAGTTGGGAGCCCGCCCATAATAACAGAGGAATACATTCAGTCTTTACTTTTAAGTGTTGAAGTTGGGAGCCCGCCCAGATAACAGAGGCATACATTTCAGTCTTTACTTTCAAGTGTTGAAGTTGGGAGCCCGCCCAGATAACAGAGGCATACATTCAGTTTTTACTTTCAAGTGTTGAAGTTGGGAGCCCGCCCAGATAACAGAGGCATACATTTTAGTCTTTACTTTCAAGTGTTGAAGTTGGGAGCCCGCCCAGATAACAGAGGCATACATTCAGTCTTTTTATTTTAAGTGTTGAAGTTGGGAGCCCGCCCATAATAACAGAGGAATACATTCAGTCTTTTTATTTTAAGTGTTGAAGTTGGGAGCCCGCCCAGATAACAGAGGCATACATTCAGTCTTTACGTTTCAAGTATTGAAGTTGGGAGCCCGCCCAGATAACAGAGGCATACATTCCACGTCTTTACCCATAGGAGATGTATTTCCTCCTAAGTTTGTTTTTACCCATAGGAGATGCATTTCCTCCTAAGTTTATGTTTTACCCATAGGAGATGCATTTCCTCCTAAGTGGTTGTTGAAGATGCTAAAAAAAATGACCTAGTCTGATGAACCTTCTCCTAGGATCAAAATCTTAGTCTGACGAATTTTTCTCCTAAGATAGAGACCTAGTCTGACGAACCTTCTCCTAGGATCAAAATCTTAGTCTGATGAATCTTTCTCCTAAGATACCAAAAAAAACAAGACCTAGTCTGATGAACCTTCTCCTAGGATCAAAATCTTAGTCTGACGAATTTTTCTCCTAAGATAGAGACCTAGTCTGACGAACCTTCTCCTAGGATCAAAATCTTAGTCTGATGAATCTTTCTCCTAAGATACCAAAAAAAACAAGACCTAGTCTGATGAACCTTCTCCTAGGATCAAAATCTTAGTCTGACGAATTTTTCTCCTAAGATAGAGACCTAGTCTGACGAACCTTCTCCTAGGATCAAAATCTTAGTCTGATGAATCTTTCTCCTAAGATAACCAAAAACAAAAATGACCTAGTCTGATGAACCTTCTCCTAGGATCAAAATCTTAGTCTGACGAATTTTTCTCCTAAGATAGAGACCTAGTCTGACGAACCTTCTCCTAGGATCAAAATCTTAGTCTGATGAATCTTTCTCCTAAGATAACCAAAAACAAAAATGACCTAGTCTGATGAACCTTCTCCTAGGATCAAAATCTTAGTCTGACGAATTTTTCTCCTAAGATAGAGACCTAGTCTGACGAACCTTCTCCTAGGATCAAAATCTTAGTCTGATGAATCTTTCTCCTAAGATAACCAAAAACAAAAATGACCTAGTCTGATGAACCTTCTCCTAGGATCAAAATCTTAGTCTGACGAATTTTTCTCCTAAGATAGAGACCTAGTCTGACGAACCTTCTCCTAGGATCAAAATCTTAGTCTGATGAATCTTTCTCCTAAGATAACCAAAAACAAAAATGACCTAGTCTGATGAACCTTCTCCTAGGATCAAAATCTTAGTCTGACGAATTTTTCTCCTAAGATAGAGACCTAGTCTGACGAACCTTCTCCTAGGATCAAAATCTTAGTCTGATGAATCTTTCTCCTAAGATAACAAAAAAAACAAAAAATGACCTAGTCTGATGAACTTTCTCCTAGGATCAAAATCTTTGTCTGATGAATCTTTCTCCTAAGATACCAAAAAACAAAACCTAGTCTGATGAACCTTCTCTTAGGATCAAAATCTTAGTCCGACGAATTTTTCTCCTAAGATAGAGACCTAGTCTGATGAACCTTCTCCTAGGATCAAAATCTTAGTCTGATGAATCTTTCTCCTAAGATACCAAAAAAACAAGACCTAGTCTGATGAACCTTCTCCTAGGATCAAAATCTTAGTCCGACGAATTTTTCTCCTAAGATAGAGACCTAGTCTGACGAACCTTCTCCTAGGATCAAAATCTTAGTCTGATGAATCTTTCTCCTAAGATAACCAAAAAGAAAAATGACCTAGTCTGATGAACCTTCTCCTAGGATCAAAATCTTAGTCTAACGAATTTTTCTCCTAAGATAGAGACCTAGTCTGATGAACCTTCTCCTAGGATCAAAATCTTAGTCTGATGAATCTTTCTCCTAAGATACCAAAAACAAAAAGAAAACAAAAAAAAAAGAAAAAAAAAGAAAAAAAGAAAAACGTTTGAAAAAAAAAGTCATTTTCCTAAAGCCAGGCGCCCACCTATATAACGAGAGGAATACATTTCAGTCTTTCTCATTACAAGTGTTGAAGTTGGGAGCCCGCCCATAGAACAGAGGAATACATTTCAGTCCTTACATTTCAAGCATTGAAGTTAGGCGTCCACCTGTATAACAAGGGAATACATCCTAATCTAGTCTTTAGTTCACTCTCAGCACTGCATCAGTAGTATCAGTGGGCTACGATTTTGCTAACGACTCACAAACCTCCCCAGTGCAAACTGGGTTAGGAAATTTTGTTTGTTTTGTTTGTTTTGATTGTCAGGGACCTGCCTGTAGAACGGAGTTTGTGGTATGTCAAAGATCGAAGAAGTCAGGAGTCCGCCTGTCAAAGATCAAGCAGTGACCCACTGGAAAGCGGAAGGATTACAACAGAAATCCCCAGCATTCAATCCAAGTTAGAAGCTCGCCTCAAGAACGCGAATCAATAGTCTGGGATGATCAACAGAAGCTGGTCACAAAAACAAAAAAACAAAAACAAGAAAAAAAAAAGAAGAAGAAAAAAAGAAGAAAGAGAAGAGCCCAAAATACGGAAGTGGAGAACAGATGTGATCTGCTCAGGAACTAGCGCCTACAACTAGCAAGTGTCAAGGTCCAAATCCAAAGTCTGTATGAAGCACCATTCAAGACTCAAGACCAAGTTTCAGAAGACTTAAAGATAGGAATCCTTGTAACTAGTAGCTGGTAGGCTTAGTTAGTCTTTTTCAGTTTTCATTTTTGTTGTAATGACAGGACCGCGGACCGGAACCTCAACGGAACGGCACCTCGATCGGCTCTTCACCTCGGTACACTTCACTATCTCTCTCATCCCGAACTACACGTGGCCTGATTCCTGTATAACCAAGGATATGTAGGCAGCTCAGATACCAGGGCCGGTCACATTCCCTCCCTTTCCTTAAGTGTAGTCCGTCCAAGTAATGGTCGGGTCAAAAACACGTCTAATCGTTCTTTGTCGGAAAACTCTTCGTGTTTTCAGTCAAAGAGGGGCAGCTGTAAGCACGTGATTTTTGACCCTCCCCGAGAATTTTCACATTTTTAGCGTGAATATGTGAAATTGGTTCTAATATAGCCATTTTAACTATTTTTACTTTATTTCGTTGCAAAAAGAAAAAATCACAAAAAATACATATATAAATTTTAGTTTATGCATTTCTCATAAACGTGGAAAAAATACAAAAAAATTGTACTTTATTTTGGTACTTTATATAAATTCAAAAATTACAAAAATATATAGTTCTATTAATGTTTGCAGTCATTATAATTTTGAAAAATACAAAAAATAATATTACTTCATACTTTTGTCTTTATTAAAAAAACGAAAATTACAAAAAATAGTTTTATCAATATTCTATAGTCATTTTAACTTTGAAAAATACAAAAAATATTACTTCATATTTTATCTTAATATTTAAAAAAAACGAAAATTACAAAAATAGTTTTATTAATATTTTGTAGCTATTTTAAAACTTGAAAAATATTTAAAAAAGATATAGTTTTGTTTAAATACTAGTCTTATTTTTGGTAGTTATTTTGCTTACATAGGACTAGTTAAGCAACGTGTTCCTATTTCTCGGGTCCGAGCAAAAGAATAATATTCGGGTTCAAACTACCCGGTTTTAGGCCTAATTTTCGGACCTAGCCCATAATAAACTGTGTCCAGGACACATGGGGAACTCCACCACGCGTGGGGGACACAAACCTTGAACCCAACCACGCGTGGGCTCATTTTTCTGGGCAAAGCCATGTCAAATACACGGACTAACATTTGGAAAAGGGAGGACTTTGGAAAAATTTTGGGAGGAGGGTACTGTTCCTCCGTCTTCCTCCTTTGAAAAAACAAAAAAAAACCTACTGTAAAACCTACCCATCCCCACGTCCAAACACCAGCTCCCTCCATCCCTTCCGGCACCCCCACGCACCAGCCCCCTCGCCGGAACATCACTAAACGTCAACCTCCAGCCCAGTCCGTCGACCTCGCCCAAACCACCACCTCCATCAACGCCAGAAAACCACCAACAAACCACCTGCGTCTGACTCCCTCACGTCGTCACTCCCCCTCAACCCCAATGTCCAAACAGGCTCGTCACCTTCCCCATCGCCCAACACCACCTGAAGAGGAAGATACTATCGTCTTTTGCTTCAACTGCCCGTCGACCCTACTGCTGCCACCATTGTTGCGCCGCTCGAGCAGCAGCCATTGCCGCTGTTGTTCGTTTCCATCACACCCGTCGACCACTCTCCAAACAACCACCCTTTCTCCTCCAATCTCCATCGCAACCAGGCGATTATCCAGTCGACATTCGCGTGCCCAGTGACCGCTGTTTATTCGTTGTCATCGTGCAGTCCGTCGGAGGTCGTCGTTGGGTTGTGCTCGTGGCTTCCGGTCTGATATCGTTGAGCTTGGCATCGAGGTTCCGTCGTTGGAGAGGTGTCCGACAGTTGTCGGTCTAGTTGGTTGTTGTTCTTGCTTCAAACAGGTGCATACGCATTTTTAAACTTGTGATATTTGCTTAAATGGAATGAAACGATATGGATTTCCTATGCAGTGTTTGTGTATCATCTTTGTTGAATTGCTCTTCATTTTACCATGGATTATTATCTATTAGAATTTGTTTTTTTTTCTTTTAATCTCGGATGGCTTCACTAGTAGGAAATCGTAGTTGTTTTAAGTTTGCCCTTAAATAGTAAAAATGAGACGAGCCTCGCAAAAAAAAAGAAAAAAAAAAGAAAAAATGCACAAGCCGCGGGGCCCTCCAAATGTATATATTAGATACTTAGATTCCGGGACGGGCCATTTAGCAAATTCCACGGCCCTACCCAAAAAATAATAATGCGCTAGTTGCTTTAGGCGCGCCTTTAATAATGTTATCTCCCTAAACTCGGGTGCACATTTATGTGACCCAAATCCAAATCTCAACAAAAATCGAAATGTGTCTCTAATCACGGGTACATTGACTGTGATGTGGTCTGAGATGCATTTCCATGACGTTGCAAATTTATTTTTAAAATAATAAATGGGACGAGCCTCGACAAACAAAAAATGCAAATTGCGGGGCCCTCAGTAAATACTTGTTTTAAATTTACTTAGAATTCAGGAGGGCCGCTTAGCGAATTTCGTGGCCTTCCCAAAATAATAACACGATAGTCTCTTTAGGCGCGTGTTTAATAATCTACTTTCTTAATACTTGGGTGTGCATTTCATGCGACCCAGATCCAAATCCCAAAACATCAAATAAAATATGTTCCGGATTGTGGGTGCATTTCATGCGACGCAATCCAAAGACATGTTTTAAGCGATGTTCACATTCTTTTGAAATAATAATAATAAAGCGGTAAAAAGATAAAATTGGCACATTGGTTCATAATTGTATTTAAAATCAGATAAATAAGCCGAATATAACAGTTGAGCGACCGTGCTAGAACCACGGAACTCGGGAATGCCTAACACCTTCTCCCGGGTTAATAGAATTCCTTATCCGGATTTCTGGTACGCAGACTGGAATATAGAGTCATTCATTTCCTCGATTCGGGATTAAAATTGGTGACTTGAGACACCCTAAATCTCCCAAGTGGCGACTCTGAAACAATTAAACCAATCTCGTTTCGATTGTCCTTTAATTGGAAAAAACTCCCTCGCGCCCCCCATCGGGTGCGGAAAAAGGAGGTGTGATAGTGCCTACAACAAGAAAGTGCGGCCTAGGAACTTTGAAGTGGGGCAGCTTGTTTTTAGGCGTATTCTCCCTCATCACAAGGAAGCAAAAAGAAAGTTCGCTCCAAACTGGAAAGTTCCGTACTTTATAAGAAAATTGTTGCCAAAAGGGGCGTTGTACTTGGTAGACATTGAAGGAAATGATTCTGAAACAGCCCGTAAATGCAGATGCAGTCAAAAGGTATTACGTTTAATCCTTCTGCAACACTGATATTATCTGATTGGGATGACGGAGGATTTCATTCTCGCTACCCCCAAACACTTCAACCCTTTGTTAACCCTTTGAGCCGGTTACCCATCTTTGATTATCCTCTTTGGAACCTGAAAACGTTTGCAAAAGAAAATCAAAGACAAAGTTTCCCTGAACTACGTTCGACTTGATTCCGAAAGGATACGTATGCAGCCTCTCCCTAGGGTTCAGACAGACCAAAACAAAAATCCAAATTCCCCTAAATTGAAACTGGGGCAGATGTTATAATGGCTCGGCGATGATCCCGCCTGAATGGTTCCAAAGTTGTAATTCGATCACAATTCTTTTTACCCCAAACCCTGTTCAAGTCCTTCCGATCGATCGGTGAGAATGTTCAAGAATCGAATAATGCAGCTATTTGGATCCGATGCAATCAAAATGAGAGAAAATAAAATGGGAGAGTCTTATTAGTGAAAACCCACACGGGCACCGTAAGGCGATGGTGAGCAGAGAAACCGAAAATGAGAGTCTTCTTAGTGAAAACTCGCAAAAAACACTATAAGGAGACGGTAAGAAGAAAAATGAGAGAGGTCAATCAGCGAAAACCCGCAAAGGGCGCCATCGATCGAAAAGAAGGAATTCTCTACAACCATCGGCACTGATAGAATCCCGACCGGGTGTCTTGGTTTTAAGACACGAGTTATGATGCGTTTATGGGAGATTGGATGTTTGCACAAGATCAGGTATCCAGTCCAAGAAGCATGTCATGTCTATTGAAGTCTACGTGCACTCTAGATATGTCCTTCTTTCTTCCCCCGAAAGGGACACTTCTTGTTAAATTCATTATCATATCCTTGGTTTACCTTTCTTTGAATCCCTTTCGGTGTAATCCTTCTCCGAAACTAATATAAAGAAAAGATAGCAAGATTGGTCTTACAGGTTTCTGCTTAACAAAAGCCAAATTCAAGAAAAAGCACCCAACCTTAGCAGGTGCATCAAGTCGATCTCGACTGGCCATGATGGCCGATGCTCCATATTCAAAATTATTGAAAAGGAAAGAAATCCAAAGTCAAATGCCCATAAAGGCAAAATAAGATGAAAGGCGAAAGCCCCACACGGGTGAACCATCAAGTGAAATTTGGGAAAGTCAAGATCCCTGGGTTTAGAAAAGAGATCGATCTCCAGAAAGCCGGCGAGTAACAGATATTTTCATCGAAAGAGTTGGGCCAAAATCAAGTGATCAAAACAATAAAGGCCACAAAACCAACCGCAATTCAAACTAACAATTGTTCTTTGTTTGAAAACATGAAACAGGTGCAACCCAAAGCAACCTTGCAAGAAGCAGGTGCAACCAAAGAGAAACTGCGCAAGGGCTAGAAACAGATTTGCAGCAATAACAAATCCAAAAGGGAAGTCCCCTCCAAAAAATATTTCCCGCATTTACTCATTCTATAAAATAAAATTAAAAAAAAAAGAAAAGAAAAGAAAATTTCAAAAAAAAAATGGTAGCCTAGGGTCCCCAATCTCTAGTTATGTTTTTTCAACATAGGGTCTCTGTCACACCTCCTTTTTGCGCGCCCGCCCCGAAGGGTTAAATGCACGAGGGAGTTTTTTCAATTTAAGTGACAATATTCGAAATGGGATTATTTATTTTATTCAGAGTCGCCACTTGGGAAAGGTTTGGCTTTTGGTGTCCCAAGTCACCGGTTTATCTTAAATCCCAAATCTAGGAAAATATTTGACTTTCCAAATGAAGTCTGCGAACCAGAAATTCTAAGTAAGTAATTCTGTTGACCCGAGGGAAGGTGTTAGGCACCCTCAAATCCCGTGGTTCTAGCACGGTCGCTTAAATTGTTATAATGGCTAAATATCTGATTTAATACATGTTATTACTTATGTACTTTCATTAAGTTTAAACCGCTTTTATTATTATTTATTTTTTATGGAATTACAACATTGTAAAAATGCATTTCAAACCATGTCACAATCAATGCGCCCATGGTTGTTAATACATTCCGACTCCGTTGAGATTTGGATTTGGGTCACATAAATGCGCACCCGAATTTAAGAAGGTAAGATTATTAAAATGCACGCCTGAAGCAATTATCGTATTATTATTTCTGGGTAAGGCCGTGGAATTTTGCTAAACGGCTCATCCCGAAGTCTAAGTAATTTTAATTAAACATTTATCGAGGGCCCCGCAATTTGTGCGTTTTATTTTGCGAGGCTCATCTCATTTATTTTTATCAGGATAATCCTAAAGTGCCTACATTTTCTACTAAAATTGTCTCTACAAAAATGAAAGAGAAAAGGTCTTAATTTATTTACATGCTTGAGTTGTTATAGTTGAGTTTCGAATATGATTCGTAAATTATGAAAAATGATACAAGCAAGGCAGTCCGTTGCCAATACGGGCACAGGCCCAACGTATATGGCATTAAACTAAACCTGGGCTTCACGTATTACTAACTAATTATATTATACTAGGCATGTTCTCAGTTTGTCAAATTAAAAAAAAAAACTTGGCAATCTAATTTTAATCCTAAAATAATTACATGCTGGAATTAACCAATATTATTTAACTAAACAATTTTCTTACAAGTTCCGAAATGGTCTATTCATTTGATTTTTAACTTAGACGGAGTTACTACACCATTTATTTATTTTTAAGCAATATATAGATAGTTCATCCGTTAAGCTATCGTTGGATGTTCCATTATATATACATTAAATAGCTACATGATTCGGATTTTTGTAAGCTAAATAATTTATATATACAAATAAAATTAAGAATATAATTCAAAAATAAATTTAGAACTTCAATTCTTCATTTTTCGTATTCATGCTTCCTGTTTCAGTTTACAATAATCAGCGTGTCAGTTGTGTACCTGATATTGGAAGAAAAAGAAAAGTGAGAGATCAGCAAAAATTCAGTAGCATACAACAACAGCAGTCCCAGCAACTAGTAACAACCAGCGACGAGAAACTTAGTGACAGATTTTAAAATCAAGACAAAATCCAGAAACAACAACAACCAACGGACAGAAGCAAAGGGAAACTTTTCAGATTTTTGAAAGACTAGTTAGTGTTTAACTCTTAATTTCTCAATCCGTATCTCAGAAGATTTGGATTGTATATCAGGTGTATATTCTTCTTCTTTTGAATTTCCAGAATGTTTTTCTTTTTGTTTTTCTAAAGTCTTAGTATTTTTTTCTTTTTCGGAATTTCCTCTCTTAAATTTTTTCTTTTTCTCTCCCCCTCTTCTTTTTTCTCTCTATTTCTGTCTGTGTTCCCCTAAAATCTGATTTCAAGACTTCTACTTATATCCCATAACCCATAAATCTTTTAATCAATTAAAATCAACCCATTTTCTCTCCCAAACCCATTATCTTCCCACTCATCCCCATTACATTAAATAAACATATCACACCACCCCATTATATTTTGTCCCCCATGCCTAACATAAAATAATGCAAGATTCCCTCCACTAAATTTTGTCTTGTCCCCCCTTTTTATTAAATAACCATATCACAGCCCACCCCATTTTATTTTGTCCCTCATGCTTCAAATAAACAATTACAAAATGTACAATTCCTAAACTACCCCTCCGACCCTATTGCAAATTACTATTTTACCCCCGAAAGTACTATAAATTACCAAACTACCCATCAGCTATAACACATCAATTAATCAAACTTAACCAAAATTAGACAATATGATTAATTTCTAACAATGTTCAAACAACAAATTTCATGAACATGAATTCTTCAACATTTCAACAACAAATCACATGAACATGATTTGAACAACAAAGAACAACTAAAATTTGATTGAACAATATTTTAGCAACAAACAATCCTATTTTCGGATTCAACAACTACAACAAACAAGTATATTTAGATTTCTAAATTCAATCATATTGAACTTAAAATCAATTCTAACAACATTACAACCAATAATTCCTATATTAAACTTTATGAGACAAATTCAAGAAATAATCACAAATGGTAAACAAGAAATCAAGCTATACAAATTTCGGATTCAAGAACAATCAAACAAAGTATGAACATGAATTAAATCTATTTTAAACAACAAACATGATGGATTTAAACGATTAAACCAACATATTTCTCTAACACAACTAAATTCTTTAGACAAATAACAAGATCGATGAAGAAACAATTATGAACTTAAACTTGAACTTAACAATATTAACAATTTCTAACAATACATAGACACATGAAACAAATTGAAGAAATAGTTAATTAAATTTCAATTTGAATCTAATAAACATCAAACTAACAAATATTCACTTAAACAATAATACAAACATGAAATGAATATGAAAACAACTAATTAAACTTCTATTTTGAAATCTGAAAATTAATTTAACAAAGCACATGAACATGAACAAACTAGAAAAATGATTTCAATGATGAACAAAGAACAAAACAAGAATTGAATTCTTTAACGATTTTGGATCCGGAAAATATCAAACAAAAATATGGACAAAAATAAAACTCAAAAAAACACTAACCGGATCGAAATAATGACGAACTTGAACGGAAACAAATCTGCCCGGAAACAAATATCGCATCAAAACTACCAACGCCCTAACGAATCTTGCCTTCAACGATAAACTCACCTTCCTTTGACGAACTCAAAACATCACACAACGACTTCGACGGATTAAACTTGATGGAGAAGCAACAACGTCGAGCAGCAGCGAAGATGCAGCAGTTAATGCAGGCAGCAGCGGCGGAACGGCAGCAGCAGCAGCGGCGGAACGACAGCAGCAGCAACGGCGCAGCAACGTCATGGACATGGCAGTCAAAACTGAGGCAGCAGCAACGCAGCTGAAGCAGTGGTGAAGCAGCAGCATGTCGGGCTGGTCGGAGAAGAGAACGGAGCAGCAACGCGAGCTGAAAAGCAACCATGGTCGTTTGGGACGATGGTGATGGCAACTATGGTTGTTTGTACGTTGGGCTTCACTGGCGGAAGGGGAAGGTCGTTGGTTGAGCCGGGGTCGTGAGGGTGACGTGCGTGTGTGTGTGTGTAGCCATGGATTCTTGAGGTTGAAGGCAAAGGGAAGCCATGGGAGGTGGAGAAGCTTGGAGAAGAAGAAGATAGGGAAGGGGGGGTGGCGGATTGTTTAGAATTTTTTTAGGGTTTTTGTCTTCTTTTTGTTTTGTTTTGTTTTGTAAAATGTAAGACAAAGGGGTTTGGGTCTTTTTGGTTATGGACTGGGTCGACCCAGTTCGAAATGGACTGGGTCGTAGGGAAGATTGGGCCATTTTTTGGGCCTGTGGCTTGAAATCGAAGAAGAGGCCCAATTCCGACTTTCTTTATATTTTCGCTCTCTTTTCTTCTTTTATTTCTCTAAAACTAAATTATAAAAATACTTAAACTATTATTAAGAATTAAATTAAGTTATAAAAGCGCAAATTAACTCCCAATAACAATTAACGCACAATTAAGTAATAATTAAGCATAAAATTGTATATTTGGACATTAAATGCTAAAAATGCAAACGATGCCTATTTTTGTAATTTTTAATTTTTGTAAAACAAATTTAATTACTAACAATTGTAGAATTAAATCCTACATGCAAAATGCGACATATTTTTGTATTTTTTATTAATTTAGCAAATAAACATGCACAGACAAATACAAATAATTATTCAAAATATCACAAAATTGCATACCAAAGAAAAATCATTTTATTTTTGAATTTTTTGGGAGTAATTCTCATATAGGGCAAAAATCACGTGCTTACAGCTGCCCCTCTTTGCCCGAAGACACGAAGGGTTTTCGTGCAAAGATAAAGCGGGCGATTTTTTGCCTATCCGAGTACTCCGTGTGAAGCATTTTTTGAAAAAGATTTGACCGAACCTTTGCTTCAAAGGTTTCCTACATATCCTGGGCTAAACAGGAATCAGGTCAATGTAGTTCGGGAAATTTTGGTAGCTGGGACTACCATGGGATTGCAATGCTTGCTGTTACTGCTGTTGCTGCTGTTGTTGTTGCCACTACTGCTTTACTGACCTCCTTATTACAACAAAAGGAAATTGAAACTGAACTAACTACTTATGCCTGTCAACCGCTAGTTACAAGATTCCTATCTATAATTCTTTTGCAACTTGATCTTGGGTCTCAGCTAATTCTTCTTGTAGACTTCGATCTGAATCTTGATGCTCGCAAGTTGTAGGCATTTGTTTATTTCTGCAGTATTGAATGAAACGGGATTGGCGGAGCTCGGGAATTTGATCCAATTTTTGAGCGACTTGCCCTTTGTTTGTTCCAATATGTGGGAATATCTTCTTTTTTTTCTTTTGTTCTTTTCTTTATTCTGGATTGAGACTCACCCCGTAGGTCGTCTCGATCCATGCACCTCAGGGTCATACCTGTTGAGACAACAAAACAAACGAATGAAATTTCTGCCCCAGTTTCACTAGGAAAATTTCGTGAGTTAATTGTCATAAAAATTTACAGCACTGATGAGGGGATTGGAAAAAACCTTAATCTACAAAGCGCAACTCAGGGATTGGAGCCCTAATGTCGGCTAACAGAAAAAATGCTTAGTTCAGGGTTGGAGCCCTAATGCTGGCTAAATGGAAACTTGCTCAACATAGGGATCGGAGCCCTAAATTGGGAGGATTGCCAGGTTATGTTGGACACTGTTCGGGTTATGTCAAAAAAAAAATTCGTCGGGTTTTGCCGGAAAAAGGGAAAGAGTTCTCGGGTTATGCCGGGAAGATTTATCGGGTTATGCCTGGAGAGATTTATCGGGTTATGCCTGGAGAGATTCATCGGGTTATGCCGGAAAGATTCATCGGGTTATGCCGGAAAAGGTCCACGGGTTATGCCGGGGAAGTCATCGGGTTATGCCGGGAAGATTCATTGGGTTATGCCGGAAAGATTCATCGGGTTATGCCGGAAAAGGTCCACGGGTTATGCCGGGGAAGTCATCGGGTTATGTCGGGAAGATTTATTAGGTTATGCCGGGAAAAGGTAAGAGTCCTCGGGTTATGCCGGGGAAGTCATCAAATCATGCCGGGAAGATTCATCGGGTCATGCCGGGAAGATTCATCGGGTTATGCCAGAAAGATTCATCGGATCATGTTGGGAAGATTCATCGGGTTATGCCGGAAAGATTCATCGGGTTATGCTGGGAAGATTTATCGGATCATGTTGGGAAGATTCATCGGGTTATGCCGGGAAGATTCATCGGGTTATGTTGGGAAGATTTATCGGGTTATGCCGAAAAAAAGTCTACGGGTTATCCCGGGAAGATTCATCGGATCATGTTGGGAAGATTCATCGGGTCATGCCGGGAAGATTTATCGGGTTATGCCGGGAAGATTTATCGGGTTATGCCTGGAGATTCATCGGGTTATGCCGGAAAGATTCATCAGGTCATGCCGGAAAGATTCATCGGATCATGCCGGGAAGATTCATCGGGTTATGCCGGGAAGATTTATCGGGTTATGCCGAAAAAGGTCCACGGGTTATGCCGGGAAGATTCATCGGGTTATGCCGTGAAAAGGTAAGAGTCCTCGGGTTATACCGGGGATTTGGATAGAAAAAGCTCCTTGGGTGATGCCAGGGAGATCCGTGGTTTATACCGGGATAGTTGAGGAATGAAGTTCTATGTTACCCTGATTTGTTTTTCTTCTGGGGATTTTCATTTTCTTTCTTTCTTGTCTTCTTTCTTTTCTTTGGTTTTCCTTTATATATATATATATATATATATATATATATATATATATATATATATATATATATATATATATATATTTTATTTTATTTTATTTTTTTATTTTTATTTTTATTATTTTATTTTATTTTTTTATTTTTTTTTAAAAAAAATGCATGAAAGAATTCCGGGGAAACTTACTTTTGGTCGTTTTCCTGCTGCAAAGCTGTTTCGATGCTCGCGCGCTTCATTTCTTTTGGGCTAACCTGCTTCTTGCATGGTTGCTTTGGATTGCACCTGTCTCAATTTTCCTAAGCAAAGAAAAATTGTCAGTTTGAAAACGGTGGTTGATTCGGTGGCCTTGATCGTTCCAATTGCTTGGTCTTGGACTAATTCCTGTTGAGAAACTTTATCATTGATTGGATTCACAGGCGACCCGTTTTAAACTGATCAGACTCGCATTTCCGGATTTGTGATGATTTGTTCGTGTAAGGCTTTGGTTCTTTCATCCCATTCTGCTTGGGGATTCTTTACGAGGTCAACCCGGTGGGGATTTTTTATTGGGGAGACTCTGTGGGGATTTGTACAAGGCAGACTTGTTGGGGATTTGCTGGGCAGACTCTTTGGGGAATTTTTACAAGGTAGACTGGGATTTTTACAAAGGGAGACCCTGTGGGGATTTGTTGGTTTTGTGTTAGGGATTTTGATCCTGAAACCTAAACTGCAGTGGCTAACCGCGTGGTACTTAACCTTTCCAACTTTATTTTGCCTTTGTAGGCTTTTCTTTTCTTTCGAAGTCTTTTGGAAGCAAATCAACTACCATGGTCAGTCGGGATGGGACTGACGCACCACTGAGGCCGCGTATTTTCTTTGACTCTTGCCAGGCGGGGGCCTGTGAAACCGATCCTGCCACCTTTTTTTTGTAATTGTTACGGAATCAGAGTTAGATCGAAAGGGATTCAAAGAAAACTATGCAAAAGGAAAGCATATGAGTTTAAAGAGAAGCGTCCCTTTCGGGGGGAAAAGGACTTATCTGGAGTGCATGCTGGCTTCAAACTGACATGACATGCCTTTTGGACTGGATGTCCGATCCGTATCAAACTCCAGCTTCTCATGAACCTATTGATCTGGGTTTCTAAACCGGAGAATCTTTCCAGGACTTTCAGTGATGAAGTATCCTTTTTCCAGTCGACCACGCCCTTTGCGGGTTTTCGCTAATCGACCTCTCTCATTTTTGATTTCTCTACTCTCATCGCCTCATGGTGCCCGAAGGTTTTCACCAATAAGACTTTCTCACTTTATTCTTCTCGATTTGATTTCTATCAGATTCCAACAATGATGTTTTCCACTTTCCTGTCTTTGCCGATTGATCAGAAGGACTTGGACAAGGTTTGGGGTGAAAAGAATCGGGATTGAACTACAACTTTGGAACCTTTTGGGCGGGATCATTGCCGAACCATTATAACTTCTGCCCCAGTTTCACATTTGGGGGACTTCTTGGATTTTTATTTTGGTGTGACTGAACCCCAGGGAGAGGTTGCCTACGTATCCTTTCGGAATCAAGTCAGACGTAGTTCAGGCCACTTTTTTTTTTTTTTTTTTGGAATTTCCCTTTTTTGTTTTTCTGCTTTACTTTGTTTTTCATTTCCTTTTCATTTTCTCATTTTCATTGTATCTTTTTTTTTATATGTATATTTTTTTTTTCTAATTCTTTCTTCTTCCCTTTTTTTTCTTTATTTGTCTTTTTCATTTCAATTTCTCTTTTTCTTTCATTTTATTTTTAATAATACTTTCAGGTTCCAAAGAGGGTAATCAAAGAAGAGTAACCGGCTCAAATGGGTTTGCAAAGGGTTGATAGTGTTTGGGTAGCGAGAATGAAAGCCTTCGTCATCTCAAACTATGCGAAGACATCGCCGGGGCGATTTAGGCATAGTACTGCATCTGCTTTCAAAGCGGGGTCGACGTCATTTCTTTCGACGTCGCCTAGATACAAATGCTCCTCTTGGCAATATTTTCCAATGACGTATGGACCCTTCTTTGTCGGTACAATTTCTCGTGACAAACTGCAGTCATTAAGGTTAACATTCTGTACGGGACTAAACCCATTTACTGTCCTCAAACTCTGCTTTAGTGACGGACATTTTCCAAATCATGAACCAATTTCTTTAGTTGTCCCTATTTTCTCAAATTCTTTATATTTCAAATTTTGACTCATTATTTGAAGTCTGACGGAGTTCTCGGGATCTGGGCATGAAGTCCGCAAGCATGTCATGTTTATTTAAAGCTGCATCATCAGAATTGAAGAGAACAAAAAAAAAGAAAATATAGCAGATCTCTTGAAAAAGAAAGTGAGCGAAGAAACATGATTTCACTTCTTGGAATTTTGGGGAGATAAAAAAAAGTTGACATTCAGGAAATTAAAAACAGGAATCTAAAGAAAACATCTGAGTCACACCCTGGGGTAGCTCGTGATGCAGAGAAAGTGGCAGGACAGGTCCATTAGGACTTCCGTTTGATCAGGAATGGCGTAGCCTTCCAGTTTTGAAGCTTGGCGCTTGGTCTCATGTATGATACCTCAGCGGTGCTAGTGCCCTCTCCTGGCTGGACCATGTGTGTTTCGCATAACTTATTCCTCATCGCCTCACATGTTCCCTCACTCTCTTCAAGCGTGAACACCTTATCATCTTCCTCTTTACTGTACTTTGGCTTTTGTGGTATGCGTCCAATAACCACTGGCTCATTCAGCCGAGGTGGTTTGATCGTCCCCCATACCACATAGGCCTGCTTGGATACATCAATTTTCTTTTCCGGTTCAGTCTCGGTGATTTTACTCTTCTTTTCCCCTTTCTCTTGCTTCGGGGTGGTCTTGGGCTTCCTTTCTGTTTTAGCAATAGCAATTATGGCCTTAAGTGCCGGATCAAATTCCTTGTCTTCACAAATCATCCCAATCATCGGCCCGTTATTGTGGGCGGGCAGCGGATTATTGGTCACGTTTGGGACATCCTCGTCTTTCAACACAATTTTCCCTTGCTCTAACAAATTCTCTACCGCTTGTTTCAATGTCCAACAGTTGTTTGTATCGTGCCCTTCTACCCCTGAATGGTATGCACACCTGACACCCCGCTGATATGATGGTGATTCCGGGTTTTGCCCGTTTGGTGGTATGGGCTGCAACAAATTCATCTGGACAAGCTTAGGGAATAGGGTGGAGTAGGGTTCACCGATTGGTGTATAGTTGGGTCTCCTGGGTGGTTCCCGAGGACGAAAGTTATTTTGGGAAGGCCGAGGATTGTACCGGTTTCGGTAAGAAGGCTGACTTCTAGGAGGTGGAGCTTGATTTCTGTTAGCCTGTGGTTGCGGTCGGCTGAAAGGTTGAGCGTTCATAACCGCATAAAGTGGTGGAGCATAGACCATATCAGAATGAGGATAGTAGTGTTGAGGGGTTATTTCAGAGAACACAGGTCTAGGGGCCCGGTATCTTTTTCCCCATGATGCTGCCATGGTTGTTTCTTCTCTTGTCCTATTCTTTGCCATTCCTCCGGACCCGCCTTGGATGGCTTGGGAGGTTGCTCTAATGGATGCCTGACTTAAAATCCTACCTGTTTTCAAACCATGTTCCACCATGTCACCAATTTTGATGGCCTCTGCAAAAGGTTTTCCCATGGCCGACATCATGTTCTGAAAGTAATCGGGCTCTTGGGCTTGCAGGAAGACAGTGACCATTTCTATCTCATCCATTGGAGGTTTCACTCTTGAAGCTTGTTCGCGCCACTTAACTACATGTTCTCTGATATTTTCTGAGGGTTTCTTCTTTAGATTTGTCAGAGAGTTCATATCTGGAGCAATATCGATGTTGTACTGGAATTGCTTGACGAAATCTCTATCAAGATCATCCCAGATGTACCAGCGAGACATATCCTGGTCCATGTACCACTCAGATGCGATGCCAACCAGACTTTCTCTGAAATAGGCCATGAGTAGTTCTTCCTTTCCACCGGCTCCCCGCAGCTGATTGCAATATCTTTTGAGATGAGCAATAGGATCACCATGCCCATCGTACTTCTCGAATTTTGGGGTTTTGAATCCCAATGGCAGGTGCACATGAGGGAACATGCATAAATCGGCATAGGATACACTTTTCTATCCGCTCAAGCTTTGTATGCTTTTGAGACTCTGTTCCATACTCCTCATCTTTCTGGTCATTTCCTCTTGTTCAGGCGTTTTCTCGGCTTTCTCCTGTCCTGCGATAAACTCGTACCGAGATGGCTGAGGGTAAGCGTTGGTAGTGAACTGACTAGGTTCCAATGGAAGATGTGGTGCTTGAAATGTGAAGGATGATGAATCGAAGTTAGGCCTGGGTAAGACAGGTTGTGCCGTGGATGAACAAGGTGGAGCAGTGAATATGTTTGAAACCGCTCCGGCAGCTAACACCTGGGGGCGAGACTCAGAAGGTGTTCCAGTAAAGTAGGTTGAGATGGTAGGAAATCCCAATGGGGTATTTGGATAATTTGTGGGGATGTTGGAGGTCCCACTTGCCCTAGGAAAAAGCTCAGGGAATCCAGGGATCGCACTTGGTGGCTCTTTTCCATTGGCCCAGGCGTCCCACATTTCCATCATGCGGAGACGCAGAATCCTATTTTCCTCGACAGTTGCTGACTCAGAAGTTGGGATGACTGAGATTGAACTTTCCTCCGAAATAGGAATCGTTGGCAGAGGAATTTCTGAAGACATTTCGACACTTCCCTTCGACCTTGTGAAATATGTATGAGCGATTCCTCTTGATTTAGCGAAGGGTGGCTGAACGTTTCCTTTTGATCTCGTGAAGTATGTATGAGAGGCCAGATTACCACAAAACCAAACCACTTTTCTAGGAACCTGAACTTATCAGCAAACATGACGGTTAGTTTAAAACAAATAACAGACAGGTAATCTCACATTGGGGTGTGATGCACCTATACAGTCAGGGGAGTTTCCACATGCTTGCAACAAAGACATGTGTCATTCCGGCTTCTCCTTAAGGCTTCCCTTTATTTATCGTTTTTTTATTTTTTTATTTTTTATTTTATTATTTCCTATTATTATTGTTTTCATTATTTGCAGTTAAAAATGTGACCGGATCCGATGAGGATTGCCTACGTATCACGATGCCGCGTGAATCAGATCTTGCGTAGTTCGGGAATCGAAAATGGAGTAACTACACTAACCCTTTTTTTGGAATTTTTTTAAAGAAATGCTTTAAAAGAAGAAAGAAAATATTTTTTTTATTTTTATTTTGATTTTTGTTTTATTTTTTAAAGAAAGACTTCTAAAAATTTATTTGCTTTTGACTTGAACTTTGGGAATTTTTTTTTGTTTGGTTGATTTTTTCATTTGTTTCACCTTTTTCTACGGAAGAAAGAATATTTTTTTTTGATTTATGATGTTGCCTCTTAAATTTTTGAAAGAGGGACTTTTAAGAAAATGATTTGGAATTTTTGAGTTTTTATTTATTTACGAAAGCACTTCTAAAGAAAAGCGAAAATATTTTTGGAATTCAATTTTTCAAATATTTTTTTTGGACATTTACAAAAGAAAGACTAAAAAGAAAAGAGTATTTTTTTTGGATTTTTGTTGTTGATTTTTAATTCTTATTTCATTTTTTTCGTATGAAAGACTTTAGAAATAAGGAAACTATATTTTTTATTTGAGTTTAAAAATACTTTATAAAGAAGGAACTAAAGGAAAATATTTTTGGATTTTTTTTAAAATTGGGGTCGGAACCGATGAGGTTTGCCTACGTATCTCACATCCGGTGAGAATCAGACCAGCGTAGTTCGGTCCGATCAGGCGTAGAGGAAATAAACTAAATCCCTTCTGAATACAAACTTTTAAAGAAAAGGAGAAAATATTTTTTCTGGATTTTTATATATATATATTTTTTTTGTATTTTTGAAAAAAGACTAAGGAAATATTTATGAATTTTAAACTTCTTTTTACTCTTTTTTTTTTTGGGAAATTTTCGAAAATCTTTTAAAGAGATACTACAAATGAAACAATATTTTTTGAGTTTTGAATTTTCTCCCTTTTTTTTTAATAAATATCCCTTTTTTTTTATTTTGAAAGTGATTAAAAGGAAAAAAATTTATATGTTTTTTTTTAATAAATCAAACTAGAAGACAAATTTTGTTTTCATTTTTTCTTTTCTTTTTTTTAAAGAAAATTCCGGCGAGGTTTTGATACTACTTGTACATTGGTTTTATTTTTTCAAAAAATAAGTAATTATCTCCCTACGCTGCTATTTTTCCCTTTTTTTAGAAACCGGTCAGCATGCAGATCTGAGGCAAATAAATACGCAAAACAGACGGGATGTAGCAGGATGGTCTTTTCATTTCAGGTTGCATGTCCTAGACGGACCCAACCCCTGTGTTGAGTCCCCTACGTCAAATGCAACATGATGCAAATAATCGTTCCTACTAGGGATCCGGCATGAGGTTTCGTTATGCTAGGTTTATAACTTGGGTATATGTTTTAGACTGTGTACCCGAGCGGACAACTCGAGTCGAGGAGGGGGCTACGTACCGGGGACCCGCGAGATCGTCCGGCTTTGTAACTTGTCCGACCTCTTTCTTATTTAAGGTATTGACACTAACAGAATGGGGAGTCTCGACCAGCGAGCTTCTCCCCGGAGGTAAGAAGAGAAGGGTTTCGGCACAGTTTATATACAGTTCAGATAATATCAAAGCGGTAAAAGACAACATTTAGCACGTTATGCCAAAAACATGTAATAAAGATCAGATAATAAAGCCAAATATAACAATTATTCTAAGCTCGAATTCTTGAACCCTGAACCAAAGGTTCTGGGTTCTTCGTCGCTAGAGCTGTCACATCGCCCGCCCCAAAGGGTTAAATGCACGAGGGAGTTTTTCCAATTTAAGTGACAATATTCGAAATGGGATTATTTATTTAATTCAGAGACGCCACTTGGGAAAGGTTTGGCTTTTGGTGTCCCAAGTCACCGGTTTATCTTAAATCCCAAATCTAGGAAAATATTTGACTTTCCAAATGAAGTCTGCGAACCAGAAATTCTAAGTAAGTAATTCTGTTGACCCGAGGGAAGGTGTTAGGCACCCTCAAATCCCGTGGTTCTAGCAAGGTCTCTTAAATTGTTATAATGGCTAAATATCTTATTTATTACATGTTATTACTTATGTGCTTTCGTTAAGTTTAAAACCGCTTTTATTATTATTTATTTTTTATGGAATTACAACATTGTAAAAATGCATTTCGAACCATGTCACAATCAATGCGCCCATGGTTGTTAATACATTCCGACTCCGTTGAGATTTGGATTTGGGTCACATAAATGCGCACCCGAATTTAAGAAGGTAAGATTATTAAAATGCACGCCTGAAGCAATTATCGTATTATTATTTCTGGGTAAGGCCGTGGAATTTTGCTAAACGGCTCATCCCGAAGTCTAAGTAATTTTAATTAAACATTTATCGAGGGTCCCGCAATTTGTGCGTTTTATTTGGCGAGGCTCATCTCATTTATTTTTATCAGGATAATCCTAAAGTGCCTACATTTTCTATTAAAATTGTCTCTACAAAAATGAAAGAGAAAAGGTCTTAATTTATTTACATGCTTGAGTTGTTATAGTTGAGTTTCGAATATGATTCGTAAATTCTGAAAAATGATACAAGCAAGGCAGTCCGTTGCCAATACGGGCACAGGCCCAACGTATATGGCATTAAACTAAACCTGGGCTTCACGTATTACTAACTAATTATATTATACTAGGCATGTTCTCAGTTTGTCAAATTAAAAAAAAAAACTTGGCAATCTAATTTTAATCCTAAAACAATTACATGCTGGAATTAACCAATATTATTTAACTAAACAATTTTCTTACAAGTTCCGAAATGGTCTATTCGTTTGATTTTTAACTTAGACGGAGTTACTACACCATTTATTTATTTTTAAGCAATATATAGATAGTTCATCCGTTAAGCTATCATTGGATGTTCCATTATATATACATTAAATAGCTACATGATTCGGATTTTTGTAAGCTAAATAATTTATATATACAAATAAAATTAAGAATATAATTCAAAAATAAATTTAGAACTTCAATTCTTCATTTTTCGTATTCATGCTTCCTGTTTCAGTTTACAATAATCAGCGTGTCAGTTGTGTACCTGATATTGGAAGCAAAAGAAAAGTGAGAGATCAGCAAAAATTCAGTAGCATACAACAACAGCAGTCCCACCAACTAGTAACAACCAGCGACGAGAAACTTAGTGACAGATTTTAAAATCAAGACAAAATCCAGAAACAACAACAATCAACGGACAGAAACAAAGGGAAACTTTTCAGATTTTTGAAAGACTAGTTAGTGTTTAACTATTAATTTCTCAATCCGTATCTCAGAATATTTGGATTGTATATCAGGTGTATATTCTTCTTCTTTTGAATTCCCAGAATGTTTTTCTTTTTGTTTTTCTAAAGTCTTAGTATTTTTTTCTTTTTCGGAATTTCCTCTCTTAAATTTTTTCTTTTTCTCTCCCCCTCTTCTTTTTTCTCTCTATTTCTGTCTGTCTTCCCCTAAAATCTAATTTCAAGACTTCTACTTATATCCCATAACCCATAAATCTTTTAATCAATTAAAATCAACCCATTTTCTCTACCAAACCCATTATCTTCCCACTCATCCACATTACATTAAATAAACATATCACACCACCCCATTATATTTTGTCCCCCATGCGTAACATAAAATAATGCAAGATTCCCCCCACTAAATTTTGTCTTGTCCCCCCTTTATATTAAATAACCATATCACAACCCACCCCATTTTATTTTGTCCCTCATGCTTCAAATAAACAATTACAAAATGTACAATTCCTAAACTACCCCTCCGACCCTATTGCAAATTACTATTTTACCCCCGAAAGTACTATAATTTACCAAACTACCCATCAGCTATAACACATCAATTAATCAAACTTAACTAATAGACAATATGATTAATTTCTAACAATGTTCAAACAACAAATTTCATGAACATGAATTCTTCAACATTTCAACAACAAATCACATGAACATGATTTGAACAACAAAGAACAACTAAAATTTGATTGAACAATATTTTAGCAACAAACAATCCTATTTTCGGATTCAACAACTACAACAAACAAGTATATTTAGATTTCTAAATTCAATCATATTGAACTTAAAATCAATTCTAACAACATTACAACCAATAATTCCTATATTAAACTTTATGAGACAAATTCAAGAAATAATCACAAATGGTAAACAAGAAATCAAGCTATACAAATTTCGGATTCAAGAACAATCAAACAAAGTATGAACATGAATTAAATCTATTTTAAACAACAAACATGATGGATTTAAACGATTAAACCAACATATTTCTCTAACACAACTAAATTCTTTAGACAAATAACAAGATCGACGAAGAAACAATTATGAACTTAAACTTGAACTTAACAATATTATCAATTTCTAACAATACATAGACACATGAAACAAATTGAAGAAATAGTTAATTAAATTTCAATTTGAATCTAATAAACATTAAACTAACAAATATTCACTTAAACAATAATACAAACATGAAATGAATATGAAAACAACTAATTAAACTTCTATTTTGAAATCTGAAAATTAATTTAACAAAGCACATGAACATGAACAAACTAGAAAAATGATTTCAATGATGAACAAAGAACAAAACAAGAATTGAATTCTTTAACGATTTTGGATCCGGAAAATATCAAACAAAAATATGGACAAAAATAAAACTCAAAAAAATACTAACCGGATCGAAATAATGACGAACTTGAACGGAAACAAATCTGCCCGGAAACAAATATCGCATCCAAACTACCAATGCCCTAACGAATCTTGCCTTCAACGATAAACTCACCTTCCTTTGACGAACTCAAAACATCACACAACGACTTCGACGGATTAAACTTGATGGAGAAGCAACAACGTCGAGCAGCAGCGAAGATGCAGCAGTTAATGCAGGCAGCAGCGGCGGAACGGCAGCAGCAGCAGCGGCGGAACGACAGCAGCAGCAACGGCGCAGCAACGTCATGGACATGGCAGTCAAAACTGAGGCAGCAGCAACGCAGCTGAAGCAGTGGTGAAGCAGCAGCATGTCGGGCTGGTCGGAGAAGAGAACGGAGCAGCAACGCGAGCTGAAAAGCAACCATGGTCGTTTGGGACGATGGTGATGGCAACTATGGTTGTTTGTACGTTGGGCTTCACTGGCGGAAGGGGAAGGTCGTTGGTTGAGCCGGGGTCGTGAGGGTGACGTGCGTGTGTGTGTGTGTATCCATGGATTCTTGAGGTTGAAGGCAAAGGGAAGCCATGGGAGGTGGAGAAGCTTGGAGAAGAAGAAGATAGGGAAGGGGGGGTGGCGGATTGTTTAGAATTTTTTTAGGGTTTTTGTCTTCTTTTTGTTTTGTTTTGTTTTGTAAAATGTAAGACAAAGGGGTTTGGGTCTTTTGGGTTATGGACTGGGTCGACCCAGTTCGAAATGGACTGGGTCGTAGGGAAGATTGGGCCATTTTTTGGGCCTGTGGCTTGAAATCGAAGAAGAGGCCCAATTCCGACTTTCTTTATATTTTCGCTCTCTTTTCTTCTTTTATTTCTCTAAAACTAAATTATAAAAATACTTAAACTATTATTAAGAATTAAATTAAGTTATAAAAGCGCAAATTAACTCCCAATAACAATTAATGCACAATTAAGTAATAATTAAGCATAAAATTGTATATTTGGACATTAAATGCTAAAAATGCAAACGATGCCTATTTTTGTAATTTTTAATTTTTGTAAAACAAATTTAATTACTAACAATTGTAGAATTAAATCCTACATGCAAAATGCGACATATTTTTGTATTTTTTATTAATTTAGCAAATAAACATGCACAGACAAATACAAATAATTATTCAAAATATCACAAAATTGCACACCAAAGAAAAATCATTTTATTTTTGAATTTTTTGGGAGTAATTCTCATATAGGGCAAAAATCACGTGCTTACAGTCATTGTTCGGAAGTTGAATTTATTTTAGACATAGGGTCTCCACTCCCTAGTCGCTTTTCCAACATAGGGTTTCCACTCCCTAGTTGATTTTATTTTAGATATAGGGTCTCCACTCCCTAGTTGATTTTATTTTAGACATAGGGTATTCACTCCATGGTAGCTTTTCCAATATAGGGTCTCCACTTCCAAGTTGACTTTATTTTTAGACATAGGGTCTCCACTCCCTAGACGCTTTTCCAGCATAGAGTCTCCACTCCCTAGTTGAAGTTATTTTAGACATAGGGTTGGAAAAGGGTCTTCACTCCCTAGTTGAAGTTATTTTAGACATAGGGTCTCCACTCCCTAGTCGTTTTTCCAATATAAGGTCTCCACTCCCTCGTTGATTTTATTTTAGACATAGGGTCTCCACTCCCTAGTCGTTTTTCCAACATAGGGTCTCCACTCCATAGTTGATTTTATTTTAGACATATGATCTCCACTCCCTAGTCGTTTTTCCAACATAGGGTCTCCACTCCCTATTTGAAGTTATTTTAGACGTAGGGTCTCCACTTCCCAGTCGCTCTTCCAACATAGGGTCTCCTCTCCCTAGTTGATTTTATTTTAGACATAGGGTCTCCACTCCCTAGTCACTTTTCCAACATAGGGTCTCGACTCCCTAGTCACTTTTCCAACATAGGGTCTCGACTCCCTAGTTGATTTTAGTATAAATATAAGGCTACACTCCCTAATCTCTTTTTCCCAAGGATACACAATCCTGATTTTATTGCTTTCAATAAAGAAATAGTTTAAATTGTTTCAAATAACTCACGAAATATTTCTAGTGAAAACTGGGGCAGAAAATTTCGTTCGTTTTGTTCGCTTTGATGCCTAAACAGGTTTTTACCGTAAGGCACAATGTTTGAGATGACCAAAAGAAAAAGTCTCAACCCAAATAAAAGAAAAGAAGAAACAAGAAAAGAAGTTGAACTCTGAGTGTAAAAGCGGAGAAAAGATGCGGACTACTCAAAATTTGATTAAAGTCACAAGCTTTGCATGTCCCTCCTTGATCCGCATTCAATGAGCATCAAGGTTCAAGCAAGTCAGAGTCCGCGGGAAGAACTAACCAAGACTCAAGATCAAGTTTTTGAAGGTTTATAGATAGAAATCTTGTAATTCATAGTTGATAGGTTTAGCTAGTCAGCTTTTCCTCTTTTATTTTGGTGTAATAAGGAGCTCAGCAAGCAAAAATAACAGCAATAGCAGTGAAATCACAGTTTTCCTGTAGTCCCAGCTACCAAAACTTCCAGAACTACACTGACCTGATTCCTTTATAGCCAAGGATATGTAGGCAACCTCCGAAGCAAAGTTCGGTCAGACTCTTTCAAAAGTTGCTTTTCATGGAGTTTCAAATAGGCAAAAATTCCTCGTAATTGCTCATTTTATCTTTGCCCGAAAATCCTTCATGTTTCCGAGCAAAGAGGGGCAGCTGTGACCATGTGATTTTTGCCCTCTACGAACTACTCCTATAAAAAACCCAAGAAAATAGATTTTTCTCTTTTAATTTAGGATCAAGTAATTTTTATTATTAATACAAATGGATAATTAGTTAAATTTTGAAAATAAAGATAATTTAGGACTTAGTTTAAAGTTTATTTAAATCAATTAGTCTTTAAAAAATTTTAAAAAAGGTTTTTGGCCGAATTGGGCCATTTATTTCTAAACTAGCCCAACCCCAAATTCTCCCAAAACAGCCCCAAACCCGCCCGACCCGACCCGAACCGACCCAAAACCCATCCCTTTTAATTAAAACCTAGCTCTTTGACCTAAAGATGGGATCCCTTCCCCATTTTTCTAGATCTAGCCCAGCTTTCCCTTTTTTCTTTATTAAAAAAGATCGGATCCCACATAAAAAGAAATAGACGGAACCTTCTCAAAAAGGAGGACCTTTTCTCTGAAAAATAGAGAACGGCGATGCTCTCCTCTTTTTACATAAATTAAATAAAAGACATCGCTCTTCTCCAACTTCCCTGAATTTTATTTTGCAACTCTCAAATGATTCTGAAGAACCAAAGAGACGGCCAATGAGCCTTTACTTGGTTTGGCTGATGCTCTTGAACTATCTGAGCAGATGAATGGAAAAGCCTCCATATTGAATGAAGCTGCTCGATTTGTGAAGGACATGCATTTGAGGACAGAAAATACAACTTTGATGTCTAAATCTCAATATCTGTAGACGTGTGGGAGTATTGATGCTGCATTGTGATTTTGCTGTGCTGTTTCTGCTGATCTCCATCCTTCATTCTTGCTTTCATTTGGTTTCTTTTTGGAGTACTGTTGCCCGAGCATTTAGGTACATACCTCTATGAACTTGTAGGATTTTTATTTTAATCCATCTTCTTTATTGTTCTTCGAAATTCAGATGTGTCTGTGTGGTTCATGATGTATGTTTTGTGAACTGCTCTCTCAAAGGTGCAGACGAGTTAAATAATGGGTTTTAACTTTGTCAACTTAATTGTTGCTCATAAATGGTTTTCAAATTTAGATCTGCCCTTGTAACCTGAACTCTAATTCTTATATTTTGTAACATCATCAGCCGATACTACTCTATTTTTCTTGCTACATGAGTTTTACTTGCATCTAGATTGAAGTTGCCGATTTCATGTTTTGCATACAAAAAGAAAAGGAGGTTAAGGTAAAAGGCAGATAATCAACGAACGAAGATGAAGACAAGTAGTAAATAAGTATCACGATAGCCTTTGTACATTTTACTTGTATATGGTATGTGGGGTTCTGCTAATTGCTGTATATGAAATTTGGGGAGTAAAAGATGGGGCGGTTGGTAACATTGTCATCTTTAGTTTAAGGTGTCAACTTAAATGTGCAGATTTTAGCTTATCATTATATACATATATATAGAGGTAATTATTTTTGCAAATTGATATGGCTTTATCGAATTAAACTAATGAAAGAGCAGTATACGATCGCTATCACCAAAAATTAGTCATAAAGGAGACAATAAATTTTGTACAGATTCCCTGATCCTTGTTTTTATATCTAAGTGTTCCCTTTATAGTTTGAATTAAATCATTTTTTTATATACAATTGTTACATTGATGTAATAGTTTGGTTTTAATATGGACAGTAAGTTGCTTAACTAGTTCCAATGAATTTGAATGATAAGATTGAATGTAACACGATGATGAGATGACTGATTTTAGGTTTACTAAATCATGTACTAATTTGTTTGAGACGCGATTAATAAATCATCATAGTTACGGGTACGGTTTATTTCCAAATTTGGGGGCATATTTCATGTGACCTGATTGCAACAACTCCGAATATTAATAAAATAAACATGTCGCGAATCACGGGTGTATTTCATGTAGCGTGGTTCGCGGCGTGTCCAAAAGAAGACAAGTGTACGACAACCGTAACTTATTCAAGAAATAATTCCATAAATCCTAAAAGCATTTTAAAATAAATAAAAGCGGTTATAAAGATAAAAATGTACAATAGGTTTAAAACATGTAGTAAATCAGATAATTAGGCCAATTTTAATAGTTTAAGCAATCGTGTTAGAACCACGGAACCCCGGAATGCCTAACACCTTCTCCCGAGTTAACAGAATTCCTTACTTAGAATTTCTGGTTCGCAGACTTTTAAAATAAAGTCAAAATTTTCTCGATTTGGGATTTTTAAAATAAATCGGTGACTTGGGACACCAAATAAACTATCCCAAGTGGCGACTCTGATAATTAAAATAATTCCATTTAGAATAATGTCACTTTAATTGAAAAAACTCCCCTATATACTCGGAGTATAAAAAAGGAGGTGTGACAGTCACCTCCATGACGTGGACCTTATTACCCTCTCGAGCAACCAGTACCACATCTGGGTCAAACTTTTCAGCAAGTTGAAATAATATGGGGAACTGCAGAAGAAGAAGCATTAACTGGGCTGAGGAATTTATTCCTGGAGGACGAAGACATGGATTGCAGTTCAATAATCGAGGAGGAAGAAGAAGAAGACCTCACTATTCAGACTGTGGAGAAGGGAGCTGTTCTCAAGAACTGGACTGCCACACCATCTCGGGCCCGCCGAGTCCCTAGGTAGCTTGGCAGATTTTATTTCTATAGTCATTCTATGCATATAAGATTTTCAGTAATTTTGTTTTAAAGACTTACTTGTTTCAAAATAAATGCTCAATTCATCGAGTTGTACTTGTTTGGATGTTTTCAGTTCTAATCAAATGCATTGCTCTTTATTATTCATTGTTATCTTCCACATTTTTTCTTTCTACAACATTATTATTACTTTTCCTGGTGAACCAGTGACTGTGACATGTAATGAGGCAGTGCAATATGAGGATAGTGATTCAGATGAAGAAGATGAAATACCTGAGGAAGTTGTGAGGGAGGTTGAAAACTTTGAGAACAAGCCTAAATCCAACCTAGACAAAACCGAAGTAGTAAATCTGGGGGACACCGAGACCGTCAAGGAGACTCGCATCAGCATTCACTTATAACCGACAGAGAAAGAGGAGTACATTCGATTCTTAAAGGAGTATGAGGACATTTTCGCATGGCCATATGATGACATGACCGGTTTGGGCACGTCCATAGTGGCTCACAAGTTGCCTACCAATCCCATGTGTCCGCCGGTGAAGCAGAAACTCAGAAAATTCAAACCAAATATGAGCCTGATAATCAAGGAGGAAGTTACTAAGCAGATCAAAGCCAAAGTCCTTAGGGTGGTTGAGTACCCAACCTGGTTAGCTAACATTGTGCCAGTTCCGAAGAAAGATACGAAAGTCAGAGTATGTATTGACTATCGAGACTTAAACAGAGCAAGTCCCAAGGAAAACTTTCCACTGCCAAATATACACATCCTGATTGACAGTTGCGCCAAGCATGAAATCCAATCCTTTGTAGATTGCTTCGCGGGTTATCACCAGATCTGGATGGATGAAGAAAACGCAGAGAAAACAACTTTTATTACACCATGGGGGGTATACTGCTACAAGATGATGCCATTTGGTCTAAAGAATATTGGGGCTACTTACATGAGAGTCATGACAACCATCTTCCATGATATGATATACAAAGAAATAGAGGTGTATGTAGACGACGTCCTTATTAAATCCAAGAAGGCCGCAAATCACATAACAGACTTGAGAAAGTTCTTTGACAAGTTAAGTAGGTACACCATAAAACTGAACCCCGCAAAGTGTGCATTTGGGGTTCCCACAGGAAAGTTACTGAGATTCATTGTCAGTCGTTGAAGGATCGAGCTGGACCCATCTAATGTTAACGCTATTCAGGAGTTACTGCTGCCTAGGAGAAAAAAGGACGTGATGAGCTTCCTATGATGTCTCAACTATATCATTCGCTTCATAGCACAGTACACAGTCATATGTGAACCCATCTTCAAGATGCTGAGGAAAGATGACGAAACAAGCTGGACCGAGGATTGTCAGAAAGCTTTTGACAAAATCAAGGAGTACTTTTTCACACCACCGGTCTTGGTCCAGCCAGAGCCAGGACGACATTTGCTACTCTATCTATCTATATTGGATGTAGCCTTCGATGTGTTCTGGGACAACATGACGAGACAGGGAGAAAGGAGCAAGCCATATACTACCTAAGTAAGAAATTCACACCTTATGAAGCATGATACTCTCTACTGGAACGCACCTGCTGTGCTTTGATCTGGACGACCTAGAAATTGAGGCACTACCTCTGTGCCTATACCACGTACCTCATATCCAGGATGGATCCCCTGAAGTACATATTTCAGAAACTCATGTCGATTGGGAAGTTAGCCAAGTGGCAGATACTATTAAGTGAGTTCGATATCGTTTACGTAACACAAAAGGCGGTCAAAGGACAAGCATTGGCAGTCCATTTTGCTAAAAATCCTCTGGGAGGAGAATACGAACCCTTGAAAACGTATTTTCCTGATTAAGAGGTGTCATTCGTAGGAGAGGACATTACCGAAGCATACGACGGTTGGAGGATGTTCTTCGATGGAACTGCAAATTTCAAAGGAGTGGGCATGTTTTGGTATTAGTAACACGTCAACATTATCTGGTATCTGCTAAACTTAGATTTCTGTCCACTAACAACATGGCAGAGTATGAAACCTGCATACTAGGGCTCAACATGGTGATCGACATGAATATTCAGGAGCTGTTGGTAATAGGTGATTCAGATTTGCTTGTGCACCAGGTACAAGGAGAGTGGGCCACCAAGAATTCCAAGGTTTTGCCATATTTGCACCATGTGCAGAAATTGAGAAAAAGGTTCAGGAAGATAGAGTTTCGGCATGTTCCAGAATTCAAAACGAGTTTGTCGATGCTTTGGCCACCTTGTCATCCATGATACAATATCCAGATAAGAATTACATTGATCCCATCCCAGTGAGAATCCATAATCAACCGGCTTACTGTGCTCATGTCGAGGAAGAGACGGATGGAAAACCTTGGTTCCATGACATCAAAGAGTATTTGGCAAAAGGAGAATATCCAGAGCATGCGAACCATACTTAGAAACGCACACTTCGGAGATTGTCCAATCACTTTTTCCATAACAGAGGAAACTTGTATAGAAGAACTCCTGATTTGGGATTGCTAAGATGTGTCGACGCAAAAGAAGCTTCTAAACTACTTGAGGAGTTATATGTTGGGACCTGTGGCCCACATATGAATGGTATTGTATTGGCCAAGAAGATACTTAGGACCGGTTACTTTTGGATGACTATGGAGACAGATTACATCCAGTATGTCCGCAAATGCTATCAATGTCAAGTACATGCCGATATGATAAAAGTGCCGCCAAATGAGCTCAATGCAACAAGCTCACCTTGGCCGTTCGCCACCTGGGGAATGTATGTCATCGGTCCTATCGATCCCACCGCTTCAAACGAGCACAGGTTTATTCTAGTAGCTATTGACTACTTCACAAAATGGGTAGAGGCTGCATCCTACAAAGTTGTGACCAAGAAAGTCGTCGTAGACTTTGTCAAGGATCGTATTATTTTCCGATTCAGAGTTCCCGAGTCTATTATCACTGATAATGCCGCCAATCTCAATAGTGATCTGATGAAGGCCATGTGTGAAACTTTCAAAATCAAGCACAAGAACGCCACAATGTACAAACCTCAGATGAATGGAGCCGTAGAAGCCACCAAAAAAAACATCAAGAATATACTAAGGAATATAGTAGAAAATCACAAGCATTGGCATGAAAAGAAACCCTTTGCTTTGTTGGGATACCGTACTATAGTTCGCACATCAACCGGGGCAACTCCCTATATGCTGGTTTATGGTACAGAAGTTGTCATCCCAGCCGAGGTAGAGATCCCTTCTTTAAGGATCATACAGGAAGCCGGACTCAGTGATGCAGAATGGATAAGGAGTTGTTATGAGCAATTGCCCCTTATAGATGGAAAAAAGATGAACGTAGTATGTCACGGTCAACTTTACCAGAACAAAATGTCTAGAGCTTTCAACAAAAGGGGCAAGCCAAGACTGTTTGCACCAAGAAAGTTGGAGCTAAAGAAGATCTTCCCACATTAAGATGAAGCCAAAGGGAAATTCTCTCCCAACTGGAAAGGTCCTTATATGGTTCACAAGGTGCTAACAGGAGGGGCGCTCATACTTGCCGAAATGGACGGAGAAATTTGGCCGAAACCAATCAATTCAGACGCAGTCAAGAGATACTATGTTTAGACTGTTTACATTCCTTCATCTGATGTAATTGAACTATGCTTGACCTAATTCCCATTTAAGAGGGGATACGTAGGCAGTCCTGTGGGTTCGGTCATATCATAATAAAATTTTCATTTCCCCCAGAATCAGAAACTGGGGCAGAATTTTGAGGAGGACCCTCAAAATTTTGGATCCAGTCCAGCCAACGCCATTGCAATGCAGAAGGTTAGAAATTGGTTAAAAAACTTGGGCAGAATTTGGAGAAGGGTTCTCAAAATTTCGAAGCTCACAAACGGCCGAAGGATCATCTAACAAACTAGAGCAGAATTTCGAGGAGGACCCTCAAAATTCTAACACGAGAAAGTTGCGATTTCTTTGAAATATGTCACAGACACTAGTTCATCAGAAATTACTTAATATTTCACTATGTTTCTAAAATGAATCTATTTTTATCAATAATTCTATATTTTCGAAAGCTCTATTTTTGTAACAGTCAGGTGTTACCCAGGGAAACTCAAACAAGGCCTCCATAATGGAGCAGAGCAAGGCCAACGGACAAAGGCACGAACCAACCTTCCCTTACGAAACTTACAACTTTTCTTTGAGCACAGGCACATCTGAAGTAGCGATAACATTCACAAATATATATACACGAAGCAAAATCACTATCAAACGGGCCACCAGACACTGAACGTATCCCCAGCTAAGAAACATTCTACACTTATTTGCTATTTGTTCTTCGCATGGGACTAAGACCAGTCCCGCATCTTGCATGGGACTAAGCCCTGTCCCGTATCTTGCATGATGCTAAGCCCTGCCTACATATTTGCATAAGACTAAGCATTGCCTTCCATTTTCATGGGACTAAGCCCTGTCCCGCATCTTGCATGAGGCTAGGCCCTGCCTCCATATTTGCACAAGGCTAAGAACTGCCTTCTATTTGCATGGGATCGAGCCCTGTCCCGAACCTTGCATGAGGCTAAGCTCTGCCTCCATATTTGCATAAGGCTAAGCACTGCCTTCTATTTGCATGGGACTAAGCCATGTCCCGAACCTTGCATGACGCTAAGCCCTGCCTCCATATTTGCATAAGGCTAAGCACTGCCTTCCATTTGCATGGGACTAAGCCATGTCCCGCATCTTGCATGAGGCGAAGCCCTGTCTCCATATTTGCATAAGGCTAAGCACTGCCTTCCATTTGTATGGGACTAAGCCCTGTCCCACATGTTGCATGAGGCTAAGCCCTACCTCTATATTTGCAGAAGGCTAAGCACTGCCTTCTCATGGGACTAAGCATTGTCCCTCCTTGCATAAATGTTGCTCTATTCTGGTACTATTTATTTGCTCTTCTGTCGGGCCAAGCTCTTCCCTCCATTTCGCAAGACTAAGCCTTGTCTTGTTAACATCATGTTATTGCATCTCATGGGCTGAAATATCGCCAATCTATCCAAAGGCGTCATAGTCTAAAGGCATCATCCTCATAGCCGGAAGGCACTATGCCATGGCCTGAGGATCTCTCAAATTTACATATCATCATTCAAAGGCGTCATGGTTAGGAGGCACCATTTTCATGGCCCGAGAATATTATTTCATGGCCTGCGAATATCTTATCTGAACAACTTCATGGTCTGAGGATGTCATCCTTAATCCTCCGAAGACAACTTTCATGGTCCAAAGGGAATCTGTATCATGTTTAGATTTTCGCACAAATACATGTTCGTAACATCTCTTTATCTGCAGGTGACCAATAAGCAATAGCTATCCCAGCAAGAGTAACCTCGCTCCAGTTCCTTCAACTATCTCAAACCTGACTGTTCACCATAACCACACTTTCATCCATCTCGAAATTTCGTGTCCATTCTTGTAATGACTTCATCGGTACATTTCGTCGATTGACCTGGAACTACACATGACCTAATTCTTGTAAAACCAGGGATATGTGGGCAGCTCGAAGACTAGAGTCAGGCCTCTATTTTTTAAAACATCCCATTTCGTCAAAATTGGCCACCATTTCTTTATCCGAAAACTCTTTCATCATTCTCGGGTAAAGAAGGGCAGATGTTGATACCCAATATTTCCCTATAATATTTTTGAAGTGCATATATCCTCTTAAAACTATGCATTGGCATCCATGGGTATTGTTTTCATAATTTTTACATTTTTAATTAATTTATCTCACTATTTTCTTCATATAAATAATTACAAAATTGCATTACAGATGATTTTAAAATATCTCTTGATTTAATATTACCATTTATGGCCTTATTAAGTTCTAATTATTTCATAAATGGCCAGATTTACACCCTTTGGTTACAATTGCACTGATTTTGCAATTATAGCCCCGGTACACATCACTGCATAATTTTGCTAGAAATTGGTCCCTTATATTTTTAAAATATTGAATAATTATTTTGAGGCACTTCTATGCATAAAAATTATTTTATCTCATTATTAATTGTTTTATAAAAATATTTTTATTCAAATATTTGGGTATTTAACAAATAGCCTCTTAATCTCCCTAATTTTCGGAACCAAAAACAGCCCAAATCCCTAACCCAATTCACCCAAGCCCACAGGCAATTAGAATCAACCCAGACCCCTCTAATCTTGGCCTTTGATCTCTGAGATGCCCACATTGGTTCTTACCAATTTTAACTCCAAACGACCCTTCCTAACCTAAATCATTTTTCACCACACTCCGCCATCACCCGTTCCCTTCTCTCTCAAACGCTCTCTATCTAAACCCTAATCTTTAGGCACCGTCATCGGCTTAGCCCTCCATTCTACGATGTTTCTCTGTTGTCTGAGGCCTATATTGGCCTCTTATTTGCTATGGTTCATCAGTTTCTTGGATCCTTGAGAAGATCTCAAGGGACCTAGGCTGTCTAGTTTGCACCTTTGATTTCTTTGCCTGTTTCAGACCATTTGCTCGACCATGAGTAAGAAGACTCTCTTATTTTGATATGAATCCACGATTTTCTAGACCTATGTTCTCATCTCTGATTTACTTCTGAAAACCCTAAATTTTGTCTTTGATCTTCTTAGATCTGTACATATTTGCGAAGAATCGGACCTATTTCACATGTTTTTCATAAAAAAAATTCAGGTTTTCGAGTGATTTTCCATTTTTTCTAAAGCTAGGGTTTCCTGGAAATCCTTTTCTCCAAACATTTTCTAACTTTGAATGTTTAACCTTCTGTTCTTATGTGCTTTTGGTCGATTTATGTTAAGTCTGCCTTAGCCCTAGTTGATTCATGCTAAAACCCCAATTTTGACATTTTTGCTTTGATTCTGAGCTTGACCGTGTTACCTGTGAACTGTTTCATTCTATGCTTTGATTCTCATGATTTCTCCTTAGTGTAATTTATATGTCTTGTGATTTTTACCCTAGTATGCCTCTATTAAGGTTTCTGACTTGATATTTCGACTGATTCTGTGTGTTTATACTTAGCCTATTTGTCTATTTGTGGAAACATATATTATTCTCCTTTAAATCAGTACTATTTTGGATTCCTTATTCACTGATTTACTCCGTAAAAAAACTAGGGGCTGATTCTTGATTATTTCTTTATTTGCGACCTTATTCAGTTTCTTACCTTATTTGATTAACTGTGATACTTATTGATTCCTCAAGATTGTTTCCTTAATTGAACCCCTGCTTATTTACCCCTAATTTCCCACTCTGTACTTAAGTCTTACTCGATTTTCTTTCCTTAAATGTTGTCCTGCCCTTTACCGTTGGGTAATTACCCCTTAATTAAGGGAGACTATACTGATTTTGTGCATAATTGGTTCCATAAGCTTCCTTAATTGTTGACTGATTCATCTCCTTTACCTTACTCTGTTTTGCTCCCAACTACTATATATACTCTCCTCTATTCTCACTTCTAGATAGACATTAGCTCATAATACATACACACACTCAAACTACTCTCCTTCTTTGCTACTTGTGCTCCTTGTGCTATTGTGGGTCTAGCCGGCTGAAAGCCAAGGCTAGATAGTGGGACTATACTTGCTCTATATTCTGCACTCTTTTATTTTTTCCTCAACTGGTATGTCTCTAGTTAAATCTGAAACCCAAACTGTATATGTTTTATTCCTGCATTAACTCATTGATTATGAATTTGACCTATCCTCTTAGTTACTTCTTTGTTTAGCATGCGTAAATTCTGTCTTGTTCAATGTACAACTAGCATGTCTACACTTCACATGTCTAGCTGATGTTTGAACAACCTATTTGTTGATTTATGATTAATCCTTTAACTATGTGATCATGTTGATTGCTTAATATGGTTGATCCTACTTTTGTGTCTGATTCTATCTTATATATCTTTTCTCCATGTCTTAACTGCTTATTATCCTGATTAATCTGTTAAGGTTGTGAAGCTCCTAAGTGTTCTATGCATATTGTTGTCTACATGTCTCCCTGCAACCTATCCATGTACCCTAATGAGGTTCATATAAGTTCTCGATCCCTTCCACCCATGTGTACAAACCTGCCTGCTATAGTACTTGTGAATTTGAACCTTATATGATTTATTGATTGTCTACTGAATTTGCTCTCTTCTGAACTGTTTTCAAGTGTTGTTAGTATTCTTTTAAAAACTAGCTTTCATTCCTAGTATTTTCTCAAAACTGGTCTATTCTAAAAAAGTATTTTTCCCTCCTAAACTGTTTTTGACTAAATCTTTCGAACTATGTCAAGCACTCGCAATTACTCTTAGGTTATTAAGTTCTGCCCCTCTGGTATGTGTACTGCTTAGGGATCCTTGAGGTCTCTCTGAACTCTGGCATATTAGGGCTGGCTCTTTCACACTGCACATAATCAGTTTTTATTTGTGAAAAGTCTAGGTGTGAGCACTGCCCGGGATCCTTGAGGTCCTTAGGGAACTCTAACACACGTGGACACAAATTTGGAAATGCAATTCTTGGTATTTGAGACTGCTGATCGGGGCCAACCCTGCATACTACAAAGTAGGAAGAGTGGTCGAAGCAGCTTTTACCCGAGAAGGTTGGGATCAACTTCCACAGGGAGCTAGAAATGGGAATTGGGTTTCTATCTAAATTAGAGATGCATAATTTCTCTTAATTGCACTTTTAATCATAGTTGCTCTTTTGATTACTTCTAATATTATTCTAATAAGATGCTTAATTAAGCTAAGAGTAAGATACTTAAAAGGTTGTCTAAATAGTTAAGAAGGCACTAGGAATGTGACTTTCTCCTAGGTGGATACTTGACGGGTTCTCGAGTCTAAAGCAAGGTTGTCATGTTGGGGATTTCGATATAACCAATGCACTAAACTTCTCACTCTATACCTCTCAGTAGTTTGAGTGATTTTGCCCTAATTAACTTTCTCAAGACCAATTGGGTATGATAATTTGTGCAAGCAATTGAGGTTCAAGTCGGGTATTACTATATCTAGGTTTAACCCTTTAATTGGGGCTATCAATCTCTTGATTGCACCCTAATTCATTGCTGGACTAATTTTCCTAGACTCAAGTTCTCTTTCTCAAGATGAACACAAGTCAAATAGGCACAAATTAGTGTTTGCAACCACTAATTCAACATGGAAAATACAAATAACTCCAAATATCAAACACCTAGAGACACTAAAGCCTTAAAACTCAAGACCTATCAAATACCCGCACTAGGGTTGTGTCACAACACTAGCTAATGGGTCTAGCTACTCATGATAATAGAAGAAAACTGATAAATAGATGAATAAAAACCCATAAGATTTATTTACAAGCTAATACTTGAAGATTCAATGATAAAACTACTCTAAAATTACTCAAATTGGTTAAGAAACACTATTCACGAGCGCAACTCAATGTTAAACTACAACTGATGACCTAAAAATGAAAAAAAAACTATTTATATTAGGCCGAATTTTTTGGACAAAAATACCCCAGCGAGGGTAGTGCGGTCCGCACAAAATCGAGTGCTGCCTCGATGAGGCTTTTGGCTTCAAATATCTACTCTCTGAACTTGGCCACCGCGGGCCGCACAAAATGCACCGCAGCCGTGGTGGCTTCTATTGCGGTCCGCACAAAAAGGACCGCGGATTGCATTGCCATTAAGCTCCAACACTTCAACTCTCTGAACTCCTTCTTTGCGGACCACACAATATCGAGTGAGGCCGTGGTGAGTCCATTGTGGTCCACACAAATTAATTTGCGGCCGCATTGCTTGAGTTTCCGAAATAAGCACTCTCTGAATCTTTTCACCGCGGACCACACTGAATGGAGTGCGGCCGTAGTGAACCTGTTGCACTGTGCTTGGACTTGTTCTTGGTACTTGTGCATGTTTCACTCCTTTTTGAGCTGGTTTTGACTATTTGTCACATTTTTTACCAAACCCTGCAAACAAGTACAACATGTAAGCCTTTGGGACTATTTTGTATACATTTTTAATCAAAACTTAAGTAAGAAGGAGTGTAAAATGAACTATAATCTCTAGTTATGAACTCCCCCAAACTTAAGCTTTTGTTTGTCCTCAAGTAAAAAAAATTAGACCCACCCCTTCAGAGTAAATCCAAGAAAATTCAGATGACCTGAAGTGACCTCATCTAGCATCAATTGGGACTAACAATTGCCCTCAATTCAAATGAATCATTAACAACATTCACTCTTTTAAGCACCATGGTTTTAGTGCGACTCAAGAGAACCAAGAGTTGACTTAACCCATCAAAGAAACTCTTTCTACTACTTTGGTCATTATGGAACCCAAATTCATACATCCTCAACTCTCCCTAAGCAAACCTCACCTTTAAGATTGTAGCACTCAGAACGAGGATAGTGGAAACACGCTTATCTCTATCAAAGAAAAGTCACTAGTCCGACTCTAAGTACCATACACTTTCCCCTTATGTGAGTCACCACTAATGTAAGCTTCATTCAACTCAAGATCATATAGGGCTTTTGTGGAGATATAGTGAAGGCTTTTGGTTCAGGGTAGGAAATGTTTGGTCTAAGTAGGTTCCATCTTCCCTTTAGCTCTTCTTTTTCTTCATTTTGGCACACATTCTCTTAACTTTTTAAGTCATTTAACTTCTTTCTAAGGGGTTAGAGAGACACACTATCACTCTTTCTTGTTCATTTCAAACCTTTTTCTCTTTTTTCAACTTTCTACACCTTTCATCTCTTTACTTTTATTGAATCCCTTCAATTTTTTTTCCAGATTGATCATTCTTTTTGTTTTTTTATTTTCTTTCTTTTTCATTGCCTTTCCTTTTCTTCAATTTGTACCTTTTTACCATTCCTCGTCTCTCCCCCCAAACTTATGTTTTTGCCTTATACTAAGGAAAGATCGGGTGCCAAGAGAGGGTATCTTTAGAACGGGTAAAGGCTTGTATCGTGGCTTTCGAAAGAAAAAGGTTTGTGGCTCAAAAGAGTTGACTAGGGATATTATCATTGGTAGGCTATGGAAGTGTTCAAGATATCATTCGGATCAAGGAGAGCCTATAATCACATCTCAAGTCAAATTACACTTAGGATTTTTCCTAGACAAACATTTAGGGAAAGTTCTAGACTAATGGCTAGGGACTTGGACATGCAATTCAAATTCTCACCACACGAGCTATGGGATTGCTAAAGATATAGAGTCGGGGGCCACAACAACCTTAGCTAAGATTTGAGCAATACAATGGTCCCAAAAAACCACTTGATGATTATTGGTCAACACAACAGTCTCAAGGTCACAACTTTCACCATCTTATACACAATAATTTGTTTTGACCATAGGATCAAAGGCAAATGTGTTAGGCCCAAGTGAAGCTTTGCTTGAGGCACCCTTACCAACTAGCTACTATTTACACTAAAAGCAAAAAAGAAAACTAACTCAAACCCTTAAGAAGGTTGTCATGCCATCCATCATCGGGAAGAGCCACCCGGTTCACACAAATTTCACCTTTGGAAAGAACCGTGGCATTAAGAAAACCAAAGGCTTATTGCAAAAACTCAAAACAAGAAGCTACGAATCATAAAATAAGAAGCTATGAAAGGAAAAATGCAGAAAGTAAAACGAATATATACAAGAGGGGATTCAGTCGAATATACATAAGGGAGAATGAATATATACATTAGAATGTAACTTTATATACAGACCAAAAGTAAAAAGTACGAAAAGTGCAATAAAATGATAAAATTATGTACAAACCAAAGGTCAAAAGAAAGCATAAAGAAAAAGTAATGTCATATATATAGTCATCCAAATAGGGCTACCCCCTCAAATGACAGCTAGCATTGTCCTCAATGCTAACTAACCAAAATAAGCACAAATATGGAAAGAGAGGAAAAAGAAACTCCCTATTGGCCCTCCATCTGCATAGGATCCTAAGTCTGGGTCCCTAGGTCCTCGGTCTGCTCGGGAACCTGTGACTGGCTCCCTATAATCTGTGTCTCCACTGGGGCCTGGGCCTGTACTGAGTCTTGGGCTTGTACTGGAATCTGGGGCTGGCAAGAGGAACCTCCCTGCGGGTCCTCCAACTCTATAACAGCATCGTCAGTATGGGGAATCACCATCTTCCTCTTGGGTGGCCTCTCTATCTCCTGCTCTGGTTGGGGCTAGGCTACTAGAGTCGGGTCATGCAATAACAGATCCAGAGGCAAGTGATTGGCCTTCAACCTCTCTACCTCCACCCTTAACTCCGTCACCGACTCCTTTGAAGCACGAGTCTTTCTCATTTTCTTTGCCTCCTTAGCAAGCTCCTTCAATGCCTTGCCATGAGAATCAACAACATCCATGATCAATTTCTGGTTCTCTAGGAGCTTTTTCTGGTTGTCCAGAAGCTCTTTGAGAGTGTCCTGCACTGACTGTGGGACATGTGGCGGAGGAGGTGCAGATTGGGCTGCCACCGAAGTAGATAGTACAGATAGCTTAGAAGTGGCTGTCTGCATCCAGTTTTTGATACTGGCAATGGTTTGGCTCAGGCGGTGGGCAGTCAAAGGATATGTTGCGGATGATGGAATCTCCGGAACTGTAGAAGTGGAGGGTTCTGGGGCAATGTATGGAGTGGAAGAGGGAGGCTGAGTAGGAGCCACTACTACTGCTGGCTCTTCAGACTGGCCAGTTGAAATAGTGGCTTTGCCCTTAAGGTCCTTGTGGTTGTCAGGACCCTTGGTGTTGTACCAGGAGAACAATGCCTTTTCTTTCACTTTCTCAAATCTCCGTTTCTCCTCATCTAGGTCCTTAAAGTACATGGTTAGGAAATTGGGGAAGGAGTAGGATCTATCACCTTCGTTCACGACCCATGTAATCAACCTCGACATCATATTCCTGATGTTGATCGGGTACCCCGCCATGATCGATGCCACCAATATAGCACGGGAGATAGGAAGGGATTTGCTGTGAGTTGTGGGGTCTAGCCGGCTACAAACAACTTTCTCCCACCCTTTTACTTCAAAGTTTAATGTTCTCCTCAGAATTTTTACCCCCGTTGTCAGCCATGCTAGGGTGGTACCCGGGATTGCCAAGTACTCAGCTAGCCACAGACGGGCATCCTCCCTCAAAGCTACCATGTCTAAGTACAAGGTCTCATCCTCATATGGGAAGCCCAGGTAGTCATTTATAGTTTTGCCATCAAATTTCACTTTCAAGTTCCGCATCTTAGTTACTGTGGTACCCTTTTTGATGTGGGCAACATTGGTGTAGAATTCCTTGACTAAGTGCTCATTGGCATCCTCCACATGGCCTATGAAGTAGTCCCAGCTTTCCCTCTCTCTCAACTGCCTCAACACATTGGGGTTGTAAGGCATAAGGTCCCGTATGATGAATTTTCGCTCAGGTATTAACTTCCTCTCAGGACACCATTCTCTGAACTTGTGGCAGGGCACTTCACTCACGAACCTGTCCTGCCATGCCTCCGGGTTCCTGGTTCTCTCTACCCCTCCTACTTGGGGCTCACCCCCTCCTACTTCTTCTCCTTCTTCTTCTACGGTCCCTTCCCCAGTTAGTAAAACTGTAAGTGAGGTGGAATATTCATTATCACTGCCTGCAGCTGAGCCCTCAGAAGACATGCGCACTGATGCTTGGGTAGTGGGAGATCCTGGAGGTGTATCCCTCAATTTGTTCCTCTTCGGCCAGTCAAGAACATACTCTGGCACGGAGTCTGAGTCAAATGCCTCCCTGGAAGGCTCATATTCACTCCCGGATTGGTCAATAGCTCTACAGCAACCTTTATGAGCCTTCTGGTGTTTTTGATGTTTTGTCGGGCTTGCGGGGTCAATCTAATCATGCCTTGTCCCTTACTCCGGGAGGACTCTCCTTTCCCTTTCTATTTATCGCCTCTGCCTCGTGATTTCACCATGATTTGCAAAGAACATTCAGTTGAGCTTTGTTAGTATCAGTAGAATCAGTGAAGCATTACAAAATAAAATTGCAGACATTCAGAATTTGCAGACCACGGACCGTACAAAATGAAGTGCAGCCGCAAAGAAGCTACCGCGGACAGCACAAAATGCACCACAGTCCGCACTGAGGTGGGGATCAGACTGCCCACTCTCTGATTCTAAGCACTGCGGACCACACAAAATGTGTTGCGGTCCGCATTGATGCACCTCGGGCCGCACAAAATCCATCGCGGTCGCGGTCCTCAATCATCAGCTTTCAGAACTTTCACCATCACGGTCCGCACAAAATAGCATTGCGGATCCCATAGAAGCACCGCGGACTGCACAAAATCCACCACGGTCTGCGGTGAACACCCAATAGCAATACCAACCTAGGGTTCAAATTTTCACATTTTTAGTTCAATTTTTCACCTATTATTGATCCCCTAGCTATTGAATCAGTGCTTTTAACTAACTAGTCCTAATTTAAACATCATTAAACAAACCTACTATACATAATTGAAAGAAAATGGGAAGAAAAACTAAGAAAAATAAAAGTTAAAAGAAAATAGCAAAATTAAACAACTAAGAAAGAATTAAAGATACCATAAGTGAGATGCAATGTTGATTAACGAGACTTAGCGGTTGAATTCATGCAGTTAGATGAGATGAACAGTGATTTTTTTAGCTTTTGAGTGCAAAGGGTCGAAAATTTTAAACTAAGGGCCTTAGGTCCTATTTATAGAAAAAGGAACTGGGGCCCATCTCACCTACCCACCGCGGACTGCACAAAATAGCATCGTGGTCCGCAGTACTCAGAAACAAGTGGCGATGGGGAAATGACCACTACGGACCGCAAGAAATGCAATGCGGCCACAGTGGTCCACCGCAGGCCGCACAAAATGCATTGCGGCTGCGGTGAAAAACTTCAGAGACTCCTCATTTTGTACCAATCAACTCTACGGTCCGCATTGAATTTTTGCCCCCATATTAAGGCCACTACGGTCCGCACAAAATGCAATGTGACTGCAGTGCAAACTTCAGAGTGTGCATTTTTCTAACTTAGTCCTGCACTGCATCAAAACAATCGTACAACAACTCACAACTAGTTAGTCCAAAAGTAAATCCTATACTACAAAGAAATAAAAGAAAAACAAAAAGAAAGACACATGGGTTTCCTCCCAAGAAGCGCCTGATTTAACGTCGCGGCATGACGCAGGTTACCATCAAATCACTTTAGATGGAGCAGTGCTACCACGTGGCTGTCATTAATCTTGACCAAGTAGTGCTTGACCCTATGCCCATTAACTCTGAAAACCTCCTCATTTTTTTCCTTCAAGTTAAGTGCACCAAACGGAGTCACAAACACCACTTCAAAAGGTCCACTCCATTTTAACTTAAGCTTTCCCGGAAACAGACGTAACCGAGAGTTGAACAAGAGAACCAAATTACGCACTTTAAACTCCTTGCCACGAGCATATTTATCATGAAGGTACTTCATTTTGTCCTTGTACAAGGATGAACTGGAGTAGGCATGGAATCGGAATTCATCAAGCTCTTTAAGCTGCTCCACATGAAGATTTGCTACCACATCCCATTCAAGATTTAGCTTCCTCAAAGCCCACATGGCCTTGTGCTCTAACTCAACTGGTAGATGGCAAGCTTTTCCAAACACCAACCGATACAGAGACATACCAATCAGAGTCTTGTAAGTAGTCCTATAAGCCCATAAAGCATCATCCAACTTCTTTGACCAATCGGTCCTATTTGCATTGATCGTTTTTGACAATATACTCTTGATTTCCCTGTTTGAGACTTCAACTTGGCCACTCGCCTGAGGATGATAAGGAGTAGAAACTTTGTGATTGACACTATACTTTGCAAGCAAAGTGTCAAAAGCTTTATTACAAAAATGAGACCCTCCATGACTTATGATTGCACGAGGAGTGCCAAACCTTGTAAAAATTCTCTTCTTGAGAAACGCAATAACACTCCGTGGCTTATTGTTGGGTAAAGCCACGGCTTCAAACCACATTGAAACATAGTCAACCGCTACAAGAATGTATGTGTTCCCACAAGAGCTAACAAACGGGCCCATAAAATCAATGTCTCATACATCAAAAATATCAACTTCAAGAATGGTATTGAGAGGCATCTCATCTTTCTTCGAAATTCCACCCGCTCTTTGACATTCGTCACATCTCTTCACAAGTTCACTTGCATCTTTGTACAAAGTTGGCCAATAAAACACGCAACTAAGAACTTTTGAAGTCGTCCTCGCCCTGCCATGATGGACACCATATGGAGAGGAATGACAAGCCTCTAAGATACTCAACTGCTCCTCCGGGACACACCTTCGGGTTTATGATATTTGGGAGGACAACTCATTCCCTTTTTGGGGAATTTTGGGTTTGAGTTGCAGAGCCTCCACCTAATGATTAAGGTGCATTAGGACACCAAGAAGGTTTGATTTGAGTAACCAGAGATTGGGAAAGGGCTTGAAATTATCCCAAGGGGAAGGTGTTAGGCACCCCTCAGGATCCACTAGTGCGGTTTCCGGCCAGACTATTGTTGTGAATTTAGGTGCAATTAATATGTAGGCAAATAAAGCTTCAAATAAGAGGGGATTTTCACATAATGGTTACAAACAAAATTGGAAAGAATTAAAAGGAAGTTGATTTTCTTAAAAGAAATAGTTTGAAATCGTTAGAAGAAACAAAGAAACAAAGGGAAAAGGGGGGTCGTAGGTTTATTAATAATATGGATCACCCCACACAACATCCGGTAATCACTCCTCAGTGAGGGGCTACATGAGACGTTATCACATGGTCATCATATCCTTATCCACCCTTTCCCACCTGTTAAGATATTAAAGCGCGAAATGGTCTCGTTTACTTATTACATGCTATTACCCATCCCAATCCTCAGTCCCGGAGGCATTAAAGACTACTAATCCTAAGGAGGAGGGATATTAGGCTTATTTATAGTTTCAAAGGCAAAATTCTAAGGCAACTTACAAAAATATGTATAGCAAGTTGGGGGGAAAACACAAAACAAGAAAAGGCTCAGATATACCTCCTTGAACAAAGAAAGCACATAATTATCATGACTTTCACATACTGTTTATGGTCTAATTAAGAACTTAAAGTTTGAGGCAGACTGATTTATTACATAACTCAGATAAAAAGCCCGAATCAGGTCTACCTACTGGTTGTAGTTAACAGCACAGATTCAGTTTATAACTTTACCCTAAGGCTTGCCTAAGTGTTGGACAAGGATCCTATATGCATGGTATCTACTGAATTCAAAAAGCAATAATAATAAACTGAATACATACTGGTTAAAAAGGTTGTCGGATTATTAAAGAAAGCAAGTTTTTACGAAGGTCATGAGTTCTGCAAATGATGATCCTTGTTATTACTGGTTAGCTCTAGACGTGAATGAAGCAATTCAGATTCGCTTAATAATTCCTATAGACATGCTTTCTACGCGTAGTTGATCAGAAGCCTTATAGACATGGTAAAAGTGCAGAAACCTTATAGACATGATATCTAAATACATAAGACGGGTTTTAACCTCTAAACATGGTATCTAACTGGCAGAATTTGTTTTAAGACATGAACATGATATCTATATGCAGTTGATTGTTTAAAACTTATGAACATGATTTCTAGATGAAAATGAATATACAAGATTCAGAAGGACCTATAGGCATATTTTCTATATGCATATGCAGAATTCAGATTTCCATACTTATGGACATGATTCCTATAAGCATGATTTCTATATGCATGCAGATTTCAGAATGACTTATAGGCATGATTTCTATATGAGAGTTGCAGAATTTAGAATGACCTATAGGCATGGTATCTACCCTTTGCATACATAGTTACCCGCCTTTTTCACTAGCCAACCCCAAGAGTTTAATACAAATTATTACAGCCCAAAATAAAGTAAAATACATCAGAAAAATATAAATAAAATTACAACCAAAGGAGAGCCTGATTCAGACTTCATGTCTGAAATATGAGGTAAACCAACTCCGTAAGATCAAGATCCAAACCCTTTCTCCCATTCGAGTGTGTCAAAGTTCGCTAAGAGCCTTAAAAGGACTCCGAGCAATGCTCATACCAAATGTATTATCAGATTAGGACAAGTGCAATGTGGAAGAGCCATCCCTCAAGTGTCTAAGTTTAGAGGGAGCTCAAAGGATCCCAAGGCAAGGCTCACAAGAGAGGGGCAGAACTTAAAGACTAAGAGAGTGTACAAGTGTAGAAACAAAATTCTAAAAGGGGGAAAGGAGGGGGAAATAGCTACAGATAAGTACACATAAGGGGTTTAGGGGGAATAGGGAAATTGAAAGAGGCAAGGGCAGGCTGTGGGCATGCCCAGCAATGGAGAATGCCAGCATACCCATAAGCCTGTTAGAACACACTATTTAGAGGCTAGGATCCCAAGGGATCAAATTTAGTTCATGGACAATAATTTGCATATTGCCATGCCTTAAACCATAGCTCAAACACATAGGGGCAGGGGTTTCGGATTCAGAATAGAATAGGTAGAAAGAAATCAGCATGCTAAAGTAAGTGTTGAACTATACAGAAATAGTGAGCAGACATAGATACGAAAGCAGTAAATAAACACTTTGTTGTGGTGCTAAAGCTTAAATCAGGACATACCAGTTTCAAAGAAATAAATAGAGAAAAGCAGTAGATCTTGTAAACAGGCCACAATGCAGACAATAAGAGAGAATACTATTACTTGTAAGTGTAAGTTCAGAAAGACTATAAGTGATGGTGTGCTAATGAAAGAGTCGTGTATTTATAGTGTGAAAAACAGGCAGAAACAAGGTAAGAAAACGATTAAGGAACTGGATGTCAATTAAGAATCAATCAACACAAGACTTCCTTTAATTAAGGAATTCGGACTCAAAAGGTAAAACTATTTAAGGAAAGAAATCAAATAAATATCTTGTGCAAAGTAGGCAATTTGGGGTAAATACATAGAAGTTTATTTTAGAAGCAGAGCTTTGAAATACACGGTTGCATAAATAAGGTAAGAGAAATCAATTAGTAGCCAGTAAATCAAGGATCAGAGATTTTGTAATCACTGGTCCATGAATGAACCAAGTCAGAAAAGCTGAGAATAGCTTTTAACTTAAGTCGAGTGCAGAGGTAAGAGGACAAGCAATCAAGGAAAAAATACTAATCAAAACAAGTTCAGAGGTTTCAGAAAGGAACTGAGACCATTAGCATGCTCTTTCAGTAGTAGAAACTCATGAGAAGCATAGTAAAAGAACAACATGCAAGAAACAGTAAAAAAACATAGTAGAAGAAGTTAATGAGAAACATAGTAGAAGAAACAGATTAAGAACACAGTAGTAGAAACTTAAAAACACAGTAGAGGAAACTGATAAGAACATGGTAGCAGAAACTTAACGATAACACAACAGAAGAAACGTAATAGAAGAAACACAAAGAATACAGTAGAAGAAATATAGTAGAAGAAGCACACAAAAGAAAAAGAAAAATCAGAGAAACATCTAAAAACCCTAGATCGGAAAATAAAGGCTTTGAAAGCATAACTTTTGAAAGAAATATCAGAAACGTTTAAAATCTTAGGGAAAACATAGATATGGAACAGATCTACAGAGATCAGAAAAACCTCAAAAGCTAGGGTTTCAGAGAAACCCAAACGGTGAGAAAGGCTTGGATCTAAGCAGGAGGAGTCGAGGCCAGGCTCGAAACATACATGGCTTGCCGGAGCAAGGCTGGAGATGGCCGTGAAACTTGAATCAACAAGGGTCTGGACCCAGCTCTTCGTGGTCCAGTCATGAGACTTCAGTAACCAAGCGTGAGGAACCATAGAAGGCTGGTGGGTGGTGAAACCACCATGGATTCAGGCTAGGAGGTGGCGGGAGAAGATGGATGGAACTTATCGAAGAGGAGGGGAAGGGGGAAAGTTCTAGACAGAACCAGAGATAGAGAGATAGAGAGAGATAGTCGGTTGAGTGAGGAATGAGAGGGGTTTTGGGGGGTCGTTTGGTTTAATTTGGTAAGGGCGGATCTGGACCGTTGATAAAAAATGATCAACGGCCAGGATTTAGTCCGGGTTGGGTCGGGTAGGTTTAGGATTGGGCTTGGGTCTTGGTTTGGTTTAATTTGGGTTGGGTATTGGGTTTAATTAGGCCAAATTAAAAGGCCAAATGTGGCTATAAGTTAAATAGCCCCTTTTTCCATTTAATTTATAAAAAATAATAACCAAATTTCTGAAAACAAATTAAAAGCACTAAAATTACTTATAACGTATAATTATCAATTTAAAAATACAAAATCTCATTTTATAAACATGAGACGGATTTAAACATAAAAGTTGATAATATTGCAATTAAGCAATTTTATCCTTAAAATACCAAATAAATTTGTAAAAATGTGTGAAAAAATATCTTAGCTATATTTTAATATAAATATGATAATCCAATAAATAAATCACCAAAAAAATAATTTTGGCGACAATTATTGGGTTTTCCTTGATAAAACAGAGGAGTAAATTGACTTTAAAATCTTTGAAAAATTAAGAAAAAATAGGACCTTGGGACATACTTATATATGCATATACATGCTATTTTAAAGGATATTTTACATATAAAAAATACAGGAAAAAATTAGGTATCAACAGCTGCCCCTCTTTACCCGGGAAGGATGAAAGAGTTGTCGGGTAAAGATATGATGACCAATTTTTGACCGAACGAAATGGTTTGAAGAGGTTGGCCATGCTCTGGCTCCTGAGCTGCCTACATATCCCTGGTCTTACAGGAATCAGGCCATATGTAGTTCAGGATCCATCGGCGGAGTATGCCGATGGAGGCCTTTTCAAGAACTGGCGCAATATTCAGGTCGGGATGAATGGTTAGGGTCTAATAGGGCTGCGGGAACTAGAGCGAGATTGCTCCTACTGAGATAGACATTGCTCGCCGGTTTACCTACAAATAAGCAATACAAGCATATATTGTGCGTAAATTTAAACATGATGCAAGTTCCCGTCGGACCATGAATGTTGTCTTTAGACGGTTAAGATGACGTCCTCAGACCATGATGTCCTGGGCCATGAAGCGTATAATAAAGGATTCGCAGGCCATGAAATGATGCTCTCGGGCTCTGGGAATGATACCTCCGAACTATGACGCCTTTGAATAATGATATGCAAAATATTAAAGGAGATCCTCATGCCATGGCATGGCGTTCTCAAGCTATGAAAATGGTGCCTCCGAACAATGACGCCTTTGGATAATTTGGCGGTCTTTCAGCCCATGAGATGAAGTAATTGGCGATCTTTCAGCCCATGCAATGCAGAAAGTGGTGATCTTTCAGCCATGCAAGTGTAAAATAAAGCAGCAATCTTTCAGCCATGCAAGTGTAAAATAAAGCGGCGATCTTTCAGCCATGCAAGTGTAAGATAAAGCGACGATCTTTTAGCCATGCAAGTGTAAAATAAAGCGGCAATCTGTCAACCATGCAAGTGCAAGATAAAGTGGCGATCTTTCAGCCATGCAAGTGCAGATGGAGGTAGAGCTTAACCTCAGAAGGCAGAATGGTAGCCTTATACAATGCAGGAAATGCAGATGGGGACAATGCTTAGTCTCAGAAGGTAGAATGGTAGCCTTATGCAATGCAGGAAATGCAGAGGGAGACAACGCTTAGTCTCGGAAGGCAGAATGGTAGTCTTATGCAATGCAGTAAATGCAGATAGAGATAGTGCTTAGTCTCGGAAGGCAGAATGGTAGCCTTATACAATGCATGAAATGTAGATGGAGACAGCGCAATGGTAGCCTTATGTAATGCAGGAAATGCAGATGGAGACAGTGCTTAGTCTCGGAAGGCAGAATAATAGCCATATACAATGCAGGAAATGCAGATGGAGATAGTGCTTAGTCTCGGAAGGAATAATGGTAGTCTTATGCAATGCAGGAAATGCAGATGGAGATAGTGCATAGTCTCAGAAGGCAGAATGGTAGCCTTATGCAATGCAAGAAATGCAGATGGAGACAGTGCTTAGTCTCGGAAGGCATAATGGTAGCCTTATACAATGCAGAAATGCAGATGGAGACAGTGCTTATCCTTACCGAGAAAAACAAGTTCCAGAGGTAGTCTCAGAAGGCAGAATGGTAGCCTTATACAATGCAGAAAATGCAGATTGAGATAGTGATTAGTCTCGGAAGGCAGAATAGTAGCCTTTTGCATTGTAGGAAATGCAGATGGAGACAGTGCTTAGTATCGGAAGGCAGAATGGTAGCCTTATGCAATGCAGGAAATGCAGATGGAGATAGTGCTTAGTCTCAAAAGGCAGAATGATAGCCTTATGCAATGTAAAAATGTAGATAGAAACAGTGCTTAGTCTCGGAAGGCAGAATGTTAGCCTTATACAATGCACGAAATGTAGATGGAGACAGTGTTTAGTCTCCAAAGGCAGCATGGTAGCCTTATGCAATGAAGAAATAAAAATAAAAGGGCAAATGGTAATAGAGTTTCTTAGCTGATAGCAGATTGCGACATTGTAACTGTTGGGGATGTTGCGATATAGGGAATATCGCCGGCGTGTGTGGGTAGCAAATGCTGGTAAACATGAACAATTCTGAGGGTTGTATTACTGAACACCATTTATCCCGTGAATGTATAGCATGTCGGATGCTTTCGCAATCCAAATGTATAAATCTAAAGAAAAATTGTGAGTTTTGTAGATGGGAGGTTAGTTCTTATCCCTGTTAGCTTTGCTTGACCTTCTCGACTCTGATCTAGTGATACTGTACATATCATTGATGAAGCGTTGCTAAACAGAGAAATTTTAGTAACAAACAGGCATGATTTAGTAAAATATAACATAAATAAATAATCGAGAATAGTTTTCTTTAGATGAATCGATGACTGCGACGTGGTTCAAGACATTGCGACCTTTCTTGTTACGGAATTTTGAGGGTCCTCCTCAAAATTCTGCCTCAGTTTACTATGTTGATGCTTCTGACGGCTGTTTGCGATAACTAGCTGAAATTGCTTCGGAATTCCTCCTCAAAATTCTACCCCAGTTTCCAATTACAGGGGGGGGAATAAAATTTTTATTAAATTGTGACCGAACCCATAGGGCTGCCTACGTATCCCCTCTTAAACGAGAATCAGGTCAGGCGTCGTTCAAATTACATCATAAAGGAAAGCATAAAGATTACACATAGTATCGCTTGACTGCATCTGAATTGATCGGCTTTGGCCAGACTTCTTCGTCCATTTTCGCAAGTATGAGGGCTCCTCCTGTTAGAACCCGGTAAACCATGTACGGACCCTTCCAGTTGGGAGAAAATTTCCCTTTGGCTTCATCTTGATGCGGGAAAATTTTCTTTAACACCAGCTGCCCCGGTGTGAACTGTCTCAGCTTAACTCTTTTGTTGAAAGCTCTGGACATTCTATTCTGATAGAGCTGACCGTGGCAAACTACATTCATTCTCTTTCCGTCTATAAGAGCTAGCTACCCGTAACGACTCTTCACCCATTCTACGTCGTCGAGCTCAACTTCTTGTATGATCCTCAAGGAAGGGATTTCTACTTCGGCGGGAATGACTGCTTCTGTACCATATACCAACATGTAGGGGGTTGCTCCTGTTAATGTGCGGACTGTGGTGCGGTATCCCAAATAAAGAAAATAATAGATTCTCATGCCACTGCTTATGCTTCTCTATCATTTTCCTGAATATCTTCTTGATGTTTTTATTGGCGACTTCTACGGCTCTATTCATCTGAGGTCTGTAGGTTGTAGAATTCTTATGTCTGATCTTGAAAATTTCACACATAGCTTTCATCAAGTCACTGTTGAGGTTGAATCCATTATCAGTTATGATTGATTCTGGAATCCTGAATCGACAAACGATGCAGTCGCGGACAAAGTCTGCCATGACTTTCTTGGTTACTGCTCTATAAGATGTTGCTTCGGCCCATTTGGTTAAATAGTTGATTGCTACTAGGATAAACCTGTGCCCATTGGAGGCGGCAGGATCGATTGGTCCAATAACATCCATTCCCCAGGCAGCGAACGACCAAGGTGAGCTTATTGCAGTAAGCTCATTTGGGGTACCTTGATCATGTCTGCATGTATCTGGTAGTGGTGGCATCTTCGAACATACTGGATACAGTCTGTCTCCATAGTCATCCAAAAGTAACCAGCCCGGATTATCTTATTAGCTAAGACAAAACCGTTCATATGTGGACCGCAGGTCCCAGCATGGATTTCTTCTAGTAGTTTAGATGCTTCCTTCGTGTCGACACACCTTTGTAATCCCAAATACGGGGTCCTCCTTTACAGAATTCCTCCGCTGTGAAAGTAATTGTTAGACAACCTTCGAAGTGTGCGCTTCTGAGTAGTGTTCGCAAGTTCTGGGTATTCTCCTTTTGCCAAATATTCCTTGATATCATGAAGCCAAGGCTTTCCATCTTCTTCTTCTTCGACATGAGCACAGTAAGCTGGCTGATCATAGATCTTTACCGGAATAGGATCAATAAAGTTCTTGTCTGGATGTTGTATCATGGATGATAGGGTAGCCAATGCATCGACAAACTCATTCTGGAATCTGGGAACATGCTGGAATTCTGTCTTTGTGAACCTCTTTCTCAACTCCTGTACATGATGCAGGCAAGGAAGTATCTTGGAGTTCTTGGTCGCCCATTCATCTCGGACCTGATGTATAAGCAAGTTTGAATCCCCAATTACTAGCAGCTCTTGAATGTTCATGTCAATGGCCATCTTGAGCCCTAAGATGCAGGTTTCGTACTCGGCCATGTTGTTGGTTCAAGGAAACCTGAGTTTGGCAGACACCGGATAATGTTGGCCGGTTTCTAATACTAGGACTGCTCCTATGCCGACTCCTTTAAAATTTGCTGCTCCATTGAAAAACATTCTCCAACCTTCATAGGATTCTCCAATATCTTCTCCTATAAATGATACCTTTCCGTCAGGAAAATACATTTTTAGGGGTTTCTATTATTCGTCCACGGGATTCTCGGCTTTTTGATCTGCTAGCACCTGTCCTTTGATCGCTTTCTAAGTTACGTAGACAATGTCGAATTCACTTAACAGGATTTGCCACTTGTCTAGCTTGTCGGTAGGCATGGGCTTCTGAAAGAGGTACTTCAAAGGATCCATCCTTGATATGAGATATGTAGTGTAGGCACAGAAGTAGTGCCTCAACTTCTGAGCTACCCAAGTTAAAGCACAACAGGTGCGCTCTAACAGAGAATACCGGGCCTCGTACGGGGTGAACTTCTTACTGAGGTAATAGATGGCCTGCTCCTTCTTCCCGTTTCATCATGTTGCCCCAGAGCACAACCAAACGCTCCGTCCAATACTACAAGGTAGAGTAATAGAGGTCTACCTAGCTCGGGCGGGACCAAAACTGGTGGTGTTGACAAGTACTCCTTGATTTTTTCAAAAGCTTTTTGGCAGTCATCAGTCCGTTAGGTAGTGGCATCCTTCTTCAACATCTTAAAGATTGGCTCACAGATAACTGTAGATTGTACTATGAACCGGTCGATATAGTTAGGTCTCCCCAAGAAACTCATTACGTCCTTCTTGTTCTTTGGCGGTGGCAATTCTTGAATAGCTTTGACCTTTGATAGATCCAGTTCTATTCCTCGACGACTTACAATGAACCCAAGTAGTTTTCCTGCAAGAACCCCAAATGCACACTTTGCGGGATTCAGTTTCAGGTTGTACCTCCGTAATCTATTGAAGAACTTCCTCAAATCTTCCATGTGGTCAGTGGTTTTCTTGGACATGATAATAACATCATCTACGTACACCTCTATCTCCTTGTGTATCATATCGTGGAAGATGATAGTCATGGCCCTCATGTAGGTGGCCCCTGCATTCTTCAGGCCGAACGACATCATCTTGTAACAGTACATCCCCCACAGCGTAATGAAAGCCGTTTTCTCAACATCTTCTTCATCCATCCAGATCTGATGATACCCAGCGAAACAATCTACAAATGATTGCAACTCATGCTTGGTGCAATTATCGATCAAGATGTGTATGTTCGGCAAGGGGAAGTCGTCTTTTGGACTGGCCCAGTTGAGATCCCAGAAGTCGACACAGACTCTGACCATTCCGTCCTTCTTTGGACTGGCACAATGTTGGCTAACCATGTTGGGTATTCTACTACCCTGAGAACCTTAGCTTTGGACTTGCTTGGTGATTTGTTCCTTGATTTTCAGACTCATATCAGGCTTGAATTTTTTGAGCTTTTGCTTTACCGGCGGACATGTTGGATCAGTTGGCAGTTTGTGAGCCACAATAGATTTGCTCAGACCAGGCATGTCATCGTATGATCAGGCGAATATGTCCTCATATTCCCTTAGAAATTTAGCGTATTCCTTTTTTTTGATGACGATAAGTGGACGCTGATTCATGTTTCTTTAACATTTTCTGCATCTCCCAGGTTGACAATCTCATTCTCGTCCAGGTTGGACTTAGGCCTATTCTCAAAGTTCTCAACTTCCTTAACAATCTCTTCTGGAATATCGTCTTTCTCTAAATCTATGTCTGTTTGTTGCATTGTCTCGTTGCATGTCACAGTCATTGGTTCATCAAGATAGGTAATAGTAATATTGTACAAGTAAAGTAATGAGAGAAAATAATAAGAGTAAAAGATAGTGCATGATGCTTGTTCAGCCTTTCTACCCCGAGGCTTTTCGGGCTCTGGTGGTTCTGATGGTCTATTTATTGAGGCATGCTCTGCTTCTTACTGCATGTATGGAAGGGCCTTCCTCCCCCTACTCCTCGAAAACAACACAACAATCCATATCATCGTCTTCTAGGAACAAATTCCTCACTGCTGCCAGTGCTTCCTCTTCTTCCGACCCATAGATAACATTGGTTGGCTGGAAAGTCTGCTTCAAATGTGGTATTGGCTGCTCCAGTGGATAGAAGGACCGCGCCATGGTGGCGACCAGTTGTTGAATTCCTCCCAACTCATATCCCAGACCAAAGGTGGTGCCATGTTTCTTTAGTTTGATAGGTTAGCAATTCCTTGGAGGTTCTTGCCAAGTCCATTGCGAAGTTCATATCCGCTCCAGTTCAATATGCTTTCAATTTTATTGTCCCACCATTTGTCCTTGTCGCGTTGACTCGCTCGATCTGGTGATAGGTCTCCCCGCCTATCTTTCTTCTGCCTCCGATTGTTGGAATGGTCTGAAGGCTGTATATGAGATTGCTACCGTCACCGTGAATGATCACCTCTTGGTGGTTCCACTCAAATTTCACCGCCTGATGTAGTGTTGATGCTACCCTAGCGGCATGAATCCACAGTCATCCCAACAACAAATTGTAAGATGTTGGCACGTCTATCACTTGAAAATTAACATCGAACCAAGTAGGCCCCATTTGCAAACACTGGCTGATTTCCCCAATGGTGGACCTTTGGGAACAGTCGAAAGCTTTGACATTTATGGCCCCGTCCTTGGTCTCATGCAGCTCCTTTCCCAATTTCTTGAGTGTTACCAACGGACAAATGTTGAGGCTGGACCCTCCATCAATCAGGATTCTGGTGATAAAATAATCTTCGCATTGCACGGTGATGTGCAACGCCTTGTTGTGACTCAACCCTTCTGGTGGCAGCTCATCTTCATGAAAAGTGATCTTGTGACTTTCCAATACCTACCCTGCCATGTTTGCCATATCTCATCCGGTGATGTTTCTTGGTACATATGCCTCACTCAGCACCTTTAAAAGGCATTCTTGTGTGTATCGGAATTTTGTAGCAAAGTTAGGATAGAAATTTGTGCCGGCATTTTGTTCAGCTGATCAATGACCGAGTATCCTTGGCTTGTATCTTTCTCCAGAGATCATTGGGCCCGGTATCAGTGATGGTTGCCCAACCAGAGGCTTGCTTGTTTGACTCAGCCAAATGTTCCGGGGTATAAACCCTACCGGTTCGTGTCATACCCTGTGCCGCAACGGATTCCCCAAACTTGACCTTCCCTTTTCTTCTTGCCTCGGTTGTGTAGTTCCAAGGTATGGCATTTGTATGGAATGATGTTACGACAGACATTGCTACTGGAATTGGCATGGGCACCTTTACTCCGAACGGAGCATGTGCTTTGGAAGGTAAAACCGCAACTTCAAATGGTATGGGTGCGTTTGCTAAAGACACAAACTCGATCTCAATTGGCGTTGGCGTCTTTGTAGAGGATGGTGCTTCAAACTCAAGAGGCATGGACATATTTACTCGTCATCCCCAAAAGGCTGAATCTGGACTACAATCGAATTGAGGGTGACTATTGGCTTTTTTGGATCGTCGCCTTCTGTGATCAAACTGACTGATCCCATGGGATCCCAATCATCCTCTATTTCAATCATGTGAACGTCTCCACCCTTGTGGTCTGGCAGAGGGTTATTGCAGACATTTGGAGCAGGTTCTTTTGCCACAATAATCTTGTTATCAATCAAAGTCTGGATCTTATCTTTAAGAGAGCGGCATTCATCAATGGTATGTCCTTTCATGCCAGAATGGTATGCACGGGATTAATTTGGATTGAACCAATGAGAAAGGTTTTCAGGGGTTATAGGAGGGATAGGGGTGACATAGCCAGCAGCTTTGAGTCTCTCGTACAACTGGTCAATTGGCTCAGCAATGGCGGTATACTATTTGGGATATCTGCGGTCAAAATTTGGTCGAGTTCTAGGAAAGTTTTGGCGTGCGAGAGGTGATTGATAGTGGGATGTTTGAGCATTGTAGGCTTGGTAGACATGTGGAGGTTGGGAATATCTTGGTGAGGTAGGTTGATATGTGGGAAATGTTTCAGTGGGATTCTTCTTTAGGTTCTGGATATGGAATACGTCTGGCGCATTTTCTGCGTTGAACCTGAACCTATCCATGAAATCGGACGCCATACTTACCCAGCTCGACCATTTCTTCGGGTCTTGGCTAATGTACCAAGATAGAGCATCTCCTTTTAGACTCCTCATGAAAAGATTCATGCGGATCCTTTCGTCCTTTATTACTCCAACCAGCTTGTCGCAGTATGTTCTCAAATGAACTCTTGGATCCCCTGTACCATCAAACGTCTCGAACTTAGGAGGTTTGTACCCCTCGGGCAGTTCGACATCGGGTTGTATGCAAAGATCTTCATAGTTCAACCCTTCAATCCCCTTACTTCCTTCGACGCCCTGAATTTGGCTAGTAAACTTCTTAAGTTTTTTAGCTAGGTTCCTGATGAGTGAGTCTTTATCATCAGACTCGTGTGTGCTTGAGATGGGTTGGGTGGAGTGTGGTACGGTCTCTACATAGATGGGGGTGTTATGATGAGCGTGGAAATGGTCATTTGTGGAGTTTAACGGTTCTGGGATGAGCAGTGGAGTATTGTTGGAGGTGTGGCAAGTGTTGTAGTAGTGGTGAGGAGCGGGATGGTTTTGTGTTTTTGGGATATTTTGTTGAGGTGTGGGGTTCTGAGTGTTTGGTAAATTAACGTCTGGAGTGGTGAGGGAAAATGACAAATTCGCCAGATTCTGAACTTGATCAAGTTCCTCCTGGAACTTCAACAGTTTCTGCTCGAGTTGGGATGCATTTTCTTTGGAAACCTGAGTATCATGAGTGACCTCTACCCGTTCAGTTGAGTTTTCCTTTCTGGTGTTGTTCGAATCTTCCATCTTCCCTTTGTTCTTGTTTCTGATAGGACTAAGAGGAGGAGTGGTTGGAGGGCCCCTAGATCTCGTGGAATAGGATGATGATGCCAGAGTGCACGAACTAACCTTTGGGGAGGGGAATAATAAAAACAAAAACAAAAAATAAAAAAAAAGGTAACCAAGTTAGTGAGGATTATAAAAAGTATTATAGTGTTTAAACACATAGTGCGAGAATTTAAATCGTGTCCTAATTTGGGGACCTCTTTGTGCCCGAGGTAGGCCTAGCGACAAATTGTTTTGGAGAACTTAGAATGCTAAATGCCTCATTTTATTGATAGAAAATAAGACAAATCCCAAATCGACACTAAATAAACAGGAAATGAAAATCACTAATGGCCACTGGCCTTATTACATTTTATAAAGCGAAAAGATAAACTCCTATCTACTTGGTCCCTGAAGGACCTTCCCCAGACTCGGCATCTTTAGCTCCATCGAACAGCTTCACCAACTCGCGAAGTCCCAGAACCAGGTAGGCTCTGGCTAGGTGCCCGCCCTCGTTTCCTTCAAGATTTTGGCAATCCACGATTCTTTTGAGAAATTTCCTTTCCAGCTATACAAAACCCTGCTCCAAGTATCCCAGTCGCTTGTTGGCACTGACATCCATGTCTTTTCACTCTTCAATCAGCTTTTGGTGGGCTTCTTGTATCTCACGGTGTTTGCTTTCACATTCCCGAATCCTCTTGCGAAGTTGATTGTATTTGACCTGTGCCTCGACCTTTTCATCTATGATTCTATTACCTCAAACAAACCCGGGTTGACTCAGACCATTATGATTATCTCCAACCAGCCTGATAGTATGGAGTACAACCAGCATGGTATCCGTCTGGCTCTATGGAATGGTTGCCCACCAATTCCCTCCATTAGAGTTTTGGTTACCATAGCTAGCCTGGTGTGGATCCTTGCTTTATTCATTGGAAACACCATCATCCCCAGGAAGCAAAACATGAAAACAATGACCCTTCAGTGAATATGCCCCAATGATGTGAGGGCGAACTCATCAAGATAAGTACGGTAAGATTTGTTGTGGCCATACCTCTCGTACAATTAATCAAAGGCAATATACGAATCTTTTAAGCATGTCAAGTCTAGATTCTTCTTTAGACCCATCATTTTAAGTAAACCTCTACCCTTATTTTCCCATGGTATACCAGCTAATCCTCATATTTCCTCCAGCAGGGGTGTCATCTCAATGTCCCCGAAGCAGAACACAGACCTATTACAATCCCAGAACAGAGCAGCAACTTCTATGATCTTATTGTTAGGTTGGATTTCCAAGAGAGAAGGTAGATTTCCTAGGTATTTTCGGACAAAAGTCTGATCATTGGAATGAAGATCCTTCCACCAGCTTAGCAATTTTGGGTGGATGTTGGTGACCATGCCGAATCTGGGGACTTTGTGCCTCATATTTCTGCAAGACAAAAGGTTTAGGCCCTTACCCCCACCAGACTCGACTATTAACTATCAATAATTGGCATAAAAACATTTAGTTCTCCAAATAAATGCACAAAACGTAGTAGTGTCCATTTGGGTTTTAGGGAAACTCAGTGGACTTTGGACAAGACTATCTTAAAGAGTCATTATGCGGACAACATAACTGACTCGGCTAGGTTTGACCATGATGTATGCACAATTAAACAGAGTAAGGTTTCTATGGGGTTTTAGACTAGTTCCCTTGAGCGGACAACTCAAGAGGGAAAGGCACGGAATCGTCGACTGCACCGTTGATCGACTAGTTTTACTGCAAATATGCCTTTGCTGGATTTAGGGGGTGATAATGTCGGAAGAGCGCAATCACTCATTATAAGCGTTGCTATGGTATTTTGTTTGGCATAAGTGGAATATGATGTTGAAAACATGTTTATGCAATAACTAAAGCAGGTTGTCACGTATTTGCACATTGAGAAAACAGTAAATACAACAGTTCTTCATAATTTAAAGCAGTAAAAGAGATAAAGGAAAGAAACAAAAAGACAAGTCAGTTTTGCAATCGAAAAGAAAATTGAATGCTTGAAAGAAATAAATAGATAATTGCGCATAAAGAAGCATAAAGAATAATAGTCTGAAATGGTAAAAGCCTAAAAGGTCCCTAGCGGAGTCGCCATGCTGTCGTGCCCCCTTTTTCTCGCAAAATAGGGTTTATGACATTTGGGAAGACAACTCATTCCCTTTTTCGGGAATTTTTGGATTTGTATTAAAGAGTCGCCACCTAATGATTAAGGTGCATTAGGACACCAAGAAGATTTAATTTGAGTAATCATAGATTGGGTAAGGGCTTGAAATTATCCCAAGGAGAAGGTGTTAGGCACCCCTCAGATCCACTAGTGTGGTTCCCGGCCAGACTATTATTGTGAATTTAGGTGCAATAATATGTAGGCAAATAAAGCTTCAAATAAGAGGGGATTTTCACATAATGGTTACAAACAAAATTGGAAAGAATTAAAAGGAAGTTGATTTTCTTAAAAGAAATAGTTTGAAATCTTTAGAAGAAACAAAGAAACAAAGGGAAAAGGGGGGTCCTAGGTTTATTAATAATATGGATCACCCCACATAACATCCGATAATCACACCTTAGTAAGGGGCTACACGAGACGTTATCGCGTGGTCATCATATCCATATCAACAATTTCCCACCCGTTAAGGTATTAAAGCGTAGAATGGTCTCGTTTACTTATTGCATGCTATTACCCATCCCAATCCTATCAGTCCCGGAGGCATTAAGGACTACTAATCCTAAGGAGGAGGGATATTAGGCTTATTTGTAGTTTCAAAGGAAAAATTCTAAGGCGACATACAAAAACATGTATAGCAAGTTGGGGGAAATCACATAACAAGAAAAGTCTCAGATATACCTCCTTGAACAAAGAAAGCACATAATTAGCATGACTTTTACATGTTGTTTATGGTCTAATTAAGAACTTAAATGTTGAGACAGACTGATTTATTACATAATTCAGATAAGAAGCCTGAATCAGGTCTGTCTGCTGGTTGTAGTTAATAGCACAGATTCAATTTATAACTTTTCCTTGAGGCTTGCGTAAGTGTTGGACAAGGATCCTATATGCATGGTATCTACTGAATTCAGAAAGCAATAATAATAAACTGAATACATACTGGTTAAAAAGGTTGTTGGATTATTAAAAAAAGCAAGTTTTTACGAAGGGCATGAGTTCTGCAAATGATGATCCTTGTTATTACTGGTTAACTCTAGATGTGAATGAAACGATTCAGATTCGCATACTAATTCCTATAGACATGCTTTCTACGCATAGTTGATTAGAAGCCTTATAGACATGGTAAAAGTGCAGAAACCTTATAGATATGATATCTAAATGCATAAGAATGGTTTTAACCTCTAAACATGGTATCTAACTGGCAGAATTTCTTTTAAGACATGAACATCATATCTATATGCAGTTGAGTATTTAAAACCTATGAACATGATTTCTAGATGAAAATGAATATACAAGATTCAGAAGGACCTATAGGCATGTTTTCTATATGCATATACAAAATTCAGATTTCCATACTTATGGACATGATTCCTATAAGCATGATTTCTATATGCATGCAGATTTCAGAATGACTTATAGGCATGATTTCTATATGAGAGTTGCAGAATTTAGAATGACCTATAGGCATGGTATCTACCCTTTGCATACATAGTTACCTGCCTTTTTCACTAGTTGTCCCCAAGAGTTTATTACAAATTATTACAGCCCAGAATAAAGTAAAATACATCAAAAAAATGTAAATAAAAGTACAACCAAAGGAGAGCCTGATTTAGACTTCATGTCTGAAATATGAGGTAAACCAACTCCAGAAGATCAAGATCCAAATCCTTTCTTCCATTCGAGTGTTTTAATGTTCCCTAAGAGCCTCAAACGGACTCTGGGCAATTCTCACACCCAAATATATTATAAGATTAGGATAAGTGTAGTGTGGAAGGGCTGGCCTTCAAGTGTCCAAGTTCAGAGGGAGCTCAAAGGATCCCAAGGTAAGGCTCATAAGAGAGGGGCAGAACTTAAAGACTAAGAGAGTGTGCAAGTGTAGAAACAGAATTCTAAAAGGGGGAAAGGAGGGGAAAATAGCTACAGATAAGTACACATAAGGGGTTCAGGGGGAATAGGGAAATTGAAAGAGGCAAGGGCAGGCTGTGGGCATGCCCAGCAATGGAGAATGCCAGCATACCCATAAGCCTTGTTAGAATACACTATTTAGAGGCTAGGATCCCAAGGGATCAAATTTAGTTCATGGACAATAATTTTCATATTGCCACACCTTAAACCATAGCTCAAACATAGGGGGCAGGGGTTTGGGATTCAGAATAGAACAAGCAGAAAGAAATCAGCATACTAAAGTATGTGTTGAACTATACAGAAATAGTGAGTAGACATAGATACGAAAGCAGTAAATAAACACTTTGTTGTGGCGCTAAAGCTTAAATCAAGACATACCAGTTTCAAAGAAACAAATAGAGAAAAGCAATAGATCTTGTAAACAGGCCACAATGTAGAAAATAAGAGAGAATACTATTGCGTGTATGTGTAAGTTTAGAAAGACTATGAGTGATGGTGTGCTAATGAAAGAGTCATGTATTTATAGTGTGAAAAACGGGCAGAAACAAGGTAAGAAAACGATTAAGGAACTGGATGTCAATTAAGAATCAATCAACACAAGACTTCCTTTAATTAAGGAATTCGGACTCAAAAGGTAAAACTATTTAAGGAAAGAAATCAAATAAACATCTTGTGCAAAGTAGGCAATTAGGGGTAAATACATAGAAATTTATTTTAGGGGCAGAGCTTTGAAACATACGATTGCATAAATAAGGTAAGAGAATCAATTAGTAGCCAGTAAATCAAGGATCAGAGATTTTGTAATCACTGGTCCATGAATGAACCAAGTCAGAAAAGCTGAGAAAAGTTTTTAACTTAAATCGAGTAACAGGGCAGTCAGCAAACAAGGAAAGAAATCAATCAAACTTATACAAAAGGAAGTTTGAAATTAATAAAAAATTGAAAGCATTTTTAGAGGGAAGTTCAGCACATTAAAGAGCACACAAGTATCAGGCATGCGAAAAGGGTCAAGTGGAAGGTCTTATAGAGTGTAGCAAAAGTCAGAATCATATGAAGAAACAAAATTGAAACAATGATTTTGAAACTTAATGAAGCAGTAGATGAAACAACTCCAGGAACTCAAATAGGTCTAAAAGATTAGGGTTTTTGAAATCAGGCAAGTTCTAAGATGAAGCACAAGCAAATCACATGGCCAATGGTCTCAAAACTCAGATGAACCCCCAAATTCTAGGGTTTTTACCATCGATCGAGTGCAGAGGTGAGAGGACAAGCAATCAAGGAAAAGATACTAATCGAAACAGGTTCAGAGGTTTCAAAAAGGAACTGAGACCCTTAGCATGCTCTTTCAGTAGTAGAAACTCATGAGAAGCATAGTAAAAGAACAACATGCGAGACACAGTAAAAGAAACATAGTAGAAGAAGTTAATGAGAAACATAGTAGAAGAAACTGATTAAGAACACAGTAGCAGAAACTTAAAAACACAGTAGAGGAAACTGATAAGAACATGGTAGAAAAAACTTAACGATAACATAGTAGAAGAAACACAAAGAATACAGTAGAAGAAATATAGTAGAAGAAGCACACAAAAGAAAAAGAAAAATCAGAGAAATATCTAAAAACCCTACATCGGAAAATAAGGCTTTAAAAGCATAACTTTTGAAACAAATATCAGAAAATCGTTTAAAATCTTAGGGAAAATATGGATATGGAACAGATCTAAAGAGATCAGAAAAACCTCAAAAGCTAGGGTTTCAGAGAAACCCAAACGGTGAGAAAGGCTTGGATCTAAGCAGGAGGAGTCGAGGCCAGGCTCGAAACAGACATGGCTTGCCGGAGCAAGACCGGAGATGGCCGTGAAACTTGAATCAATAAAGGTCTGGACCCATCTCTTCGTGGTCAAGTCATGAGACTTCAGTAACCAAGCGTGAGGAACCATAGAAGGTTGGTGGGTGGTGAAACCACCATGGATTCAGGCCAGGAAGTGGCGGGAGAAGATGGATGGAACTTATTGGAGAGGAGAGGAAGTGGGAAGGTTCTAGAGAGAACCAGAGATAGAGAGATAGAGAGAGAGTCGATTGAGTGAGGAATGAGAGGGGTCTTGGGGGGTCGTTAGGTTTAATTTGGTAAGGGCGGATCTGGACCGTTGATCAAAAATGATCAACGGCCCAGATTTAGTCTGGGTTGGGTCGGGTAGATTTAGGATTGGGCTTGGGTCTTGGTTTGGTTTAATTTGGGCTGGGTATTGGGTTTAATTAGGCATAATTAAAAGGCCAAATGTGGCTATAAGTTAAATATCCCCTTTTTCCCATTTAATTTATATAAAATAATAAACAAATTTTTGAAAACAAACTAAAAGCACTAAAATGACATATAATGTATAATTATCAATTTAAAAATACAAAATCCCATTTTATAAGCATGAGACGAATTTAAACATAAAATGGCTAATATTGCAATTACGCAATTTTATCTTTAAAATACCAAATAAATTTGTAAAAATGTGTGAAAAATTATATTAGCTATATTTTAATATAAACATGAGAATACAATAAATAAATCACCAAAAAAATAATTTTGGGGACAATTATTGGGTTTTCCTTGATAAAACAAAGTAGTAAATTGACTTAAAAAACATTGAAAAATTAATAAAAATAATAGGACATTGGGACATACTTATATATGCATATACATCTTATTTTGAAAGATATTTTGCATATATAAAATACAGGGAAAAATTGGGTATCAACAACTGCCCCTTTTTACCCGGGATGGATGAAAGAGTTGTCGGGTAAAGATATGATGGCCAATTTTTTACCGAACAAAATGGTTTGAAGATATTGGCCGTGCTGTGGCGCCTAACCTGCCTACATAACCCTGGTCTTACAAGAATCAGGCCATATGTAGTTCAGGATCCATCGGGGGAGTATGCCGATGGAGGCCTTTTCAAGAACGGGCGCAATATTCAGGTCGGGATGAATGGTTAAGGTCTAATAGGGGTACGGGAACTGGAGTGAGATTGATCCTGCTTAGATAGCCATTGCTCGCCGGTTTACCTGCAAATAAGCAATACAAGCATATATTGTGCATAAATTTAAACATGATGCAAGTTCCGTCGGACCATGAATGTTGTCTTTGGACGATTAGGATGACATCCTCAGACCATTATGTCCTGGGCCATGAAGCGTATAATAAAGGATTCGCATGCCATGAAATGATGCTCCCGGGCTGTGGGAATGATTCCTCCGAATTATGACGCCTTTGAATAATGATATGCAAAAGATTAAAGGAGATCCTTAGGCCATGGCATGGCGTTCTCGGTCTATGAAATGGTGCCTCCAAACACTGACGCCATTGGATAATTTGGCGGTCTTTCAGCCCATGAGATGCAGTATTTGGCGATCTTTCAGCGGATGCAACGCAGAAAGTGGCAATCTTTCAGCCATGCAAGTGTAAAATAAAGCGAAGATTTTTCAGCTATGCAAGTGCAAGATAAAGCGGCAATCTTTCAGCCATGCAAGTGTAAGATAAAGCGGTGATCTTTCGGCCATGCAAGTGCAGATGGAGATAGAGCTTAACCTCGGAAGGCAGAATGGTAGCCTTATGCAATGCAGGAAATGTAGATGGAGACTGCGCTTAGTCTCGGAAGGTAGAATGGTAGCTTTATACAATGCAGGAAATGCAGATGGAGACAACACTTAGTCTCGGAAGGCAGAATGGTAGCCTTATGCAATGCAAGAAATGCAGATGGAGACAGTGCTTAGTCTCGGAAGGCAGAATGGTAGCCTTATGCAATGCATGAAATGTAGATAGAGACAGTGCTCAGTCTTAGAAGGCAGAATGGTAGCCTTATGCAATGCAGGAAATGCAGATGGAGATAGTGCTTAGTCTCGAAAGGTAGAATGGTAGTGTTACGCAATGCAGGAAATGCAGATGGAGACAGTGCTTAGTCTCGGAAGGTATAATGATAGACTTATGCAATGCAAAAATGCAGATGGAGACAATGCTTAGTCTCGGAAGGCAGAATGGTAGCCTTATACAATGCAGGAAATGCAGATGGAGACAGTGCTTAGTCTCGGAAGGCAGAATGGTAGCCTTATGCAATGCAGGAAATGTAGATGGAGACAGTGCTTAGTCTCGGAAGGCAGAATGGTAGTCTTATGCAATGTAGGAAATGCAGATGGAGAAAGTGCTTAGTCTCGGAAGGCAGAATGGTAGCCTTATGCAATGCAGATATGCAGATGGAGACAGTGCTTAGTCTTGGAAGGCAGAATGGTAGCCTTATACAATGCAGGAAATGCAGATGGAGACAGTGCTTAGTCTTGAAAGGCTGAATGGTAGCCTTATGCAATGCAGAAATAAAAATAAAAGGGCAAATGGTAATAGAGATTCTTAGCTGATAGTAGGTTGCGACACTGTGACTGCTGGGGACGTTGCGATACAAGGAATATCGCCGGCATGAGTGGGTAGCAAATGCTGGTAAACATGAACAATTATAAGAGTTGTATTCCTGAACACCGTTTATCTCGTGAATGTATGGCATGTCGGATGCTTTCGCAATCCAAATGTCTGCATCCAAAGAAAAATCATGAGTTTTGTAGAGGGGAGGTTAGTTCATATCCATGTTGGCTTTGCTTGACCTTCTCGACTCTAATCTGGTGATATTGTACGTATCATTGGGGTAGTGTTGCTAAACAGAGCAATTTTAGTAACAAACATGCATGATTTAGTAAAATATAACATAAAGAAATAATCGAGAATAGTTTTCTTTAGATGAACCGACAACTGCGACGTCGTTCAAGACATTGCGACCTTTCTTGTTATGGAATTTTGAGGGTCCTCCTCAAAATTCTACCCCAGTTTCCAATTACGGGGGGAAATAAAAAATTTATTGAATTATGACCGAACCCATAGGGTTGTCTACGTATCCCCTCTTAAACGGGAATCAGGTCAGGCATCGTTCAAATTATATCATAAAGGAAAGCATATAGATTACACATAGTATCACTTGACTGCATCTGAATTGATCGACTTTGGCCAGACTTCTCCGTCCATTTCCGCAAGTATGAGGGCTCCTCCTATTAGAACCCGGTGAACCATGTATGGACCCTGCCAGTTGGGAGAGAATTTACCTTTGGCTTCATCTTGATGCGGGAAAATTTTCTTTAACACCAGTTGCCCGGTGTGAACTGTCTTGGCTTGACTCTTTTGTTGAAAGCTCTGGACATTCTGTTCTGTTAGAGCTGACCGTGGCAAATTGCATTCATTTTCTTTCCGTCTATAAGAGCTAGCTGCTCGTAACGACTCTTCACCCATTCTACATCGTCGAGCTCAGCTTCTTGTATGATCCTCAAGGAAAGGATTTCTACTTCGGCGGGAATGACTGCTTTTGTACCATATACCAACATGTAGGGGGTTTACCCAGTTGATGTGCGGACTGTGGTGCGATACCCCTATAAAGCAAATGATAGCTTCTCGTGCCACTGCTTATGCTTCTCTATCATTTTCCTGAGTATCTTCTTGATGTTCTTATTAGTGACTTCTACGGCTCCATTCATCTGAGGTCTGTAGGTTGTAGAATTCTTGTGTCTGATCTTGAAAATTTCACACATAGCTCTCATCAAGTCACTGTTGAGGTTGGAGTCATTATCAGTAATTATTGATTCTGGAATCCCGAATCGACAAACGATGCGGTCGCGGACAAAGTCTGCCATGACTTTCTTGGTTACTTCTCTATAAGATGCTTTTTCGGCCCATTTGGTGAAATAGTTGATTGCTACTAGGATAAACATGTGCCCATTAGAGGCGGCAGGCTCGATTGGTCCAATAACATCCATTCCCCAGGCAGCAAATGGCCACGGTGAGCTTGTTGTAGTAAGCTCATTTGGGGTACCTTGATCATGTCTGCATGTATCTGGCAGCGGTAGCATCTTCGGGCATACTGGATGCAGTGTGTCTCCATAGTCATCCATAGTCATCAACAGGATTTGCCACTTGTCTAGCTTGCCGGTAGGCATGGGCTTCTGAAAGATATACTTCAAAGGGTCCATTCTTGATATGAGATATGTAGTGTAGGCACAGAAGTAGTGCCTCAACTTTTGAGCTACCCAAGTTAAAGCACAATAGGTGTGCTCTAACAGAGAATACTGGGCCTCGTACAGGGTGAACTTCTTACTGAGGTAATAGATGGCCTGCTCCTTCTTCCCTGTTTCATCATGTTGCCCCAGAACACAACCAAACACTCCGTCCAATACTGCGAGGTAGAGTAACAGAGGTTTACCTAGCTCGGGCGGGACCAAAACTGTGGTGTTGACAAGTACTCCTTGATTCTGTCGAAGGCCTTTTGGCAGTCATCAATCCATTTGGTAGCGGCATCTTTCTTCAACATCTTAAAGATTGGCTCACATATAACTGTAGATTGTGCTATGAACCGGCTGATATAGTTAAGTCTCCCTAAGAAACTCATTATGTCCTTCTTGTTTTTTGGCGGTGGCAATTCTTGAATAACTTTGACCTTTGATGGATCCAGTTCTATTTCTCGGTGGCTTACAATTAACCCAAGTAGTTTTTCGGCTGGAACCCCAAATGCACACTTCGCGGGATTCAGTTTCAGGTTGTACCTCCGTAATCTGTTGAAGAACTTCCTCAAATCTTCCATGTGGTCAGTGGCTTTCTTGGACTTGATAATAACATCATCTACGTACACCTCTATCTCCTTGTGTATCATATCGTGGAAGATGGTAGTCATGGCCCTCATGTAGGTGGCCCCTGCATTCTTCAGGCCGAACGACATCATTTTGTAACATTACATCCCCCACGGCGTAATGAAAGCCATTTTCTCAACATCTTTTTCATCTATCCAGATCTGATGATACCCAGCGAAACAATCTACAAATAATTGCAACTCATGTTTGGCGCAATTGTCGATCAGGATGTGTATGTTCGACAAGGGTAAGTCATCTTTTGGACTGGCCCAGTTGAGATCCCGGTAGTCGACACAGACTCTGACCATTCCGTCCTTCTTTGGACTGGCACAATGTTGGCTAACCATGTTGGGTATTCTACTACCCTGAGAACCTTAGCTTTGGACTTGCTTGGTGATTTGTTCCTTGATTTTCAGACTTATATCATGCTTGAATTTTCTGAGCTTTTGCTTTACCAGCAGACATGTTGGATCAGTTGGCAGTTTGTGAGCCATAATAGATGTGCTCAGACCAGTCATGTCATCGTACAACCAGGCGAATATGTCCTCATATTCCCTTAGTAATTCTGTGTATTCCTTCTTTTCTGATGGCGATAAGTGGATGATTGTAAGCACGTGATTTTTGCCCTATATGAGAATTACTCCCAAAAAATCCAAAAATAAAATGATTTTTCTTTGGTGTGCAATTTTGTGATATTTTGAATAATTATTTGTATTTGTCTGTGCGTGTTTATTTGATAAATTAATAAAAAATACAAAAATATGTCGCATTTTGCATGTAGGATTTAATTCTATAGTTGTTAGTAATTAAATTTGTTTTACAAAAATTAAAAAATTACAAAAATAAGCATCGTTTGCATTTTTAGCATTTAATGTCCAAATATACAATTTTATGCTTAATTAATACTTAATTGTGCGTTAATTGTTATTGGGAGTTAATTTGTGCTTTTATAACTTAATTTAATTCTTAATAATAGTTTAAGTATTTTTATAATTTAGTTTTAGAGAAATAAAAGAAGAAAAGAAAGCAAAAATATAAAGAAAGTCGGAATTAGGCCTCTTCTTCAATTTCAAGCCACATGCCCAAAAATTGGCCCAATCTTCCCTACGACCCAGTCCATTTCGAACTGGGTCGACCCAGTCCATAACCCAAAAGACTCAAACCCCATTTGTCTTTCATTTTTACAAAACAAAAACAAAACAAAAAAAAAATAAAAGAAGAAAACCCTAAAAATCTAAACCATCCCCCCCCTCTCCTATCTTCTTCTTCTTCCTCAAGCTCACATCCCTTCCTCCCATGGCAGACCTTCCCCCCTCACACCCCTGCCCCCCTCACGTCAACACACACACAACACAACCACTCTCACCCCCACGACATCCCCTCGCTGCCATGGCTGCGTTTTTCAAGTTCGTCGAGCAACTTCTACGCCACCATTGTTGCCCGTAGTTGCTTCTCCTCCTGTTGTTGCGTTTTCTTCTTCTCCAACACTGCTGCTGCTGCGTTTTTCATCCTTCATATTGCTGCTGTGTCGTCCAAACAAACCACCACAACTGCTGCCCGCCGCGTCCAGCCATGGACGAGCTTCATCGAGCTCGAACTCGAGCTCCCATAGCTGCCGTTGCATCTTCTCCGACACCGCTGCTACTACTGTTTCGTGCTGCTGCTCCAGCAGTGTTGCTGCTGCTGCCTTCTGCTTGTGGCGGGCTGCCATTCTTTGTTTTAAACGATGCCAAACGACCACCTTCTTTGGTCGTCCGTTCGTAGTCGTCTTCGACGTCAAGTTATCTTGGTGCGAGATTCGTTCTCGGACAGATTTGTTTACAATCAAAGTTCGTCGTTGATTCATCTCCGGTTAGTTGTTTTTGAGTTTTATTTTTGTCCATATTTTTGTTTGATATTTTCCGGATCCAAAATCGTTAAAGAATTCAATTCTTGTTTTGTTCGTTGTTCATCGTTGAAATTATTTTTCTAGTTTGTTCAGGTTCATGTGCTTTGTTAAAATTAATTTTCAGATTTCAAAATAGAAGTTTAATTAGTTGTTTTCATGTTTATTTCATGTTTGTATTATTGTTTAAGTAAGTATTTGTTAGTTTGATGTTTGTTATATTCAAATTGAAATTTAATCAACTATTTCTTCAATTTGTTTCATGTGTTTATGTATTGTTAGAAATTGTTAATATTGTTAAGTTCAAGTTTAAGTTCATAATTGTTTCTTCGTCGATCTTGTTATTTGTTTAAAGAATTTAGTTGTATTAAAGGAATATATTGTTTTAATCGTTTAATCCGTCATGTTTGTTGTCTTAAAATAGATTCATTCATGTTCATACTTTGTTTGGATGATCTTGAATCCGAATTTTGTATAGTTTGATTTCTTGTTTACCATTTATGATTATTGCTTGAATTGTTCTCATAATCTTGTTTAAAGTTTAATATAAGAATTGTTTGTTGTAATGTTGTTAGAGTTGATTTTAAGTTCAATATGATTGAATTTAGAAATCTTCATACTTTGTTTGTTGTTGTTGTTGAATCCGAAAATAGGATTGTTTGTTGCTAAAATATTGTTCAATCAAATTTTAGTTGTTCTTGGTTGTTCAATTTGTGTTCATGTGATTTGTTGTTGAAATGTTGTTAAAATCATGTTCATGTGATATTGTTGTTATGATGTTCATCCGTGTTCATATTGTTGTTTGAACATTGTTAGAAATTGATCATATTGTCTATATTTTGGTTAAGTTTGATTAATTGATGTGTTATAGCTGATGGGTAGTTTGGTAAATTTGTAATACGTTCAGGGGTAGTTTGGTAATTTCAGTAAGGTCGGAAGGGGTAGTTTAGGAATTGTACATTTTGTAATTGTTTATTTGAAGCATGAGGGACAAAATGAAATGGGGTGGGTTGTGATATGATTATTTAATATAAAGGGGGGACAAGATTTAATTTAAAGGGGAATCTTGCATTATTTTAAATAAAGCATGGGGGATAAAATGAAATGGGGTGATGTGATATGTTATTTAATGTAATGGGAATGAGTGGGAAGATAATGGGTTTGGTAGAGAAAATGGGTTGATTTTAATTAATGGAAAGATTTTATGAGAGGGGTTATAAGAAGTCTTGAAATCAGAATAAAAAGAAAAGACAAGAGAAATACACATACAGAAAAAAAACGGGAGAGAGAAACAAATCTGAAAATAAGAGAGAGAAAAAGGCTGAACATTTAAGAGATAGAAAATTCCGAAAAATATTTAAGCTTTCAAATATAAAAAAAAACTAAAAAAAATATTCTGTTTTCTTTTGTTGTTTGAAATCAGAATTAATTGTTGTTTCATAAAAGCTGGAAGCTTTTTTTTTTTTTTGGATTACTACTCCACCGGTCTGTTACTGGGTTGTTACTGTTGCTGGGCTATTGTTGCTGTGTTGTACTGATTTTACTGCTGTTGCTGATTCTCATATTCATTTTCTTTTGCTTCCAATACCAGGTACACAACTGAAAAGCTGTTTATTGTAATCCGAAATATGAAGCGTGAATACATATGAAGAATGAAAATTTGAAGTTTTAATTTCGTTTTTATTTCTTTGTTCCTTTTGTTGATTGTAGTTAAGCTATTTCATGAATTACTAAATAATAACTGGAATAAGAAAATAATATCATAAGTTAGTCTGTAATAAATCAGTTCGGCAAAATAGGTTAATTCACTAGTTATGAAGGCTTCAAGATTATAGGTTGATCATGAACAAGTAGCTAAATTTAGCTAAGACACGAATTTAAATTAAACATCGTAAATTACGCATTAAGGCATGACTTGAGCTTAAGCAAGATTAAGGGAACGTTTAACTCTAATAAACTTTCTAATAAGCTTTAGTAATTATGGTTAAATCTAGTTTCAAATGATTGTGAATAATTAATCTCAATAAATTTTTTTTTTAAAAAAAATAACAATGCTGAGTTTTAATCTAGCTATATTTGTTTATTTTGAATATTAGTTGTTGAATTTTTATTTTATTTATAATTTCGAAATTAAGAGTGAAATTCCTTTTTCATCAATATTTGTATTAATCAAGCAATTAGCATGTCATGTCTTCTTAAAATAATAAAAGCTAGTAATAAATTAGGATTTTCTTTCTTTATTTTAGAGACTCATTTTTATAGAAAAATGTAGTCGTTTTAAGATTTGTCCAAATAAATGAGATGAGCCTCGCTTAATGAAATGTATAGATTGCGGGGCCCTCAATAAATGTATATTTAATCGCTTAGAATTAGGGAGGAGCCGTTTTAGCAAATTTCACGGCCCTACCCAAAATAATGATACGCTAGACTCTTTAGGCGCGATTTAATTAATTTTACCTTCTTAAACTCGGATGCGCATTTCATGCGACCCAAATCTAAATCCTAAAACATTGAATAAAAATGTGTTCCGGATTGCGGGTGCATTTCATGTGACGTAATCCAAAGACATGTTTTAAACGATGTTCATAATTTTTTTTTAATAATAATAAAGTGGTAAAGTGTTAAAATTGGCACATCGGTTCATAATTGTATTAAAATCAGATAAATAAGACAAATATGACAATTGAGCGACCGTGCTAGAACCACGGAACTCGGGAATGCCTAACACTTTCTCCCGGGTTAACAGAATTCCTTATCCGGATTTCTGTTCGCGGACTGTAATATGGAGTCATTCTTTTCCTCGATTCGGGATTAAACTGGTGACTTGGGACACCCTAAATCTCCCAAGTGGCGACTCTGAAATAAATAAACAAATCCCGTTTCGACTGTCCTTTAATTGGAAAAAACTCCTTGTACCCTCGCGGGGGCGGAAAAAGGAGGTGTGACAGCTCTGGCGACTCTGCTGGGGACTAGCCCAGAACCAGTGGTTCAGGGTTAGAAATTCGAGCTCATATAAATTGTTATATTTGGTTTTATCTGATTTTTACATGTTTGAGCCTAATGTGCTAAATGCTGCTTTTACCGCTTTGATATTACGTGAACTGTGTATAAACTGTGCCGAAACCCATCTCCTCTCTAAGTCTTCTAAATCATGAAGAAGGGCGTACTTCGTACGACTTCTTTTCTGTATAGTGTCAAATCCCAATTTAGAACGAGGTTCGGATAAGTTGCTAAGCCGGTGAAGCTTCTGTATTCCCGGTACGCTACCCCCCTCGGCTCGAGCTGTCCGCTCGGGTAAGCCAGGTCTAGAACAAACACCCAGGTTCTGAACCTAGTATAACAAAGCCACATGCCGGATCCCTAGTAGGAACGTTTGTTTGCATCACGTGCATCTGACTTTGGAGGCTCAACACAGGGGGTTGGGTCTGTCTAGGATAGGTGCACCAAAAATGAAAATGACCCTCCTGATGCATCTTACTTGTTACTACTTGCACATTAATTTGATTCGGACTTGTGTGTTGACTAACTTGTGAATATCAGGAATAATATTTTGAAATTGAAAAAAAAGAAATAGCGGTTAGGGAATTGATTGTTTATTTTGAAAAGAAAACAAATGCCCAAATACTGTCAAAACTCTGCCGAAATTTTGAGAAAATGAAAAAAAATGTCTTATTAGTTTGTTTTATTAAAAGCTAAGAAAAGAAAAAAAAGAGTCGTTGTTCTGTTGTGTTTTTCAAAAAAAAAATAGAAAAAATATATAGTTTGTCTTGCCATGAAAATGAAAATGAAAAGAGTCTTATTTTCAAAATGTTTTTTTTATTATTTATTTGCTTATGAAAATGCAAAAAAAAAAAAAAATTCTTTCATTATTTGTCGCAAATATATATATAAATCTGAAAAGTTTTTTTTATTTCCAAAAAATATATATATCTTTATTTGTTGCAAAGAGTATTTGTCTTGCCAAGAAAATTCAAAGTAAAATTCCAAAAAAGATATGTCTTGCAAAAAATAATATAAATATCTTTATTTTCCATTGTTGATAAAACAAAAATAATAAAAATGTTTTTTAAAAAAACAAAATCCGAAAATATTTTGATACTTCTTTCAAAATTGAAAAGAAAATTCAAAATTCAAAAAATATTTTTTAGAAGCATTTCTTTTATCAAAAGTAAAATTTCAAAAATATTTTTTTTCTTTAGAATAAGAAAAAAAAACAAATGGAAATTCAAAAAAAAAAAAACTTCCTTTTACTTTTGAAATTCTCAAAGTTCAAATCAAAAGAAAAGGAATTTTTACAAGTCTTTCTTTCAAAAAGAAATCAATCAAAAAAAATATATATATATATACTTCCTTTCTTCTTTTGAAGCAGTTCTTTCACAGTTCCAATTAAAAAAAATATATATTAGTTCATTTACTTATTCGCGAGGCCCGAACTACGCGGGTTTGATTCTCACCGGATGTGAGATACGTAGGCAACCCTCATCGGGTCCAACCCCCTTTTTTGCTAAAATAGTCAAAAACCTAAAAAATAAATAAATAACGTGTCAAAATTTTTTATTTTGTCATAAATAAGTCTAGTGGTGTCCAACCTTCCCTTTTGCTAAAATAGCCAAAAAAAAAACATGTCAAAATTTTAATTTTGTCATAGAGAAGTCAGGTGACGCTGTTTTATGAAGACATAGCCGAATGTTCCCGAAAGGGACGCCGGGAGGCTGACTTTGCATAAACAGCCACCTTTGGGTCATTTTTAAGATTTTGACCAGTTGACCCACACAGCCTTAAAAATCTTCGTCCCCGAGGCGTTGAAAGGTCGTGTTTGCAATATTGACTTTTCTAATTCGAAAAATGATAAAAAGAGTCATAAATAAGTCGGGTGATGCTGTTTTGTCAAAAATAGCCGAATGTTCCCGAGAGGGACGCCGGAAGGCTGACTTTGCATAAACAGCCACTTTTTTTGGGTCCTGTTTAGGATTTTGGTCTAGTTGACCCACACAGCCCTATAAATCTTCGTCCCCGAGGCGCTGAAGGGCCGTGTTTGCAACATCAGGTTTTTAGTATAATTTGAAAAGAAAAAAAAAGAGTCAGCGGTCAGGTGAATACCGTTTGGATTTTTTTTTAGTCAAAATAACCCGAGCCAACTTCGGTCGCGTCTTGAACCGTTCTTGCCGAAATAACCTTAGAGTATCTGTCAGTTGTCGAAAGGTTATTTTCGTAAAAGAATGGACAAGTGTGTAAAGTGTCATAAAATAATCCTCCCCGGCCTCAAATTCATGTGAAAGTTGGAAGGGGCCACATTTGCAAAAATAACCGTTTGGTTGCATTTGTCAAACGGGGAAAGAAATTGGCCATTTGTAAATCTTTTAATTAGAATATGTGGGTTGTTTGATTTTCCAGCTTGTAGGTCATCTTCAAACCTTTGAAACTCAGTTTGTTTTAACATGAAAATTGAAAAAAAAATGTTTAGCATTGTTTATCTTTTATTGGGTCCGAACTACGCTCGGTCTGATTCATGCGGGGTCATGATACGTAGGCAATCTCCATAAGATTCGACCACCACCAAAATAAAAAAAATATAAAAAAATATAATAATAAATAAATAAAAGAGAGTGTGGAAGATTTTCAGGGGGCACAATTGTCTAACTGCTTAGGTACATTGTATCTCTGATACATGATTGTCTGTCCAATGCCCTAACACTAACGTGATGGCTTCCCTTTGATGTGTCCATATATAGAAAGTGGTTGGTTGTGGTAACTCCTCCCTGCAAAGCAAAATCAAAGGACAATGGCTCAGAACCGCAGAACCGAGTGGATCGGTACTGATGACCGACAACAATTGGTCGAACAGAACAACAGGTTGGTAGAAGAAGTGAAAATGCTGAGACAGCATGTGGCAGACATGTATCAGGCATGGATAACGGGAAAAGCACCACCCCCTCCACCGCCAAGCCTCTTGAACTCGGTCATTTCCCAAGCACCCAACACCATAATGGAAGATTCTTCATCCTCTCCATCCCAACCCATTTATGGCAGCTTTCCCAGCTATCCGAGTAGCTCCATCACTCTTCAATGTTTCTCCGCTCCCCAACACCACTTCTTTCCCCGTGACCTCAAAAGCCATACCTCACTTCCCAGGTACCCGACTCCACGAAATGCTTACCCACCCATACAAGCCTACCAAAAGCCATCTGGATCAGGTTTCCGGCCCTGTCAACATGCAAGAATGAAGAGGTTGCTGAAACGAGAAAAGGCTCTCACCCCTATCGGGGTATCTTATGCCAGTCTGTTTGAAAGGCTAAGGCATGCTGGCTCGATTGAACCACTCCCCGCATGTACTCCAAATCCACTTGCAAGGAGCTTTGATCCGGCAGCGCGATGCGCCTACCACTCCAATGTCATAGGGCACAACATTGAGAGCTGTCATAGTTGGAGAAGGGAAGTAGAGAAAATGATCCGAGAAGGGCGGGTTGTGATTAATAACAGTGACATGGAGCACTCGAACCCCCTCGAGAACTTGCCAACGGAGGTTGATGAGATTGAAGCTGGTAATGGTCTCGGCAGTATTGATGCAAAGCTCAGTGGCTAAAATGCCAATTTTGATAAAGTGGGAGGACGTTTTGTTCCTTGGTCAGCAAGAGAGAAGCTTGTGGTGGCTCATTTTGTTGTCATTTCTGTTGTTCGGATTATTAGGGTTATAAGTCGGATGTTGTCTTGTCCAGTTTGTTTTAGGATTTTGTTCTGGATTGTTTTATTTGTTTTGTTATTTAAACCATTTCACCGGTAGTCTAATACAAAATCCGGTCTTTTATTATTTCCAGTCATCTTTTTGTTTAGTCCTTTTATCATTTTTGTTCAATGTCGATTCTAGGGACATGACATGCGCACCCAGTTTGGGCCAAGTCTTAAAAGTTAATCATAAAACCCTGAGAAGGTGATCAAAGCATTTAAAGGAAATGAGAACGGTTTGAGATTATTTGGAGCCCGAGTCATGTGGAACTGGGGCAAACACAAAGAAAACCGTTAAATAAAGATTCGCCTAAATTGGCATGAGGGTCGTTCATAATAAAAGAGAATGAGAGTGTCGCCCAACGGTGCTTTAGAAGTGACAAATGAACAAACATATGTTTAACATAATTGTCAAGCCCAGCACCGTCGGAAGAGACTATAAATCTATTGTTTGTTGTGTTGTTTGCATTTGGCATGTTTTGAAGACTGGAATGACGAAGGCATTTTGTTCTGCTACCTAAACACTTTATCCTTCGTTACCCCTTTTTGAGCCTTACTTATTTTTCTTTCATACCCCTCGTTCGGAATCAGTAAAAACGACTAGAAAACGCGAGCATGGCATGAAAACATGAAGAAAAAAAAAGAAGAAAAGAAAACAACAAAATGAAAAAGAAAAGAAAAGAAAAATGGTAACAAAAAAAAAGTCAAATGAAAAAAGAGGAATTGGGAACTACGTTTGACCTGATTCCTCAAAGAGGATACATAGGCGCTTCACGGCTCGGTCATAGTTTTGAAAAAATATAAATCAATCAAGTAAAATATCCCCAAGCAAGAAACTGGGGCAAAAGTTGCGTTTGTGGTAAATTAATCTAGTTCCGAAAGTTGTAACTAATAACCCAGAATTAATGCATTTTTGAGCCCTTAATACCCTTTTTTTTTCTAGCCCTATCCAAAACCCACATTACGGTCCAAAGAAAGACCTTCTGACCAGTCTTCAAAAGATGCCAAGTCAGACAAATGAGAGTCTTACCGGCGAACATAACATTCTGTTCCACAACAGAAAGGACTCTAATCTCCAGCAGAGAGAGTCATACCGGCAACACTCCAAATCCCCAGCTGGAAAGTGATACAAATGAGAGAGTCATATCGGTGAAAACCTTCACAGGCACCATAAGGCGATGAAAGCTGAGAGAAGAACAAAAAATGAGAGAGACTTGATAGTGAAAACCCTTTGGGCACTACAAGTCGAATAAGATTAAGAATCCAATGGGGAATCGCCAATTGAAGATCTTGAAAGATGATTGACGGTAGAGGATAGGCCACATACGCATGTCATGGCCATTAGAGTCGGTATCTGCGTTTGATAGGTTTTTATTTATAGTTTCTTTTGTAAAAGAGTCATCATTTCCTTTGTCTTTTGTTTTGTATCTTTTATCTTTCTCCTTTCATAAAAAATTTTCCCCAATAGAGTCTGTCCGGTCAGAACAAGTATGAAATGACTTCAAAATATGTCATCAGCTTCCCAATTATACAAAATGAGATCTGACTAGTGCATCCAAATGGTGTAGTCAGCGAGGAACAAGCGCGAGGCCAGTGTCAAGAAAATATCCCCAGCAAAAGGGAATTGACAAAAGGATTGACGAGTGTCAAAAGGGATATCCTTGCCAAAACCAAAGTTATAAACCTCAAGGCCAAAGCCAGTGGGCAAATCAAGGAGAGCAATGAGCATGATTTGGGAAATTCATACTAGGACTAAAAGGTCGGAGAAATGCCAGCTTCCGAGTTATGTCACAAAAGAAGACGGATATCCCCAGCAGGAAGGGATTATCCCCAGCATATAATATCATCCCCAACAAGCTGTGGAACGCAGAGCAAGGAAGGAGAAAGGGAAAAGCCATCCCAGTAGGGGTATCACAACTAACCACCATGTTTTAAACTAACAAATTTTGTTTGATTTGAAACAGGTAAAGGAAATGGCATTGATGCCAGAAATGCATGCCGCAAGGGATATTATCAAACTGGGGCAGAAAATTTTCCTTCCGCTTAGAAAATTTTCTGGAAGTCAGGTACCCATGCGGGAAAGAATAAAGATAACGCCAGTCTCAAGGGAAGTGGTCTTAGAACCAGTGTTGCCCCCAACATAATAAGTTCTATGGAGGAAGTTGTTCCCCAGCAAAGGGATGAAACTTGAGCTTAGTGAAGCACTAGTTCTGAAAGAATCAGAATCTCCCAACAGTGTTATCCTCGACAGCGTTATCCCCAGCTGATAACATTTTACCCCCCAACAGGTAAGTAAATAATTCCCCAACAGTGTTATCCCCAGCAAGTATTCGAGGTAAGACATTTTCAAGTCTTAAGGATATTTTGGGTTCATCCGCCCTCGAAATAGGATATTTTGGGTTCATCCGCCCTCGAATAGGATATTTTGGGTTCATCCGCCCTCGAATAGGATATTTTGGGTTCATCCGCCCTCGAATAGGATATTTTGGGTTCATCCGCCCTCGAATAGGATATTTTGGGTTCATCCGCCCTCGAATAGGATATTTTGGTTTCATCCGCCCTCGAATAGGATATTTTGGGTTCATCCGCCCTCGAATAGGATATTTTGGGTTCATCCGCCCTCGAATAGGATATTTTGGGTTCATCCGCCCTCGAATAGGATATTTTGGGTTCATCCGCCCTCAAATAGGATATTTTGGGTTCATCCGCCCTCGAATAGGATATTGTGGGTTCATCCGCCCTCGAATAGGATATTTTGGGTTCATCCGCCCTCGAATAGGATATTGTGGGTTCATCCGCCCTCGAATAGGATATTTTGGGTTCATCCGCCCTCGAATAGGATATTTTGGGTTCATCCGCCCTCGAATAGGATATTTTGGGTTCATCCGCCCTCGAATAGGATATTTTGGGTTCATCCGCCCTCGAATAGGATATTTTGGGTTCATCCGCCCTCGAATAGGATTTTATTTTCAAAGTTGTTGTTGAAGCCAGGCGCCCACCTGAATAACGAGAGGAATACTTTTCTTGTCTGTCCAATGCATATTTTAGGCGCCCAGCCAATAGGAGACGCACTTCCTAAGTTAGTTTCACCCATAGGAGACGCATTTCCTCCTAAGTTTAGTTTTACCCATAGGAGACGCATTTCCTCCTAAGTTTAGTTTACCCATAGGAGACGCATTTCCTCCTAAGTTTACTTTTACCCATAGGAGACGCATTTCCTCCTAAGTTAGCATTGAAGTTGGGAGCCTGCCCATATAACAGAGGCATACATTTCTGTCTTTTTACTTTCATGTTCTAGGTCGCCCACCAGTAAAATGCGGGAATACTTTCTGTTCTAGGTCGCCCACCAGTAAAATGCGGGAATACTTTATGTTCTAGGTCGCCCACCAGTAAAATGCGGGAATACATTTCAGTTCTAGGTCGCCCACCAGTAAAATGCGGGAATACATTTCTGTTCTAGGTCGCCCACCAGTAAAATGCGGGAATACATTTCAGTTCTAGGTCGCCCACCAGTAAAATGCGGGAATACTTTCTGTTCTAGGTCGCCCACCAGTAAAATGCGGGAATACATTTCAGTTCTAGGTCGCCCACCAGTAAAATGCGGGAATACATTTCAGTTCTAGGTCGCCCACCAGTAAAATGCGGGAATACATTTCATGTTCTAGGTCGCCCACCAGTAAAATGCGGGAATACATTTCAGTTCTAGGTCGCCCACCAGTAAAATGCGGGAATACTTTCTGTTCTAGGTCGCCCACCAGTAAAATGCGGGAATACATTTTAGTTCTAGGTCGCCCACCAGTAAAATGCGGGAATGCATTTCAGTTCTAGGTCGCCCACCAGTAAAATGCGGGAATACTTTATGTTCTAGGTCGCCCACCAGTAAAATGCGGGAATACATTTCAGTTCTAGGTCGCCCACCAGTAAAATGCGGGAATACATTTCAGTTCTAGGTCGCCCACCAGTAGAATGCGGGAATACTTTTAAGTTCTAGGTCGCCCACCAGTATAATGCGGGAATACATTTCAGTTCTAGGTCGCCCACCAGTAAAATGCGGGAATACTTTCTGTTCTAGGTCGCCCACCAGTAAAATGCGGGAATACATTTCAGTTCTAGGTCGCCCACCAGTAGAATGCGGGAATACTTTTAAGTTCTAGGTCACCCACCAGTATAATGCGGGAATACTTTCTGTTCTAGGTCGCCCACCAGTAAAATGCGGGAATACATTTCAGTTCTAGGTCGCCCACCAGTAAAATGCGGGAATACTTTTAAGTTCTAGGTCGCCCACCAGTATAATGCGGGAATACTTTCTGTTCTAGGTCGCCCACCAGTAAAATGCGGGAATACATTTCAGTTCTAGGTCGCCCACCAGTAAAATGCGGGAATACTTTCTGTTCTAGGTCGCCCACCAGTAAAATGCGGGAATACATTTTAGTTCTAGGTCACCCACCAGTAAAATGCGGGAATACATTTCAGTTCTAGGTCGCCCACCAGTAGAATGCGGGAATACTTTTAAGTTCTAGGTCGCCCACCAGTATAATGCGGGAATACATTTCAGTTCTAGGTCTCCCACCAGTAAAATGCGGGAATACTTTCTGTTCTAGGTCGCCCACCAGTAAAATGCGGGAATACATTTCAGTTCTAGGTCGCCCACCAGTAAAATGTGGGAATACATTTCAGTTCTAGGTCGTCCACCAGTAAAATGCGGGAATACATTCATGTTCTAGGTCGCCCACCAGTAAAATGCGGGAATACTTTCAGCTCTAGGTCGCCCACCAGTATAATGCGGGCATACATTTCATAATTTTGCATTGAAGCAACTTTTTAGTCTTGTATTACAGAGTTTGGAATCAGTAACCCCACCAGAAGGCGGAAGGTTACAACAGGAATCCCCAGCAGTAAATAATAAAATCCCCAGCACCGGGAAGCAGAAGGTTGCAACAAGAGGTCCTAGCATAAACTCAAGTCCATGTGTCAAAAGGAAGAAAAGCATCGGAAGAAAAGCACCGGAGGAAACACAAGCCGACAAGAAAGCAAGGCAACAAGAACAAATTTTAGTCTAGCCTAGCTTCTTGTTTTCTTTTAAGCACGGTGTAACAAGGAGATCGGTAAGCAGTGATAACAGCATGCAACAGCAGTAACATCGTAGTCCCACGGTAGTCCCAGCTACCAAAAACTTCCCGAACTACATTGACCTGATTCCTGTTTAGCCCAGGATATGTAGGAAACCTTTGAAGTAAAGGTTCGGTCAAATCTTTTTCAAAAAATGCTTCACACGGAGTACTCGGATGGGCAAAAATCGCTCGCTTTATCTTTGCACGAAAACCCTTCGTGTATCCGGGCAAAGAGGGGCAGCTGTAAGCACGTGATTTTTGCCCTATATGAGAATTACTCCCAAAAAATCCAAAAATAAAATGATTTTTCTTTGGTGTGCAATTTTGTGATATTTTGAATAATTATTTGTATTTGTCTGTGCGTGTTTATTTGATAAATTAATTAAAAATACAAAAATATGTCGCATTTTGCATGTAGGATTTAATTCTATAGTTGTTAGTAATTAAATTTGTTTTACAAAAATTAAAAAATTACAAAAATAAGCATCGTTTGCATTTTTAGCATTTAATGTCCAAATATACAATTTTATGCTTAATTAATACTTAATTGTGTGTTAATTGTTATTGGGAGTTAATTTGCGCTTTTATAACTTAATTTAATTCTTAATAATAGTTTAAGTATTTTTATAATTTAGTTTTAGAGAAATAAAAGAAGAAAAGAAAGCAAAAATATAAAGAAAGTCGGAATTAGGCCTCTTCTTCAATTTCAAGCCACATGCCCAAAAATTGGCTCAATCTTCCCTACGACCCAGTCCATTTCAAACTGGGTCGACCCAGTCCATAACCCAAAAGACTCAAACCCCATTTGTCTTTCATTTTTACAAAACAAAAACAAAACAAAAAAAAATAAAAGAAGAAAACCCTAAAAATCTAAACCATCCCCCCCCTCTCCTATCTTCTTCTTCTTCCTCAAGCTCACATCCCTTCCTCCCATGGCAGACCTTCCCCCCTCACACCCCTGCCCCCCTCACGTCAACACACACACAACACAACCACTCTCACCCCCACGACATCCCCTCGCTGCCATGGCTGCGTTTTTCAAGTTCGTCGAGCAACTTCTACGCCACCATTGTTGCCCGTAGTTGCTTCTCCTCCTGCTGTTGCGTTTTCTTCTTCTCCAACACTGCTGCTGCTGCGTTTTTCATCCTTCATGTTGCTGCTGTGTCGTCCAAACAAACCACCACAACTGCTGCCCGCCGCGTCCAGCCATGGACGAGCTTCATCGAGCTCGAACTCGAGCTCCCATGGCTGCCGTTGCATCTTCTCCGACACCGCTGCTACTACTGTTTCGTGCTGCTGCTCCAGCAGTGTTGCTGCTGCTGCCTTTTGCTTGTGGCGGGCTGCCATTCTTTGTTTTAAACGATGCCAAACGACCACCTTCTTTGGTCGTCCGTTCGTAGTCGTCTTCGACGTCAAGTTATCTTGGTGCGAGATTCGTTCTCGGACAGATTTGTTTACAATCAAAGTTCGTCGTTGATTCATCTCCGGTTAGTTGTTTTTGAGTTTTATTTTTGTCCATATTTTTGTTTGATATTTTCCGGATCCAAAATCGTTAAAGAATTCAATTCTTGTTTTGTTCGTTGTTCATCGTTGAAATTATTTTTCTAGTTTGTTCATGTTCATGTGCTTTGTTAAAATTAATTTTCAGATTTCAAAATAGAAGTTTAATTAGTTGTTTTCATGTTTATTTCATGTTTGTATTATTGTTTAAGTAAGTATTTGTTAGTTTGATGTTTGTTATATTCAAATTGAAATTTAATCAACTATTTCTTCAATTTGTTTCATGTGTTTATGTATTGTTAGAAATTGTTAATATTGTTAAGTTCAAGTTTAAGTTCATAATTGTTTCTTCGTCGATCTTGTTATTTGTTTAAAGAATTTAGTTGTATTAAAGGAATATATTGTTTTAATCGTTTAATCCGTCATGTTTGTTGTCTTAAAATAGATTCATTCATGTTCATACTTTGTTTGGATGATCTTGAATCCGAATTTTGTATAGTTTGATTTCTTGTTTACCATTTATGATTATTGCTTGAATTGTTCTCATAATCTTGTTTAAAGTTTAATATAAGAATTGTTTGTTGTAATGTTGTTAGAGTTGATTTTAAGTTCAATATGATTGAATTTAGAAATCTTCATACTTTGTTTGTTGTTGTTGTTGAATCCGAAAATAGGATTGTTTGTTGCTAAAATATTGTTCAATCAAATTTTAGTTGTTCTTGGTTGTTCAATTTGTGTTCATGTGATTTGTTGTTGAAATGTTGTTAAAATCATGTTCATGTGATATTGTTGTTATGATGTTCATCCGTGTTCATATTGTTGTTTGAACATTATTAGAAATTGATCATATTGTCTATATTTTGGTTAAGTTTGATTAATTGATGTGTTATAGCTGATGGGTAGTTTGGTAAATTTGTAATACGTTCAGGGGTAGTTTGGTAATTTCAGTAAGGTCGGAAGGGGTAGTTTAGGAATTGTACATTTTGTAATTGTTTATTTGAAGCATGAGGGACAAAATGAAATGGGGTGGGTTGTGATATGATTATTTAATATAAAGGGGGGACAAGATTTAATTTAAAGGGGAATCTTGCATTATTTTAAATAAAGCATGGGGGATAAAATGAAATGGGGTGATGTGATATGTTATTTAATGTAATGGGAATGAGTGGGAAGATAATGGGTTTGGTAGAGAAAATGGGTTGATTTTAATTAATGGAAAGATTTTATGAGAGGGGTTATAAGAAGTCTTGAAATCAGAATAAAAAGAAAAGACAAGAGAAATACACATACAGAAAAAAACGGGAGAGAGAAACAAATCTGAAAATAAGAGAGAGAAAAAGGCTGAACATTTAAGAGATAGAAAATTCCGAAAAATATTTAAGCTTTCAAATATAAAAAAAAAACTAAAAAAAAATATTCTGTTTTCTTTTGTTGTTTGAAATCAGAATTAATTGTTGTTTCATAAAAGCTGGAAGTTTTTTTTTTTTTGGATTACTACTCCACCGGTCTGTTACTGGGTTGTTACTGTTGCTGGGCTATTGTTGCTGTGTTGTACTGATTTTACTGCTGTTGCTGATTCTCATATTCATTTTCTTTTGCTTCCAATACCAGGTACACAACTGAAAAGCTGTTTATTGTAATCCGAAATATGAAGCGTGAATACATATGAAGAATGAAAATTTGAAGTTTTAATTTCGTTTTTATTTCTTTGTTCCTTTTGTTGATTGTATTTAAGCTATTTCATGAATTACTAAATAATAACTGGAATAAGAAAATAATATCATAAGTTAGTCTGTAATAAATCAGTTCGGCAAAATAGGTTAATTCACTAGTTATGAAGGCTTCAAGATTATAGGTTGATCATGAACAAGTAGCTAAATTTAGCTAAGACACGAATTTAAATTAAACATCGTAAATTAGGCATTAAGGCATGACTTGAGCTTAAGCAAGATTAAGAGAACGTTTAAGTCTAATAAACTTTCTAATAAGCTTTAGTAATTATGGTTAAATCTAGTTTCAAATGATTGTGAATAATTAATCTCAATAATTTTTTTTTAAAAAAATAACAATGTTGAGTTTTAATCTAGCTATATTTGTTTATTTTGAATATTAGTTGTTGAATTTTTATTTTATTTATAATTTCGAAATTAAGAGTGAAATTCCTTTTTCATCAATATTTGTATTAATCAAGCAATTAGCATGTCATGTCTTCTTAAAATAATAAAAGCTAGTAATAAATTAGGATTTTCTTTCTTTATTTTAGAGACTCATTTTTATAGAAAAATGTAGTCGTTTTAAGATTTGTCCAAATAAATGAGATGAGCCTCGCTTAATGAAATGTATAGATTGCGGGGCCCTCAATAAATGTATATTTAATCGCTTAGAATTAGGGAGGAGCCGTTTTAGCAAATTTCACGGCCCTACCCAAAATAATGATACGCTAGACTCTTTAGGTGCGATTTAATTAATTTTACCTTCTTAAACTCGGATGCGCATTTCATGCGACCCAAATCTAAATCCTAAAACATTGAATAAAAATGTGTTCCGGATTGCGGGTGCATTTCATGTGACGTAATCCAAAGACATGTTTTAAACGATGTTCATAATTTTTTTTTAATAATAATAAAGTGGTAAAGAGTTAAAATTGGCACATCGGTTCATAATTGTATTAAAATCAGATAAATAAGCCAAATATGACAATTGAGCGACCGTGCTAGAACCACGGAACTCGGGAATGCCTAACACTTTCTCCCGGGTTAACAGAATTCCTTATCCGGATTTCTGTTCGCGGACTGTAATATGGAGTCATTCTTTTCCTCGATTCGGGATTAAACTGGTGACTTGGGACACCCTAAATCTCCCAAGTGGCGACTCTGAAATAAATAAACAAATCTCGTTTCGACTGTCCTTTAATTGGAAAAAACTCCTTGTACCCTCGCGGGGGCGGAAAAAGGAGGTGTGACAATGATGATTCGTGTTTCTTTAACATTTTCTACATCTCCCAGGTTGACAATTTCAGTCTCATCTAGGTTCAACTTAGTCCTATTCTCAAAGTTCTCAACTTCCTTAACAATCTCTTCTGGTATGTCATCTTCCTCTGAATCTATGTCTGTTTGTTTCGTTGTCTCGTTGCATGTCACAGTCATTGGTTCATCAAGATAGGTAATAGTAATGTTGTATAAGTAATGAGAGAAAATAATAAGAGTAATATTTATAGGGAAAATCGAAATGCTTTGATAAATTCCATAACTGTTTTGAATATAGAAGATCTTATTGTGAAATTTTAAAATGCGAAAGGAAAGTCAACTAGTAAAAATAAAAGATAGCGCATGATGCTTGTTCAGCCTTGCTACCCCGAGGCTTTCTGGGCTCTGGTGGTTCTGATGGTCCAGTTATTGAGGCATGCTCCTCTGCTTACTGCCTATATGGAAGGGCATTCCTCCCCCTCCTCCTCGAAAATAACACAACAATCCATATCATCGTCTTCTAGGAACAAATTCCTCACTGCTGCCAGTGCTTCCTCTTCTTCTGGCCCATAGATAACATCGACTGGTTGGAAAGTCTGCTTCAAATGTGGTATTGGTTGCTCCAGCGGATAGTAAGGACCGCGCCATGGTGGCGACTAGTTGTTGAATTCCTCCCAAGTGTACTCATATCCCAGACCGAAGGTGGTGCCATGTTTCTTTAGTTTGATAGGCTTAGCGATTCCTTGGAGGTTCTTGCCAAGTCCCTTTCCAAGTTCATATCCGCTCCAGTTCAATATGCTTTCAATTTTATTGTCCACCATTTGTCCTTGTCGACGGCGTTGACTCACTCGATGTGGTGATAGGTCTCCCCGCCTATCTTTCTTCTGCCTTCGATTGCTGGGATGGTCTGGAGACTGTATATGGGATTGCTACCATCGCCGTGAATGATCACCTCTTGGTGGTTCCACTCAAATTTCAATGCCTGATGTAGTGTTGATGCTACGGCCCTAGCGGCATGAATCCACGGTCGTCCCAACAACAAATTGTAAGATGCCGGCACATCTATCACTTGAAAATCCACATCGAACCAAGTAGGCCCCATTTGTAAACACAGGCTGATTTCCCCAATGGTGGACCTTAGGAACCATCGATAGCTTTGACGTTGATGGCCCCGTCCTTGATCTCATGCAGCCCTTTTCCCAATGTCTTGAGTGTTACCAACGGACAAATGTTGAGGCTGTACCCTCCATCAATCAGGATTCTGGTGATAAAATAATCTTTGCATTGTACGGTGATGTGCAAAGCCTTGTTGTGACTCAACCCTTCTGGTGGCAGCTCATCTTCATGAAATGTGATCTTGTGACTTTCCAATACCTGCCCTACCATGTTTTCCATCTCTCCTCCGGTGATTTTTCTTGGTACATATTCCTCACTCAGCACCTTTAACAAGGCATTCTTGTGTGCATCAGAATTTTGTAGCAAAGTTAGGATAGAAATTTGTGCCAGCGTTTTGTTCAGCTGATCAATGACCGAGTATTCCTTGGCTTGTATCTTTCTCCAGAGATCATCGGGCCTGATTTTAGTGATGGTTGGCCGACCAGAAGCCTGCTTGCTTGACTCAGCCAAATGTTCCGGGGTATAAACCCTACCGGTTCTTGTCATACCCTGTGCCGCAACGGCTTTCCCGAACTTGACCTTCCATTTTCTTCTTGCCTCAGCTGTGTAGTCCCAAGGAATGAAATTTGTATGGAATAATGTTACGGCAGACATTGCTACTGGAATTGGCATGGGCACCTTTACTCCGAACGGAGCATGTGCTTTGGAAGGTAAAACCGCAACTTCAAATGGTGCGGGTGCGTTTGCTAGAGACACAAACTCGACCTTAATTGGCATTAGCGTCTTTGCAGAGGATGGTGCTTCAAACTCAAGTGGCATGGACATATTTACCTCGGCATCCCCAAAAGGCTGAATTTGGACTACAATCGGATTGAGGGTGACTATTGGCTTTTTTGGATCGTCGCCTTCTTTGATCAAACTGATCGATCCCTTGGGGTCCCAATCATCCTCTATTTCAATCATGTGAATGCCTCCACCCTTGTGGTCCGATAGAGGGTTATTGCAGACATTTGGAGCAGGTTCTTTTGCCACAATAATCTTGTTATCAATCAAAGTCTGGATCTTATCTTTCAAAGAACGCCATTCATCAATGGTATGTCCTTTCATGCCGGAATGGTATGCACGGGATTTATTTGGATTGACCCATTGAGAAGGGTTTTCAGGGGTTATAGCAGGGATAGGGGTGACATAACCAGCAGCTTTGAGTCTCTCGTACAGCTGGTCAATTGGCTCAGCAATGGCGGTATACTATTTGGGAGGTCTGCGGTCAAATTTTGGTCGAGGTCTAGGAAAGTTTTGGCGTGCGAGAGGTGATTTATAGTGGGATGTTTGAGTATTGTAGGCTTGGTAGACATGTGGAGGTTGGGAATATCTTGCTGAGGTAGGTTGATATGTGGGACGTGGAGGTGTTTTTTAAGTGGGTGGTGGAGTTTGGTAGGAGGGTGAGGGTGCTTGGTAGTTCGGAGTAGGCTGATATGTGAGTGGAGCCATTGGATAGGTTTTGTATTTGATAGGGAATTTGGTTATCTGTGCAACCATTACAGCACCTACGTCCATTTTCTTGTATGCACCACCAGACTATAAGGCCTTATTGGTAGCTTGCAAGGCTTCAAAGTTTGTAACCATACCACTTTTGATGCCTTATTCGATCCTTTCACCCAACTTGATGATGTCGGAAAATTTATGGCTTTCAATAAACATCAGCCTTTCATAGTATTGCGGGTCCTGAGCTCGGACGAAAAATTTGTTCATTTGTTCTTCCTCTAAGGCAGGTCTGACCTTAAAAGCTTCCGATCTCCAGCGAGCAGCATACTCGCGAAATGTTTCCATGGGATTCTTCTTTAGGTTCTGGATATGGAATACGTCTTGCGCATTTTCTATGTTGAACCTTAACCTGTCCATGAAATCGGACGCCATACTTACCCAGCTCGACCATTTCTTCGGGTCTTGGCTAATGTACCAAGACAAAGCATCTCCTTTTAGACTCCTCATGAAAAGTTTCATGGGGATCCTTTCGTCCTTTTTTACTCCAACCAGCTTGTCGTAGTATATTCTCAAATGAACTCTTGGATCCCATGTACCATCAAACATCTCGAACTTAGGAGGTTTGTACCCCTTGGGCAGTTCGACATTGGGTTGTATGCAAAGATCTTCATAGTTCAACCCTTCAATCCCCTTACTTCCTTCAACGCCCTGAATTCGGCTAGTCAACTTCTTAAGTTTTTCAGCTAGGTTCCTGATGAGTGAGTCTTTATCATCAGACTCGGGTGTGCTTGAGATGGGTTGGGTAGAGTATGGTACGGTCTCTACATAGATGGGGGTGTTATGATGAGCGTGGAAATGGTCATTTGTGGAGTTTAACGGTTTTAGGATAAGCAGTGGAGTATTGTTGGAGGTGTGGCAAGTGTTGTAGCGATGGTGAGGAGCGGGATGGTTTTGTGTTTTTGGGATATTTTGTGGAGGTGTGGGGTTCTGAGTTTTTGGGAAATTAACGTCTGGTGTGGTGAGGGAAAATGACAAATTCGCCAGATTCCGAACTATCAAGTTCCTCCTGGAACTTCAATAGTTTCTGCTCGAGTTGGGACGCACTTTCTTTTAAAACCTGAGTACCATGATTGACCTCTACCCGTTCAGTTGAGTTTTCCTTTCTGGTGTTGTTCGAATCTTTCATCTTCCCTTTGTTCTTGTTTATGATAGGACTAAGAGGAGGAGTGGGTGGAGGGCCCCTGGATCTCGTGGAATAGGATGATGATACCAGAGTGCACGAACTAAACTTTGGGGAGGGGAATAATAAAAACAAAAACAAAGAATAAAACAAAAGGTAACCAAGTTAGTGAGGATCATAAAAAGTATTACAGTGTTTAAACACATAGTGCGGGAATTTAAATCGTGTCCTATTTTGGGGACCTCTTTGTGCCCGAGGTAGGCCTAGCGACAAATTGTTTTGGAGAACTTAGAATGCTAAATGCCTCATTTTATTGATGGAAAATAAGACGAATCCCAAATCAACACTAAATAAACAAGAAATGAAAATCACTAATGGCCATTGGCCTTATTACATTTTATAAAGGGAAAAGATAAACTCCTATCTACTTGGTCCCTGAAGGACCTTCCCCAGACTCGGCATCTTTGGCTCCATCGAACAACTTCACCAACTCGCGAAGTCCCAGTAATAGGTAGGCTCTGGCTAGGTGTCCGCCCTCATTTCCTTCAGCATTTTGTCAATCCTCGATTCTTTTGAGAAATTACCTTTCCATCTCTACTAAACCCCACTCCAAGTATCCCAGTCGCTTGTTGGCACTAACAGCCATGTCTTTCCACTCTTCAATCAGATTTTGGTGGGATTCTTGTATCTCACGGTGCTTGCTTTCACATTCTCGAATCCTCTTGCGCAGTTGATTGTATTTGACCTGTGCCTCGGCCTTTTCATCTATGATTTTGTGACCTCAAACAAACCCGAGTTGATCCAGACCATTATGACTATCCTCCAGCCAGCCTGAATAGTATGGAGTACAACCAGCATGGTATCTATCTGGCTCGATGGAATGGTTTCCCACCAATTTCCTCCATTAGAATTTTGGTTACCATAGCTATCCTGGTGTGGATCCTTGCTTTCTTCATTGGAAACACCATCATCCCCAGGAAGCAAAACATGAAGATAAAGACAAAGACCCTTCGGTGAATATGGCCCAATGATGTGAGGGCAAAATCGTCAGGATAAGTACAGTAAGATTTGTTGTGACCATACCTCTCGTACAAATAATCAAAGGGAATATACGACTCTTTCAAGCATGTCAAGTCTGGATTCTTCTTTAGACCCATCATTTTGAGGAAACCTCTACCCTTGCGATTTTCCGGCATTAGAAACCCGGAGTTTCCCCTGGTATACTAGCTAATCCTCCTATTTCCTCCAGTAGGGGTGTCATCTCAATGTCCCTGAAGCGAAACACAGACCTATAACAATCCCAGAACAGAGTATCAGCTTCTATGATCTTGTTGTTAGGTTGGATTTCTAGAAGATAAGGTAGATTTCCTAGGTATTTCCGGACAAGAGTCTGATTACTGGAATAAATATCCTCCCACTAGCTTAGCAATTTTGGGTAGATATTGGTGACCATGCCGAATCTGGGGACTTCGTGCCTCATATTTCTGCAAGACAAAAGGGTTAGGCCCTTACCCCCACCAGACTCGACTATTAAATATTAATAAACATTTAGTTCTCCAAATAAATGCACAAAACGTGGTAATGTCCGTTTAGGGTTTTTGGGAAACCCAGTGGACTTTGGATAAGGCTATCTTAAAGAGTCATTATGTGGACAACATAACTGACTCGGCTAAGTTTTACCATGATGCATGCATAATTAAATAGAGTAAGGTTTCTATGGGGTTTTAGACTGGTACCCTTGAGCGGACAACTCGAGAGGGAAAGGCGTGGAACCGTCAACTGCACCGTTGATTGACTGGTTTTACCGCAAATATGCCTTTGTCGAATTTAGGGGGTGATAATGTCGAAAGAGCGCAACCACTCATTATAAGTGTTGATATGGTATTTTGTTTGGCATGGGTAGAATATGATGTTGAAAACATGTTTATGCAATAACTAAAGTAGGTTGTCACATATTTGCACATTGAGAAAGTAGTAAATACAACAGTTCTTCATAATTTAAAGCAGTAATAAAGGAAAGCAGTAAAAGAGATAAAGGAAAGAAACAAAAAGACAAGTCAGTTTTACAATCGAAAAGAAAATTTAATGCTTGAAAGAAATAAACAGATAATTGCGCATAAAGAAGCATAAAGAATAATAGTTTGAAATGGTAAAAGCCTAAAAGTCCCCAGCGGAGTCGCCATGCTGTCGTGCCCCATTTTTCTCGCGAAATCGGGTTTATGACATTTGGGAGGACAACTCATTCCCTTTTTTGGGAATTTTTTGGTTTGAATTGAAGAGTCGCCACCTAATGATCAAGGTGCAATAGGACACCAAGAAGGTTTGATTTGAGTAACCAGAGATTGGGTAAGGGCTTGAAATTATCCCAAGGGAAAGGTGTTAGGCACCCCTCAGGATCCACTAGTGTGGTTCCCGGCCAGACTATTGTTGTGAATTTAGGTGCAAATAACATGTAGGCAAATAAAGCTTCAAATAAGAGAGGATTTTCACATAATGGTTACAAACAAAATTGGAAAGAATTAAAAGGAAGCTGATTTTCTTAAAAGAAATAGTTTGAAATCTTTAGAAGAAACAAAGAAACAAAGGGAAAAGGGGGGTCCTAGGTTTATTAATAATATGGATCACCCCACACAACATCCGGTAATCACTCCTCAGTGAGGGGCTACACGAGACGTTATCGCATGGTCATCATATCCATATCTACCCTTTCCCACCCGTTAAGGTATTAAAGCGTGGAATGGTCTCGTTTACTTATTGCATGTTATTACCCATCCCAATCCTATCAGTCCCGGAGGCATTTAGGACTACTAATCCTAAGAGGAGGGATATTAGGCTTATTTATAGTTTCAAAGGCAAAATTCTAAGGTGACATACAAAAACATGTATAGCAAGTTGGGGGAAAAGCACATAACAAGAAAAGGCTCAGATATACCACCTTGAACAAAGAAAGCACATAATTAGCATGACTTTCACATACTGTTTATGGTCTGTTTAAGAACTTAAAGGTTGAGGAAGACTGATTTATTACATAATTCAGATAAGAAGCCCGAATCAAGTCTGCCTGCTGGTTGTAGTTAATAGCACAGATTCGGATTATAACTTTGCCCTAAGGCTTGCGTAAGTGTTGGACAAGGATCCTATAGGTATGGTATCTACTGAATTCAGAAAGTAATAATAATAAACTGAATACATACTGGTTAAAAAGGTTGTTGGATTATTAAAGAAAGCAAGTTTTTACGAAGGTCATGCGTTCTGTAAATGATGATCCTTGTTATTACTGATTAGCTCTAGACGTGAATGAAGAGATTCAGATTCGCTTAATAATTCCTATAGACATGTTTTCTACGCGTAGTTGATCAGAAGCCTTATAGACATGGTAAAAGTGCAGAAACCTTATAGACATGATATCTAAATGCATAAGACGGGTTTTAACCTCTAAACATGGTATCTAACTGACAGAATTTCTTTTAAGACATGAACATGATATCTATATGAAGTTGATTATTTAAAACCTATGAACATGATTTCTGGATAAAAATGAATATACAAGATTCAGAAGGACCTATCAGCATATTTTCTATATGCATATGCAGAATTCAGATTTCCATACTTATGGACATTATTCCTATAAGCATGATTTCTATATGCATGTAGATTTCAGAATGACTTATAGGCATGATTTCTATATGAGAGTTGTAGAATTTAGAATGACATATAGGCATGGTATCTCCCCTTTGCATACATAGTTACCCGCCTTTTTCACTAGCCATCCCCAAGAGTTTATTACAAATTATTACAGCCCAGAATAAAGTAAAATACATCAAAAAAATGTAAATAAAAGTACAACCAAAGGAGAGCCTCATTCAGACTTCATGTCTAAAATATGAGGTAAACCAACTCCATAAGATCAAGATCCAAAGCCTTTCTCCCATTAGAGTATGTCAAAGTTCCCTAAAAGCCTCAAAAGGACTCCGGGCAATGCTCACACCCAAATGTATTATCAGATTAGGACAAGTGCAGTGTGGAAAGGCCAGCCCTCAAGTCTCCAAGTTCAAAGGGAGCTCAAAGGATCCCAAGCCAAGGCTCACAAGAGAGGGGCGGAACTTAAAGACTAAGAGAGTGTGCAAGTGCAGAAACAGAATTCTAAAAGGGGGAAAGGAGGGGGAAATAGCTATAGATAAGTACACATAAGGGGTTCAGGGGGAATAGGGAAATTGAAAGAGGCAAGGGCGGGTTGTGGGCATGCCCAGCAATGGAGAATGCCAGCATACCCATAAGCCTATTAGAACACACTATTTAGAGGCTAGGATCCCAAGGGCTCAAATTTAATTAATGGACAATAATTTTCATATTGTCATGCCTTAAACCATAGCTCAAACACATAGGGGGCAGGGGTTTGGGATTCAGAATAGAACAGGAAGAAAGAAATCAGCATACTAAAGTAAGTGTTTAACTATGCAGAAACAGTGAGTAGACATAGATACGAAAGCAATAAATAAACACTTTGTTGTGGTGCTAAAGCTTAAATCATGACATACCAGTTTCAAAGAAACAAATAGAGAAAAGCAGTAGATCTTGTAAACAGGCTACAATGCAGACAATAAGAGAGAATACTATTGCGTGTAAGTGTAAGTTCAGAAAGACTATGAGTGATGGTGTGCTAATGAAAGAGTCGTGTATTTATAGTGTGAAAAACAGGCAAAAACAAGGTAAGAAAACGATTAAGGAACTGGATGTCAATTAAGAATCAATCAACACAAGACTTCCTTTAGTTAAGGAACGCGGACTCAAAAGGTAAAATTATTTAAGGAAAGAAATAAAATAAACACCTTGTGCAAAGTAGGAAATTAGGGGCAAATACATAAAAGTTTATTTTAAGGGCAGAGCTTTGAATATACCATTGCATAAATAAGGTAAGAGAAATCAATTAGTAGCCAGTAAATCAAGGATCAGAGATTTTATAATCACTGGTCCATGAATGAACCAAGTCAGAAAAGCTAAGAAAAGTTTTTAACTTAAGTCGAGTAACAGGGCAGTCAGCAAACAAGGAAAGAAATCAATCAAACTTATACAAAGGCAAGTCTGAAATTAATCAAAAATTGAATGCCCTTTTAGAGGGAAGTTCAGCACATATAAAGCGCACACAAGTATCAGGCATGCGAAAAGGGTCAAGTGGAAGGTCTTATAGAGTTTAGCAAAAGTCAGAATCATATGAAGAAACAAAATTGAAACAATGATTTTGAAACTTAATGAAGCAGTAGATGAAACAACTCCAGGAACTCAAATAGGTCCAAAAGATTAGGGTTTTTGAAATCAGGCAAGTTCAGAGATGAAGCACAAGTAAATCACATAGCCAATGGTCTCAAAACTCAGATGAACCCCCAAATTCTAGGGTTATTACCATCGATCGAGTGCAGAGGTGAGAGGACAAGCAATCAAGGAAAAGATACTAATCGAAACAGGTTCAGAGGTTTCAGAAAGGAACTGAGACCCTTAGCATGCTCTTTCAGTAGTAGAAACTCATGAGAAACATAGTAAAAGAATAACATGCGAGACACAGTAAAAGAAACATAGTAGAAGAAGTTAATGAGAAACATAGTAGAAAAAACTGATAAAGAACACAGTAGTAGAAACTTAAAAACACACTAGAGGAAACTGATAAGAACATGGTAGCAGAAACTTAACGATAACACAGTAGAAGAAACACAAAGAACACAGTAGAAGAAACATAGTAGAAGAAGCACACAAAAGAAAGATAAAAATCAGAGAAACATCTAAAAACCCTAGATCGGAAATAAAGGCTTTGAAAGCTTAACTTTTGAGAGAGATCAGAAAAACCTCAAAAGCTAGGTTTTCAGAGAAACCCAAACGGTGAGAAAGGCTTGGATCTAAGCAGGAGGAGTCAAGGCCAGGCTCAAAACAGAAATGGCTTGCTGGAGCAAGGCCGGAGATGGCCGTGAAACTTGAATCAACAAGGGTCTGGACCCAGCTCTTCGTGGTCAAGTCATGAAACTTCAGTTTCCAAGCATGAGGAGCCATAGAAGGCTGGTGGGTGGTGATACCACCATGGATTCATACCAGGAGGTGGCCGGAGAAGATGGATGGAACTTATCGGAGAGGAGGGAAAGGGGGAAGGTTCCAGAGAGAACCAGAGAGAGAGAGATATAGTGAGAGTCAGTTGAGTGAGGAATAAGAGGGGTCTTTGGGGGTCGTTTGGATTAATTTGGTAAGGGTGGATCTGGAGCGTTGATCAAAAATGATCAACGGCCAGGATTTAGTCCGGATTTGGTCAGGTAGATTTAGGATTGGTCTTGGGTCTTGGGTTGGGTATTGGGTTTAATTAGGCCAAATTAAAAGGCCAAATGTGGCTATAAGTTAAATAGCCCCTTTTTCCATTTAATTTATAAAAAATAATAAATAAATTTCTAAAAACAATTTAAAAGCACTAAAATGACTTATAATGTATAATTATCAATTTAAAAATACAAAATCTCATTTTATAAACATGAGACGGATTTAAACATAAAAATGGCTAATATTGCAATTGCGCAATTTTATCCTTAAAATACCAAATAAATTTGTAAAAATGTGTGAAAAAACATTTTAGCTATATTTTAATATAAACATGAGAATCCAATAAATAAATCACCAAAAAAATAATTTTGGGGACAACTATTGGGTTTGCCTTGATAAAAAAAAGCAGTAAATTGACTTAAAAATCTTTGAAAAATTAAGAAAAATAATAGGACCTTGGGACATACTTATATATGTATATACATGCTATTTTGAAAGATATTTTGCATATAAAAAATTAGGTATCGACAGCTATCTCGTTTGAGCTTCTTCTTTTGGTTAAAAGAGAGCTCACACGGGATTATACCAGTCACAAGGAAATTAGTAACGTCCGCAAACCATGGAATACCATTCACCGACACCGAAAGGAGTTGTTCGTCGGGAAATGAATCATTGATATCTAGGCCATCACGAGGCCTCCCCTCCTCCTCCAAGCGGGACAAGTGGTCACCCACTTGGTTTTCACTACCCTTCCGATCCACAATCTCCCAATCAAACTCTTGAAGTAACAAGACCCATCACATCAGTCTAGCTTTGGAATCCTTCTTCGTCATCAAGTACCAGAGTGCGGCATGATCGGTATGGACTATGACCTTGGCACCCATAAGATACGGCCGAAATTTCTCCATTGCAAACACAATAGCCAAAAGCTCTTTCTCGGTCACCGTGTAGTTCACTTGAGCATCATTCATTGTCTTGCTCGCATAGTACACCAGATGAAATATTTTGTTCACTCTTTGACCCAAAACCGCCTCAACCGCAACATCGCTCGCATCACACATGAGCTCAAAAGGCAAGCTTCAATTGGGTGCGGTAATAATAGGGGTGGTGGTCAACTTGTGCTTGAGAAGTTCAAAGGCTTGCAAACATCTCTCATTAAACACGAACTTGGCATCTTTTTCCAATAACTTGCATAAGGGATTCACTACCTTCGAAAAGTCTTTGATAAATCTCTGGTAGAACTCCGCATGCCTAAGAAAACTTCTAACTCCCTTGACATAGGTAGGGGAGTCTTCCTATTTTCAAGATCCAAAGAGAGTTTCCTAGGCTCATAATAGTAAGATCCCATTCCATGTAAAGAATTCACAAACTCCACTCGGCATTCATCGTCATTTACATCAAGATTCAACAATACGGCCTCTAGAGGGTCCTCTACATTGATCATTGCACTAGTATCATCAACTATCACTGCCGTGACAAGGTCCACAAAAGAGCACACCTCAGAACTATTGGGTTGCTTCATTGACTTGCACACATGAAAGACCACTTTCTCATCACCCACCCGGAAGGTGAGTTCCCCTGCTTCCACATCAACTAAGGCCTTCCAAGTAGCAAGGAAAGGTCTTCCCAATATGATTGGAACTTTATAATCTACCTCACAATCCAAGATCACAAAATCAGCTGGCAAGATAAATTTGTCCACCCAGAAAAGAACATCATCAATAATACCCAATGGTCTCTTCATAGTTCTATCCGCCATTTGCAATCTCATGGAAGTCGGCCTCGGTTGCCCAATACCCAAAGTCTTAAAAACTGAGTAGGGCATCAAGTTGATACTTGCCCCCAAGTCACATAGAGCTTTAGCAAAGTCTGCACTCCCAATGGTGCAAGGAATGGTGAAAGCACCGGGATCTTCTAGCTTCGGGGCCATTGAGTGCACTATTGCACTAACTTGGTGGGTCATCTTGATAGTTTTACAATCCATGGATCTTTTATTTGTCACCAAGTCCTTCATTAATTTAGCATAGCCAGGCATTTGCTCTAGAGCCTCCACCAAAGGCACATTAATGGATAAGCTCTTCATCATGTCAATAAACTTTTTAAACTAATTCTCACTTTTTTGCTTCGCGAGCCTTTGAGGATAAGGTGGAGGTGGCCTTGACAAAGAAGCCTTGGCTTTAGGCACAACCATTTCCGGCATGTCTATTATGTGTTCCCTAGACGGGTTCACATCATTTTGAGTCTCCACCTCGGCATCTTGAATATCAATCCTCACTTTTTCATTTACGTTCTCATCACTTACATTTTTAACCACCAAAGGAATCTCATCTTCTCGCAACTTAACTTCATCACTCAAAATTTATTTTTGTTTGGAGGCATTCACATCACCGCCTCATCCACTCCTTGTAGTTACCGCCATAACATAATTGTTCCCACCCTTCGGGTTAACTACCAGTATCACTTGGTAGAGCCCCCTTAGGGCGGGTATTCAAGGATTGTGAGATTTGGCCTGATTGAACCTCCAAGTTTCTGATTAAAGTATTATGGGAAGCCAACTGAGCATCAGAGTCCGCATTCTTTTTCATCATCTATTCAAACATCATTTCAATTATCGCAATTTCGTTGTTGGAAGAACTAGGACCTTGGGATGGAAATGGGGGTGGATTGTTCGGTTATTGATACATTGGGGGCCTTTGAAAGCCTTTCCCCCGATTTCCTTGATTGTCATTGTTCCAACCACCCTGATTGTTGTTGCCACCCCAGTTGTTGTTGTTGCCATTCTAATTACCCTGGTTGTTCTGATTTCCCCAATTGGAATTTTGGTTGTTGTTCCCCCAATTACTATTCCCTTGTTGTTGTTGATTGCCCCAACTGCCTTGGGATCTCCATTGTTGTTGATTGGAAAAATTGCCCCTTTGGCCTTGATAGTTATTCACGATTGCACCTCTTTATCCGACCCATCATAACCATCATCTTGGAATCCACCACAATCATTGTCAAATTGATCCAAACTCCCTTGGTTCTATTGACCTCTTTATCTTCTTTTGTTCACTAGCATGTTGACACCTTCCATAGTATTTACTTGGCGCGGATTTTGAACCTGTTGAAACTGTGCCTTTGCTAGCTGGTTCATTGTAGTTGTCAGCTCTGTTATAGCCTGCCCATGGTCATGTAGCTCTTTATGCAAGTGAGAGACCATGGGGTCATCCTGTGGCACATTGGCTCTACTTTGCCAAGCGGACGACGTGCCAGCCGTCTCGTCAAGAATGTCACAAGCCTCATCATAAGACAGCTTCATAAAATTTCCCCCAGCAAGTTGGTTCACTATGCATTGGTTTGTTGTGTTAATGCCTCGGTAGAAGGTCTGTTGGATCCTTGCCTCAGCCATATCATTGTTGGGACATTCCTTTACCATGGTTCTATATCGCTCCCAAATCTTATGTAATAGTTCGGTGGGCTCCTGCTTGAAAGCTAAGATCTCATCTCTCAATACTGTCATGTGCCCCGGTGAGAAAAACTTTGCAATGAACTTATCTGCCAACTCATCCCAAGTAGTGATGTAATGGTTGGGAAGTCGCTCAAGCCAATCAAATGCCTTCCCGCTAAGTGAGAAAGGGAATAGTCTCAATCGAAGTGCATCCTCAGACATATTAGTTTGCTTGCTCCCCCAACAGGTATCCACGAAACCCTTTAGATGTTTTAAGCATTCTGATTGGCAGCGCCCGTGAAATACCCACGCTGCTCCAGCAATGTCAGCATCACATTTGTAATTTGAAAATTGCATGCCCGGATCCGGGGTGGAACAATTGCACTATCATATCCTTGGTTGGGAAGAACTCGAGGAGCCACTCTTGGAGGTAGCGGGGGAGGGTCTGGAATATTATCATTGGCCTGGCAGCCTCTCCTTTATCCTTGAGGCACAATAGGAACCTCGTCATCAATATTGTCATCTACCTTCTCCCATTGCCGGAAGATCTCCAAGAGGTGGGTTGTTTGCTGCCATTTTGTACATAAAGTTATGACACAAACAAATTAGTAACACAGAAGGAAAAAAGAACAATACACAAAACTATTTAGATAGATAGCCAAAATAGTTAGCTCTCCGGCAACGGTACCGAAAAGAGATCGGGGCCAACCCTACAATACTACAAAGTAGCAAGAGTGGTCGAAGCAACTTTTACCCGAGAAGGTCGGGATAGATTTCCACAGGGAGCTAGAAATGGGAATTGGATTTCTATCTAAATTAGAGATGCGTAGTTTCTCTTAATTGCACTTCTAATCATAGTTGGTCTTTTGATTACTTCTAATAGTATGCTAATAAGATGCTAAATTAAGCTAAGAGTAAGATACTTAAAATGTTGTCTAAATAGTTAAGAAGGCACTTGGGAAGTGACTTTCTCCTAGGTGTATACTTGACAGGTTCTCGAGTCTAAAGCAAGGTTGTCATGTTGAGGATTACGATATAACCAATGCACTAAACTTCTCACTCTATACCTCTCGGTAGTTTGAGTGATTTTGCCCTAATTGACTTTCTCAAGACCAATTAGGTATGATAATTTGTGCTTCAAGTCGGGTATTACTATCTCTAGGTTTAACCATTTAATTGGGGCTATCAATCTCTTGATTAAACCCCAATTCCTTGTTGGACTAATTTTCCTAGACTCAAGTTCTCTTTCTCAAGAAGAACCCAAGTCAAATAGGCACAAATTAGTGTTTGCAACCACTAATTCAACATGGAAAATACAAATTAGTCCAAATATCAAACACCCATAGACATTCAAGCCTTAAAACTCAACACCCATCAAATACTCACACTAGGGTTGAGTCACAACCCTAGCTAATGGGTCTAGCTACTCATGATAATAGAAGAAAACTGATAAATAGACGAAGAAAAACCCATAAGATTTAATTACAAGCTAATACTTGAAGATTCAATAATAAAACTACTCTAAAATTACTCAAAATGGTTAAAAAACCCTGTTCACGAGCGCAACTCAATGTTAAACTACAACTGATAACCTAAAATGGGAAAAGAAACTATTTATACTAGACCAAATTTTCTGGATAAAAATACCCCAGTGGGGATAGTGCGGTCCGCACAAAATCGAGTGCAGCCGCAGTGAGGCTTTTGGCTTCAAATATCTGCTCTCTGAACTTGGCCACTGCGGGCCGCACAAGATACACTACGGCTGCGGTGGCTTCTACTGTGTTCCGTACAAAAAGGACCACGGGCCGCATTGCCATTAAGCTCCAAAACTTCAACTCTCTAAACTCCTTCTTTGTGGGCCGCACAATATCGAGTGCGGCCGCGGTGAGTCCATTAGGGTCCGCACAAATTGATTTGCGACCCCCATTGCTTAAGTTTCCGAAATAAACACTCTCTGAATCTCTTCACTGCGGACCACACCAAATGGAGTGCGGTCGTAGTGGACCTGTTGCACTGTGCTTGGACTTGTTCTTGGTACTTGTGCATGTTTCACTGCTTTTTGAGCTGGTTTTGACTATTTGTCACTTTTTTGACCAAACCCTGCAAACAAGTACAACATATAAGCCTTTGGGACTATTTTGTATATATTTTTAATCAAAACTCAAGTAAGAAGGAGTGTAAAATGAACCATAATCCCTAATTATCAACTGCTGAAGGCTTGGTACCCCAGGTTTGCTTTGGCCTGCATCAGGCTCCCTATAGCTTAATTTATATTGCATTTATGTAATTTATTCAATTCTGGTCTATAATAATTATTTGTAAACAGATATTGGGGTAACTAGTAAAACGGGAGGGTAGTTGTATAATACTGTGGGTAAAACTGGGTAGAAAACATGCTATAGGTTTTATATCCTACAAATCTGCATTAGAAGTCATGTTCTAGGATTGATGTGTTCATTTACATTTAAACCATGTTGAACTTGTGCATTAGATAACCTGTTTTTAGGGCCTTCACGTTTACTGCTTCAGCATGTTGTATGCTCAATTCTTGGTTTTTCGCAAGTACTGTCACATTAACATCCTGCTATCAAATAATCTTAATAAAACTGTCATTCTTGTATGCATTAGATACCATGTCCTTAGGAACTCTGTTTGCTTCTGTTTGAACCACGTCTATTTCGGTTAAATCAATAGCTATCCGTAAAAAGGTTTAAAACAGACTCACGCATAGGTATCATGTCTCTAAACACAATTAATAAATCGCATGTTATAATATGTATCACTTAGGTCCAGCATGCCTATAGGTTGAATAATCTCAAACTATTTAAATAGTTCCTGCAACTGTTATTGTGTAGAATCCCACGCCTAGGCAAGCCTTAGGTAACTAACCTCCTTGTAAAAAAAATGAGAAACAATGTTCTGATTGTGTTTAAACTGCTTAATTTCATAGGCTATAAAACCAGTAGGAAAAACTAGATAAGATTTTGTCACCTCCCTTAAAACAAACCCTGCATGCCCTGTACCTGTAACATTCATCTAGATATCATGTTCTTAGGTTTTTTGAACTTCTTCAACTTCAGTTGTTTGAGACGTGTTGTTTATTTGCCTATGTATATGTGGAGGTAAACATGAGCCTTTTACCTACTTCCTTAATTGACAGTCCTATATGTTATTTGTTGTCACCTAATCTTTTCCCTTTTAAACACCTTAGGAATGTCTAGAACTGCCTAAGTCTAGAGGTCCAAAATTCCTCCGTGGCCACAAGGAAGGGACGGGTAGCAGCACGCTTAGAGGTCGTTAATCAAACTCGCTTATATAACCATTAAAGGGTAATGGATAGTAAAAAGATATGATGACCTGCGTGCTAATGTCACGTGTATCCCCTCTATTTGAGGAGGATTACCGGACATTGCATAGATTGATCCTGTAGGCTAATAAACTTAGGACTTCCCTTTCCCAATTCCTGTATGTGTTTAAATTATCTAAACTTCCCTTTTTTTTTACATATACATGTGTAAGTTGTCCAAACCTCTTTTACTTTCATTATCTGAACTTCCTTGATCATATATGCATTTGGATGGGGAAAACTACTTTATCTGCAAATACATGCTTACTTGTTAATTGACTAATTCGCAGAGTTTAAGTTCGTTCGGAACCCACCATTGTGGACCGCGAGGGGTTCCTAACACCTTCCCCTTAAGTTCATTTCGAGCCCTTACCCCAATCTCTGGTGATGCAAACTAGTTATATGAGTTAATTACTCTAGGTGCCGTAACGCACCTTAATCCGTTAGGTGGCGACTCTTCAAATACCCAATTCCCAAAAAGAAACGAGTTGTTCCCCCATGAATGTCGAAACCTGGACTTTGCGAGGAAAAAGGGGGCGCGACAACTTTAATGTCGGGGACTTAGTGTTAAGGAAAGTCACACTAAGCACCCGGAACTCGAACGAAAGGAAATTGGGACCGAACTAGGAAGGTTCGTACCAATTTATCGAGATTACCGAAAAAGGATCGTACAAACTCGGAATGATACTATTGCTAAGGTATGATCCCATTAATTTCTTTTATTTACATGTTAGACTAACATTTGCAGGTGATATTCAAGAAACAATGCAACTTTTAGGCCTAAAAGCACGCGTTGCACACTTTTTCCCTTGAACCGGTTTTGTCCCAAATGGGTTTTCCGGCAAGGTTTTTAACGAGGCAACAACGGATCATGCTAACTTAGTGTTGAAGACCGACCATGAAGCGGTGCCAAAGATCACATCAATAGTATCTGAGGTTTCTCTATGATGACCTTGAATACTAGGGGGCATCGCCCTCAGATAATGATTTTAGCAAGGAAAGAAACTTTGTACTCGAACAGTCTAGGCTCGGTCGTTAGGATTTATTGTAAGGGCTAAACGGTCAAACAAATTGTGCCCACATAGGCCACTTGAGCCCTGATACAAAGCTTGTACACATGTGTAACCTAGTATATTACGCACAGAAATGACAGGAAGTTTCTACCTTGTAGATAAATATTTGGTCCTTTAAAATTTCGTTTTGTTGTTTTCTTTCTTACATTTGGTCTCCTAAAGACATCGAGCCCAAGGGCCACTTCACTCGGGGATTGTCATCCAAAGCAGGCTCGGACGGCTTGGGATATCAAGGCCCCGGGGCATAAAGCCTTTCAGGCAGTGCCCAAACTTAAAAGGCTACGGCCATCCCGGCTACGACCATCCCTATTCGGGAACAGTTTTCTTGGATAAGCCTGGATGACTTGGGATAATAAGCCCATTAGGAAACACCCAAACTTAAAAGGCAACGGCCATCCCTATTCGGGAACGATTGTCTTGGGTAAGCCCGGATGACTTGGGGTAATAAGCCCATTGGGCAACATCCGAGCTCAAAAGGCTACGACTGTCCTAAAATGGCTCGGAGACATTCGAGACCCGTAACCAAAACATAAGGCCTTCAAGATGTCTAAACCAGTTCAAAAGGCTACCCTCGGCAAATTATAATCTAAAATATTCTAAGTACTTTGGGGAAGGCTTTAGGTCATACCGAGCCCCCCACGAGTCTCAAGAAAATTTTTATCAGGAACAAGGCATGTTCGGACCTCCGAACAAGACCTAATTATTACGTGCTAAGGCATTCGATATCTTTGCAATCGTAAAGAAAAAGCTAAAAAGCTAGAAAATTTTTGAAGGGAAAAAGCCTTGCATATATATATATAAAGATTTTTACAAAGGCCAAAAGGCCTCGACAAAAAAAGTTATATAAAAAAAATCAAAGACATCTACAAGGCATCTAAGCAGTCTGATCCTCACTGGAACCGGCTTCCTCCCTAGGACCATCGGAGTCTTACTCGTCCTCAGGGTAAGACAACCTCTTGGCCTCGGCCTCAAGCCCCTTAACATTTTCGATCTCGGACGTTAAATAAAAACCCCGAGCATGAACCTCCTTGAGAGCCTCCCTTCGTGACTACCGCTTCTCATACCCAACAACATCTTTCAAGGGGTCCTGGGGTGCCTCGGTATCGGCTCTATTCTGGGCCACCATCTCGTTGGCATTGGCCTTAGTTATTTAAGACACCGACCTGGCTGCTTTGAGCTCCTTAACGAAGGTCTCCTGATCGGCGACAACCCCGCTCAGTTGAGACTTGAGCTCCTCAATTTTTTGGGACGATACCTCAGCCCTCTCCCTCATCGCTCGAAGTTGAGCCTCCACCAAAGCCAATTGCGCCCTGGAAGTTTCCTTTTTCGAGGCCAAGCAGTCCATTTTGTCTTTCACTCTTTGGCCTTGACCTTGATTACATCCATCTCGGCTCGGAGCTGGTCGATCCGATCAATCTTTTGTTGGGCCTGCGGGTTCTGACTATTAGTCACTGTGTTTAGCTCATCATCACTAACTTCAAAAACTTTTACCTACTCCACCAGGTCGGCATGTTCTCTCTAAGCCACATCCAACTCGACTTAAAGGCTCTTAGCCTCCCCTTCACGTTGCTCACTGAGAAGTTTGTACATGTCTCTCTTATTAGTTAGCTCTTTTACTTCGGCCTCGAGTTGGCGATTTTGGAGGGAATTTTCAGAGGATTAATTGGGGTAAGTGTTCTTCACTCAAATTTGGTTAAATCCCATAATTATATCTTGATTTTTATCAATTAATTTGGGAATTTGGGGTGAAAATTAGGGAAAATGGAAGAAAATTGGAGAGTTGATTTTGGGAATTTGGATGGCCTTTTGATGTCAGATTTTGGTGAATTTGATATGGGTAGACTCGTGAGCGAATGGATTTTCTAGATTTGTGATTTTTATAGGATTTTGAGACGTGGGCCCGGGGCCAGATTTGAGCTAATTTTGGGATTTTAGAGTTAATTTGATTATTTTTGCTTGGTATTTGTTCCTTTAGCGTATATTGATGATAATATACTGATTTTGGTTAGATTCGGAGAATTTGGAGTCCGATTCGAGAGGCAAGGGCATCGCGGGCTAGAGTTTTGTCCTGTTTGAGTAAGTAATGATTGTAAATGTTGTCCTGAGGTATGAAACCCCGGATTTCACATCGTTTCATAACTTTGAGGTGACGCACATGCTAGATAACAAGCATGGGGGTGTGCACCATTGGAGATTGTGACTTGGTCTGTCCCGTACGACTATTAAGCCGCGTATTTGATTGAAAACTATCTGATACTATTGTGTTATGGAAAGTATTACTATGTTTTGGGCTAAATGCCATATTTGGGCATCGTGCCAACTATTTGGACCCTTAGGGGCTTTTTTTTACTATTGTTTCCTCACTATTTTGGTTTAATATCTACACTTATTCATGCTATGTTTTACTGATTCCATCACTCAGTTTTATTTACTCTATTTTGGTTCTATAAACGATGTTTTGGGTTGAGCACCCTAGTTTACTGTTAGCCCGAGTGGCTTGAGAGGTTTCTGACTAAGTAAGGTCGAGAGCCTATGTTGTAAGGATATTATGGGATCGGGATGCGTGCTAGAACATGTTGTATTGATTTATGATAAATGAGAGGACGAGGACCTGATTTATTATGCCACGAGATGGCTTGTTATAGCGCTTGTGCTGTAGGAGACCTTACGGAGTCTGTACACCCCCAGTGAACGCGGGTACCCAGTGTGAGTGATGTGATGTTGCCCGAGGGGCTGTTGTGAATAATGTTGTTGCCCGAAGGGCTGATTATGAGTGATTGTGAGGTAGCCCGAGGTGCTGGTTCTATTGATATTTTGCCCGAGGGGCGGTTTATGGTACATGTCTTGCCCGAGGGGCTGTTTACGTTTCTATCATGTTTACTCGATGTTTCATCATTGGTTTGAAACTATTGAAAGATGTTTTTAAAAGAAAAGGTTTTATGAAACTGAGTTTTTTTACGAGATAATTGAGTTATGTATTGTTTTGGAAATGTACTGTATTTGTTGTAGTGCTTTAACGTGGAATTAGCTGTTTTCTTACTGCTCAGCTTTCATTTACTTTTATTACTTACTGATTTGGCGTACTCACATTACTCCCTGCATCTTGTGTGCAGATCCAGGATTTGCGGGTCGCAATAGTGAGTGTTGATCGTTGTTCCAGCAGGTCTTTGGAGTTGGCAAGGTAGCTGTTTGGCGTTCGCAGCCCTGCACTTCTCCTTCTTACCTTACTCAGACTATTTCTAGTATTTTATTTCCGGACTATGATAGTTTTTCTTGTACTTAGACAGATCTTGTAGTTGCTCGTGGCTTGTGACGCCCAGATGTCGGGCTTGTGTTATTTTCTTCCGCACTGGTCATTTAGACTTATGTTATGAGATTCAGTTAATTAATAGCTTAAAATGACTTTTATGAAATACTGGTTAGATTTGGGGTTTGTGTCGGCTGACCTAGTTTCACGATAGGCGCCATCATGACCGGGTCAATTTTAGGGTCGTGACAAGTTGATATCAGAACCTAGGTTACATAGGTCTCACGAATCATGAGCAAGTTTAGTAGAGTCTCGCATATCGATATGGAGACGTCTGTACTTATCCTCGGGAGGCTACAGTTTCTTTAGGAAAAAATTCACATTCTTGAATTCCTGTCGTGTGAATCTATTGATTTTAGTAACTAAACTTTTGTTATTCTAGTCTCTCACAGATGGTGAGGACACGTGCTACCGATCAGGATGGACGACCACCAGTACCACCAGCTGAGACCACTAGAGGCAGAGGACGCGGTCGAGACCGTGGTAAGGGCAGTGGTGTAGCCTGCACGGCAACTAGGGCAGCACCTGCAGATCCACCAGCTGCCCCAGTTCAGGATCATGTCCCAGTTGCGGACGCTCCAATAGTACCAGCTCAGGCACCGGATGTGCCTATTGTTATCCTAGGACTTTAGGAGGCTCTAGCCCAGATTCTATCAGTATGCACTAGTCTGGCTCAGGCGGTCTCAGTTACTACGACCGCAACTACTTCTTAGGTCGAGAGAGGTACTTAGACTCATGTTGCTCGCACAATTGAGCAGGTTGTGTAGGGACTTCAGACACCAGGGGCACCTCCAGCCCAGCTGGTTACACCAGCTCAGGAGTATGTGGTACCAGTTATACCTGACGACGAGCATCGTTGTTTGGAGAGGTTTGGTAGACTTTAGCCTCCGACTTTCAGTGGTACTGAGGGCAAGGATGCCCAGGGTTTCTTAGACAAGTGTCAGAGGATTCTTCGTACAGCAGGTACTCTGGAGGCCAGTGGTGTAGCATTTACTACTTTTCAGTTTTCTGGAGCTGCCTTAGTTGGTAGGAGGCTTACGAGAGGCGTAGGCCGGTTGGCGTAGCACCCCTTTCTTGGCAGTAGTTCTCTGTTCTTTTCCTGAAGAGGTTTATACCTAAGTCTCACCGAGAGGAGCTGCGTAGGAAGTTCGAGCAGCTTCCTCAGGGTGATAGATCTGTTACACAGTATGAGATGTGATTCTCCGAGTTGGCTCGTCATGCGATCTGGTTGGTTTCCACAAATTGAGAGAGGATCGGGAGGTTTATAGATGGCCTCGATTTTCAACTTCGGTTGCTCATGACCAGAGAGAGATTATTTGGTTCTACCTTTGATGAGGTTGTTGACATAGCTCGATAGATTGAGATGGTTCGTGGTCAATAGAGGGTTGAGAGGGAGGCTAAGAGTCCTCGTGGTCAGGATGGATTCAGTGGTGCTCCTCATGGAGGTCAGTTTCAGTACGACAGAGTTTGTCCATTCAGGCATGCTCAGTCAGCTTGCCCAGTTTATCATGGGGAATCATCGAGCCATGGTTCTCACTACTCTCATCAGGGTCATTCATCACTCAGTGCCCTTCCAGCCCAGAGTTTGTCCTGTGCTCCATCAATTTAGGGCTCTTCCATGCCAGGTTCTTCTACTAGTCATCCCGGTGCTAGGGGTTCCCTTCAGTCCTCGTCTCCATCACCAGGGGGTTGTTATGAGTGTGGAGATTTGGGCATAACCAGGGGGTTGTTATGAGTGTGGAGACAATTTTCTCGTCGTCTTGGGGGTTCGTCTTAGCACAGGAGTCATCCATCGACTTCGGCACTAATTACTCCATCATCCACCCAGCCAGCTAGGGGTGGAGGACAATCAGCTAGGGGTCACCCCAGAGGGGAAGGTCGATCAGGTGGTGGTCAGGCCCATTTCTATGCACTCCCAGCCAGACCTGATACTATTGCCTCAGATGCGGTGATTACAGGTATTGTCTCAGTTTTCTACAGAGATGCCTCTGTGTTATTTGATCCCGGTTCAACCTTTTCATATGTGTCATCATATTTTGCTCGTTATTTGGATATGCCCCATAAGTCTCTTGTTTCATTTGTTCGTATATCTACTCCGGTGGGCGATACTATTATTGTGAACCGCGTATATCGGTCGTATGTGGTGACTATTGAGGGTTCGGAGACCCGAGTGGACCTTCTGTTGCTTTGTATGGTCAATTGTGATGTGATATTGGGCATGGATTGGTTATCTCCATGTCGTGCTATTTTGGATTGTCAAGCAAAGACAGTGACGTTAGCTATGCTGGGTGTGCCACGGATTGAGTGGCGAGGTTCGACTGATTTTGTTCCCAGTAGGGTGATTTCATTTTTGAAGGCCTAGCGGATGGTTGAGAAGGGTTGTCTTTCTTACTTAGCCTTCATGAGGGATGTCAGTGCAGAGACTCCTATCATTAATTCAATCCCGGTAGTGAGGGACTTTCTGGATGTGTATCCTGCAGATCTGCCGGGCATGTCACCCGATAGGGATATTAACTTTGGTATTGATTTGGTGTCGGACACTCAGCCCATTTCTATTCCACCGTATTGTATGGCACCAGAAGAGTTAAAGGAGTTGAAGGAGCAGCTTCAGGAACTAATTGATAAGGGGTTTATTCAGCCTAGTGTATCGCCTTGGGGTGCATCTGTTATATTTGTGAAGAAGAAGGATGGCACGATGAGGATGTGCATTGATTACAGGCAGTTAAACAAAGTTATAATCAAGAACAAGTATCATTTGCCTCGTATTGATGATTTATTTGACCAGCTTCAGGGAGCGAGGGTGTTCTCCAAGATTGATCTCAGGTCAGGGTATCACCAGTTGAAGATCAGGGACTCGGATATTCTTAAGACAGCTTTCAGGATCCGATATAGTCATTATGAGTTCCTTGTGATGTCTTTTGGGCTGACCAATGCCCCAGCAACGTTCATGCATTTGATGAACAATGTGTTTCGACCTTATTTCGACTTGTTTGTCATAGAATTCATTGATGATATCCTAGTATACTCACGTAGTTCGGAGGAGCACGTGGAGCATTTAAGAGTGGTATTGCAGCGGTTGAGGGAGGAGAAGCTTTATGCAAAGTTCTCCAAGTGTGAGTTTTTGCTTAGTTCAGTGGCTTTCTTGGGGCACGTAGTGTCCAGTAAGGGTATTCAGGTTGATCCAAAGAAGATAGAGGCGGTTCATAGTTGGCCCAGGTCGTCCTTAGCCACAGAGATTCGTAGCTTTCTTGGTTTGGCAGGTTATTACCGTCGGTTCGTTCAGGGATTTTCATCTATAGCATCACCCTTGACCAAGTTGACTCAAAAGGGTGCACCTTTCATGTGGTCGGATGAGTGTGAGGTGAGCTTTCAGAAGCACAAGATTGCCTTGACCACAGCTCCAGTGTTAGTTTTTCCATCAACTTCAAGTTCATATACAATGTATTGTAATGCTTCGAGGGTTGGTATTGGGTGTGTATTGATGTAGGAGGGTAGAGTGGTGATGCAGGACGGTAGAGTGATTGCTTATGCTTCTCGTTAGTTGAAGCCCCATGAGAAGAACTACCATGTTCATGATCTAGAGTTGGCCGCCATTGTTCACACATTGAAGATTTGGAGGCATTATCTCTATGGTGTGTCCTACGAGGTGTTTACTGATCATCATAGCCTCCAGCACTTGTTCAAGCAGAAGGATCTCAATTTGAGGCAGTAGAGATGGTTGGAGCTGCTAAAGGACTATGAAATCACTATCTTGTACAATCCAGGGAAGGCTAATATAGTGGCTGATGCTTTGAGTAGGAAGGTGGTGAGTAAGGGCAATTTTGAATATATTCCTGTTGGGAGAGACCTCTTGTAGTTGATGTTCAGGCCTTGGCCAATCGGTTTGTGAGATTGGATATTTTAGAGCCCAGTCGGGTCTTAGCTTGTGTGGTTTCTCGGTCTTCCTTGTTTGATCACATCAGAGAGCGCCAGTATGATGATCCTCATTTGCTTGGCCTCTTGCAGTTGATGTTCAGGCCTTGGCCAATCGGTTTGTGTTGGTGATGATGGGGTATTAAGGATGGAGGGCATGGATATGTGTGCCCAATGTTGATGGACTTCGGGAGTTGATTCTAGAGGAGGCCCATAGCTCGTGGTATTCCATCCATCCGGGTGCCGCGAAGATGTATCATGATTTGAGATAGCATTATTGGTGGAGAAGAATGAAGAAGGATATTGTGGGATTTGTAGCTCGGTGTCTCAATTGTCAGCAAGTGAAATATGAGCATCAGAGACCGGGTGGCTTGCTTTAGCGGTTAGATATTCCAGAGTGGAAGTGGGAGTGGATCACCATGGATTTTGTAGTTGGACTCCCACGGACTTTGAAGAAGTTTGATGCTATTTGGGTGATTGTGGATTGGCTGACCAAGTCTGCGCACTTCATTCCTATGTGTAATAGCTATTCTTCATAGTGGTTGGTAGAGATTTATATCCGAGAGATTGTTCGCTTGCATGGTGTCCCAGTTTCCATAATTTCAGATAGGGGTACTTAGTTTACTTTGTAGTTTTAGAGGGCCGTGCAGCGAAAGTTGGGTACTTAGGTTGAGTTGAGCACACTTTTTCACCCTCAGACGGACGGGCAGTCTGAGCACACTATTCAGATATTGGAGGACATGTTGCGCACTTGTGTCATTGATTTTGGTGGTTCATGGGATCAGTTCCTACCGCTCACGGAGTTTGCATATAACAACAGTTATCAGTCGAGTATTCAGATGGATCCATATGAGACTTTATATGAGAGATGGTATAGATCTCCAGTAGGTTGGTTTGAGCTGGGCGAGGCTGGGCTTTTGGGTACAGACTTGGTGCATGATGCTTTGGACAAGGTGAAAGTGATTCAGGAGCGGCTTCGTACAGCGCAATCTAGATAAAAGAGTTATGCCGACAAGAAGGTTCGTGATATGTCCTACATGGTTGGGGAAAAGGTTCTACTGAAGGTATCAACCATGAAGGGCGTTATGAGATTTGGGAAGAAGGGTAAATTGAGTCCTCGGTTCATTGGGCCTTTTGAGGTGCTTCAGAGGATTGGGGAGGTGGCTTATGAGCTGGCCTTGCCACCTAGCTTGTTGAGTGTGCATCCGGTATTTCATGTTTCTATGCTCCGGAAGTATATTGGCAATCCGTCTCATGTTTTGGATTTCAGCATGGTTCAGTTAGACAGTGATTTGACTTATGATATGGAGCTAGTGGCTATTTTAGAGCGGCAGGTCAAAAAGTTGAGATCAAAGGATATATCTTCAGTGAAAGTACAGTGGAGAGGTCAGCCCATGGAGGAGGCTACCTGGGAGACCGAGCGGGAGATGCGGAGCAGATATCTAGACCTACTTGAGGCCTCAGGTATGTTTCTTGACTCGTTCAAGGATGAACGTTTGTTTAAGAGTGAGAGGATGTAACGACCCGGTCGATCTGTAGTGGCTGGTTTGTAGATGAATGAGACACTTAGTCTCTTTTGAGTAAGCTTAAGTTGGAAAAGTCAACCAGATGTTGACTTACAGGTAGAAGGTCTCGGATGTGATAGCTTCGTTATGTTATTTTGGACTTAGGAGCGTGATCGGAATGTGTTCTGGAGGTCCGTGGTAGATTTAGGCTTGAATTTGCGAAATTGGAATTTTGGCATTTTCTGGTTGGCAGTGAAAATCTTGATATCGCGGTTGGATTAGAATCCAAAAATTGGAGTATGTCCTTTGTGTCATTCATGACGTTTGTGCAAAATTTCAGGTAATTTGGATGAGGTTTGATAGGTTTTTGCATCGTTTGCGGAATTCAAAAGTTTGGAAATCCTTAGGCTTGAATCCGATGGTGATTTGATGTTTTGATGTTGTTTTGAGTGTTCCGAAGGTTGGAACAAGTTTTAATGATGTTATGGGATGTATTGGCATGTTTTGTTGAGGTCCCGAGAGCCTCGGGTGAGTTTCGGGTGGTTAACGAATCAATTCTTAGCTTTAGAAGTTGGTAGATTTTGCTGGTAGTTTGTTGCAGAAGGTTTGTTCCTCGCGTTTGCGAGCAGGGTCTCAATTTTGCGGAGAGCATTCTCTGAGATGGTGAATTCTTGTTCTACGTGTTCGTGAAGGAGAGGACGCGAACTCAAAAGGTAAGGCAGAGTATGCATCGCGAACGCGTGAGTAGTGTTGCGTTCGCGAAGAGGAGTGAGACAGTTGGGGACCCCAGGTCCTTGATCTACGCATTCACGAGGTGAGGGTCGCGTTCATGAAGAGCAAAGCAGAGAGGCAATTGGAGTTGGTCTACGTGAACGCGAGGGAATGGTCGCGATCGCGAAGAAGGAAATGCCTGGGCAGAATGTTTAAGTTCAAAAAGAGGGTTTTGGTCCATAATTTCAAAATTCGTTAGAGATCTCGGGAGAAGGCGATTTTGGAGGGTATTTTTAGAGGATTAATTGGGGTAAGTGTTCTTCACTCAAATTTGGTTAAATCCCATGATTATATCTTGATTCTTATCATTTAATTTGGGAATTTGGGGTGAAAATTGGGGAAAATGGAAGAAAAATTGGAGAGTTGATTTTGGAGATTTGGATGGCCTTTTGATGTCGGATTTTGGTGAATTTGATATGGGTAGACTCATGAGCGAATGGGTTTTCCAGTTTTGTGATTTTTATCGGATTCCGAGATGTGGGCCCAGGGGCCAGGTTTGAGCCAATTTTGAGATTTTTGAGTTAATTTGAATTTTTTCGCTTAGGCTTTGTTCCTTTAGCGTATATTGATGATAATATACTGATTTTGGTTAGATTCGGAGCATTTGGAGGCCGATTCGAGAGGCAAGGCATCACGGGCTAGAGTTTTGTCCGGTTTGAACTAAGTAATGATTGTAAATGTTGTCCTGAGGTATGAAACCCCGAATTTTACATCGTTTCATTACTTTAAGGTGACGCACACGCTAGATGACGAGCGTGGAGGTGTGCACCATTGGGGATTGTGACTTGGTCCATCCCGTACGATTATTAAGTCGCATATTTGATTGAAAAATATCTGATACTATTGTGTTTTGGAAAGTATTACTATATTTTGGGTTGAATGCCATATTTGGGTCTCGTGACAACTATTTGGACCCTTAGGGGCTTTTTTTACTACTGTTTCCTCACTGTTTTGGTTTAATATCTACACTCAATCATGCTATGTTTTACTGATTCCATCAGTCGGTTTTATTTACTCTGTTTTGATTCTTTAAACGATATTTTGGCTGAGCACCCTATTTTACTGTTAGCCTGAGTGGCTTGAGAGGTTTCTGACTGAGTGAGGCTGTGGACCTATGTTGTGAGGATATTATGGGATCGGACTGCACGTCGCAGCATGTTTTATTGATTTATGATATATGAGAGGCCGAGGGCCTGATTTATTATGCCACGAGATGGCTTATTATAGCGCTTGGGCTGTAGGAGCCCCTTCGAAGTCTGAACACCCCTAGTGAACGCGGGTACCCAGTGTGAGTGATGTGATGTTGCCCGAGGGGATTTTTTTGATTCATGTTGTTGCCTGAGGGGCTAATTACAAGTGATTATGAGGTATCCCAAGGGGTTGGTTCTATTGATATTTTGCCCGAGGGGTGGTTTATGGTACATGTCTTGCCTGAGAGGCTATTTACGTTTTTATCATTTTTACTCACTGTTTCATCATTAGTTTGAAACTATTGAAAGGTGTTTTTAAAAGAAAAGGTTTTACTGAAACTGAATTGTTTTATGAAGAAAACGATTTCTGTACTGTTTTGGAAACATACTGTATTTGTTGTAGCGTTATGTTGTGTTTTACATGTTTTCTTACTGCTCAGCTTTCATTTACTTTTATTACTTACTCAGTTGGCATACTCATATTACTCCCTGCACCTTGTGTACAGATTTAGATGTTTCTGGACCCGATAGCGGGTGTTGATTGCTCAGTGGCAAAGGTCTTCGGAGTTGGCAAGGTAGCTGCTTGGCGTTCGCAATCCTACACTTCTCTTTCTTACCTTTCTCGGACTATTCCTAGTATTTTATTTTCGGACTATGATAGTTTTTCTTGTACTTAGACAGATCTTGTAGTTGCTCGTGGCTTGTGACACCCCGATATCGGGCTTGTATTATTTTCTTCCGCATTGGTCATTTAGACTTATATTATGAGATTCTGTTAATTAATAGATTAAAAATGACTTTTATGAAATACTGGTTGGATTTGGGGTTTGTGTCGGCTGGCCTAGTTTTACGATAAGCGCCATCACGACCGGGTCGGTTTTAGGGTCGTGACATTATGTACGTGTTGCTTGCAGGGGAACTACGTGAAGCTACACGACATCATAATGTGAGCTAAAGTACGTGTAGCTATTTCGGTAAAAATATTTTCAAAACCTATTTCAAATGTAAGGCTCACGCGATATAAGAAGAGTTTGTGAATGAAATTATGAAATGTGAATACGAGGGGGTACCTTGATTGTGATTTTTATTGTACATTCTATGTTGGGACAACTTGTCGAGTTTAATGGTCCTTGTTCTTCCTTCAATCATTTATCTGCATTTTAATTGTGTTTGGTTATTCGTTGTTATCTTGGTGTTGGAACGATTATGGTTTCTTGTGTGAGTCATGCATTCTAGGTGATTTATTCTGTTGCTTTAACATGCCAATCTGTGCTTCGGTTATAACTTAGTGAATTGATTGTCAATGTGAATTTAATTGTGTGGAGTCACTATATCATATTCTGTTGAGTTGTTGGTAACATAATGGTTTAAATAAAAGAATTATTAACATGCTTTATTCTATGTGCCTCTTAAGATAGAACTTGCTATCTCACTCGGTGCCTTATTATTCTAAATAGTTGTCGCACTTTCACTATAATTGAGTTCTCAAATTATACTCACCACCATGTTATATGTTTATCTTACTTAAAATTGTTATCATGATTTTCTTTAATAAATTCTATATTTAATTCGTTATTTTAACTTATATTTTTCTTTATTTAAAAATGATATTTTTAATCAATTTTATTGATTTCTAAACTAAACCCATCTTATACTTTGTTTCGTACAAATTATATATTATTTTACTTTACTTGATTTCTAAAACAAACTCATTATTTTATTTAACACCTTACCTTATTCATGATTGTTATTATATTTTATGATGTCTAAGTATAACTTTCGTTCATCTAAATTTATTACGGTTGCAAAGTACATGATAGCACGTGGGCTTTACCATGCGAAGGTGATTGTTATTGTGGGCACGATATGTCATGTGTGTCAGATTTGAAAATTATGGTTCATGACTTGTAGTTTATGCTGTGAGGTACCTAGGAGTAATTCTTGTTGTAAGTCCATGCGTTGGGAGCGGTTTGATTATTTGAGTTGTCATCCATTTTTTTTCCTTATTTGAGTTCATTTACATCTCATCGGTGTTCTCATTATGTTGTTTCTTTATCCTCGTTTAATACTTGTTGTCATTTATGTTTCTATTACTTCATTGTTGGTTGTAAAGCAATAATTTTTCTGTCGTTGGTCTTACATTGATGTTCTTTATGTATATCTTGAACAGGTTCCTATTCTAGTAGGTGTCTTGACCCGACCTCGTCACTACTCTGCCGAAGTTAGGCTTGATACTTATTGGGTACCATTGTGGTGTACTCATGCTACGCCTCTGCATATTTTTGTGCAGATTTAGGTATTCTAATTGTGTTGTTGAGAGTTGCGTCTGCGGGGCAGGAGACTTCAGGATATACCTGCTTGATGTTCGCAGGCCTCAAAGTCACCATCTTACTTCATTATGCTACTGTTAAATTGTAATTCAAAACAGTATTGTGTTTAGAAATTCTAGTGTGTTTTAGTAGTGCTTATGACTCTGTACTACCGGTTTTGGAAAATGTATAACTATTGGCCGCTTGCGGCTATGTATTTCATTCAATAATTTATGATAAATTATTAAATAGTTCAATTCTATTATTAAATTAGCATGTGTTAGCCTTACCTAATCTTAGAGACTACGTATCATCCAAACATTGTGAGAGGGAAATGGGTCCTGACATTATTGCTCTGAGACACATGCCGAGTGAAACTACATCTAATTGAAATGGAAGGAGTAAGTGTGTTTTACAATATTCTCCATTTTTTTTATATATAATATCCGTTTAGTAATTATGACACGGCGAAAATAAAATTGTCTTAAAGCTACAATAAAATAAGATGCAGTGAATAAAATTCTTTGCATTATAGATATGTCTAACATAAAACTTTAAAAGTTAAAATTTGTGAGGAATGATATAAGAGTACGGAATGAAAATGAAATATTTAATGCGCCTAGCTACTAATTAGGGGTGTAAGTCGGGTTGGTTCGAATTTTATAATTACCAAATCAAACCAATTGTGTCGGGTTATTAAATTTAAAGACCAAACCAAACCAATAAAACTTGGGTTTTTTGCTCTCAGGTTTTCGGGTTATTCGGGTTTTCTCGGAATTTTTTTCCCGGTAAAATCTTCATAGAACAAAACATATAAATTATGCTCAAAGTATTTCTTTAGTCCTAGTATACAACTATATCAAGTATTTTCTCAGAAAATAATGCAAAATATGCGATATGTCATGGCATTATCCTAAAATATTCAACAATAAAGACAATAAATTTATGTAATATAAATATTGCTAGTTAAAAAGCCATAATAAAAATAAACATAATCTAAAAGTATTAAGTCATGCTAAAATAAGTAGACTAACAAGGGAGTATTTAATTACATGACTAAACGCTAAAGAAAAAATAAAAATAGGTTATGCATTTTTATCTAAATTATTACAAAATAAAAAATAGATATTCAATCCATTCCCGTTCATAATATTGAATTGAATGTCTTTTGCTAGCATTAGTATTGATTTAATTTTGGTTTGGGCTTTTGTTAGCACTATTTAATTTACTAATGTTAATGCCTATAAAATTTATTGGAACATTCAAAAGTTCTAAGACCAACCTTGAAATAATACCTTAAAAGATAAAATTATGAAATCTTTTAAGAAATATTTATAAATTACATCACAATAAGTATATTTATATATTAAATATATCTAAAAAAATTATATATGTAATGTCGGGTTGGTTTGGTTTCGGTTTGACTTTCTTTAGTTAAAACCAAACCAAACCAATTATGGTCGGGTTTTTTTTTCCAACACCAAACCATAGTCAGGTTTTTTTTCTCGGTTTAACTCGAATTATTAGGTTGGTGTGATTTGTCGATTTCCTTTGTACACCCCTACTACTAATGGGAAACAAATCTCTTATAAGTGCCCCCAAATTGGTAAAGCCCCCATACATTGAACTTTAGCTTAATATAATGAAATAGCAAATATAATGTGAAGGCAAATGATATTTTTACTTAATACGTACTAGTCAGAAAAGAGTACTCCTTCCGTTTCAATTTAGATGAGGTAGTTTGATCTGGCACGAAGTTTAAGAAAAAAGAAGAAGACTTAAGGGGTAAAAGCTTATGGGGTCATAACATTTGTGTGGTTATAAAAGCTTCTCATTAAGGGTAAAATTGATAAAATGAAGAGTTTAAAGTTGAATTATTTCCAAATTTAGAAATGTGTTATTTATTTTGGAACAGACTAAAAAGGGAAGTACCTCATCTAATTTAAAATGGAAGAAGTAACTATTTTGGCTTACTACTCGGTGTTTGTAAGGCGATCTCAATTAATCTGGATTCACATCATATAAGACCTATTAAAAAAAGGGCAAAAAATATTCATTGTTACAATATCCGCATATGCTAATGTAAAATCTCGATTAAGGAATTTATATGCACAACCATTCCCCCTCCCCCCTCAAGAAAAGAAAATAAAAAGCCATTCACTAAATTGCCGATGGAAAATGAGTTGACTGAGTAAACAAAGTGGGAATAAAAATCAATGAAAACAAACAAAAGCAAAAGGGAAAATGAATATTCTAAAGAGTTACGCAGGGGCAAATGAGGAAAATGAGAGAACACTAACGGCTGAAGATTCGGTCGTTTCATGTATGTGACCTTAGAAGCAAAGACAAATGAATGCATGCTAAACATTAAACAACATTGAAGTCTTAGTATTAACTTCCGATATATAAATTTAAAAGATTTATTTTCTACATACTAATAGTGTAATATTTTGACATTATTATGTGATTTAATTTGTTATAGCAAGTTATTGTATTATTTTTAAGGTAAATATTTTATTTACCATCAACGATTGTGATAGGATAAATAAAATCCCTTAATCCTTAATTAGAGATCTCTTGTTATACTTCTTGCAATGAAAAAAATCATGGTAATTACGCGGTGCGAATGCGAATGAGTCAGGCTCCAAACGAATATCCGAAGAAGTAAAAAGAAAGTTTTTACACATGTAGTTATCTTGTAGGTAATAGTTATCTTTTAAGTCAATTAACAGTATAATATTATTTTACAGTGTAGTGTGATTGTGTAGAAGGTTAAACTCAAAAAGATAAATGTTTGCTCTTTTCCTTAATCTCAACCCTCATATAACAGTAGCCTGCAGATCTTGACAGTTGAATTTAGAAGGTACGAACAATCCTCCCAAGTGTACACGTGCTGGCGCTGCCCATTTTTTGGTTCTTTTTCTCTCTCTCACACACATATTTCATGCATGGAATTCTCCTACAACTACAACACAAAGAGAGAGAGAGAGAGAGTTGGGGGGGGGGGGAGGAAAGAGTCTTTGGTTTTCTGTTGTGATTTGTTCATTTAGTCTCCTGAATATTGGCTACTTTTATGGCCATTGCTGGTGACCCATCTGTTCAAAATTTGATTTTTCCAGATAGGATTCTTGAAATCCTGAATATTATAAGTAATTAAAAAGATATCTCTCTCTCTCCTCTTTTTATATGTGCCATAAAGAGATTACTTGAATATATGGAATTTAAAGAGTCTCCTTTTGCTGTGGGTCTTATCTTTTTTTACTTCCTAAAACGTAGTATCATACTTGACCAATTTAATTCCATCTGTATTACTTGGTGATCTGTGTCACAACCGCATAAGCCAGATTTAAATTTTGCCAAAAAAATTCTCTTCTTTCCTTTGATCTTGGATTATGCTTATCTTGGAAGTATTTGGGGATTCTGCTGGATATATACTACTAGATCATGGAATGTGACAGTGTGATATGATTTGATCTTCTACTAATTTGTTCACTTGATCTTAACTATACTCTTTATTGGTTTCTTTGGAATTTGATTTGGTTAATAGCAAGTTTAGCTCAAATGGAAGAAGATCAAGATATGAAGTTTGTGTGCAAGTTGTGTAACAAGAGATACCCATGTGGGAAGTCACTTGGGGGTCACATGAGGTCTCATGAATTTGAGGAAAATTTTGAAGCTAAATTGAAAAAGGTGCAATCTTGGAGTACTATTAATGGGAAGAATTTCAAAAGAGAGAATCAATCAAAGTTTGAACTTGGTGGGGTTTCTAGTTATGGCCTAAGAGAGAATCCCAAAAAAACTTGGAGGGCTGAGGATTCTAACTCACCTTTGCCTCAAGAAAAAGTTTGCCAGCAATGTGGGAAAGTGTTTCAATCAATGAAAGCCTTGTGTGGTCATATGGCTTGTCATTCAGAAAAAGATAAAGGGGGGTTGAATTTGAAAGATGATAACTCATGGAGTAGTGAGAGCAATTCAGATACTGAAGCTGATGAGCTGTTGAGTCCAAAGTGCAGATCAAAGACTAAGAGGTACAAAAAGATTATAGTTAAATCTTCTATTTGCAAGGTTAATAATAATTATAATTGTTCGTCGTCTGTGTCTGAGATTGATCATGAGCAAGAACAAGAAGAAGTAGCCAAGTGTTTGATGATGTTGTCAAGGGATTCTGGGATTTGGAATGGTGTCAATTCAGTTGTGGAGTCTTCTGATAACAATTCTATTGTTTTAGAGACCAAGTCATCATCTAATGACATGAGAAATGCTAGAAACAACAGTCTTAAATGTGTCTATAATCAAGGTGAACAACCTCGAACCAAGAAAAAGGAAGATAGAAACCTGAAATGCGATATGTTGGATACTGAAACTCAATCTGAGAACTCTGATTCGGATTACTTCTTAGGCGAAAATGGAAAAGTCGATTCAGATGGCTCTGTTGAAAGGTTCAGAGGAAATGGTAATTGCAAATGGAGTACCTCTAAAGTGAGCCTTGGAGCTTGGTTAGACGAGCGTAGGAATGATGAGAAAAAGAGCTTAAACAGAATCAAAAGATATCTAACAGAGTCAAGAAAGGATTTGAGCAAGAAATATGAACACGGTGGTTATGGATCAGCCTCAAATTTTGATAAATGTGAATCAAGAAAGGGAATAACGGATCGTCATAAGAAAATTCATAAGAAGAGAAAGTATGAGTGCTTGAACTGCAAGAAGAATTTTAGTTCTTATCAAGCTCTAGGTGGACACAGACCTTGCCACAGAAAGACCAATGACTATCCTGAATCAAGATATGAAACTGGTGAGAATAGTCTTGGTGCTGATAATGACACTAAATGCATTAACATTAGCAAGCATAAGGAGACATATAGCAACAAAAAACCAGCAGTTTCTACTCAAGATGTGCCTTATGAACCTGAGAAAAAGGTTAAACCAAAGAAATCCAAAGGACACAAATGCCCGTTTTGCCCTAGGATATTCAAGTCAGGCCAAGCTTTAGGAGGCCACAAAAGGTCACATTTTATTCATGCTCGTGTCAGTGAGGAGAATTTCAATCAATCTTCAGCAGTCAAGCGAGAAGTTGCTGATTTACTTGATCTTAATCTTCCTGCTCCAGTTGATGATGAGGACGATGAGCACGCTCGATTCATGTCTTGGTAGTTGGTTATAAACAAGAATGACATTTGCTGGTATGCCTGATTCACGCTCATTTTGCTACGGTCAAGGCTGTCTGCAGATGTCAGACTTGCATTCTTTCTAATCTGTTGACCTCACATTTCCTTCTAATTTTGGCATGTTACAATAACATGCTTACATTTTTGCAAGTTAATCATCCACTTTTTATGTTTTGGGACATTCAAGTTTAGATCAAAGTTTTGTTGTCTCTATGATTAATGTTACCTCCTCTTAAGACTAGTTGTTTTCCCTTTGTTTTGTCATTGAAGAAGCCAGAAGTCAGTTGTTTCCCTGGTTTAAGCTTTCTAGCTCAGTTGTGGGCTTAATTTTATTGGCCTCAGCACATTTGCTCCTCTCAAGACCATCTTTTTTGGTAATAGGCACTGGTGAATAGTAACTATCTTGCATTCCAATTGAAGTTATAATAGTGCTAGTTCAAAAGAAAATTTGTTATTATTATTTTTAAAAGTGAATTAGGGAGTTCGTCATGATAGTTATGTGATGTGATAACCCAACTTTTCTTCTCTTTGAATTTACTCTTTCTTTCTGTCTCAACACAAAAACAGAATAGAATGCTGTTGGCCGTTTATAGGCAACTTTGGAAGGTAGTGAGTGTGACCTTCCCTCATTCAATCTGAGTACCACTAGGAAGTATTTCACACGTATAGTTGTTGAACTTACGAGTTCGGAACCAAGATGTGGTTTTTTTTTACTTAAACTACACAAATAGGTGGTAAAAAAATAAAAATGACCTTTTTATATGTAGCGCCATAATACCTGGCGCTATATACTAACAATAACGGAACCGTTAAGTATAGCGCCAGGTATTGTGGCACTATACTGTTAAAGCTGACATGGCCAGGTATAGCGCCACAATACCTGGCGCTATATATACAGCATTAATGTATAGCGCCAGGTATAGTGGCGCTATACATAGATATTTTATACCCCTCCGTCTTCTTCTCCAATTCATCCATCCACCATTATTTTAAAACTCTTCCCCACTTCTTGGTCCCCCACCGTTTCTGCCATTTTCTTTAAAAAAAAAAAATGGGTCCCCCCGACACATAAAACTCGAAGAAAAAGGGTCCCACATTCGAGTAGAGTTTCGTGCTATTGTTGATTCACAATTCCGGAGTCAAAATTTCAATCTTTTTGCTTTGCCAAAATTCTAAATCGAGGCATTTCGATTTATTTTAAGTTGAAACATTTATAATAATGTATATTATTTGATTTGTATGTATTCTATTTCGGTTTGTGTTTTTTTTCGAAACTAGCATGTTAAATTTATCTGAATTTAATATTAGTGTTCTCTAATAAAATATAAATTAGTAAAATAAATTTGTCTGTTAATATCCTGATTTATATATATATATTTTTATTCCGTTTTATATTTTATTTGCAATTAAATTTATTTGTTGTTTATGCTTAGTTTAGATTATTTTTTAGCGTAGTAAAACGTAGACCCTTATAGCGTAGTAAAATTTAGAGCCTTGTAGCGTAGTAATGTGTAGTATTTTAGCTTAGAATTCCTTTTGTATAAGTATCTTATATTGGTAGTTGAAAATGCAAACTTTGTACAATTAAGTTAATAATTGTATTAACACACATAATTAGTAATTTGTACAATTAAGTTATTAAAAAATATGAATTTAAATTATAATAAAAACACATTATATATATATATATATATATATATATATATATATAATTTGTACAATTAAGTTATTATAAAATATGAATTTAAATTATAATAAAAACACATAATTATATATATATATATAATATATATAATTTGTACAATTAAGTTATTATAAAATATGAATTTAAATTATAATAAAAACACATAATTATATATATATATATATATATATATATATATATATATATATATATATATATATATATAAATAATTTGTACAATTAAGTTATTAAAAATATGAGTTTAAATTATAATAAAAACACATTATTATTATTATTATTATTATTATTATTATTATTATTATTATATATATAATTTATACAATTAAGTTATTAAAAAATAATAATTTAAATTATAATAAAAACACATAATATATATATATAATTTGTACAATTAAATTATTAAAAAAATAATTTAAATTATAATAAAAACACATAATTATATATATATATATATATATATATATATATATATATATATATATATAATTTGTACAATTAAGTTATTAAAAAATATGAGTTTAAATTATAATAAAAACACATTATTATTATATATATATATATATATATATATATATATATTTGTACAATTAAGTTATTATAAAATATGAATTTAAATTATAATAAAAAATACATAATTATTAATGATAGTTTAATGATAGTTTACAGTTGACGACATGGACGCGACTATACATCCCGGCCCCCGGACATTGGATCTATTAGCCCTACAGCCCCAGCATAGATCCGAGTATATATGGGACGGACAGTTGCTTACGCAGACTTTCCGGGCTAGGAGAGTGGATCTATTGTGGAAGTTTTTGAGTCTTCCCCGCGTTCTACATCCCCGCGTGGTCCATTACTTGGAGGAGATGGGATTTTGTAGGATTATTAGGATTGGCCGGATACAGCTCGACTATGCTTTGATCACGGCCTTGATTGAGCGGTGGCGACTGGAGACGCACACTTTCCATTTGCCATCGGCGAGGCCACCATCACACTCCAGGACGCTGAGATTTTATATGGCCTGTCCGTTGATGGCTTGCCAGTTTTACTGCCTTCGACTATGAGATATTATTCGCGGCAGGCATATTGAGATATGTTGCACATGCTCACGGGTTTCATGCCAGAGGACGAGGCGGTAGCGCCTGGGTCCAGTCGTATACAGTTGGTCCCCATTAGAGACCACCTGGTGCAGATCCACCATACTATCACCGATGAGTCTGCGGAGGTGGATGTACAGATATACGAGGCTGCTGTTGCTCCTTCTATTTGGGGGAGTCTTGTTCCCGAACACTTCGGGGAACCTAGTGAGCCTCCGTTTTCTGCATCATATTGCCCGGTTCGAGGTTACATCTTTATACAGCTGGGGTGGTGCTGTCATCTCATATCTGTACAGGCAGATGTGCCGGGCTTGCATTGGCATACAGAGAGACGTTGGTGGCTTTCTGCCGCTTCTACAGGTGACAACATATTCAAATAATATGTCCATTAGTTACAATTCTACCAAGTTATAGTTAATCTTATACTTTACGTCAACTTTGTATGTTAGGTTTGGGTCTGGGAGCGATTTCTGCAGTTTCAGCCACCTTTACCACAGCTACCGACTAATGTAGAAATTCCGCAACTCCCTCTAGCCTGTAGGTGGGTTATGCGTCGTACTCTTGCACGAGAGTATGATGCCCATCATAATCTCCCCCTCTGCAGGGATGTGTTGGATCTGCTGGAAGACGCACAGGTGAATATCTAACTAAACTTACCTGTTATAGATTAACTTAGTGATGCGTACTAACGGTTTGTGTTCTTATTTGATAGTTCATCTGGACGCCGTACACCGATGAGGTGATAGGTACCCTGCCAGCGTATTAAAGTCTTGGCCGACATATTTGGAGGGCTTCTGTCCCGCTCATATGCCTCGATATTGTCAAGCATCATGCCTCCGAGCGGGTATTTCGTCAGTTTGGCCTGCCGCAGCCTATACTAACTCCGCCTGCATGGCATGCTTTACATTATGAAAGGGATGATCGGTCCAGGGCAGACGACACATTTATGGCATGGCTTAACGAGCAATTGGGTACCTGGGACCGGCGAGGGGACTTGACCCCACCTCCGCAGCACTTTCCTATTCCACGTTATATGGCATGGTACCGCACTGTTTCCCGGCTTTTTATCGGGAATCCAGTTCATCAGGCAAACGGTCGATACGTCCCATACGCCGGGAGACACGAGGCCCTGGTATGTTTTCTGTTATTATTAGTTATATAGCTATAATTTAGTGCCAAATATGTTTTTTTATAATATTTACTTTGTGCAGGCGATTGGATTGCATACCGTCTATCATATACGGCAGCAGATGTAGAGTTATGTCCACGATCCTGTGGCCATGCAAGAGTATAGTCGTCGATTCATGGATGTGGCTGCGTAGACACTGCAGCGAGCTCGATCGGATCAGTGTTTGGCACACGAGGCTGATTATATGGACCTAATAACGTACCAGCGAGGCCGTGGTATCCCACGAGCTGGTGGTGCCCGACGAGCTGGTGGTGCCGGACGACGTGGTCGTGGGCAGAGAGGAGGTGGTCCCCAGCAAGGGGGCGTTGAGGCTCCTGCTGATGATGTTGCTGCTGATATGGTAGGTGGCATGCATGAGACGGACATGCCGTCTTACAGCCTTGGAATTTATCGTATTCCAGTGCCATCGCAGGTGACCCCATCGGGTTAGTTATTTATCACGGGCTCGAATATTCAAGGAGTGGATTGGGGTAGATATTTTCCAGACCCGTCTACCACTGTTGAGGATCGACCGACCCGAGATTTTTATAGTGGGCGTCGACTGAGTTATGGCTCCACGTCACATGCGTAGGTATGAGTTTATTAGTATTGAATTTGAATATGTATTCTGGTGTTCCCGGACTCTGCTCAACTTTCCATTCAACAACTGTCCCGGGGTTAAAGTGCTGCAATGAGGCCATGTACTTTGGCAGAGATACAAATGACTTATCCCAATTCTTGTAGACAATTTCAAACGCTCGTTTGCGCCCGAGAAATGCCTTTCTTTTCGTAATGGTATGGCCATATTCTTGGTGGACCGATGTAATGCACTCTTTGATCGTATACCTTATGGAAGCTTCGATATGCGGAATAAGTACAAGAGAAATCAAGTCAATATCCAAGTTGAAGTGATTCCCGTTGAATGTGTCCATTTCACATGTGTGGGTGGGAATGTATTTACCCACTTTCCACATACCTGTCTTCTTCTTGGTCGCACGCAACATCCAATTACATGGTCAAAACCACCTGCGGCAAACAACCTTGTATACCATCGGACTTGACTCTCATACCTGCATCTCACGACACTCTTTTACGTTGTGCATTTTACAAGCTCTGCTTAAGCGCGTTTTATCAGGAAAAAGCATCCCCTTTGCAAGCACCGTTGGTCTAGACTCATCCCACATTGCTGTCCAGATTTCATCAAAATCCCTTGTTAGAGCCTCCACATCCGACACGGTTGGCAAGTTATCAATGTAAGGAATCTCCCTTGAATGAAACGTCACTTCGGACTCATGCACTCTTCGTCTAGGGGGTCTCTCTTCAAATCAGGTCCTTCCTCCTCATCCTGCTCATCACCATCCTCACGAAAAAAGGGTGTCTCGTCTCCGGATTCATCGGCATTGTTATCGTAATCACTGTTTTGTTCCTCACTTTGTGCATCTGCCAGATCCCGATGTAATACGTCATTTTCGGTCAATTGAGTGAGTACAGGTGGTTCAACTTGCTCGTTTTCACTGCACAACCAACAAAAATATAAGCTAGTGAGTTAATAAATGCTTTCCATATGGCTATATCACTTCACTTACAAGTCGTAATGTGATGAAATTCCATGATGGACGTTTTCAATTAGGTGATGACTACCGGATGGGCCACTTGTAAAATTCATATCCGGCCGGTACCCCCTATTAAATATATGAGCGTTAATACAAATTCAATACGCCAAAAATATACATAATTAACACAAATGAAAATTGAAGTTTACCACTCGTCTTGTGAATTATGGAAAGCAGGGTATAAATTATTTTCTCGCTGCTCATTCGCCGGCGGTGATAAGTTTAAATCAAGGAAAACTCTTTCATCTGAAACCTGTCCGGCAAAAACTGCTCCATAATAACCACCCGATGACTGGGGGTTATCTCTGCTACGCACAACCTCATTTTTGGAATGTCTTCGACCTTCACGTACATCTCCAACATTGTGATTACAAGAAATTCCCGGCATTCGTCCGGAGTCCTCAGAAAATCACTCAAAGTTTCATCATCGTCGATGTTAAACTCCGAGTAAAAAGCAACCCCTTGCGGAGTGACGGAGTACGGATATCTTCCGGTTACTTTAATATCACTGAACGTTTCCTCACACTCAGTTTTTTGCATAACAACGATATCAATTTATCGTACTCTATTGTAAGTGGCAGTTTAACATGACACTGAGCAGGTAAACTGTAGCCCACAGAGTTATTCTCCCCCCAATATAATGAAACTCTTATTCTACGCTCTTCAAACATAATGAAAAAATGTTGGAGAATTTAAGAACAATAAACGTTTCAACAAGAGGTAACAAAATTTTTGAATGAATTTCTATACAATTCTTACCTCTTTATATAGGAAATGGCTAGCCAGAATTTTTTTTTTTATATAGGTATAGCGCTCAAAAGGTTGGCACTATACGCTTTTGAATTAATGAAGTCACGAATTATTGGTGGGGCCAGGAAATCTATGTATAGCGCCACTATACCTAGCGCTATACATTAATGCTGTATATATAGCGCCAGGTATTGTGGCGCTATACCTGGCCATGTCAGCTTTAACAGTATAGTGCCACAATACCTGGCGCTATACCTTAATGGTTCCGTTACTGTTAGTATATAGCGCCAGGTATTATGACGCTATATATAAAAAGGTTATTTTGTTTTTTTACCACCTATTTGTGTAGTTTGAGTCAAAAAAAAAAACACATTTTGGTTCCGGACTCTTGAACTTACTGGCTATAACAAATAAAATTATAAAAATACTTTTTGCCGCATTAGAGTTTACCGTCTAAGACATGAATTTTTGTTTTTTTCACATTTAAAAAAATTAAATTTTACCCACTATATATTAAAGTCAGATAGATTCCAAAAGATAGTTATGCGACTCTATTATCATGGCGGATAAAGTTAAGCGGCTTTATTATTATAAGATATAAAGCTCAGTTACTTAAATGCGAAAAAATTTAGTTCTATGACTTTACTGTAATAGTGGATAAAAATCAATGATACATATACAATTAACCTTATTTTACGCCACACACCACGAGTACTCTTCAGATTAGACACTATTGGCCATAGAAGTCATTTCAATGAAGTTACAGCAAAAATAACAACAGAAGTTTAGATTTCGAAATACATTAGTAAATTTTAGGCAAAATACCTTACCATCTCCCTAAACTTGTTATGAATTATTAGTTACAGCCTTAAACTATTCATGGTCTTAATTACCCTATTAACTAGTCTTTTTGAGAACCATTACCCCTGGACGCTGATGTGGCAAATTGTGTAAGTGCACTCGCCTGCCACGTGAATTTTTCTGTATATGTGACATTTTTTTTTTTGAAAAATAAAATATATTTTTATCTTTTTAAATATGTTACTTTTTTAGATAATTTTTTCGAATATAATTTATAATAAAACTTGGATAGAAATTTAGGCTAAATTTTTTTATTTGGCTAATTTTTTGAATTTTACCTGAAAATAAAGATTTATATAATTAAAATAAATAGTCAATACATCTAAAAAGTTATAAAATATTTAAAATTAATTATTTGGCTGTAATTTTTTATATAGCTCTAAATTATGATGCCCTAAAAATATATTTTTTTTTACATATTTTACCTGAAAAAAGTAAAAATACACAATTAAAATAAATAGTCATTGTATCAAAAGAAGATATAAAAAGAGTGTACAATTGCAAAAAATAACTTACTTTATGGATACATTTTTAGAGCAATAAAAAAAGGGCAGCCCGGTGCACTAAGCTCCCGCTATGCGCGGGGTCCGGAGAAGGGCCGAACCACAAAGGTCTATCACACACAGCCTTACCCTGCAGTTCTGCAATAAGTATTTTTTAGAGCAATAAGTATGTTAGAAATAATAAGTTGTTTCTTGCAATTGTTCACTCTTTTTATTTCTTATTTTGATGCAATGACTATTTATTTCAACTGTATATTTTTACTTTCTTTAGGTAAAATATGTAAAAAATAAAAGAGTATATTTTTAGAGCATCATAACTTAGAGCTATATAAAAAATTATAGTCAAAATAATTAATTTCAAACTATGTATTTTTATAACTTTTTAGATGCCTTGACTATTTATTTTAATTGTATAAATCTTTATTTTCAGGTTAAATTCAAAAAAGATTAACTAAAACTTTATTATTTTTAGCCAAATAAAAAAAAATTATCCTAAATAATGTAGTTATATCCAAGTTTTATTATAAATTTTATTCGAAAAAATTATTTAAAAAAGTAACATACTTAAAAAGGTAAAAATATATTTTATTTTTAAAAAAAATGTCATATATATAGAAAAATCCACGTGGCAAGCGAGTGCACCCACACAATTTGTCACATCAACGTTCAGGGGGGTAATGGCTCTCAAAAGGCCTAGTTGAGGAGGGTAATTAAGACCACGAATAATTTAAGGCTATAACTAATAATTCGTGACTGGAAATCCGGTTACCTGAAGAACATTTGTAAAAGAAAATGATCTGCTCAACCTATACATGATTTAACCGTGGCTTAATTTGAATTTCCAAAAAAAAAAAAAAAAAAACTAACATTTTGCCAACAAATTCAGAATCTTCAGTCTACTATTTTTAATATTTTTTGTCGTCCAATCATTCAAATAAAAGTGGTATCCTGATCCATTTTTGTTTCTTCTTCCTGTTTTATTTCTTTTTACTTTTTTTTTTTAATCTTTTGCAATTTTGTTAGGAAATCAGTCACTTTATGTGCTTTTGGAAAAAATGAAAGTTGTGTAACGACGTGTGGACGTGTAATATACTATGAGCCCGTTTGGGTTAGCTGATTTAGAGTAGCTGATAAGTATTAGGTGCTGAAAAACACTTTTAAGTGCTGAAGCTGATTTAAAAAATAAGGAGTTACGTGTTTGGATAAAAGTGCTGAAATTAATAATAAGCAGCTGAAGAACTGGGTGTACAAACAGTTTTGTTTTAAAAAAAAGTATTTTAGGGATAGAATAGTAAATATTTTGGTCAAACCTAAAGTGCTTATAAGCTGAAATTTGATAAGTTGGCTTATTTTTGGCTTATAAGCATTTAACTTATAAGCACTTTTAATTTTACCAAACGCGTAGATAAGCCAAAAAGTACTTATAAGCTAGTTTGATCAGCTTATAAGCTTAGTCAAACACCCTTTATGTCCTTTTTATCGCGTGTAATGTACTTTCATCCTATTTTATGTACATGTACAGTCAAACTTCTCCATAACAGTATCGTTTGTTTCGAATTTTTTTGGATATTATAGTAAAGTGTTGTTATAGAGAACATATATATTATAACATAACATAAAAATTGGTTCCGGAAAAGCTTGACTTTTATAGTGAAGTGTTGTTATATAGGGATGTTATTATAGAGAGGTCTGACGGTAGTACTTTTTCTAGTCAACCTAAAAAAGAATATCATTTTTTCTTATTTAAAAATTACTTATTTTTATAATTCTCACGTTATTTTTAGTGAATTGATTTACAGTTACAGAAATATCTATAGTTCATTTTCAAACACAAATTTTTTTTTAAAAAATCTTTTCTTTCTTCAACTACATATGTTATTCGGAACCGTCAAAATGTCCTAGGTTTTAAAATGGATCATTAAATGCTGGATGCTTAAGGCTTAATGTTCTAAATCATGTTACTTATATTTGTCAAATTGTTATTTTCTTCGTCTCAATTTATGTGATGCAATTATTTCGTTGAGCGTGAATTTAGACATAAAGTTTAATTTTTTAAATAAAATTTATATATTTAAAAATTATATAAAAATTACTATATATCACAATAATTAAATGTGACTTTGCAATATATAAGATTAATTATTACTAATTATTGATGATATTTTATTAGTTCATTTCATGCCTCAAGTGTAATAACAAATTACGGAATACATAAAGCTAAATTGATAAAGAAGTTTTTATATTAATTTGGTCTATTGAAATACGTTAACGCTTTATTTAATAATTTTTGTTGAGGCTTTGTTTAAGATGCTTAATTAATCTTTCATAAAATTTTATTACTTAATATTTAGGTAGCCCGTGATGCGTACTGGACCGATAATACTATATTAAATTCACAAATTTCATCGGATATTCTTGAACTTGTATTTTAATTTTATCTCCATTCTTTTTTAAAGTTTTGCACATCTCAGTGTTCTTATGTCCTGCTTCTCCCTTTCCTCCTCCTTATTTTTCTTCCTTCTACTTATTCTTCTTCTCTGTTTTTTTGTTTGTTTTTTGGGTCGGACTCCGTCTTGATGCTATTCTTCATTCTTGAATATTATAGCATTAAAAAATTATGAGTTTTGTGTCTTCAAGGAAATAAGGAAGACACTTGTATTTTTTATATTGTACATTTGTATATAAGATATCGTATTACTATATGTTAAATAGCGATTTAAAATTGAAACAATTTTGCATGCATCTTTGAAGTATCACTTACTATATGAGGTCATGGATTTTGAGTACGCCCTTTACATCTTTCTTTATTAGTCATCTGCCAAATGGATGCACATTATAAATTAATCCTAACGTTAATTTTTTTGTGTTATTATAATGATTTCTTGTAAGTTGAATAAAACAGAAATTTTTCAATTCGATAATTTCAATAATTTAACAAAATATTCTAATAATCTTTTTATTTTTTAATTTATATTTCTAAGGATCTCTTTACAATTACAGCTAAACTTATAGACCAATTATCTTTGAATTTGCGTGGGTCCACCTCCTATGGCAGTCTTGAAGAGTACGTACATATAAGTTGTGGAATGGAAAATTTGAGTGGGCCCATGTTGGTATCTAGTAGAAATGCGACTTCACAAAAAGTTTGGGTGGGCTCATGTTGCCAGGCATGCATGTTGATGAAACATGCTCGTCAACAAAAACTCTCGCTTCTAATATAAGAGAATTCTCATGTCTTTATCAAGGTAGATTTCTAAAGCGAATTATTCACTCAAATATACTCCAGTACCTCTATCTCCTTGTGATATTCAATAATCTATTCACAATCTATATAAATTGTTAAATTTTCAGGAAAAAAAAAACTAATTAAAAATCTGATTCTTTTTTAGTTAATCCATCAAATATAAAATTTGATTTTTTTCATGAGCATTCTTGCATCCACTTTAATTGGAACTCACTAAGTTACCAATATCACTATTTAACTGAAATCATGATAAATCAAAGATATTCGTATCTATGGAATTAGGGGTGTTCATGGTTCGGTTTGGATCGGTTTTTCCCTAAAAAAAACTAAACCAAGTAAGTCGGTTTTTCAAATATTAGAACCAAACCAATTAAGTCAGTTTTTTCTCGATTCGGTTTATGTCGGATTTTATAGATTTTTTCGGTTTTTCGGTTATTTATCGGTTTTTTCTTAAATATAAGACATACACTACTAAACACATATTCCGGTGGCCACATTTTCAACGTAACACATCAAATCAATTGCCCTTTGAGAAATCTATTATTTACTAAAATATATTGATGATAATTGAATCAAATAGTGATGAATAATTTAAGGACTCAATTAAAAATATATATTTTTAACATGAAATGGATTCTTACACTTAACAAAAGAAAACTACCAATCAAACTAGAATATAAAAGTAAAGAACTGTACTAAAAGTGCAAACGATTAACATTCACCATAAAAATTTTGAAACTTTATATAAAAATATACATATATATAGGTGTAATAATAAATTTAAAATAGCTACTCCTATAGTCAGTTTGGTTCGGTTATTTTTTTATTAAAACCAAAACCAAACCAAATTTGATCGGTTTTTAAAATTCAAAACCAAAATCAAACCAAACCAAAAAAGTATCAATTTTTTTGGTCGGTTTGGTTTGGTTTTCGGTTTAGTTCGGTTTTTCGAATTTTTATGAACACCCCTATATGGAATATAAGATACGGAAAAGGGCCTAAAATGCCTTTTTACTATATGAAATAGGACAGGCTAGCCCTTCGTTAAAAGTTGGTCTCTATTCTGCCCTTGCCGTCAACAAATGAGATCGTATATGCCCACCATCACTAACGGGAGACTCATAAAGCCACGTGAAATATATGTGAGAGCAAATTAGACCTAGTTCGAATTGTACAGGGACATATATAAGTCAGTTATAATAGTCATTTCTCAAACACTTCACAACTCCATATCAGTTTACTTAGACACATATTTGACAACACCAAACTAATTATCACAGCAAATAAACTAAGTCATAGACACAAACATTCAAATAAACGTGAAAGACTTCATTAAATCCTTGTACAAAAACATAAAGCTTCATTACATAATAAAAGACAACAATTAAGCCACAATAACACTAACATTACATATCATTTCCCACTGATCCAAAGAACATAACAAGACATCCCAATATCACACACATGAAAATCTACATCTTCTTCTAAAATTTAGCATCAAGCACAACTAATTACTCTAAATCGGTCACTTTCTTCATTAGAACATTTCTTTCCAATTCCAAGGCTTCTATTCCTCCATGATCGACGAGCATCATAACATTCTCAAGATCATATTTTCCTTTGGAGAGCATTTCTTTCACGGATTAGAGCTTCCTTTTCATTTTTTAAACTGCATATGAGATTTGAAACTTTAGGAGGAAGTTCTTCATCTTGCCATTTCCAATAGGAATATTTTTCATCCGAAAAACCAAAAATAAATAAAATAAATTTACAAGCAAATCGGAATAATTAAAAGAACCTATCAAAAAAATTTCTTACTTCATGCTTCAGGCACGTGAAAAATCTTCTCCTAACATTTAAAGATGTTCATGCCATGAAATAATTGGTAGTAAGTCCGTAATGACACATCCTATTCGACCCCTTTGAGCTACTAGAACATTCCGACATTGTGTTTTGTTGTCTTTTATTATGATTCGACCCCTTTGAGCTACTAGGATTTAATGAAGTCATTGCCGTTCATTTGAATGTTTGTGTCTATGACTTAATTTATTTGCTTTGATAATTAGTTTCGTGTTGTCATATAGGTGTCGAAGTAAACTGATATGGAGTTGTGAAGTGTTTAAGAAATGACTATTATAACTGACTCGTATATGCCCCTATATAATTCGAACTAGGTCTAACTTGCCCTCACATATATTCCGCGTGGCTTTATGAGTCTCCCGTTAGTGATGGAGGGCATATACGAGCCCATTTGTTAACGACAAGGGCAGAATAGATACCAACTTTTAACGGAGGGCTAGTCTGTCCTATTTCATATAGTAAAGGGGCATTTTAGGCCCTTCTCCGTATAAGATATACCTTGAATTTAAAAATAACAATGGTTGGGAATAATTATATTGAAGCACCAAGTTGCTAGCAGCTATGGAACTCTGCTTGATTTTCCCCCCCTTACTTTAGAACCAGAAACTCTCGTTGATTTCCTCCTCCGAATCTTTTGTTCTCTCTTTTTTTTTTTTCTTCTCTTCTAACTTTGTTAGCAGCAATTCCGCGTTTCCCCATCCTTAAGACCCCTTTTCCTTTTCGTTGCAGTGGGCTTTGCCCCTTTTTTTTAATTGATTAGGTTTTCTTCTTTTCTTTTTTTTCTTATTTTTTTTAAAAGTTAATTTATGTGAAAAGATTAATATACCCTAACTTAAATATGTCGTGTACTGGCATGACATCATTCCCTTCGTTATGGGTGTTACTGATTGAATCCTCGAAATGAGGTTGATCCCCTCGAATCTCGAAATTGTGCGTGTTGTTAACACCGTTATCTTCCACTTCTTATAATTTTTTAAGAGAAAATAATCAAAACACATTAGTTAAAAAGGCAAGGATCAACTTAATTACACGATTGTCTAGGCCCAATGATGGGCGCCAAAAGTTTTACCCGTAAAACAGTATAGTTTAATTTACACGTGGTTTATAGACAAGTAAATTAATTCGATCCTGAAATAATAAGATAATTGAATAAATATATAATAGCTAGCCTTAACAGAAAAACAAAATGACAGAAATAAAGATTCTGGTAGTGAAGCCTTGGGCGCAACAGTAATAAGAAGATAAAATTGTATAGAGTTTTAAGTAGATTGTAGTATTAGTTTGCCAGAAAATTCGTATCCTTACAATGATAACAGAGCTTATTATTTATAGCTACGTCTAGAGAATTGAGGTCATAGGATCGTGCCCTTCTTTAATGTCAATAATAAGGGCCATTGATGAAGATGTAACGGTGATCATAAATGCCAAATTTCTTGTAACAGGCAACGCACTTATTGCCGTGGAATATTCTTTATTAATGCTACCGGGCAGAGGGTATTTATTACTTCTTTATGAATGTTATTCCTTCTGGTATCAGATGAGATAATTGTCGGTTTCACGTATCATTCTACCAAACGGCCACCTAGCACGATATATTTTACCATATACAGAGTGTTTTTTAAGTTAACTTATTAACAGTATATATAATTCTAGAGAGAAGTCAAAAGACACTGACAGTAATTTCTTCCATACTTGTTTGGAATGATGATATTCGGGAGAAGGAGTGTGTGGCTCCCATTGATGACAAGATGCGGGAAGCGAGGCTCAGATGGTTCAAGCATGTTCAAAGGAGAAGCCCAGATGCTCCGGTAAGGAGATGCGAATTAACGGCTAGTTATGGAGGGCACGAGAAGAGGTAGAGGGCGGCCTAAGAAGTATTGGGGGAGGTGATTAGGCAGGATATGACGAGGCTTCAGATTTTCGAGGACATGGCACTTGATAGGAACATGTGAAGGTCGAGTATTAGGGTTGTAGGTTAGGAGGTAGTTGAGTCTTGCCTTATGTCATAACTTTGTGAGACTAGTTTGGTAGGGATACTACTTCGCTTTTGCGTTGTATCCTTCTTCTTGAGTTCATGTTGTTCTTGGTTTTTCATATTATTTCTGTGGTGTTATTAATATTGTCTTCTTTTGTCTTTTTGTCTTCTTGAGCTGAGGGTCTTTCGGAAACAACATCTCTCCTCCTTTGGGGTAGGGGTAAGGTCTGCGTACATACTACCTTCCCCAAACCCCACTAGTGAAATTTCACTAGATCGTTGTTTGGATGGTTGTTTCTCATCGTTTCATAGGGTATCACTGTATTATATTGTATTACATTTAGAAATAATGTATGGGTAACATGTATTGCTTGTTTTCGTGTAAAAATAACTTTTTTGTTTGGTTTGACTGACTGATAAGTTTAATAAAATATTATTTATGTGGTGGAGAGTCAAACGATTTTTTTTTTGCCGTAATTTTTTTTTTTTTTGTATTTTTTAGATATTTTGAATTATTATTTATTGTGATTTATAATACTTCTTACGTAGTTTCCAAATATATAAATTTTGTAGCAAAAAATTGGAAAGATTCTATATCTGAATTTACGGTTAAAATTAAGAAGCTTAAATTTAGGAGTAATTATTAGCACAAGTATTGAATTTACCATTTATTTTTAAAAAGTGGTTACAAATGAGATGGTCACAGTGGGTAGAGGTCAGTGAACATAAATGAAAATTGCCTACCCTAACTTCGCTGCTAATATTTTTCCGAAAGATTTACATAAGTTGTTTCTCAAGGTTGAGATGGAAACTTATGTTAATTTTCGGATAACTTTGAAAAGTCTGAAAGTTGCTGATATTCATAGATGCTTCTTAGCTTTTGCGAAATTGATATTTAACTTTGGTAAATCGTCCTTGTGTTGTCATATTATTATTAACTGAAGTGTGACATCCATAATTTGTTGAAAATTTTCGAAAGTACAAATTAAAGTGAAGCAGAAGATGAACTTTTAATTTAGTCTCTTTATAAAGGCGAGCCTTGCTTAGTTAATAAATATATAATAAAATAGTAGCTTGGAGTATAATATAAACTTTGTTGCATTGTCAACCGCTTAATATTGTTTTCGTTCACGAACTCACTTTTAGAAAACTATGTTTATATATATATGTGTGTGTGACTCTGAAACATTTTTGATCACCCTAAGGAAGAAATAGCAATGTATTTAACCATCTGGTATTTAAAATTTACTAGCCCAATTAATCCAGATTCGCGTTGCGTAAGATCCATTAAAGAAGAAGCACTCCCTACCCGCGATTTCTCCATTCCCAAAGTTCATACCAATACTTCTTATTAAGGGTGGGGAAAATAATTCAAGATGTATTTATCTACGTTAAAGAATTAGAGAACCTTCATTTCCTCATTTGAAGTTTACTAGTAACCAGAGGCGGAGCCAGAATTTCGAGCTTATGGGTTCGGAATTCTAATCGTTAAAAGTTACTGGGTTCTAAATTAATCATTTATACATATTTAAAAGATTTAGTAAGACAAACACATGGTTCGAATCAAAGTTACTGGGTTCGGTCGAACCCGGTCCCAATACTCTACCTCCGCCACTGCTAGTAACCTCTACTCATAAAGGCAAAGGATAAGGACGGTCAATGAGGTGGGATGCGAATCAATTTTAGAACTAAATGGGTGGAAAATTTTGCCTACCACTGTCCGCAGTTCGCCATGGGGAATTTGCTTTGTGATAAAGAAAGAACATTGGTGATCAAAGTGATTCCTTCTTGGTGGAGATGCTCAAAAGAATAAGGAACTTTTTCTATATAACATTTGTGGTGTGTATGTTGTTTTTATTAATTCATTTGATTCCTCAAGCTAAAAAACCACATTCTTCTCTTTTTTTTTGCAAGCTGTATCTCATCTCTGGGCCGATATAATGTCCCACAATATGTTTGATGTTGTCCCAAAATTTAGTGGTCTTTGTATATTGAATGTAGTAATTAATTTCCTTTGGCGGTTGTGTTTAGTTTTAAGTTAAGTGTCAAGATATGCTCGAGTTGATTTTTGGTAAGAAGAGCTTTTGGCAATTGAGCTTATTAACAACAGTAACCCTCTGTTATATGTTTATTAACCTTTTAAGACATTACTAAAATGACATGCAGGCCTTGCTTGGAAATAGTTGTGAAGTCTGTAAATGTATTTAATTCTAAATGAGATTTTGAGGACATTTTACAGTCTCAGTCACATTTCCTAATCTGAGATATTGGAATAGGACGTTTGACATTTCGAAGAAAAAACTTCTTCAGGATTATATTTATCCCAAGTTTTAGTTGTGTCATTTAGGTCATAGTACATTAAACGACACAATAACGCCTGCTATTACTATGCCTCAATGTCAAACAAGTTGAGACCGGTTGTATGAATCATCACTGATTATGCCATTAAACGACACAATAGCAACTGCTATTACTATGCCTCAATGTCAAAAAAGTTGGAACAGGTTCTATGAATCCTCACTCATAATGTCGTTAAACGACACAATAACTACTACTATTACTACGCCTCAATGTCAAAAAAGATGGGACCGGTTCTATGAATCCCACTGATCATGCCGCTCCATTTGAAAGAATGTTAGCTAATACCCATTGCTACACTCATACGGTTATGCCAATGAGAACAGGTCTAATCAGTAGCCTGAGGCCACAAAAAAAGGCAAAGTCTTGGTTCCATTCTCCCCGATAGTAATAATACTTGTTCAATCTTGCCCTTTCGTGAATTATCTGGGAGTTCACAAAGAACTAATTGGAGAAAACAAAGAGAACATTAATTAAAAAATCCAAAGACTATTGTAGCATAATTTTATGGAACATTGACTTAAGGATAGAAATCCAGCCATTGCATTGCCCTTTTTTTCTTTTCAACAATTCTGTTTTACAGTTTGCAAATTACAACAAACAACTAAAATTGTGGATTCTCCATAAACCAATTAATGTTAAGCAAAAAGATTTCAAGTCAAATTCCTTCATTGAGTTCCATTTATGCTTGATCATTGCAGTCTACATCAAAGCCAAAGTGATATACCATCCCAAGGCATTGATCAACAATAGCCCTGCAAAAAACAACACAGTAATTGTAAGACTTTAGTTACCAAAGAATGCATTGAAAAATCTCCAAATGTCAGAGCAAAATGTGGAAATTTCTTTTACCAGTTTGCCAAGGGACAGTTCTAAAACTGTTATTCCAGGGTACTCCAAGAAAACAATCTGTTGTTGTGTTAACTCCACTTGGACAGTTGCAAATAAAAGAATTATAAGGACCACAATATCCACAAACTCCATTAGTCTTTTCACAACTAGCACACATTTCAGGGTAATCATTGTTGAAATTGAACTTGTATTTCAATGCCACTCCATATTTCCAGGCCTGTGGATTGGCATCTTGACCATTGAAACCATAGAGAGCTGAGTAAGATGTGCAGTGCAGTTTCTCCAAATCCATCTCGAACGACGGCCCAAGATCAACTGGAGTGTAAACACAACAAGTGGAAGTTGGGAGATTAAGCCTGCTCATTGCTTCGCAAGAATAGAGAAGACTACAAACAGGATCCCCCTGAGAAGAATCACATAGAGGGAATGTCGAATTCATCCCTCCGTTGGACTGATAAATTGGCGAAGAATCAGTTGAGCAATCGAGCAAAGCAAAAACTGTTTCATCATGAAAGTTGAATGGTGCTTTCCAGTCTAAACTGAAACCTTTGCTTGGCTGTGTACAAGCACAGGTTGACATAGAAGGATCACTGATGTATAAAACTTGGCTGTTGTAATCTATGGATGTGACAGGATAGCATCCAGTGTGAGTTTTGAATGTGAGCTGCTGATTGTTGCAGGTAATGAACGGCTGGAAACGCGGATCGCCACAGCCAGGTCCAGTGCCAAAGGGATATTTCATCGGTATGTTGCCACAAAATCTTTGGCATGCTTGTGATGAGATTAATGAAGGAAAAATAATGAGTAAAATGCAGGAGATAAAAGTGGAAGAATTCTTGAAATTCATCATTGGTTGGTGATTAAACACTGATGGTCAAGGAAATAAGGGAGAGGAAGAGAAATGATGTAAATGGTGGTGACATTTTATATTAGTGAGGACTGAAGAATGGCTAACTTTATGGTAAAGAGGTTGTCTTTTGGTAGTGCCCAGATGAGATGTACTCTTGCTTTATGGGGATTAGTTAGATTCTTCCTCTCTATTTTGGATTCTGTGATTTCAGTTTCAAGAGAATTTGATGCTTAAGTCTCAAATGAAAGGTCAAAGAGCATTGCATATAGCTTACCAAGCAGAATATTTAGATGACTTCCACTGAAGGTGTTGTTGGGCTAAAACGGTACAAAGATACTTTTAACATGGTGTGATATTATCCGTTTTGGATCAAGCCCGCACGGTTTTTCCCAAAAGGGCTCACACCATTAAGAGTATTCAACTCCTTATAAGTAGCTTATTTTTCTTTTCTATTTATGTGAAACTTTATTCGCACCCCCAACAAATGTTACTTGCAAGTAAGAATTCAGAAGTAAATACTGAAGTTAACTTCTCAATCAGAAATATTGGCTAGTAATAGCACCCAAGATTACGTTCTAGCCGTCAATGAAGTGAGAACAACGAGGGATAAAAGTACAAATTCCAGACAAAAATGCTCGGTGATTTTTTCCATCTGTGCGTTGGTGAAAAGTTACCGGTGTGAGAGGTAGAATAGTTATATGTGTGTACAAGTTGACCTGGATATTACCGTTATTGGCCGGTAATACTAACCAATAATATGTAGCTATGAGTTGTTTATTACTGTAAATGATTATGATTCTAGTGCCACTCAAAAAAAAAGGCATCTTTTATCTTTTGCAAACTCAAAGTTGTTGATACTATTATACTATATCAGTGTATTGCAGCCAGTACTTTCCCACTTCAACATCTACAAAATGGGCGAAAAGAAGGTAGACTTGGCCCCAGACCTCCTTCACTTTATTCCCTCGATTGATTCTCATGTTTCGGAATATAGAACCAGCTTCCATAATTCAAATAAGAATATGATAAATCAGACTGGTACTCACAATTATACACGATCACGGACCTTTAGATACATCGCACTTTTGTTCTAACCGATTAAATATATAATAACCTATCAGAATTTTTTGTTTCTCTTGTATAACTGTTTGCAAGCCGATGCAAGAGAATATAAATGAAAATTTAGCATGAAAAATAAGATACTAATGTATAGAAGATCACTCCATTCTCTTTTAATTTCTCAGTTACTATTATGAGAACCGTATGGTTTAATAGAATAGGAACTTGTAGTAAATTAGACTTGACTTGAGGACTTTTAAGACTATTTTAAAGAGTAAAATGAGGCCTTGAAAAAGCTGAGGAAACCAATTCAAAATGCTTTGGATTCTTGCGTTTTTAGCTTCCTAAATGTACTGAAATGTTATAAAATGTTATCAAATTCAGTGGGGTTATAATTTGTATCCCAAACATTTGATCATATAAGATAAGGATTACCAATACAAAATAAAAATTGTATTGCTTTCTCCTTCCTTTAAGTAATTATGCTTTGTTTGATACTTGGTGTTTGAAAATTGAATGTAGCTAGGTATATTGAAAATGATGTCTAACGAATCCTAGACTATTTGAGAAAACACCAAGAACTATAAATTCAAATTGTAGACATGTCAGTTACTTAGCTAATTATCTTCTTTTTATATAAAGCTGCTCAGGTGGATGCTGGGTGGTGTTGTATTAAGAAAAAAAGCACAATGGAGGGAACTAGACCAGAACCTCCTTTAACAACACATGGGTGATTCAGTCGCCCCCAAAAATAGAAGGAACCTCCTTAATATATAGTCGCAGGAGAGAGTTCCTTCTAGTCAAAATTATGTACATCAACTAACAAAGGAGTTGGCTTTGTCATATCTTGTTCTAATACTAGGCATTTGACATTTGTCTAGATGATATGCTCCTCTAGCTTGTCTTGGAAGTTGCCGGTGATCGTAAATAATCATACTCTCATTTTGCATAGCAGCTTGTTTGGCCAAACAGTCCGCGATTTGATTTGTCTCTCTGAAGTAACGTATGACATCTACATTGGCTTGTTCTATAATCCTTGTGATCTTGTCCATAATATATTTAAGCTTGAGGTTCCTGGAGTCTCTATTCTTCAGCATTTTGACAATTATCATGGAGTCAAATTCCAAAGAAAATTAGTGTAGCCTTGTTGGCTACACCATTTCCCTCCAAACTCAGCTGCTAAAGCCTTTGTCATATTGTTGCTGCTACAAAATAATTGGGATTGAGAAAGCCATAATCATATCACCATTCCAATCCCTAATAATGCCGCCAATACCATCTCTATTAGTTTCCATGAAGAAGCTGCCATTAGTGTTAATCTTAGCCGTGCCTTCTTGTAGATTGTTCCATCTGACTTGAATACACTTTATCCTGGACCTTAGACTTTCCGCCATAGCGCAAATGTTAGGCCAGTGAGTAACATCATCAATACAAGAGAACATCTTAGATATGGCTATTCTTATGTTCCAAATTCCCTGGTATTCCATCTTGGATAGCTGAAATTTCCTCTGTGTGCCATAAGTGCATGCGCACTTTTGTTTTCACAATTCCCAGCATATAAATATGGGGGTAACCGGTAAAATCAGCTTTGAAAGTTGTAGCAAGGTTTCATATCCTACCACTTCTTAAAGACTCCTGATAGAAATTAAGGGTCCACCAAACTACATAGAGAACCAGATTCTCTATTAGTTATTACAGAATACACACACACTGCAGCAAGTAAATAACACAATGGAGTTTTACGTCCAGCTCACGGGATCAAAAACCACGACCTACCCTTGTAGGATTTCAACTTCACTACTGAGCAAAACTTTAGATTACAAACTATTGTAACCTTGCCCGCTTCCACTCTTTTATTTTTTTTTTCGAAAAGACAAGGAGTTAAGGAAGATTGTCATTAGTCTAGGTATTCTAAATATAAAATACCATTAGCGCCCAAGCTAACCATCTCGACTGTAGGAATTAACTTCTTAATCCCCCACTAACTTGTAACAACACTATTACAAGTCACTTTGTAATAACTCTATTACAAATACTTTACAACTCGACTAACTCTATCCAAGAGACAAACACAAGGGTTTATGATTTACAAAGATTTTCTGTACAATGTTTCTAACTAAGCTAAGTAGGAATTACAAGTAGAGTGCTTTAACAAATGTACAACACAACTAAGGACATGTAATGACTCGATACAGGGAAATGGTCTATTGTTATGTTGTTCTTTGTTCTTGATGCCCTTGAGAGTCACTTGCAAGATCGATAGATAACTTGAGAGAATGTTTGATCAATTCTTGAATGTGCAAGTATTTTGTTTTACCTTTGCTTGATGTTAATCATTCATTTTTGACATCACTTGAATGATGCAAGCAAGTTAGTTAAAGGGCATTCCCCATAAAGTTGGTTGCTGCACTGTTGTTGTACTGTTGCGTGTGCAGGCAATAACTTTAAAGCTGAGGGAGTTAACTTGTATAGTCACCACGGGAACTAATAGCTATATGTTCCCTCTGCTGTTCCTTTGACTCTGAAGAGTTGAACTGTATCTCCAACTGGAGACTTGTTGATCTTTAAGTTCTTGAGGATGTGTATCAGGTTCCTTATCTTGTTCTTAATAGTAAGTTTGTTAGATCATCAAAACATAACAGGGATACAAATATAACCTATCAATTTCCCCCTTTTTGATGATGACAAAATTATAATTCAAGTTCCCCCTAATAACCAGAATGACATTCGCATTTCCTGTATTCCCCCCGAATCTATTCCCTATCCTGTTCCCCCTTAATCATTTTTCCCCTTTTGGCATCATAAAAAGATCAGTAGCAGGCCTTAAATAAAAAAAAATCTAGATTTAGTTAACTCATGCCACATGCGTGCACACAATCATGATTAAAACAGAGCAAGAGAATAAGGCATAAATAGCAAAAGGATGAGACTTTCATTAATTTTGGATCATTAAGTAAGGAGCAGTTCCATTGTTTCATACACATCCACAAAATAAAAATAGCAAAAACAAAAGTTCCAGTCATAAACATCATCAGAACAAAAACAAAAGACGGATACTAAGGACTTGACACTTGGGAAGGAAACTGCTTAGGGAGCACTAGAAGGGGAAGGCCCAGATGAAGAGGCAAGAGTATGAAGAAGGATGTCCATTCGAGCATTAGTTGACACCTGCTTGTTGAGCAGTCTCTGCTTCAGGTCCTCAACCTGTTTCCTGAGGTCGGCATTTTCCTTGGTCAGCGGGCAACCTATGTGCTTTGAGAGCTACTAGAACCAAGTGCCTCCTGAAGCTGAACCTCAAGAATGACATTCCTTGCCTTCAGCTTCCTTATCTCAGCAGTGGCATTGTTTTGAGCATTGATCAACTGGGAGATAGTAAAAGTGCTGCCAACCCCTCCAACCTTTTTAATACATTCAAATTCCTTGAGGGTAGTCTTGGAGAAAGTTTGCTTACAGGTTCCCACTTTAGCTTGTCCCAAAGGAACTTTGAAGAACACAAACACCTTAGTACGAAGGAACCCATAAGGCAGCCTTCTGCATGTGTTCTATCATGATGGCAGGCAAGTTGATGGTTGTGTAACTATCCAGTACTTCCATGATAACTAGGTCTGTTCGAGATGTAATGGGCCTTCTCTCAACATGAGGAAGCAAGACCTTGTTCATCATTTCAAACAATAATTGGTACACTGGAAGGAGGGCCTTCTTTTGTACTTGTTCCCCATGCTGAACTGCCGCATATTTCAAGATAGCATTTCTAAAGTTCGAAGAGCAGGTTCCCTGAACAGAAGACAAACCCTCAACGGGAACACCCATAATATTTCCCAGCATAGTAGAGTCCATCACAAAATTAACACCATTATACAAATATGATCGTCTTCAACTTTAAAGAAGTCGTCATAAAAACTCCACACTTCTTCCTCATACACTTTGGGACTGTCACCTGTGAACAAGTGTGTCCATTGTTGAAATTCATAGATTTCCACCAATTGACGGATGCCAGCCATTTCCAGAGTATTAGGGGCAAATGTACGGCCGCACAACACTTCTTGATTTTTCAATTTTTCCTTCTCAGGACTCTGGGTTACATCAACCTTGACCTTCTTTGAGGAACCAGGTTCATCACTAGTACCAACCTTCCTTTTTACTGATTTCCGTGCACTCTTTCCTTTCTCAGTAGATGACACCTTGTCAACGGACTTCTCAACCATACGCTCACCAGACTCTTCAACCAGATTTTCACTAGTTTTTTCACCCTCGACATTGCTCACCCCTATTTCACTCTCTTTCTCAATAGATTTTTCACCCTCAACCATTCTCAACTCCTTTCTAACCACAGAAGACTCCCTTTTCGTCTTTGGAACAGGAAGATTCTTTGAGGACTTAAGAACCAAGGAACCAAGTTCCTCTTCGACCTCATCATAAACATTCACCACTTGTTCAGGAGGCATTACCTTTTCATTGACAACCTTTTCATCTTTCACCAATCTCCTCTTTTTCTTTTCCTTTTTACTTTTCCTTAAAACAGACTCAAATTCTTCCTCCTTTTCATCATCGTGATGGGTCTTTTAGATGTTGACCCTTGGGGAGGTGCCTTTCTACTCCTAGCACTGATAAAGTTTGCTAGAGCCACATTATCATAATCTTCTTATTCACAATCCTCCTTTTCCTCCTCAGACAAGGATCACATCTCAGGGACAACTATGCATAAAGGCTCAGCATAAAAGTGAGGAGATGGAGCAGGATCAATACTGACCTGGGATGATTGAGAGGAACCAGGGGTTGGCTCCTCTTGGGTGGAGGGATCAGGTCCCTCAGTAGGTGCCCCAGTAGTACTATCCGGTGCTGATGTTTCAACATGCACCAGTTCCGTACTCTCTACTAGTGTACTATTTTCTTCCCCTGAGACTCAGACACACCTTTATCACCCCCAATGATACTTTCTTCAGTAGCTATAGACAACAGGTTTTCTATGACTTCTTGTTCTTGTACCCCCATGGTAAACTAAGAAATGGAAAGAGTATTACCTGTTGAATCAAGGCCAGGGGACGTCATTGTCGATTCAGCAGGGATATGACCAACATTTTGTTCCCCCTCAACTTGCTCTCTCTCAAGAGTAGATTTTTCTTACACAGGCAGACTAGTAACTTTTGGATTTTCTTCTCTCTCTATAGTATCGTATTCGGCCATTGCTTCAGGTGAAGCGAAAGGACATGTCACAGCCACAAACATTTTGGGAGTCAAAGTTTTGCGACTCCGATGAGAACTAGTACTCGACTGGGTCGGAGAAATGGGTGGTTGTGACTCTGATTTAGGGTTTGCACTGGTCAGAGTGGGGAGTGTTGGCTTTAACACTGGTGTTTCAACGGGTGAAAACATGGTAGGGACGATGACTGGAGCACTTTGGGCTTCCTGATTTTTAGTCATGATGGAGTTTAGTGAGTTGAAGAAGAAGGTGTTTGGTTTGAAGAAGGGAAAAGAGGAATTTTGGATTCTTTGATGTAGATCACTGCAAAAGTGACTGAAAGGGGTTATTTAATAGGGGTAAGGAACCGGTTAGGAGTGGGTGGAAATTTGGGTAGTCGGGTTGGTTCATAAAAAGGCGAGACATTTGGGTTCAAACAGAGGGAAAGAAAAGAAACTGACAATTGATGACGTGGCACAATTTCAGCCGTTTAAAAGTTGTGCATGAGAGTACCGAGGAACTATTAACCTGTGTCGAGGGAACCATGTTCCCTAATAGTTTTTGAAAATATAAGCCTCATCCTTTGACCAATGTGCAATGCATTAGCTGATTTTTTGCTCTCTAATCGTCATGCGTGTCTACCTGTAACGGTATAGAGATGAGTTAGACTATGCCAGAAAACACTTTTTATCTATTTTACCTATACATCTCTTTCGTAGACAATCATCGAGTGACCAAGTCCTTAGCTTGATTTCAATAACCCCAGTGACAAGCGATTCCTTTCAAAATGCTATTTGCTAAGTGCCTTGGTGAATATGTCTGCAATTTGATCTTCTGTACTGCAGAATATCATACAGATAAGCCATTTTTCAACATTGTCTTTGAGAAAGTGATGTCGCACGTCAATATGCTTTGTTCTCTTATGTTGAACTAGATTCTTGGCCATGTTAAGAGCACTGGTATTGTCACATAGTAAGGGTACGCACTCAGAAAACACACCAACATCTTCCAACTGCTATTTAACCATAACAGTTGAGCGCAACAAGATACAACAGCCACATATTCAACTTCTGCAGTTGAGAGGGCTACTAAGTTTTGTTTTTTTGTACCCCATGAAATCAAACATGAACCCAGAAAATGTTCCATGCCAGAAGTGTTTTTCCTGTCCACTAGATACCCAGTGTAGTCAGCCTGCGCATACCCAATTAAATCAAAAATATCTCCTGAGGGATAGTAGAGGACCGAAACCTATGTTCCTTTTGAGATATCTTAGGATTCTCTTGGCTTCCTTCAGATAAAATTCCGTTGGATTAGATTGAAACCTAGTACAAAGACTCACACTAAAAATAATATCTGGTCTGCTTGTTGTAAGATACAGGAGTGACCCTATGATACCTCTATACATGGTGTCATTCACAGAGGGACCAGGTTCATCCATGTCCAGACGAGTTGTTGTGGCAATGAGAGTATCAATGATCTTTGATCCTTCCATGTCAAATCTCTTGAGCAACTCCTTGATGTACTTATGTTGACTTATCATTGTCCCCTTATGAGTTTGCTTCACTTGTAAACCCAAGAAGAAATTCAGTTCCCCCATCATACTTATTTCAAACTCACTCCCTATGAGTTTTGCAAATTTCTCACATAGAGAGTCGTTTGTTGCTCCAAAAATGATGTCATCAACATAGATCTGCACAGTGAGCAGGTTCCTTCCTCGTTTCTTCAGAAACAGGGTGTTGTCAATTGTTTCTCTTGTAAATCCATTTTCAAGAAAAAATTTGACAGCCTTTCATACCAAGCACGAGGAGCTTGATTTAGCCCATACAAAGCCTTGTCAAGTTTAAAGACGTGCTCAGGATGCTCATGATTCTCAAATCTAGGTGGTTACTTGACGAAGACCTCTTCTTTTAGAAATCCATTCAGAAATGCACTTTTAACATCCATTTGGAACAATTTGAATTCCATATGAGATGCAAAGGTAATGAGAATTCCGATGGCCTCTATTTGAGCAACTAGAGCAAACGTTTCATCATAGTCAATCCCTTCTTCTTGATTATAGCCTTGAACTAATAGCCTTTCCTTGTTACTTTGTGTTTCCAAACTCATCAAGTTTGTTTCTAAATACCCACCTAGTTCCTATAATAATTAGATCGGCATGTCGTGGAACAAGGTGCCACACACTGTTCCTCTCAAATTAATGAAGCTCTTTTTGCATAGCTGTAATCCAGTCTGCATCTTTCAATGCTTCCTTGATATTTTTGTGCTCTATTTGAGAGAGAAAGGCTGAGAAGGCAGGTGATTTTCTTGTCTTTAATCTGGTTTGAATTCCTGAATCAAGATGAGTGATTATGTTTTCAAGAGGGTGTGAGCTTTTGTGCTTCCAGTTAGACATATAAGTCTCGCTATTAGAGGATCCAGGTATTTTAGGTTGTGAACCTTGGCTTCTTCTTATCTCAGTATGTGGGGTGCCTTGGACATCATCGATAACTCTGTTCTCAGCTTCAATTGTTGTGATTGAGGGACCAGGTTCCTCTCCATCAATTGAAGATATGGTTGCATCATCCTCATTTGATTCCTCAACATGGCTCATTATATCTGCCTTTCTATTTGCCATGTCAATAACTTCACCAAGGACAATTGACTATTATCCGTCTTAATCATTCTTATCATTCAAATCCTTTCCACATGGGTCATGAGATTCATTAAATATCACATGTATTCTTTCATCAACACATTGAGTTCTTTTGTTTTATGCTTTGTAGGCTTTGCTTTGTGATGAATAACCTAGAAAGATTCCCTCATCGCTTTTGGCATCGAATTTTTCAAGTGGTTCCTTGCCATTGTTGAGGACAAAACATTTGCAGCCAAATGTTCTTAAATGTGTCAACTTGGGCTTCCTTCCGTTCAACAGTTCATATGGCATTTTATTTAGAAGGGACCAGATCATGCACCTATTCACCAAGTAGCATGCAGTGTTGACGACTTCTATCCAGAAACCTTTTTGCAATGTCACTGTCAATCAACATTGTTCTTGTCATGTCTTCAACAGTCATGTTCTTCCTCTCCACAACACCATTTTGTTGAGGTGTTCTTCGAACTGAGAAATTACGAGTGATTCCATTTTCAGCACAGAATTAGTCGAATTTAGCATTGTCAAATTTTGTCCCATGGTCAGACCTGATACATACTACATTATGGATCATCTTCCCCTAGATCTTCTTCACAAATGCCACAAACAGTTGAAAGGTTTCATCCTTGATTCTGAGAAATAGAGTCCAAGTGAATCTGAAATAGTCGTCCACTATAACAAATATGTATTTCTTTCCTCCTCTACTTGTCACCCTCATAGGTCCACATAGATCAATATGGAGGAGATCAAGTGCCTTGAGGTACTAACTTCCTTTTTGGGCTTGAAAGAGGATCCGACTTGCTTTCCTTTTACATATGCATCACACACTCTTTGATCCTTGAAGCTTGACTTGGGCAGACCACAAACCAGGTCCTTCTTGACCAATTTGTTCAGCAACATGAAACTTGTATGACCCAACCTTCTATGCCATAGTTCAGCATTAACATCAACAGTGCTCAGATAGTTGAGATCCCCATTTTGTAAGGACTCAAAGTCAGCAACGTGGTTATTTTTGTATCTTTTGACAACTAACACCACTTTACCAGTCACATGATTTGTGACTGTGCATATCTTGTATACAAATTCCACTTTGTTTCCCTTGTTACAGATTTGGGAAACACTCATCAGGCTATACTTAAACACATTCATGTAGCACACATTTTTAATAGAGTGAGATAGAGACTTTTCGATCCTTCCAACTCCCAGAATGTATCCCCTCTTGCCATTTCCAAAGGATACACTTCCTATCTATAAGGCCTTCAGTGAAAGGAAATCATTTGTACTTCTAGTCATGTGCTTTGAGCAGCCGCTATCCATAAACCATTGTTGGCTGCTCCCTTTCATTGTTCCCTGTATAAGGAAATCAAGAGTTAGACTTAGGAACCCAAATAAGTTTGGTCCCTTGTAATTAGGAAATGGGTGAATGAGGGCTCTTTTGGTCCAAGCAGACATCACATTTTTTTATATGAATGACTAGGTTCCTTAGAAGTAGTTACTTTTTCAGCAAAAACTTTATTTTTTTTGTTGAGATTGAAATCTGGACTTATAGTTTTCTTTAAAATGCCTGGTGTTACCACAGTGAGTGCAAAGCCAGTTATCATGTATGGTAACATAATTGGTATGAGTGTTGTCGGGAGACTTTCCCCCTTTGAAACCCGATTTCCTACATGTTTCCTCCACTGTTTGTATATATAGCATTGATCGCATCAGAGGACCAGGTCCACTTAATTGATTTTTCTAGGTCACTCTTCACTTTTCTTAGGTATTCCTGAAGTTTTCTATTTTTCTCAAGCTCTGCACACATACTAGATTTCACTTATTTTAACTCATCTTCAAGCCTAAAGTGTGCTTCACTTACAACTTCCTTTCCTTTTTGAGTGTTCCCAGACCTACTTTACCTTTTTAGTTCCTCAATTGTTTCCTTTAGGTCTACAACCACCACTAATAGGTCATCTCTCTCATGCTCAATGTTAACAACCCTCTCAGTTAAAACGTCTTTCTCCTTTCTAACACAATCAATGGTCTCTTTTAGATCGACCACAACAACCACTAGATCATCTCTCTCATGTTCTATGTTTGCAATTTTTTCAGTTAAGACATCTTTTTCTTTCTTCAGACTCTCAATGGTTTCCTCTAAGTCTACCACCACAACTACTAGATCATCTCTAAATTGTTTTGCTTCTCTCAGTTCCACAGTTAAGACATCTTTATCATTTATAAAACTATGATACACATCAATTAAAACATTTGCCAAAGACATAAGTTTTTTTGGAGAATAAGACTTTAGATTTCTTTGAACATCTAAGAAGTTTACCGCATCATCATTGTCAGATTTTGCCATAAGGGCAAAGATTGAGTCATACTCAGCTGCTTCACTTTCCACTGCCATCATGGAGCTATCACCTTGATCATCATCTTTTTTAGATTTGCTGGAAGAGTCTCTCCATGCAGCAAGGGCTTATTTCACAACATTGTCAGCAATATATTTTTCCTTGAATCATTTGTTAGGAATCTGGTTCCTCTTAGTTGCTTTGTCAGTGTTGTGTCTGTATGTATCTTGCTTAAGGAGAGGGCAATCCATGATGAAGTGTCCTGGCTTGTCACACTTATGACATACGTCATAACCTTTTGGCTTGCTGGAGCTGTCCCTTTTTGGAATGCCTCCATTTCTGCGAACATTTTCTGAAACCTTTTTGTCAGGTAGGTCATATCAGCATCCTCACCACCTGAGTCATTGTTGTCCGTCTTAAGGATCAGGTTATTCTCCCTTTGGGCTCTCTTCTCTCAATATCCTTATTCTTCTTCTTCTTCTTCTTCATTTCATAGGTCTTGAGATTGCCGACAGGTTCATCAATGGTCAGCTCCCCAAGATCATTTACCTCTGTAATGGCATTTACTTTTCTTTCTCAGGAATCAGGTAATACACTAAGTATCTTCCTGACAAGTTTGTTCCTGGGGATGATCTCTCCTAGTGAGTGAAGCTCATTGACGATAGACATGAAGTGAGTGTGCATATCGTGAATGGACTCATCGTCCTTCATTCTGAAAAGCTCATACTCTATGGTCATCATGTCAATCTTGGATTGTTTTACCTGCATTGTCCCTTTATGAGCTATTTGGAGAGCTTCCTAGATCTCTTTAGCTGATTGGCATGTTGAAATCCTATTGTGCTTATCTGGTCCAATACCACATATGAGGATTTTCTTAGCTCGAAAGTTCTTTTCAATAGCCTTGCGGTTAGCATCATTATATTTCTTTATAGTTTTAGGAACTGTCATTGCGGGGTCTCCAATGGTCTTCGTATGGGTCCATTGTAGATGATATCCTAGAGCTCTCAGTCTTCAGCCATGATGAAGTCGTGCATCCTTATCTTCCACCATCCATAGTACTGGCCGTTAAATCTTGGAGGTCTGTAGGTAGACTGACCTTCTTCGAAGTTTGGCGGAGCAGCCATGATGATCCTTTCTAGGTGTTAGCCAGACAGAAAGAATCTGCTCTGATACCAATTGATAGAAATTAAGGGTCTACCAAACTATATAGAGAACCACGTTCTCTATTAGTTACCAGAGAACACACGCACACTGCAGTAAGTAAATGACACAATGGAGTTTTACGTGAAAAACTCCCAGCTCATGGGATCAAAAACCATGACCTACCCTTGTAGGATTTCAACTCACTACTGAGCAAACTTTAGATTACAAACTATTGTAACTTGGGAATTAACCTCTTAATCCCTCACTAACTTGTAACAACACTATTACAAGCCACTTTGTAATAACTCTATTACAAACACTTTACAACTCAACTAACTCTAGCCAAGACACAAACACAAGGGTTTATGATTTACAAAGATTTTCTACACAATGCTTCTAACTAAGCTAAGTAGGAATTACAAGTAGAGTGCTTTAACAAATGTACAACATAACTAAGGACATGTAATGACTCGATACAGGGAAATGGTCCATTGTTATGTTGTTCTTTGTTCTTGATGCCCTTGAGAGTCACTTGCAAGATCGATAGATAACTTGAGAGAATGCTTGATCAATTCTTGAATGTGCAAGTATTTTGTTTTACCTTTGCTTGATGTTAATCATTCATTTTTGACATCACTTGAATGATGCAAGCAAGTTAGTTAAAGGGCATTCCCCATAAAGTTGGTTGCTGCACTGTTGTTGTACTGTTGCGTGTGCAGGCAATAACTTTAAAGCTGAGGGAGTTGACTTGTATAGTCACCACGGGAACTAGTAGCTATATGTTCCCTCTACTGTTCCTTTGACTCTGAAGAGTTGAACTGTATCTCCAACTGGAGACTTGTTAATCTTTAAGTTCTTGAGGATGTGTATCAGGTTCCTTATCTTGTTCTTAATAGTAATTTTGTTAGACCATCAAAACATAACAGGGATACACATATAACCTATCAACTCCAATTACGGATGCATCATTGTGCTTTATTCCAAGTGGATTACCAATAGTATTCCATATGAATTTAGCCGCATCACTTCCCATAAAGATATGCTGTATAGTTTCACGTTGTGGATGCCTGCAATAAGAACATCTTAAAACAATGTTAGTACCAAACCTGTCCATAGTATCATCAAAAAGGTAATCTTTTTTGTAAAAGCCTCCAGTTTAGGAAAGAGATTTTAAAAGGAATTTTGGCATGCCAAACCATACTTAAGAAATTATTTTTTTGATTATGAATTCTAATGACCTGCCAGGCAGATCTATTAGTAAATTGGCCATCTTCTGTGATATTCCACACCCGGATAGACATTGTCTCTTTGATTTCCAATAGCAATATTGGAGATGTAATTGATCAAGTGGCTAGGTAGAACATGATGAAGCTCTTCCATATTCCAAGTTGCATTCTCAATGAACTCGCTAATAGTGAGCTTAGCAGAGTTGCCAGGACTTGGACAAAGTTTGGCTAAACCACCTTTTTTCGTCCAATTGTCCCACCAGAAACTAGAATTCCCTGCTTGAATTTTCCAGATAATATTTGGCTATGCTTTGATTTTGATTTTTATAAGACTTCTCAAGGAATGAGAGTCTGTAGAAGTAGCAACCTTAGTGACTGGGTGAGATCTTTTGCAATATTTGGCTTTAAGAAAGGAGGCCTATAGGGATGGTTGAATTCTAAATCTCCACCCTCTTTTCAAGATGGGATTCCATAATGTCGTCAATTCTTCTGACCCCTATCCCACCTTCCTCTTTAGGCCTGAATCTTTTATTCCAAGAAGTCCAATGATACTTATCCTTCCCTTCAGAGGAAACCCAAGGAAATTAGCAAAATATTTTTCTATAAGTGTTAGGGTGCCTTTGGGAAGGTTCATAGCAGATAAGGTGTAGATAGGCATAGATTGGAGCACACTCATTAGAGCCATTCTGCCACCATAGGAAAGCATCTTACCCTGCCAACCACTCAATCTTTTAAAACCAATTAACTAATTAACTTTTTTATGATGATTTAATGTTAATGGCACATATCAATCTTCTCTTTAGATGAATAAAAGAATATAATAAATAAATAAATAGAATGTGAGTCGTCAATTCGTGCGATGTTTACCTACATGTAGTATACAGGAGTTTGAGGTATCTCAAGGATTATCTTGGCACAGTTATGATCAATACTAATCATGGCCCACATGCATCTTTATTTTTTCATGGGCTCTTGTCTGCTTCGAGTGCATAAAAAGCTGTCAGCTTTCGAGTTTTCATAGCTCTTTGTGAATTTGGGCTCTCTTGTCTTGTTCACAAGAATGGGGCAAAATGGGAACTGAAAATGGGTATGTTTTGGCTGACATCCCAAAACAAAAGCTACTATGTGTCTGGCTTGACATTGAATGGTGGAGATATGGTTAAATCAGATGCGTGATGAAAAACCAAGACTCCAAGCCTATGAGCTGAGAGCCTTTTGTTGGATGAAGTTATTAAGCTAGCGTTTGACCATAAATTCCCAAATTTGTTTTGAAAAATCTGATTTGAGTGAAGTTTGGTTGAAGATGAAAATGTGTTTAGACATACGTTTTCAAAACATATTTTTCAACTTTATTTTGAAAAAATATTTATATAATTCCCAAGTTTTGGGATTTTGGCTCAAAATCAGTAATTGAGGTGATTTTGGGATTTGGGATTTTGCCAAAATTTATAGCCAAACATGAGTTTGCCAAATAAATCCCAAATTCATTTTGGCAAAATGGCCAACTAAAGATGTCGTGCCTGAGGCTGAGGATTTTATGTAGTTGCATAACATGTTTCAAGCCAAAGCATATGGTGTGTTACGCAACGCCTTCCTGATGTTCTTTGGAAGGGCAACGTAAGGCTAAGCAACCGATGTCAGTGCGGTTGCTGTCCGCCAATGAGGTCCTCGCCGCACGCTAGACTAGATTGTCAGTGCCGTGCGGGAAAACCAATGTCGTGAGCAAATTGCGGAAGCTGAGAGAGAATTGGGTTTTGAATGATGATGATGATTTTATTGATGAATGAAAATGCTGATTACAATGATGCGGTGTCGAGGGGGAGAGACACCAGAAAATGCTTGCTTGAAAATGTTTGATTGTTTGGTCCCCCTTAATAATGCTTAAAAAAAATAAACCAACATTACAAGACTAGTCCTAATAAAGCTGTAGAAGCACACTGAAATGAAAATGATGAAAACTAGTCTATGATTACAATGAAAAGGACTTAGATTATTACAAGGAAAAACTAAGTCCGATGGCAGCATCTTTGTCTTGCGGGTCTGCGCGCGCGCTGCTTTGGGCGCGCGCGACACTTGATGTGCTGGCCTGAGCCTGGGCACTGGTGCTTGGCATCAGGGTCTGTGCGCGAGGCGCTGCTGGAATGGGCCTGCAGCTGGGCACTGGCGAGGCATCAGGATCTGCGCGCGCGGCATTGTCAGGGCGCGCGGCGCTGTTGTCATTGGCCAGCCCTTGGGCGCTGGCGAGAGGCATCGGTGGGGCGACAGAGGCACATGCGCGCTTGTCACTTGGCGCAGCCAAGACCACGGGGCCGACCATGGCGCTAGGCATTGTGAGGCTTGCTAGGCCGCCATGGGGCGCGGCCAAGGGGTCATGGGGCATGTCTGGAAAGCAGCCCATGACATTCTCCCCCACCTGAGTTGGCGCCGTCCTCGGAGCCTTATGATGATGATGATGATGATGATGATGATGTTTCTGATGGTTGTTGGATGGGAGGTCTGCGCCTCTCTTTTCTTTGAGCTTGTTGTTGTAGCGAAGAAATGATTGCATGCGGCTGACATGGAAGACTGGATGGATCTTCCACCAGGATGGAGTTTTTACCTGGTATGTGGACTTCCCAATGCGTTTTTCAATGGGCAGGGGCCCGATGTATTTTTGTTGCAGGCGAGGGTCATGGGTCCTTTCTGCAAACAAGTACCGCTTTGGGATGCATAGCATTACCTTGTCCCCTGGTTGATGTTGGGCAAAGCAAAGCTTTTGTTCGGTGAACCTTTTTGCCCGCTCTTGGGCCCTGATGAGATAGCTCCGCACTATCTCCATGTTGCGCTCCCATTCGCTCGAGAAGTTGGCAGCTCGAGGAGATTTCGGCATGGTTGATGCATTCACTGTTTGCGGGAGAAGCGGTTGCTGTCCGGTAATAATTTCAAAAGGGCTCTTGTTTGTATGATGGCTCTTTTGAGAATTGAAACACAGTTGAGCAGCATTCAGGAGCTTCACCCAATGCTTCTGTGATCCGGTTGCGAAGTTGCGGAGATATTCTTCCAACATGTCATCGAACCGGTCTGTCTGGCCATCCGATGGTGGATGGATGTCTGTGTTGTGACTCAATGTTGACCCAAAACACCTGAAGAGATGGGTCCAAAAGTTGCTAGTGAAGCGTGAGTTGCGCCTACTAACAATGTTTTTGGGCAGGCCCCAATGTTTGACAATGTGCGAGAAGAAGAGTCGAGCTGTATCTTCTGCTGAGATGTTTTGCGGGGCTGCTATGAAAGTTGCATAGTCTGAACTGATCTATGACAACCATGATGGATGCAAGATTGCCGACTTGGGGCAATCCCGTGATGAATCTAAGGGAAACACTTTCCCATGGTCTCTGAGGGACATGTAATGGCTGCGAGGGTCCCGGCTGTGATGAGTGATCCGACTTGTCCTTGTGGCATGGCTGACAAGTCTTCACACGATGATGAGCGTCACCAGTCTTTTGAGGCCGATGACATGATGGCTGATTGTTGCTGCGAAGGATAGTCGGAACCAGGGGTTCATGTCTGTCGACTACCTTCTCCAACTGCATGGCCGAGATGTTTTCAGCGGCCATCTTTATGGGAAAACATGGTATGGTGCAGGGCTTGGCCCCTTTTTCTCCCATCATCAGGAGCATGTTGGCATATGGTACCGGTATGGTGTTGGTTTGCCTCATGAACTCTAAACCCACTATGATGTCGAAGTCATCTATGATTGCGATGCGCAGGTCGATGCTTCCTTTGTATGGGCCAAGTTTCACGGGGACATTTGTAGCTGTTCCACCCAATGTTTGAGGTGGTGAGTTGATAGCCTTGACGCGACCTTTGCTCTTTTGTACAACAAGACCTGGGCGCTCTACTTGCGTTGATGATAAGTAGTTGTGGGTGGCACCCGTGTCTATCAATGCGTGAAGGGGCTTGCCGTTCACTTTCAGCTCGACGAACATTAGGGTCCTTGCTTGTTTAGGAGGCCTCTCGTCCATCTTTTCCTTCCCTTTATTGGTGATTGGGACTGATGTTTTCTTAGGAGGACATGCACTGGTCCCCGCTAAGGCATGTGGGATAGAGCCAACAATTGCATTGAAGGCGCCTACCTGGTCGTCTTCGGATGTGTCTGATGCATCTGTCTCATCCTCGATAGTCTGATGAGCATTGACCTTGATGTTTGGGCATTCATTGTTCCAATGTGCCCCGCCGCAATGACGGCATTCTGAGGGAGGCTTTCTCCCCTGATTGTTGTTGATGGATGCAGCACTGTTGCTGTTGGAGGGAGGAGTCTTAGTTTTGGATGCACTCCGATCTCCCCCACTTTTGCTTGGGCCACCATTGCTGGGATGGTGCCCGCTGAATCCCCCTCGGACAGACGGCTGGGGCCTGTCGTTCTGAGTTCCCAAATGATAATCGCCAAGGCATTCTGCATCTTGAATGGCCTTGGGCAGGGTGTCTACCCGTTGTCGCTGTAGTTCCATACGGGCATGAGGTTTCAAACCTTCTATGAATGCGAAGAGTTTGTCTTTGTCCCCCATGTCGCGTATGTTTAGCATGAGTGCGGAGAATTCGCGCACGTACTCCCTCACTGATCTGGTGTGGCGGAGGTCCCGTAGCTTTCTCCTTGCATTGTATTCCACATTTTCGGGAAAGAACTGCAGGCGTATGGCTACCTTCAATTCATCCCATGTCTGAAGAGTATCTTCACCGGCCTTGATGGCTTCGTATTTGACCCGCCACCAAAGTTTGGCATCGCCCTGAAGATATATGGCAGCAGTCGCTACCTTTTTGGATTCCTCCAAATGGCCCACGGCATCGAAGTATTGTTCGACGTCGAAGATGAAGTTTTCCACTTCTTTAGCATCCCGGGATCCGTCGTATGGCTTTGGCTCCGGTATCTTAAGCTTTTGTGGAATGGGGGTGAGGTTTGTTGCACCCCTGATGTGATGGTCGCCTTCTCGAAGTAGGCTCTGTAAGGCAGCATTGACAACGTTGAGCTTGTCTGTCAAGTCATTTATGGTTTGCTGCATGGCAGTTAGTCTGTCTACCTCATGTTGCTGATGGGCTAAATCGTCGGCATGCTCCTATTGGAGGTCCTCAAATTTGCCATGAATATTGGCAGTTTCGATGGCTGCCGTTTGTCGGTCCTCGTCGGAGTCACGACTGATGTTTGCAATGTCATTTTTGGCCTGCCGCATTCGGCGGTCCAGGTCGTCCAACCTTTGCACTAGGTTGTTGTTTTGATCAGGCACCGTATCCACGATGGGTCGTAATCGGTCAACCGTCTCTTCTAGGGATGCTAGACGCTCACCATGATTCACCATGGTCAGAAATGGTGATGATGGCAAATGTTCCCTCGTCCGATGTCGAGCCTAGGCTCTGATACCAACTGTTACGCAACGCCTTCCTAATGTTCTTTGGAAGGGAAACGTAAGGCTAAGTAACCGATGTCAGTGCGGTTGCTGTCCGCCAATGAGGTCCTCGCCGCACGCTAGACTAGATTGTCAGTGCCGTGCGGGAAAACCAATGTCGTGAGCAAATTGCGGAAGCTGAGAGAGAATTGGATTTTGAATGATGATGATGATTTTATTGATGAATGAAAATGCTGATTACAATGATGCGGTGTCGAGGGGGAGAGACACCAGAAAATGCTTGCTTGAAATGTTTGATTGTTTGGTCCCCCTTAATAATGCTTAAAAAAATAAACCAACATTACAAGACTAGTCCTAATAAAGCTGTAGAAGCACACTGAAATGAAAATGATGAAAACTAGTCTATGATTACAATGAAAAGGACTTAGATTATTACAAGGAAAAACTAAGTCTGATGGCAGCATCTTTGTCTTGCGGGTCTGCGCGCGCGTTGCTGTGGGCGCGCGCGACACTTGATGTGCTGGCCTGAGGCTGGGCACTGGTGCTTGGCATCAGGGTCTGTGCGCGAGGCGCTGCTGGAATGGGCCTGCAGCTGGGCGCTGGCGAGGCATCAGGATCTGCGCGCGCGGCATTGTCAGGGCGCGCGGCGCTGTTGTCATTGGCCAGCCCTTGGGCGCTGGCGAGAGGCATCGGTGGGGCGACAGAGGCACATGCGCGCTTGTCACTTGGCGCAGCCAAGACCACGGAGCCGACCATGGCGCTAGGCATTGTGAGGCTTGCTAGGCCGTCATGGGGCGCGGCGAAGGGGTCATGGGGCATGTTTGGAAAGCAGCCCATGACAGTATGCTCGCGTTCCCGTATAAGGAAATGGGGTCCAAGAGCAATTGTTCTTCACGTTCGCGTGTGAAGGAACGCGTTCGCGTAAGTATAAAGCTCGAAGCATCGCATTCGCGGAGGGTGAGTAGAGTTCGCGTAAGGTTAATTTTGGCTAATTTAAAAATGTGCTACCAATATATGACTTTGTTCGCACACCCGATAAAATGTTGGGGCTAGTTCAAACCTAAAAGCTAAATGAAATAAGGATTGCAAAATACCATATATGGAGGCAGCAGCTCATTTCCTCAACCAACTTGGACACTGACATTTCGTAAGTGAAAATTGTGTTGCATTGTTACGGGTTCCTTTTTTGGTGTCTTTACTATATATCAGGGTGTTACTTGTTACTATTTCTATTTTTTTTTTCTTGTTCTTTTTATGCATATGTCCTTTTCTCATTTGGTTTGTTTTTTCTGAAAGTTAATATAGTAACATCTTCTACCTTATATCTGCAGACTCCACAGGCCTTACTGGCCACAGATGCTATATGCAAGCTGACAAAGATATAGAACAATCTCTTCGTCAGCAGTATGGTTTTTTAGGTCAAAAACCATGGCATTGCCTAAACGGCCCTAACTTCTATTCTTGTTTTAATCAAAGCCATTCTTGTAATTTAGGTACGTAGATAATGATATGTCAAATTACGTACCTAAGGATATTTAGCAATTATATATATGTGATGCTCTGCGAGGATTCCAAAGTTGTCCAATTATAAATACACTTACACTTATGTTTCATTATATTCAATCAGACTCACTAAGTAATTATTAAGAAAAGTTGAACATGTCAGGAAGCAGCATTAAGTTTCTGGGAACACGATCAAGCCCATTCGCAAATCGAGTTGAAATAGCACTCAATATCAAGTCTGTGGACTATGAGTTTATTACAGAGGATATCTTCAACAAAAGTGAGCTTCTCCTTCAATCCAACCCTGTCCACAAGAAAATCCCAGTTCTGATCCATGGTTACGATCCCATCTGTGAATCGCTAGTCATTGTCCAATACATCGATGAGACATGGACAAATGGCCCTTCTATTCTCCCTTCTGATCCCCACGACCGTGCCATCGCCAGATTTTGGGCCGATTATGTTGATAACACTTCCATATTTGCAACTTCAGAATTTAAACGCTATGTGCGTACCACTTAATGTTGAAAGTGCAAGGGGTAACTTGACTAATTCTACGTACTCAAATTTCAGAAAGTTGCTTCGTTTTTTAATCGATTCAAGCTCTTTCATAGTTGAAGAACCTTCTTAAAAAATCTTCATTTAGACGTTCTTTTCAAAAAGTTTGAAGATTATTGTTTTAACCGAAATAAAGGATCTTTTGAAACACAATAAATTTATGAACAAAAGTAAATAGAGTAAAGCAAAGAATAGAATTGGCATGAGATATTTTTATACTGGTTCGAATAAAAAATTGCTGATTCTCAAGGTATTGTAGTAATCTTCTTGTTTTACTCGTTCATAAGAAACGGTTTTTACAGTCAAAAAAAAATGTGTGGTTTTCACTCGAGCACCAAATACCTATGTTACTGGAACTCTCCAAAATGTTATCGCACATGTGTTGGATCTTCCAAAAAATGCATGGCTTTTGAAGGATATCCGACACACAGAGTGTTACGATCCAAAAATCCCTCCGAAAGATTCGTGATGGCACCTAGTCTCTAAACTAGGTAAGTCTAACATTAACTGAGATAATATTTATATTTGCTAACTTTAATTTAAATAACTCTTAACAAATTACAATTACCAAAACCGGTGGTACAAGTCATAAGCCTTTCTAAGAATAATTGTACAAAATAAATACTTCAATGTTCCGAAACAAAGGAACAAATGGAAATAAGTACAAATGAAGATGACTTTGAGGCATGCGAACGCTGCAGCAAGTTTACTTGAGTCTCCAACGCAACGACCCGCACAGCTACGACCGATCGAATACCTGGACCTGTACACAAAAATGTACAGAAGTGTAGTATGAGCATACCACGGCGGTGCCCAGTAAGTATCAAGACTAACCTCAGTGGGGTAGTGATGAGGAACAGTCCAGACACCTACTGGTCAAATAAATTGAACAGGATTTGATAATAAACTATCAACCTAAAAATGACCAAGTAATATCAACAGCAAGGAAAGAACAAACTACAATCAGTAGAAACAATAAAGAGAAACACGGATGGAAACGAATGATAACCAAATAAATTAACACCAACATAGCTGGAACACATACAAGTAAAAATGTACTAAGACAAGGAAGGCGATGTCAGCTCAATAAATTATATCATTTCTGATGCACAATTCCAGACATCTCAAACTCGAAGTCTCATATCATAACCTTAATTACCAAACTTTTAGCACACCCGGCACCTTGTGCCCACATATTTCTATCTCTTTTTACGCAACAACATTCTCATGTTACTTAGTACATAGGGTCCATAATCAACACAATTAAGATGTTCAAGGAGTCTCATTTACATAACATAAAGTAGAGTACAACTTCTAAGCTAATTAGAAACTCAACAAGAAAAGATGAAATTATTTTTAGAAATCATTTGAATAAAGAAAGTACCATTTTCAATTAAAATATGACATCGAAAGAATTATTACCTTTATCATGGGATTTAAGAAATTAAATTAGTAGAAATTTCTTTTTAAGCAAAATACAAGCTCAAACGGTTTAAGGAAATTTAATTGAGTAACTAATTGAATTAAAAATGAAACAATTATTGAAATTTGAAGTATTGAAATATCTATGGGGTTCCATCACAAGAGTCACAATAGTAAAGAAATCTAAACAATTAAAACACTTGAATTGATAACTACAACGAAACACAACAAACAGAAAGTGTACGGCATCACCCTTCATGCTTTATCATTCTTCCTCACAATATGCATAAATAGAAATGTGCACGGCACCACCCTTCGTGCTTTACACTCTTCCTCACAATATCATGCACGGGATCATCCTTCGTGCTTTTACTATCAATAATGTGGCACGGCATCACCCTTTGTGCTTTTACTCTCAATAATGTGGCACGGCATCACCTTCGTGCTTTTACTCTCAATAATGTGGCACGGCATCACCCTTTGTGCTTTTACTCTCTTCCTCACAATATGCATAAATAGAAATGTGCACGGCATCATCTTTCTTGCTTTAACTCTCTCTCACAATATCATGCACGACATCACCCTTCGTGCTTTACACTCTTCCTCACCCAAACAATAGAAACAATAACATCACGGCAAGAAAATCAACAATAGAAACAATAACATCCCAACAAGGGAATCAACAATAGAAACAATAACCTCCTGACAAAGGAATCAACAATAGAAACAATAGCATCCCGCAAGGGAATCAACAATAGAAACAATAACATCCCGGCAATGGAATCAACAATAAAAACAATAACATCTCGACAAGGGAATCAACAATAGAAACAATAACATCCCGGCAAGGGAATCAACAATAGAAACAATAACCTTTCGGCAAGGGAATCAACAATAACCAATCTTGTTTTAACAGTTAGCTTCGCAATATAGATCTCAACTCGAGTCAATACTCAACAATGGTCAATTACCAAGAGAATGTCATAAGTCTTGTTCAACATGAATAATCGTTAATTTAAGCATGAATAGTACCAAATAAGGATCACGGAAAAACCAAGAAGCACGATAATCTCAACAAAACACAAGACATAATAAGCACGTGATAACTACACCGGTAACCACAACAATTGGGCATGTAACATATTTGCACGAAGTCATAGAAGAACTCACAATCAAGAAGTATCAAAACAATAAGGAAGGCAATCACTTCAATTAAGGCAATTAAGGGTCAAGTAACACGTAAGAATTAGAGAAAAGCTAACAACATCATATGGAGCATACAAAGGCAATTTATGCAATTAGGAAACCCAATCTTGACGGGATACTTTTCACATAATGAACATAAGGACCTAAGAACCCTAGAGGCAAATTTTCCACAAATAAGTCTGGGCACACACTCGTCACCTCGCATGCACGGACTACAATTAGCATAGAAGACTCAAATCCTAAGAGGAAGTCCCCCACACAAGATTAGGCAAGATACTTACCTCAATCCGGCCAATTCAATACTCAACTTAGCTTTTCCTTTACCAATTCGTCAATGCTCGGCTCAATCTAGCCAAAAACGACTTGAATACATCTAACAATGGAAGAGAAAATAATTCCAATTAACAAAACTATGATTCTTATACAATTTGAAAAAAGTCAACAAAAGTCAACTCCCCAGGCCCGCACCTCAGAACCTGACAAATTTTAAAAAAACCTAATACCCATTCCGATACGAGTTCACCCATACAAAAATTATCCAATTCCGATATCATTTGGTCCTTCAAATCATCATTTTATATTTTTGAATTCACAATTTTTTCCAAATTTCATTCCAAATCAACAATTAAATGATGAATTCAATGATAGATTCATGTATTCTAGTCAAATCCGAGTTAGAATCACTTACCCCGATGAATTTCTTGAAAACCCTTCGAAAAATCGCCAATATCCGAGCTCTCTAGATCAAAATTTAAAATAAAACCCTAAACCTCGTATTTATAGTGCACCTCCCAGATTTCCATCACTGCTGACCGCGGAAAAACCACCGCTGACCGCAGTAAATCCACCGCTACAGCGGAAAATGTTGACTGCACTGACATGCTTTAGTATTTTGGCCATAAATTTCTCCACAGATGTCCAAATTGTAATTTATTTACCTTTCTGGAAACTAGACACGAATGGCTACAATCTTCGTTTTTAAATCATCTCAAAATTCTTTGTAAATCAAAAGATATAGGCTTCCAAGGTCAGACTAGTGAACCTGCGGATTCTTCTTCACCGCGGACCATTTTCCGCTACCACGAAAATTCCACTGCTGCAGCGAAATATCACCGCTAACAACGGTCCTTTTGGATGCTGGGGTGATGATTTACCACTGTCCCCTCCCCACCCCCACCCCCCACGATCCGTAACAACTTCTGAGTGCTGAAATGTCCGAACTCGCTCAAAACTCACTCCGAAACTCATCCGAGGCCCCCGGAACCTCAACCAATTATGCCAACACATTCCATAACATAATACGAACTTTGCCCCCACTTTCAAATCACTTCAAACATCGCTAAGACCATGAATCAGATGCCCAAATGCATGAAAATCACTATGAACTTTAAGAACCTCTAGAATTGCAACCAATCGTCCGGACCATATCAAATCAACTCCAAACGAAACCAAATTTTGTAGGCAAGTCCCAAATGACATAACGGAGCTGTTATAACTTTCAGAATCGCATTCCGACCTCGATAACATAAAAGTCAACTATGGGTCAAACCTCTCCATTTTCTAAACTTCAACTTTTCCAACTTTCACCAAAATGCCACAAATTACCCTACGGGCCTCCAAACCTAAATCCGAATACATGTCCAAGTCCAAAATCACCATACGAACCGCTTAAGCTTCTAAAATTATATTCCTTCACTCCAATTTGACTCCGATTCATCTGAAAACTGAATCCAACCATGCACACAAGTCGATATACATAATGTGAAGCTGCTCTTGACCTCAAACTTCCGAACCGGGCACAATTACTCAAAACGACCAGTCGAGTCGTTACACAAAGACAATATTTTTTAAGAGACCGAGCAACATAGCCACAAATAATTACAAGTTGATTTTGACCTCTCGCTCGCCAATAATGAATAGCCTGATGGTTTTAGCTCACTCACCACCCAAAGTAAACGTACTGTCATGATTAGACTTAATAGTAACAATTAATTGAGTTCAATAGCTATGGGTTCCCGTAAACCCAGTAGCTTTTGTCTAGAACCTGTATTTGTATTGAAAAATTCATTAAATATATAAAAGTATTCAGATTGGAACCCAATCTGTTCATCTAGTTAGTATTGTATATTAATTCAAGATTTATGTAGGAACCCATAAACCTAAAATCCTGGATCCGCCTCTGTATATATAAATCTTTTTTCTTCTATTGTGCCTTAATTATTTCTTGATGTTGAGATTACTTCAAGCTGACAAAAAGAATGCATGTTATCAGTGGTTCCCTTTGATGTTGGAAGTAGGAGAGGCAGTTGAAAAGGATGCAAAAGAAGCAGTGCTACAGAAAATCATAGAAGGGCTATCCCTGCTGGAGGAAGCATTAGTCAGGTGTAGCAAAGGGAAAGATTTCTTTGGTGGAGAGAGTATTGGTTATGTTAACATTGCTTTGGGCTTGTTTATTAGGATGGATAAGAGCAATGGAGATGATGTTGGGTGTGAATTTAATATATGAAGCCAAAACACCAAGCTTGGCAAGATGGGCTGAGAGATTCTTGTCATAGAAAGCTGTTAAGATTGTCATTATGGAGCTATTGAAACTTGCTGAAATTTACAGTTTACTACAGGCCAAAAAGCAAGCTCCTAATGCTAACTAGTGTATGGTGTTTTTTGTTTTTTTCTGGGAAATAGGCATTGGCTTATTCAGAATTTAGATGTTGAGAAGATGGATTTTGAAATATATATCAAACTTTATCTATGCTTGTTTTTTCCGCGGCCTGAAACACTAGCGTGTTATGCCAAACCGCAAATGCGATGTTGGATCCATCGTTGAAAGTAAGGATTATCTAGAAATACCATCTTTGCTTTAGACAATCTATGCATACGTAGGAATTATCAACTTTTTGTTGCTTGCTTTCCTCTTTTTTTGTCTTTGTAATCATTCATGCTTGTTAATCAGAAACTTGGTTGTCGTCATCAAAAACAGAAACTTCGTTGCTTGTCTTGTCTCAAGAGTTTGCAAGAGTCTATGAAACATTGACATATGTATGAACTTTTATTGACGCCTAACTGTCTATGGGCCCTTTACTTAATTAAGATCACAAGCTAAGTGGGAAAACTGAAAAGTATCATTTTATCATCCATTTATAATTATTGGGTTGCATCGGCAGTTTCAAAATTGGTTATGATAATGGGCGCCTTAGAATTATAGTATAGATGTATATTTCCAAAATTCAATTATATATACACAACTCGAGCAAAAAACTCGCACATGTTACCTTTAATATACATTCATGCACCTATGCTACTAAAGAGTTGACTGATTGGAGAGTCCAGTCAAGGACTCAAACGAAATGAAAAACTTAGCACCATAGCATGCAAATCAACCTAGTATATATACTGCCTACTGGTGAAGGGAAATTTAATTTTTCTTCATTAATGTGGAGTCATCCCAAACCTCCTATAAAGGTGTGTTAAGGAATGCAGATAAAAGCAACAGATAGGCTCTATTATCCGCATAAAACTTAACTTCTAAAAATAACTTGCATACGGAGAAGCAAATTCAAGAAACTCTTCATCCCACTCCAATATTGACATGTCTTGTTCATTCAACATGACAAACGCTTAATTGAACACATTTAAGCTTCTCTCTAACTTTCCTCTTTCTCTAACGGCTAATTTCCTCCATTAAGGCTCTTTCTATCTCCTCCCTTCTCTCGATCAATTTCCGGCAAGATCCACATGCTCCAACCGTGGACCTACCGGTCCCCTCTTCCCCCCCCCCCGACCCTTCATACCCAATTCAAGCAGCTATACCTCAGAGGAATCAATTATTGTCAATCAATCATGAAACTTTCCCTGCCCTAAAGCCCTTATATACGGGTAGTTAGCCAAATTACACCAATAATTTAAAAATCCCTCCCCTAAATCTAGAAGGGAATATCATACAAGGCTCCAGAATTACTGTTGCGTAAGCCAAATGTATATAGTGTGAATGGGTCACAACTACTATACCAAAAATTATGGCAGCCACCAAATAATAAATAAGACAATAAAACAACAATAAAAGGAACACCAGAATTTACGAGGTTCGGCCAATTTCGCCTACTTCCTCGGACACAACCAATATTTTATTCCACTCCAAAATACAAGGGAAATAATACTAAAGAGAGAAGATACAAATGTCTTAAAAGGATAAGAAGGCAAATGAGAGGTGTGTTTAAATCCTAAACATTAGGCCTCCTTTTATAGGGTGAAATTCCCACCCAATTCACTCCCCAACCGATGTGGGACAATTTTGACACTCAACAAATCTCCACCTTGGCAAAATTACACATCTTTAATTTTCTCTCAGTAACAAATTTTGGTTGTATCTTCATCTTCAATCTTCAGTGTTCAACAATGTTGATCAAATCCAAACAATGTTGAAACTTGACCGCAGTTACCACTTTTGTCAGCATATCAGCAGGATTCTTCGTAGTATGAATTTTCTTCACCGTGACTCCACCTTCTTCTATGATTTCTCGTACGAAATGATACCGAACATCAATGTGCTTCATCCTTGCATGATAAACTTGGTTCTTCGCTAATTGAATAGCACTTTGACTATCACAAAATATTGTGGTACTTTTTTTGTCCAATACCAAGCTCCTTTAGCAACCCCTGAAGCCAAATTGCCTCCTTCACAGCCTCTGTAATAGCCATGTACTCTGCCTCTGTTGTAGACAAAGCAATTATTGACTGCAAAGTAGACTTCCAACTAACTGGTGCTCTTTCAAAAGTAAACACATAGCCAGTAGTTGATCTTCGTTTGTCCAGATCACCCGCAAAATCTTAGTCACAATATCCAACTACAGATTGATTGTCTTCCTGCTCAAAAACTAACCCAATATCTAAAGTATTATGAATATACCGTAGAATCCACTTCACAACTTGTCAATGCTCCTTTCCTGGATTATGCATATATCTGCTAATAACTCCAACGGCTTGTGAAATGTCAGGTTTTGTACAGACCATTGCATACATTAACAACATTTGTGTATGGTACCCTTGACATAGACTCATGTTCAGCTTCATCTTTTGGCGACATAATAGTACTTAGCTTAAAATGGGGAGCAAGTGGAGTACTAACTGGCTTAGTCTTTTCATCTATGCCAAAGAGCTGTAGTACTCTCTTCAAATATTATTTCTAAGATAAACAGAGTTTTTTTGAACGTCTATCTCTTATTATCTCCATGCCAAGAATTTTCTTTGCCTCACCCAGATCCTTCATCTCGAACTCCTTCTTTAGTTGAATCTTCAACTTATCAATTTCTTCCGAATTCTTGGAAGCTATCAACATATCATCAACATATAGGAGAAGATATACAAAGGAACCATCTTTAAGCTTGCACAAATACACACAATGATCGTATTTGCTTCTCTTGTACCCTTGCCGCAACATAAACTTGTCAAATCGCTTGTACCATTGTCTAAAAGATTATTTCAATTCGTACAATATTTTTTCAAGTTTGCACACCATATTTTCCTTTCCAGCACTTTTGAATCCTTCTGGCGAGTCATGTAGATTTCCTCCTCCAAGTTTCCATGTAAAAACGCAGTTTTTACATCCATCTGAACTAGTTCCAAGTCCAGTTGTGCTACCAAAGCCAACATAATTCTAATGGAGGAATGTTTTACAACTGGAGAAAACACTTCATTGTAATCAATTCCCTCCTTTTGAGCATATCCTTTAGCTACCAATCTTGCTTTGTAGCGAACATCTTCTTGGTTAGGAAATCCTTCTTTCTTTGCAAATACTCATTTGCACCCAATTGCTTTCTTTCCCTTCGGGAGATTGGCCAATCTCCATGTATGATTCTGATGAAGGGACTGTATTTCATCATTCATGGAAATCCTCCACTTATCTTCTTCTGAACTTTGGACTGCGTCTTTATAAGTGGTAGGAACATCATCAGCTACAATTGAGGCGGCACAAGCAACCGTCTCTATAAGACGAATAGGTTTTGTTATTGTCCTTTTTGGCCTGCTAGTTACAATTGATTCAAGTTGTTGTTGAGGTTCCTGAGTTGGAATCTCCCTCTCTACTGGCTCTTCTTCCAGAGGATAATCTTCATTTGTTTCCTCCTCTGCTTCTTGTGTAGGAAAAATAAATTTTCCCTCAAACTCCACCTGCTTAGAAGCACCCTCATTTTGTTTGGTATGTTTTGTTACCTTATTTACCATAGCAGATTCATCAAAGGTAACATCCCTGCTAAATATTACTTTCTTTGTCATAGGACACCATAAGCGATATCCTTTGACTCCAGAAGTAATCCCCATAAAAATAGCCTTATTTGCCCTTTGATCCAATTTTGACGCTGTCACATGATAATATGCAGTTGAGCCAAACACGTGCAAAGAGTCATAATCTACATCAGGCTTTCCATACCATTTTTCAAATGGTGTCTTACCATCAATAGCAGCAGATGGTAAGAAATTAATGAGGTGGCATACATATGTAATTGCCTCAGCCCAAAATTCTTTGTCCAAGCCAGCATTGGACATACATCGTACCTTCTCCAGCAAGGTCCGGTTCATACGTTTTATCACTCCATTCTGTTGTGGTGTATGTCTGACAGTGAAGTATCAGACTATGCCATCATTTTCACAGACCTTATTGAAATGATTATTTTTGTATTCACCTCCATTGTCCGTGCGAATACACTTGATCCTCCTGCCTGTTTGATTCTCCACCATCGTCTTCCATTTGAGAAAAATTCCCAACACTTCATCTTTGCTCTTCATTGTATACACCCACACTCTTCGGGGAAAATCATCAACAAAGGTTACAAAATAGTGTTTCCCACCCAATGAAGGTGTTTTGGAAGGACCCCAAACATCAAAGTGTACATAATCCAAAATGCCTTTAGTATTATGGATCGCTGTACCAAATTTAACCCTTGTCTATTTCCCTTTGACACAATGCTCGCAAAACTCCAAGTTGCAAGCCTTTACTCCTTTTAACAATCCTTGATCTGATAGAGTTTTCAAGGATTTTCCTCCAGCATGTCCCAATCGCATGTGCCATAGCATGGTTGCTTCTGCCTCTTTTTCATCACGGGATGTTACCGTCGATATCCCAATAACTGTACTACCACGATAACGGTACATGTTATTGTTCTTCCGATTGGACTTCATTACCACTAGTGCACCGGAGCATACTCTCATCACTTCATTTTCTGCAATGATTTTGAACCCTTTTGATTCTAGGGCTCCCATAGAGATGAGATTTTTCTTCAAACCCGGTACATATTGAACATCTGTTAATGTTCTGATCATTCCATCATGGTTCCTTAATCGTATTGAACCAATGCCATATGAGGTAAGAGGGTTGTTATCCGCTGTGTGGATGACTCCATATTCTCCTTCTTGAAATTCCACAAACCAGTCCTTGTTGGGACACATATGATAGCTACAAGCCGAGTCCATCAACCATATGTCTGATGATATTGATGACTCTGTTGTAACTAATGAGAAGTCTGAATCATCACCATCAGCTACATTTGAATCCATAATGGCCTTTCCATTGTTATGTTTGGCCTTATTCTTCAACTTCAGACAGTCTTTCTTCCAGTGCCCCTTTTCTTGATAAAAAGCACATTCATCTTTGCTGGGTCTAGATCTTGACTTAGATCTTCCTTTCTTTGTCCTTGTTTGATTTTGAGGAAGACCCCTCACAACCAGTGTTTCTCCTTCTCTGCCCTTCTGTTTTTCTCCCTTTCTTTGTTCATAGTTGTATAAAGCTGAACAAATCTCTGAGAGAAATTTTGTTATTCCCATGGAGTAGAGCAGTTTCAAGGTGCTCATACTCATCAGGAAGTGACCCCAACAACATCAAGGCCAAGTCACCATCATCAAAAGTTGCATCCATATTTTGCAAATCTGTGACCAACTTATTGAAACTGGTGATATGTTCATTCATCGTGCTATCAGGAACATAGGTGAAGCAAAACAGTCTCTTCTTCATGTACAATTTATTTTGACTGTTTTTCTTCAAAAATTTATCCTCCAGTGCTTTCTATAATTTACTTGCAGAAGTTTCCTTTGTGTATGGATATTTCTGCTCTCTAGCAAGGTAGGATCGAATGGTACCGCAAGCAACACGATTGATAATTCTCCAATATTCTTCTCCAATAACATCTGGTCTTTTTTCTTCGATAGCAAGATCTAGCTCTTGTTGAAAAGTGACATCTAGAACCTCGCCTTGCCATATCAAATGTCCCGACCCGTCAAAAATTTCTATCGCAAATTTCGCATTTGACACAATTCTTATCATAAGTGAAGATGCCAATGATGGCATATTGTTGACAGTTGATGTAGATTCTTCTTGTTTGTTGTCTCCCATCTTTGACACAAATATTATTTAATAGATGACGACACAAATCAAGATTATTTTCTTTCTGGTGTGGAAGATCAGACTAAGCTGCAACCACAGAGCATACTCAGACGGAACCTTGACTCAATTACCAAGATAAATCTTTTCTGATGTGGAAGATCAGACTATGTTGCAACCACAGAGCATACTTAGACAGTACCTTAGCTCTGATACCAATTGTTGCGGAAGCCAAATGTATATAGTGTGAATGAGTCACAACTACTATACCAAAAATTATGGCAGCCACCAAATAATAAATAAGACAATAAAACAACAATAAAAGGAACACCAGAATTTACAAGGTTCGGCCAATTTCGCCTACTTCCTCGGACACAACCAATATTTTATTCCATTCCAAAATACAAGTGAAATTATACTAAAGAGAGAAGATACAAATGCCTTAAAAGGATAAAAATTACTACTGCTAGTAATGAAGTTGTCTCTCATACAAGAAATTTTGGTATAGGTTCCTTATCCCAAACCTCCTATAAAGGTGTGTTGAGGATTGCAGATAAAAGTTGACGAGGCTCTATTACTCTCCCTTACAGACCATATGGTCTGTTTGAAGTAAAACCAGTGATTACCTTCACTAAAGACGAGAATGACCTTATTGCTCAGACATGCAAATGGATGATTATTGGTAAGTTTACTCGTATTAGGTAGAGATGCATGTTCAGACATGCAAATGGACGATAACAAAGAGGATCACTCTGAGGTTACTTTGAGAAATTACATGTTCTTTGGCAGAGATAACACAATGGTTATACAAAAATGGTCAGCTTCATTCAAACCTGATATCGAGTCGTCATTCACTCCTGTCTGGATTACTCTTCCTAACCTCTCATGAGCACTATTATTAATGGGATACTTTATACCGCATTCTTGGACCTGTGGAAATCCCTCTAATCATGGACAAGGCAACTATGTCCAAAATAAGACCCATCACAGCCAAAGTTAGGGTGGAGATTAACTTAGCAAAACCTATTGTCCAAGAGGTGCTGCTGGAAATTATCAACGGCGAAGGCAGTAAAGCAATTGTGATGCAAAAGATTGAATATGAAAGTATACCTGCCTTCTGCACACATTGAAAAATAAGAGGTCATTCTGACGCTACATGCAAAATTCTGCATCCAGAACGGAAAAAAGAAGTTGGGAGAAAGAAAAATAAATGCATGAATATTGTTGTCTCCAACAAGATCACGCAAGAAATAAACCATCGAGATACCAGCAAAAGAGGTGAAGACCATTAGATGACTAGATAAAACATTAATGCGTCAACCTCCAAAATTGCAAACGCAACCCCTAACAATCAAATGGTGCCTGCAGAGCTCATGAAAGAAGCTATTGATGAAGAAGGTTGGAAAATAGTTGAGAGCAAGAAGGGAAAGGGAAACGCGAATCTAAGAACAAAGGGCATAGAGACTGGCATGGGAGGAAATGACAATATCGCCAAATAGTCTAAACAAGGAAGGGTTCAACAAGGTTACAAAGCCAAAGAAGGGCAAAAAATAGTGGTGGTAACACACTATACTATGAAGGGAAATGAAGCCATGGATGTCGTAGTTGTTGATAATGCTGAGTCATTATTTGAGGTAACTATCATATCTACACAATTGCCTCAAAAGCTTACCAGACTCAACAAGGAACGAAACACCAAGATCAAGAAGAAACCCTAAATCCAGAAGGTTAAGGGAGGCCAAGGAAAAATTAAACAGGGGGAAAAACTAGATATACAGAGGACAAAGATGAGGAAGGCCAAGTTGTGGATTTCAACCAAGTTCATGTGACAAAAGAAGAGATGCAAAAACTGAGCAGCAACAGAAAGAGATTCAGTGCTAAAGACTTCATTCCTATTGAAGTTTCAATAATCCTAGAACATACTAGTTTGGATCAAAATAAGGAGATAGGTGACGACTTTGGTCAACTAAATACTCCTCTTTATGGACTGGACCCCAATTTGAATGATAGTTATGCTGGAAGAAAATTTAAAGAGAGAGTGCATGAGGAAGCAGAAAAGGATGGAACAGAGGCTCATACATATAATGAGCCCATACAGTTAACAAGCTCCACAATAGATTACACAACCTACAAAGATCCGGAAAATTACATTATCATGGAAGGCTTAACAGAGGAATAACCTAGCTCCAAGTCAGATGATGAACCAATTCAGACTGCCAGAAACAACTTGCTAATTGAAGGCAGGAAGGATACTACTAATCAGGTTCATCAAAATGTCACTTTTTCCAACAATTTATCTTCAAGAAGGTTGCGAGATTCGAGCAGGAGTGGAACAGATTTCTTCTCTACTTTTGGATCAGACAAAAACCAAGGAGATCAAACAGACCACTAACTTGATGTTTTCCACTATCAACACAATATCATGGAATATTAGGGGGATTGGGTCACAAGGTGCTACTGAAAGACTCAAAACTATTAAACAACAATACAAAATTTCTTTTGTCTTCCTTCAAGAGCCTATGACTACAACAAGAAAGATAGACAGAGTTAAAAGAAGACTGGGCCACCAGTCATGTTTCCATAATTGCTCCAACAAAATCTGGATTTTATGGTCCAATAAATATGTTGTGAATATCATTGAAGACAGAGAAAAACACGTATACAGTCCTTCTTCATGACCGTAGTCTATGCCAAATGTGATGAACAACTAAGGAACCTTCTATAGGATGATCGTAGAGCAACTTCCAGTACTGTCAATGGTCCAGAGGAAGTTGTGGGGGACTATAATGTTATTTCCAATGCTGGAGAGAAACTAGGGGCAGAGATTTTAGAGTTGAGGAAAGTCTTGTCTTCATCTCTTGTCTTTCTGATTATGAGTTACAAGATGGGGGCTGTAGACATGTGATTTTTGACCCTCCCAAATATTTTACATATTTTTGTATTTAAATATTTAGTTTAGATCTAATATAGTTATTTCAACTAGTTTTGACCTTTTTACTTTATTTTATCACAAAATGAAAATTACAAAAATATTTCTTCTTTTTAGTTGTTATAGTTTATATACCTTTCGTAAAACTAAAAAAATACAAAAAATAGTACCTTATTTTTTTATTTTAATATGATATTTGAAAATACCAAAAAATAGGTTTGTTTTAATGGTTAGTCTTTTTTTAATAGTTATTTTATTTAAGTAGGGTTAATTAGTAATAAGGTAGTATTTTAGTCTTGTTCACGGATAAAGAATAATATTTTGGGCTCAAACAACCCATTTTTAAGACTAATTTTTGGACCTAACCCATAATTCCTAGGCTCATCCCCCTTAACCTAAAAAAATCCTACAAAAGACCTTAGACTGAAGAGACAGGGCCGTTTTCCATCACAAAGAGACCTCCCCCCCTGAACGTATGCTTCTTCAGCAATCACCCTAATCCTTTGCTTCTTCATCTTCTTCAATATTTGACGAACAACGACTCCCAACACCTCCTTTTCCCCTTCGACCACACTGTCTGAAACACACACAGCCGCAAGACACAGACTGAGCCATTGAGGAAAACGAGCAGAAGAAGAGAACGAGGGTTTTGAGGGATTTTCTTTGAGGCTTTTCAATCTCTTTCCCTCATCTCCGTATTCTTCAAAAAATTCCAGAAAAACACATACAAAAAATGGGGTTTCTGTTTTTTTTAGTAGGATTCACATTTCAGAAAAGATATAAAAAACGATTTCATCTCTTCTTTCTGGTTTTCATTTCAAAGATGGGAAGTTTCTGAGGTTTTTGAGACTGAGTGGAGTTCATTTGGGTTTTTTTTGTTACTTGCTAATTGAGGTCCGTTTGAGGCGTAGTCCGTGATTCTGTTCGATTCGGTCGCCATTTTTTGAATTTTGCTCGTAGCTGTGGTATCCTGTCCGTTGTAATTTACTGAAATTTTTCGTCAATTGTAAGATTATTCAAGGTCCATACTCTTCTCCTTCTCTTTGTTATAGTTCAATTTATGGGTGGTTTTAAATATGATGTTGGCTCATTCTTCTTAGTTTTCGCATCTTCGTTATAACTCTAATGAAGCTGCTGGTTTAATTTTAGTTTGATCTAATCACTCTAAGGAAAAAATAATATGAGAAAGTTTGAATTAATCATTTTATTATGAATCTCTTTTCATGTTATTTTTAAAAAAAAATTCAATCAACGAGTTTATCAAGTGGATTGTAAATGTCATTGGTGGTTAAGTCATTAAGAGTATTGTATATATCCATTATGTTAGCTGTGATGATTTTTTTCCTTTCTTTAAAGTTTTGAGTTGATGCATTAGTACTAATTTGGTTGATGGGTTATTTTCAAGATGATTCTTCTAAAATAAGTGTATATTTGGGTTTAGCAAAATGATTCTCTGTCAAAAGAAAAGGAAAAAGAACAAAGGAAGATAAAGTGCTGAAAGTTTTCCGTTGCGAATTGTCGTTTTTCAATCGTAATGGGTATCATGGCATCTCATGCTTGTTAAAATCAGTGAGATTTGTTTTCATAGTAGCTTACGTTCCAATGAGCCGACATCATATTTTGATCCACTTCTCAATTATGCTACACTGTAATTATTTCTTTCTTTTAGGGTGCTTTAGATGTTTCTGTTTGGATGTCCGTTTTGTGTGGATGGTTTGAACGAAGATTCACGAAATTGATCTGGGTCATGGGAGTTGGGAAAAGCCAAAGCCTAATAGTAATTAATAGTTATCATGTTTCATCGTGATTGTGTACACGTTCGCGTGACATAATCACGATTCTAAAAACCAATTCGGAGTATGCGTTCGCGCAATTTCGATCAAACTTTCTTAATAATAAATTTGTTATTAACATAGTTCACTTTAATTAAATATAATTCTTTATATAGTTCGAGGTGTGCCATCTATATTTTAATCATTCACGACCCTCGCATTAATCTTATGACTTAGATATAAAAATGAAAAATGCTCGTAGTTGCTCTAGGCCCGTTTAATATATCATTGTGGTTGTGGACACATTCGCATGACATGATTATGATTTCTAAAAATAAAACCGGAGTGTGTGTTCGCACTTTGGCCCAAACTTTCTTAATAATAATAAAGTATTATTAATCGTTGACACGTCTGCGTGACATGATTTTTGACGCACCGAACAAATGGGTACATATGCGCGTGACCTGTTTAAAGATATTTTCTTAATTAAAAAGGGCAAATGCACATAGGTTCTAAAAGTAAGCAATTAGACAATTTGATTAAGCCAAGTATGATCAAAGCGACCATGCTAGAACCACGGAACTCGGGAATGCCTAATACCTTCTCCCAGGTTAATATGATTCCTTACCCGGATTTCTGTGTTCGCGGACTGTAAAACAGAGTCAATTTTTCCTCGATTCGGGATTTAAACCGGTAACTTGGGACACCATAAATTATCTTAAGTGGCGACTCTGATTTTTAATTAAATAATCCTGTTTCGATTGTCACTTAAATTTGAAAAAACTCCCTTATGCTCCCTTCGGGGGGTGTGAAAAAGGAGTTGTGACAGCTCTAGCGACTCTGCTGGGGATCGAACCCAGAATCTCTGGTTCAGGATTCAAGAATTCGAGCTTGTTATTATGATTTTTACTTGGCTTCATTTATTGTTAATATTACTGTATTATGTGAACCTTTTGTGCTAAATGCTATATGTTTACCGCTTTAATATTGTTTGAATTGTATATAACTGTCTTCTTATGCTACCCCTCTGAGTCTTCTGAAAATGGTGCACACGTTCGCATGACCCGTTTTTTTTGTAGAAGATATACCAAATAGAATTGGGTTGGGCCAACAACAAGGCCGGGTAGACTTTCATGCTCCCAGTACATTGCCCCCTCTTCGGCTCGAGTTGTCCGCTCGGGTAAGCCAGATCAAGAACTCAACCCCAGGTTTAAACTTAGAATAACATAACCTCATACCGGATCCCTAGTAGGAACATTTGTTTGCATCACGAGCATTTTACTTTAGGGACTCAACACAGGGGTTGGGTCCATCTAGGACATGTGTACTCAAATTAAAGATCATCCTGATGCATCTTACGTGCTGTTTGTACATTTATTTGTTTCAGCGTGTATGTTGACCGGCTAAGGAAAGAAAACAATAGAAAAACCAAAAGCGAGGTAGGATAGAGAATTTACCCGATTCTGAAAATCTCGGTATTTGAAAATGCCTTGAAACTCTGCCAAAATTTTTGAAAACAAACAAAAATGTATTTCAACAAAAAATGAAAGTGAGTCAATATCATATTTTTTCAATTATGTCAAAACGGGCAAACTACATGGGTCTCATTCTCACTGAATGTGAGATACGTAGGCAAACCTCATCGGTTCCGGCCCACAATTTTCAAAAAAATCCAAAAATATTTTCCTTTAGTTCCTTCTTTAGAAAGTCTTTCTTTTAGACCCCAATTTTAAAAAATACAAAAATATTTTCTTTTAATCTCTCTCAAAATTCAAAAATATTTTCATTCTTCTTTCGAAAATTGAAAAGAAAATTTAAGATTCAAAAATATTTTCTTTTTTTTCTGTAGAAGTATTTCTTTCATAAATTCAAAATAAAAGTCCAAAAATTCAAAAATATTTCCTTTCTTCTGTAGAAGTTTTTCTTTCGAAATTCCAGAAGAAAAAAAAAGTTGAAATTAAAAAAAAACTTTCTTTTTTTAGAAGTCTTTCTTTTCAAAAATTTAAAAAAGAAAACAAATAAGCAAATCGAAATTCAAAAATATTTTGTTTCTTCTTTTAAGTTTTTCTTTCGAAAAAAGTCCAAAAAAAAGTTAGTTTATTTACTTTATTCCTAATCTTCCCGAACTACGCAAGATCTGATTCATGTTCCCACATGATACGTAGACAACCCACATTAGGTTCGATCAAATGATTTTGAAAAGAAAATGAAAAAAAAAAGAAAAAAAAAAGAAAAAAAAAGAAAAAAAGAGGAAGAATGATAATAATAATAAGGACTGATTGAGTCCATTCTAACGTGTCTCTTGTTTTGAATTGTAAAGAAAGTTTAAGGTGGTTGGTTTGTGGTAAGCTGGCAACACAAGATCCCAGAAAAAATGTCGTTGACAACTGACAGCGAAGTTGTTACAAATGCTCAAGAGACTTAGGGTCAGAGGGTTCAACAAGAGTCTACTGTGGTTGAGGAAAATAGAATACTGAAACAGCAAATGACCAAAATGTGTCAAGCATGGGCCAATGGCCAATGACAGCCTTGTCATGAGTCACAATTTGCTACCCAACAAGAGCAGTACCACTCTCCTGAGTACCACTCGTACTTGTTTGATCTTCCTGCAAATATTGAGAAGCCTGCCCGAAAGATGTCACAGGAAGAAATGACCCAAAGAGTGAAAAGCTTAAAACAACGGTTGAAAAACAAGCAAGGGTTGGCAAGCCAAAAGAGTATCGCCTTCAAGGATCTATGTATGTTCCCCGATGTCTACTTGCCGCCTGGTTTCAAGACTCCCAAATTTGAAAAGTATGATGGACATGGAGACCACATATCCCACCTGAAAAGGTATTGCAATCAACTAAGAGACGCGGGAAAAAATGAAGAATTGTTAATAGCTTATTTTGTGGAAAGCCTTAAGGGAGTAGCCTCCGAATGGTTTATGGATCAAGACACATCTCGCTGGTATGTCTGGGATGACATGGCACAGGCCTTTGTCAAGCATTTCCAATATAACATCGACATCGCCCCAGACCGCAATTTCCTTTCGAACCTGAAGAAGAAACCAACTGAAAGCTTCAGGGAATATGCCATTAAATGGAGAGAGCAAGAAGCTAGAGGTAAGCCACCCATGGATGACCACGAGCTAATCACTGTCTTTCTTCAGGCTCAAGAGCCAGATTATTTTCAAAATATGATGTCCGCAGTGGGTAAATCCTTCTCGGAAGCAATCAAAATGGGGGAAATGGTTGAGAATGGTCTTAAGATAGGCAGAATTATAAGTCAAGCAGTTCTCAAAGCCGCAACTCAGACTGTCCAGTTTGAATCTGATAATTTTAGTGACCCGAATGAGAAGGACGAAGAAATCATGATGACATCAGGGTCGAGAAGAGGTCCTAGGAGATCATCTCAAAGGTATGACCAGCCTCATCTGTTTTCCGATGATGCTCCTGAGCACTGCTATCCATCTCAGAACGCGTAACACTCTGTTGCTCCACCTTAGTATGGTGTCCAGCCACCAAAACACCCTAGAAGGCGAGCACGAACATCACAAAATCTCTACCAGCCTCCATAAAATTTTCAAGTACCTTATAACCCAAATCCAAGTGAGGGGTATGAAGGAGAACAAAGGTTGAAAGATAATTTTACACCAATAGGAGAGTCCTATGTAAGCTTGTTTGAGAAATTAAAGCATTATGACATGATTGCACCTATTCCTCCAAATCATGTGAATCCATGTGCAAGAAGCTTTGACCCTTCTAAAAGGTGTGAATACCATTCCACTGCCCAAGGGACCAATATTGAAAGCTGTCGGGATTTGATAAGAGAAATAGAAAGGATAATCCAGGAAAACCTTATTGTGATCCAAGACAGTGACACCCAGAATATTGCGCAGAACCCTTTACTTGCACATGATGATTTTGTGGGGATGATGCATGGTGACAGGGAGTATGAGAATCCTCTCGGGAACTTGCTAACTAAAGTTAATGATTTTGAAATTGGAGAAGGCTCTGCTGATTTTGATGAGCAAATATATGGCCAAATGTCAGGCCTAGCAATAGAAAAGTCATTTTCTCCTCATTAGGAAGGAATCTTGGCAACTTGTTTTGATGTTTTTTCTATTATCTGGGTTATTTCAGTGTTGTGATCCAGATTTTATTTATTTTATTGAGTCAAACCCTTCTGTCCCTCCATTCTGTTTGTGTGAGTCTTGTCTATCTGTTCTGTTGCTATTTTCATTAGCCGGGTTATTTTAGGCTTGTAACTCAGATTTTAGATTGTTTGTCTTGTTGTTTACTCAATGAAATATAGTTTGTCCTTTTGTGTCATTCCATGCTTAGTTCTTTCCTGCTAGTTTTAATGACATGACATGCATGCGGTATTTTTGGCCAGGTCTTAGAAAATTGATTTAAGCTTGAATTGGACAACTGAGAAAAATATACTTTTGAGGATGAAAAAGAGTTGCAATACCTTGGAATTAAGCCCGAGTAAAATTCAAGTGGAACTAGAATAGGCATACCCGTGGAGGTTAAGAATCTTTACCTTCAAAATCAATGTGAAGATCGGGTTGAGGAAGAATCAATTGAAGTTTGTTGGAAAGTTTGACATTAGGGGATGGAAAATGTCTTGTGACCACGACACACCAAGAAGACAGACATGTTCGTCAATGCTTTGATTGCGAAAAGATAAAAAATTTGGCGTTCTCATGGCTGGGAGGCCCTGTTTCTGCTACCCGAACACTTTATACACTTTGTCACCCCTTTGAGCCTGGGTTATTTTCTTTGACCACTCTATTTTGGAATCAAGTTTAGAGTTAAAAGTCCAACAACAAATGAAAAAGAAAAAATGATGAAAAAAAGAGGTCCATGCCCCTAGCAAATAAAGGATGGGGCAACTTGTTTTGAAATAAAAAAGAAAAAGAAAAGAGATACATAAATAAAGATGAAAAAATATAGTTAGGTCAGATGTTTGAACTACGTTTGACCTGATTCCTTTTAAAAAAAGGATACGTAGGCAGCCTCACGGTTAGGTCTAAACCAAATAACAATTCAAAAAAAAGAAAAAAAATCTTGTTTCTAAAATTGGGGCATGAGTTTGTTTTTCTCTTTGAAAGAGTCGATTCCAATAGTTGTAAGTGTACAACTCATTATATTGAGTTTACTTTGAGCCTTCTTGCCATCCTTTCTTTCCAAACCTATCCAAAACCCTTCCAAATAAAAACCTCATGATCAGCCTTCAAGAATGCCAAAAGGCGCATGTAATGAGCAATGGTTGTCACATGACATAGAACATTGTCAGGATGCTCGCACAAGAAAACAAAAGAAAAAGAAAAATAGAGAAGAAAAATGAGAGAGTCTTACTAGTGAAAACACTCACGGGCACTATAAGGCGACGGTAAGTGGAGATAAATAAATGAGAGAGACTTGTTGGTGAAAACCCCACGGGCACCACTAGTCGAAAGTGAGTCATGAAGCTAATGCGAAGGATTGACGCGAACTTGCCTGACTTCAAAGGTCATAAGAATGGTAAAAGGGAAGATTTGGTCAGTTTGATAGATCGGCTGTTAAGTTCAAAATGCATGTCATGATCATTAAGGCTAGTTATTGGAAAAAACTCCTTCTTCTGTCCTTCTTGATAGGGGCATTTCTAGTTAATATTATTTCTTTGCATCATTGTGCCCTTCACTCTGAGCCAGTCCTTCTCAAAACAAGCAAGAAAAAATTTCAAAATCTGCTACCAGCTTTTCATTTGCACAAAGTAAATTTGGCCAGCACACTCAATTGTTACAGTCAACATGCCTCGAGGGTTCAGGAAAATGGTTTTCCCTCCAAAAAACGACTCTTGTCAGCCTACTTGGCGCAAGCAAAGATAACTGGTGATTCTCTCTGACAAACAAATTGCTCAAAAAATAGGAAGTCATTCAAGATAACATAAAAAGTCACCTAAGCAAAGATCTCCAGTTAGGATAAGGCTGATTGAGCCATAAATACAAATGGTACTGGGTGTGAAACAATTAGGGTTAATGCAGAGCAAAAGTCTCTTTGAACTGACTCGACCTGATTGAGCAGAAGTCAAGCTGCCCAAGACTCAAGGCCACAAACCGACCACCATTTTCAAAACTGACAAATTTTCCTTTGTGTGAAACAGGAATAAAGCAGTGCAAGGAAAATGATTCAAAAAAAAAGAAATAAAAAAACAAAAGAAAGAAAGAAAAAAAACAAAAACAAAACAAAAAAAAGATAAGGAAAAGAAAAGAAAAGAAGAGACTACAAATGAAAGTTTCTCAAATCTTTGCATTTATTTGTCTTGCTATTGTGCATAAAATCTTGCCATTGATCTTCACATTTTTCCTCCTAGGATAAAAAGTCTTAGTCTGATGGATTTTCCTCCCAATATAAATCTTAGTCTGATGAATCTTTCTCCTAAGATAACAAAAAGGAGGACCTAGTCTGATGAATTTTCTCCTAGGATCGAAATCTAGTCTGATGAATCTTTCTCCTAAGATAGAAGACCTAGTCTGATGAACTTTTTCCTAGGGTAAACGTCTTAGTCTGATGAATATTTCTCGTAAGATAAAAAACCCTAGTATGATGAACTTTCGCCTAGGATCAAAATCTTAGTCTGATGAATTTTTCTCCTAAGATAGAAGACCTAGTCTGATGAACTTTCTCCTAGGATAGAAATCTTAGTCTGATGAGTCTTTCTCCTAAGATACCAACAAAAAAAGTGACCTAGTCCGATGAACTTTTTTCTAGGATCAAAATCTTAGTCTGATGAATTTTTCTCCTAAGATAGAAGACCTAGTCTGATGAATTTTCTCCTAGGATAAACGTCTTAGTCGGATGAATCTTTCTCCTAAGATACCAAAAAATAAAAACAAAAAAAAAGAGAGAAAAAAGGACCTAGTCTGATGAATTTTCTCCTAGGATAAACGTCTTAGTCTGATGAATCTTTCTCCTAAGATAGAAAACCTAGTCTGACGGATTTTCTCCTAGGATAATTTGAAAAAAAAAAGGAAGTCTGGATTTGAAAAAAAGGTCAATTTTTAGTTTTCTTTAGTTATCAATGTTTAGTTTTCTTGAAATCAGGGGCCCCACCTGGAGAATCAGTCTTTACTTTAGTCAAGCTTAGTTTATAGTTTTCCGCAAGCTCAATCACTTTTAAGAGATGCACATCCTAGTCGAGTCATTAATTTAACTCTCATCATTGCATCTTTCATCAGCAGCGTAGGTGATTTATAATTTTTCTAACAACTCACAAATCTTCCTAGTGCAAACTGGGGTAGAAAAGCTTCTTTTGTTGTCTGTTTTGCTGTAGTATCAGGCGCCCACCTGGAGAACAAGGGAAGACAGTTCAAGTTTCAAGAAAAAGTAGTTTCGAAGGAAGACAGTTCAAGTTCAGCAATCAGGCGCTCACCTGAAGAACAAGGGAAGACAGTTCAAGTTTCAAGGGAAAGCAGTTTCGAAGGAGGACAATTCAAGTTCAGCAATCAGGCGCCCACCTGGAGAACAAGGGAAAACGGTTCAAGTTTCGAAGGAAGATAGTTCAAGTTTTGGCAATCAGGAACCCGCCTGGAAAATAAGGGAATTTACTTCAGAATGCAATTCAAGTCAGCAACAAAAGAAGTTCGCGACAAGAATGCGATCAATAGTCCGAGATGATCAATGAAAGTTAGTCACAATCCAGAATAAAAAAAAAGGCAAGAAGTGAATCCAAATGCAGAAGTTGATGAAAGTTGTGAGCTGCTCAAGACATGACTGAAGTCACAAGCATGGTATGTCCAGTTTTGATCCAAAAAGCTAAAGAAGAATGAACTAGCACCTGTAACTAGCAAGCGTTAAGGTTCAAATCCAAAGTCTGCATGAAGAACCATTCAAGACTCAAGATCAAACTTCAGAAGACTTATAGATAGGAATCTTGTAACTCATAGTTGACAGGCTTAGTTAGTATTTTTCATTTTTTGATTTTGATGTAATAACACGGTCGCGGACCAGAACACCTACGGAACGGCACCTCGACCGACTCTCTACCGCAGTATACTCTATCACTGTTTTTACTTCTGAACTACACGTGGCCTGATTCCTTTATATCCAAGGATATGTATGCAACTCAAATACCAGGGTTTGGTCACATTCTCCTTTCTTGTAGCTTTTGGTCTCTTTAAATAAGGGTCAGGTCAAAAAATCTGTCTAGTCGTTCTTTGTCTGAAAATACTTCGTGTTTTCAGTCAAAGAGGGGCAGCTGTAGACATGTGATTTTTGACCCTGCCCAAGATTTTTTATATTTTAGCATGTAAATATTTAATTTAGGCCAAATATCGCTATTTTAATTAGTTTGACCTTTTTACTTTATTTTATCACAAAATGAAAATTACAAAATTATTTCTTCTTTTTAGTTGTTATAGTTTATATACCTTTCGTAAAACTAAAAAAATACAAAAAATAGTACCTTATTTTTTTATTTTAATATGATATTTGAAAATACCAAAAAATAGGTTTGTTTTAATGGTTAGTCTTTTTTTAATAGTTATTTTATTTAAGTAGGGTTAATTAGTAAATAAGGTAGTATTTTGGTCTTGTTCACAGAGAAAGAATAATATTTTGGCCTCAAACAACCTATTTTTAAGCCTAATTTTTGGACTAGCTCATAATTCTCAAACCCATAATTCCTAGGTTGATACCTCTTAACCTAAAAAATCACTTAGACCGAAGAGAAAGGGTCGTTTTCCATCACAAAGAGACCCACCCCACTTGAACGTCTGCTTCTTCAACAATCACCCTAATCCTTAGCTTCTTCATCTTCTTCAACATTTGAAGAATAGCGACGCCCAACACCCCCTTGTCCCCTTCGACCACACTGTCCGAAACACACACCGCCGCAAGACACGCACTGAGCCATTGAGAAAAACGGGCAGAAGAAGAGAACGAGGGTTTTGAGGGATTTTCTTTGAGGCTTTTCAATCTCTTTCCCTCATCTCCGTATTCTTCAAAAAATTCCAGAAAAACACATACAAAAAAAGAGGGTTTATGTTTTTTTTAGTAGGATTCACATTTCAGAAAAGATATAAGAAAATAATTTCATCTCTTCTTTCTGGTTTTAATTTTAAAGATGCGAAGTTTCTGAGGTTTTTGAGACTGAGTGGAGTTCATTTGGGTTTTGTTTGTTGCTTGCTAATTGAGGTTCGTTTGAGGCGTAGTCCGTGATTCCGTTCGATTCGGTTGCGATTTTTGGATTTTGCTCGTGGCTGTGGTATTCTGTCCGTTGTAATTTGCTGAAATTTTTCGTCAATTGTAAGATTATTCAAGGTCAATACTCTTCTCCTTCTCTTTGTTATAGTTCAATTTATGGGTGGTTTTAAATATGATGTTGGCTCATTCTTCTTAGTTTTCGCATCTTCGTTATAACTCTAATGAAGCTGCTGGTTTAATTTTAGTTTGATCTAATCATTCTTTCAATTTTTTTCCGTCGCCAGTGTTATGTTGTTCTATTACTCTTTGTCCCTCGTTTGGCATTCAAAAAATAATATGGGAAAGTTTGAATTAGTCATTTTATTATGAATCTCTTTTCATGTTATTTTTAAAAAAAAAATTTCAATCAACGAATTTATCAAGTGGATTGTAAATGTCATTGGTGGTTAAATCATTAAGAGTATTGTATTTATCCATTAAGTTAGCTGTGATGATTTTTTTCCTTTCTTTAAAGTTTTGAGTTGATGCATTAGTACTAATTTGGTTGATTGGTTATTTTCAAGATGATTCTTCTAAAATAAGTGTATATTTGGGTTTAGCAAAATGATTCTCTGTCAAAAGAAAAGGAAAAAGAACAAAGGAAGATAAAGTGCTGAAAGTCTTCCGTTGTGAATTGTCGTTCTTCAATTTATCTTCAAACGTCATTTAGTATGTTAGAAATTTTGTGTAGTAATGGGTATCATGGCATCTCATGCTTGTTAAAATCAGTGAGATTTGGATTTCGTTTTCATAGTAGCCTACGTTCCAATGAGCCAACATCATATTTTGATCCACTTCTCAATTATGCTACACTGTTATTATTTCTTTCTTTTAGGGTGCTTTAGATGTTTCTGTTTGGATGTCCGTTTTGTGTGGATGGTTTGAACGAAGATTCACGAAATGGATCTGGGTCATGGGAGTAGGGAAAAGCCAAAGCCTAATAGTAATTAATAGTTGGAATTTTTACACCCTATAGAAAACCTTAGTACCCTATTTATTTTAAATAAATACCATTTTAAAATATTACATCCTATAAATACCTTTTATACTTTATAGCCAAATATCTAATTATAGTTATATCCTATATTTAAGGCACCATATATGCTAAATAATATTTTTCTTTCTCCTTTTTAGTCTTTTCTCTCGCATAATCACATTAAAATTGACTAACCACGTTCTCTCTCTTTTTGCATACACTTTACTCTTTCTCCCTCAACCCACGATTCATACCTCTTCTCCCACCCAAATTCTCTAGTTCTCCTCCATTATCACTCTATTACAATCGCCTATGGTAAGTTTAATTCGTTGATTTTGATAGACGAAGAGCAATTGGTTCAACTGTAGCGGCTCGATTCTGCTTGGCAGTGGTCGTTGAAGTAGGGTTCACAGCTTTTGCGTAATTCATGGCTTCGTTTGTGGGATTTGAGGGCTGGGGATTGTTTGTAGTTGTTGTAGGAGGTTGGGCAGATGTGTTAAGGGGCTGACCAGCCGGAATTAATAGCTGACTACCGGGCGGCGAAGCCATCAGGCTGCTTCTCTCTCTAGATCGCCCAAATCGCCTATTTGTATTCTGTTGTATTCGAATGTATATTTCAGTTGTATTCACATGTATTCAGTAGCATTAATTTATATATTTTAGATGTATTAAAAAGTTATGCGTATTCTCTTGTATTCAGTTTTAATCAGTTGTATTTAACTATTTTATTTAGCAGAAGTTAGTTGTATTTTGTTACATTCAAGAGTTTTATTCAGCTGTATTCAATTATATTTTGTTGTATTCAAGTGTTTTATTCAGATGAATTAAGTTGTATTTTGTTGTATTCAACTGTATACAGTTCTACTCAACTGTATTATTCATATGTATTTCTCTTTATTCAGCTATAATCTTTATTATGTATCTTTCAAATACAGATTAATGAGGGATCGTTTTAGTTCGTTGAGTTAAATTAGGAGAATATCATGTGATTTGATTTCCTTAGTTCGTGGAGTTAAATTAGGAGAATATCATGTGATTTGATTTCCTTAGTTCGTGGAGTTAAATTAGGAGAATATCATGTGATTTGATTTCCTTCCGTTTTTAACCAGTTTAACCTTCTGTATTTAACGTTAATGCCGCTTGAATACAGCTAAATACATGTCAAACTTAGCTGGAATTCCAGTTTTTACGCCTATTATTTTGGTTGTATTAATGAATACAATAGCTTAAATACATAAAATACATTGTATAAAAACATAAAAGGTATCTATAACACGTAATATAGCAAAGGGTATCTATAAATGGCTAATTAGACTTAAAAGATGGTGCTTTATGAAAAATTCCCTTAATAGTTCTTATGTTTTATCGTGATTGTGTACACGTTCGCGTGACATAATCATGATTCTAAAAACCAATTCGGAGTATGCGTTCGCGCAACTTCGATCAAACTTTCTTAATAATAAATTTTTTATTAACATAGTCCGCTTTAATTAAATATAGTTCTTTATATAGTCCGAGGTGTGCTATCCACATTTTAATCATTCATGGCCCTCGTATTAATCTTATGACTTAGATATAAAAATGACAAATGCTCGTAGTTGCTCTAGGCCTATTTAATATATCATTGTGGTTGTGGACACGTTCGCATGACATGATCACGATTTCTAAAAATAAAATCGGAGTATGCGTTCGCGCAACTTTGGCCCAAACTTTCTTAATAATAATAAAGTGTTATAAATCGTGGACACGTCCGCGTGACATGATTTTTGACACACCGAACAAATGGGTATACGTGCGCGTGACCTTTTTAAAGATATTTTCTTAATTAAAAAGGGCAAATGCATATAGGTTCTAAAACTAAGTAATTTGACAATTTGATTAAGCCAAGTATGATCAAAGGAACCACGGAACTCGGGAATGCCTAACACCTTCTCCCAAATTAACAGAATTCCTTACCCGAATTTTTGTGTTCGCGGAATGTAAAACAGAGTCAATCTTTCCTCGATTCGGATTTGAACCGGTGACTTGGGACACCATAAATTATCCCAAGTAGCGAATCTGATTTTTAATTAAATAATCCTGTTTCGATTGTCACTTAAATTTGAAAAAATTCCCTTATGCTCCCTTCCGGGGGTGTGAAAAAGAAGGTGTGACGGGGGTTATGTAGGATCTAGTTTCACATGGAGTAACAACAAAGACCCCCCAAATACTATATGGAAAAGATTGAACAGATTGGTTTACAATGCTGAATGGTTTGATCTATTTGGTGGGACCTCAGTCACGCACATGTCTAGATCCTGTTCTAATCATTATCCACTATTGAATCCTTGTGGTTCTTGTCTTTCTGAGTATGTTAGGTATTTCAAGTTTCTGAATTTCTGGGTGGAGCATGAGGAGTACCTCAATGTGATTCAACAAGCATGGCTTGGAGAAGACAATGGCAATCATCTATACAATTTGCATAAAAAAATCAAGAGAGTATGCAATGCATTAAGCTCTTAGACTAGAACTGAATTTGGGGATATTTATGAGGAACCAAAAAAAACTGAAAATGGAAATTAGAAGGCCAGAAGATGTCTACCTTGATGACAATAACCAAGGCAACAGACTCAAATGATCCAAAGCTAAGGCAGAATTCACCAGGTTCCTAAAATTATAAGATAGTGTGCTTAGAAAAAAAGCCAAAGTTAAGTGGTTATCTGAAGATGATGAAAACACTGCCTTTTTCATGGTACCATTCAAGATAGAAGGAAAAAGTTATCCATCGTGAAGATCAAAGATTGTAATGGTAATTGGGTGGAGGGTATTGCTGAGATAGTTGATGCTGGAGTAAAATTTTTTTAGGATCTTTTTAGCGTTGATAACACCACTGAAGACCTTCAAGCCTTGAATATTATTAAAAAGGTCATCAATGATGATGACAACAACTTCCTGATGTCCACTCCATCTACTCAAGAAGTCAAAGACAGTGTCTTCTCTATTAATCCTGATAGTGCACTAGGTTCGGATGGCCTTAGTGGAAGATTCTATCAAACTGCTTGGTCTGTGGTTGGTAATGATGTTCATAGAGCAGCGGTAGCTTTCTTCCATAGGGTTGTTTTACCTAGACTTTCTCTCATACTTGCTTGGTGATGCTCCCAAAAGTTGATTCTCCCTGAAGCTTTGGCAGAAACCATCAATAGATTTAGAGGTTGGCATCTAACATTTTTATCTAGCGGGGGCAGGGTTTTCCTCATTAGACTTGTTCGCCTAGCCATCAATACTCATACGCTGGCAGTTGTTCATCCACCTAAAGGGTCACTGGATATGATTGAGAAGTTTATAGCCAGATTTTTCTGGTCTGGCCAAGAAGAAGGGGAAGATACCATTGGGTCTCCTGGTCTAACTCATGTTTCACTTATGAAGAGGGGGGCCTAATTTCAAAAGGCTTGAAGATATTAATCAGGCTTTCATGGCTAAACAATGGTGGAACCTGAGAACCAGTAATTCCCTATGGTTTCAATTTATGAAAGCCAAATACTTTGGCAATAAGCATCCTGTCAACCTTTAATGGAGAAATGGGCAATCGTATAGTTGGAAGGCCATGTGTAAGTTGAAGAGTGAATTGAGCCATGCATCCAATGGCAGTTGAAAAAAAGGAATATCAGTTTTTGGTTTGACAACTAGTCCAAGATTGATCCTCTACACAATAGAATGGGAGGAGCTCTTGTACATGATACTATCAAGGTCAATTAAGTTCTAAATTAGGGTCTGTGGGACTGGTCCACTTTAAACATCCAGCCTCCTGATAATGTGAAAGACCAGATTTCAACACTTCAAATCAATTTTCATCCTGATGAAAATGACGTCCCAATCTGGAATGAAACTCAAGATGGAAATTTATCTATAGCCTCTGCCTGGAAGAAACTAAGACAGAGGAAACAAATCTCCCAATTTGATAGCATGATCTCGCACAAAAATATGCCTTTTAAAATGGCCTGAATTACATGGAGAGCTGCCCAAGACAGAATTCCCACTGATGATAGAATCAAAAAACTTGGCACTAATATTGTTTCTAAGTGTTGTTGTTGTTGTACAGGTTTAAATATGCAACCTACAGAAGAGTCTGTTCAACATTTGTTTATCAGTGGACAATATGCGCAACTCATATGGGATTACTATCCGGGCAACATTGGCATTGTATACAGGGGAGTACCACTTAGAAACTTGCTTGTAAATTACTGGAATCATAATATTGCTAACTCGTGGCTGCCTATATTTGCAGGATACTTCCACCTATAGTAATATGGGAGTTATGGAGGTCAAGATGCAGCTCTAAATATGAAATGGAGAGACCAGTAGTTGCAAGATCTATCTCACTGATCAACTTCAATATTATACAAATTGTCAAAGCTCAATTCAGAAAATTGGATCTCAACTACATATGGGAGAACCTATGCAGAGTTTGGGAACTACCTCTAATGGAAACAAATACCTCTGTGGTGAGATGGATTAAACCTATCTTGTTTGTGAAACTTAACAGTGATGGTTCATGCAAAAATGGTGAATGTGGAGGAGGAGGTGTAGTGAGGGACAATCTGGGCAAATTTATAATGGCCTACTCTATTCCTCTGGGGCAAGGTACAAGCAATTGGGCTGAGGCATGTGCTTACTTTTTTGGGATCAAGTGGTGTATAGAAAAAAGGTTCAGCTTAATCATTGGTGAAACTGATTCAATGTTACTACAAAATTGCATCTCTGACAACTGGACCATTCCGTGGAGAATCAAAGAAGCAGTCCAAGATATTAAGAAACTCATTAATAGACAAGGTATCTTCACTAATCATTATTTAAGAGAGGCCAACCAAGTCGCAGATAGAATGGCCTCTCTAAGCCACAATCAGGAAAAATAGTACATATGTACAATTTTTTGCTCTTTACCTAGTCAGATTAAAGGACTTTTGAACACATATAGATGGCAAATACGTTCATTTCGAGTCAAGAAGAGGAGAATAAGCATGCTCATGTTTGAGCCACCTTGAACTCCCAGCTTTATTGCCACTTTATTTTGGGGTCAACGAGTTTGTTCATAGCTAGGGAACTGTTATGTTTACAAATCTTGAGTCCTACTAGTACACGCTCCAAAATGTATACGAAGATAAGGCCTAGTCCCCTTCGGCAACTCTTTTACGCACAGTGGCAATAAAATCGTGACTCGCCTTTGAAGTAAAAAAATGTGGAGTCGACTATCAGTACACATATCAGGGACTTATGTTATGTACTTTTACATGAGGGGGAGGTGAAGCACTCCTCCTAGGTGTAGCGTTTGGTGTAACGTTCCCGTTATCTTCCCTGCCATCTTTGTTGATGGTGTTCAAAATGTTGGTAGTGACGTCTGCTATTGCTTTCAGTCTTGCACCTCCTTTTCCTGCCATTGTCAGTTTGTGCAAACGAAGAAAAGATGGCTGTTTTTTTATCTAGAAGGAACTAAAATTTGAACTAAATTCTCCTCATAGACGGCACCAAATTGTTTGAGCAAATAATAGCTAAACCAATTAATGATGAATTAAAGGGGTGAATCTTAGTTGAACTTAATAACTTCTAGACCGGATAAAATAGAAGATTTATGAAACGAGTTGTGTTCAGATGCATCAAATAACGGATTCGATACACTATGGTTGACAATAAATATGGTGGTATAAATATACAATAAATGTAAGCAATGGCAATAAATGTAATGAAAAGGGATCTATGACCCAACTATCATATGATTGGGATGTCCCTTTTCTCTGTCTGCGACGTGGAAAAGTATGAAGTTGGGATGGATATGAAATCTCTAGATTTGTGGATCAAGATGGAACAACGTGTGCTTCAATAATATTACCAACAAATAAGACAATTTTTGGATATTTTCTTTTATTAACTCTTACAATGTATTTTCTTTCTCGAAGTTCCAAAGAAGAAGGATCCTCTTTTGTTCCCTATCTCTTCCTATTTATAAGGGATATTCCCCAAAAACCCTAAAAGGTACAGCATAAATAATATTCCTTTGGATATTTTTTATGCCCACTTATGAACCTATGCTCCCGTTACTTTCTTATCTCGGCTGCCCGCTTTTGACATCAGCCTTTGTGAGAACAACCTTCAGTCGTTATATCGTCGTCAACCTGTCCCTTTTCTTGTGTGTCCGTTATCGTGGTCACCAAATTGGACCTATACAATTAGTCCCTCCGCTTGTTAAGGTCGTGGACCTGCACGTCCTCGATAAGTGGACATTATTTTCTTTTATCTCTGGAGAATTTGGCCATTGAATTAAGCTGGGTCAACCAAGATCGAGAGAACGACGCAACCGGCAGAGTCATGACTGATGTGGTTACCATGGAATGCCGTCACAACCATGTGCATCATCATTACGCATCTTCTTGAGACAGCATCTGCGTGCCTTTAGCTTTGGTTTTAGTGTCACTGACAATCTTTAGCTTCGATTCTCGTGCCATCCAACCCTATAAATAGATAAGGATTTCATTTTTTAGAAGTTTCCACCATTCCCCTCCTTGCATGAACACTATTTTCCTTCGATCTTCTTTGTCAGTCCCTGTTATTAGCTTTGTCTTTACGATTTTGTTTCTCTCCTTCGTACCCAATTATGACCTCTTTCTTTAGGTTTAGTAGCACACTTGTTGAGATGTCACAAACCCTTCACATTCGTGACGAAGTTTCCGACGCCACTCCGTTGTCGGTGGCTCCTCCTTCCGGCTGTGAGGATCTCATGGCTGAAAAGGGAGAGCGTTTTCCTATCGTAGAGGAGATAATTCCCAGAAACCCCTTGTATAGAAGTGATTTCCACAAGGAACTTGCACCTGCTCCTGTTTCGGTGATCTTTGAGACTAGGCTGTCTCACATAGCTGAACTCTGATCTATATATCATATCCCTTCTCACGTCGAGATGGTTCCGGCTGGTGGCGACATCGTAGAGGTCCATCGACCTGGGTATTGTGCCTTTTATGTTTACCCTTTCTTAATCAGTTATACTCTCCCTTTTCTTCCACTGGCAGAGGAATTCTGCCGATTTTACAACGTCTGCCCGGCGCAACTGTCTCCGTATTTGTATAAAGTTTTCAGGATGTTGACAAAGTATGCAAAGTTGGCTAGTTGCAAGTTTGATGCCTGCCACATATTACACTTGTTTTCACCTAGTTTTTATAAAGGCACTATGATACACCTGCGATATCACGGGACCAGAGGGCTGATAGTTGGAATGGACGATAGGATGAATCGGAAGTTTTGGCACAAGTACTTTTTTATCAAAACAAAGCACTTGGTGTCGGACCCTACTGGATTTCCCGAGAAGTGGAATCATAATCGTAGGTATTGATCGCATACGTTTGTTATCTTCTTCCGTCCCTTTTGATTTTCATTCATTTCTAGTTTCTTTGTGTTGTTTTTTTAGCTGAGAGGCGTTCACCCTTTCCCGTCATCGGCATTGAAGATTGTGTGGCTCGCGTGTTACCTCACATGGGGGGGCATTCGAGATTGGGTGGTCTTCTACAAATGCTTTGGACCGAAGGTCCCATCTAGTAAGTGTTACTTCTGTTTTGGCTTTCTGTTATTTGCCGTTATTTATTGATACGACCTCTTTGTGGTGACAGGACGACGGGCTTCCAAAAAGAAAGCTTTGGTGCTGATATTTCGCCAGGACATTACATTTGCAGGGATGCAATTTAATTTGGTTGTGGGCGGACGTACTCAAACTTTGTCAATTAGGGACCCCCCTTCCTCGGAATATTATTGTACGGGATGACATCTGTTCCCGACCCATCTACCACCTTGTATATGAGTCCTATAACGGAGAGGAATCGCCATCGAGAAAGGGGAGGAGAATGGAACTCAAAACGACCGTCGCCACTAGTGTTGAAAAGAAAAAGGTCATTGACTCGAGAGCCACCTATGCCAGATGCAGGGACCGTTTTTATGACAGATTCTATTATGGCGGGGAGGTCCCTAGGGCCGGGGGGTATACCAAGGCGGCAAACCTACACGGGTCAGTGGCCGGAGGAGATGGAGTGGTGCTCGCAAAGGATGATGGTTCAGGCTCAGACATCGATCCCGAAGAGGTACGGGCCTTTTTGGAGAAAAATACCCGCGTGGAAGTGAGGACGGAGGGTCCTAACTTACACGTAATCATTCCTCGTGGGTTATGATCTTTTGGTGAACTCTGAGCAGGTAGTTTTGTCCTTCGCTCCCTTGTGCGCCGCTTCTAAGAACGTGGCGCTTCAGGCGATGAGTGATGCAGATCTATCGCGGAGTATTTCTAGCATGCTTTTAGAGTAAGTGTTTTTTCTTTTCCTGTTAGGATTTGTTTCGCATGCGTAATCTGCTTATGCTCACTTTCTTTCCTCTGCATGTCAGGCACTCATTATGGAGATCGAGTGCAACCGGAGGGATGAGCGGAGGACGACCGTTTTTAAGAAGGTGAACCAAGTACAAAGGATATCATACCAAGCACCATGCGTTGGTTGATGTCTTTACTCAAGATAGCAAGTTTTAGCTATTTCGTAATGGGCTTAAACAGAAAGGGAAAGAGTTGGCACAGAAAGTTGAAGAGCTGAAGGAGTAGGATGATGAGCCATGAAGGACATAGGTCGATGTAGCGAGCTTGAGGCGGCTCTTAAGGCCAAAGATGATGAGCTCGAGGTGAGCAAGGGGGTGATGGCCGAGAACGCCGATCTTCAGGTACGTGTAGCTTCTTTTATTCTGAGGTTGGGTAGAGGGAAGAGGAGGTTGTCGATATGCGGGGTGAGTTGAGTGTTAAAGTCGATGAATTGGCTCATGCCAAAAAAGGCAGGGTGGCCGCCATATCTGAAGTAGCAGCCTTGGATAATGCCCTTCATGTTTATAGGTTTGAGCAGGATAATGAGGTGGAGACGTCGGCGCTCAAGGTTGCGAGGTTAAAAGAGCGGATTCAAGATCTATAGGCGAAGTTGTCCAGATTGAATGGACGGGTTGTTGCTTTGAAGGCTGAGGATGTGTGATGGTAGTCGCAGCCATCTACGTCTCATACTTCTGTCGATCCCGTCATGCCGTGGGAGTTGTATGAGATGTGGGTTTATGACGATGCTCAGCTTGATGTGTACAAGTCCCAGAAGGCCGACAAGAAGGTTTCTGAGGCAAAGCTCGAGGGTGTCCGTGTTAAAGCACGTGCGGCCTGTGAAGCTTGTGGTTATAATCTCGGTATGCCTAGCGGGGACGATGTCGATGATGATGCGGATAGGCTCGCCTCGGATTCCTGGTATAATGAGGAGTATGCTGAAGGGGATAACGCGGCGTAGGGCTGTTGTATTTTTTTTTTATTTTGCCTTGCTATTTTTGTGAGGGCATTTTCGGGCCCTTTTGTAAAAAGTTTTGTGATATAACAGTTGTAATGGAATGATTACATTTTTTGTTGTGTATCTCTGAATTGTCATTTTTGTTTGTTGTGCGGTGAAGTCCTTGGCTTTTCGGCTGCTTGTGTGTCATGTTATGGCATAGTTGATCGCAGATCTTAAAGTAACTCGAGTAAGGTGGAGTGTAAAGCAATTCGAGCGAGGTCGAATGTTAAGTAATTCGAACGAGGTCTCGCGTTAAGTAATTCGAGTGAGGTCGAAGGTTAAGTAATTCGAGCGAGGTCGAAGGTTATGTAATTCGAGCGAGGTCGAATGTTAAGTAATTCGAACGATGTCAGACGTTAAGTAATTTTAGCGAGGTCGAACGTTAAGTAATTAGAGCGAGGTCGTACCTTAAATAATTCGAGTGAGGTCGAACGTTAAGTAATTCGAGCGAGGTAGAACGTTAAGTAATTCGAGCGAGGTCGAATATTAAGTAATTCGAGCGAGGTTGAATAATAAGTAATTCGAGCGAGGTCGAATGTTAGATGCGAAAACAAAAGAGACAGTGAAGAGTAAAATGTTGCTTTATTTCATTCATTGGAGAATATCTTGGTGGAGAGTACAAAATGCTGCTTTAATTTATTCACTAGAGAATACTATACGTCTGCTTCATACATATATTGGAGAAGTTTCCATGTATCTAGTCTCTTCATCATTCGGCCTGGAGAAGCAGTTGGCAGGTCGGGCGATGAATCATACTTGAACTTTGAGACGTCCCCTTTGTCGTCTCGTTAAAAACCTTCCCTAGAAAACCCAATTGGGACAAAACCCGGGTGAGGAAAAAAAGAGTACGACTAGAGGGGCGTCCTTTTTCAGAAGTTGAAGTATTTGAGGTGGGCGACATTCCAATTGTTTTATAGTAGTTTTACTTCCATTGTTTCTAGTTGGAATGCTCCTTTGCTTGCTACTGTCTCCGACTTTAAGCTGTCGTATTTTGGATTTTTTTGTAGTAATTTTTTGCTTGTTGTTTTTGGGCTACCATTCTTACGTAAGTCATGTCTCTTCGTTCTTCTGCCTCGTCGAGGTCTTGTTTCCTATTCTCATTGTTGTTTTGTCCGCTTTCATTGGAGTATCTCAAGCTAGGATCCCCGACCTCGACATGTATCATGGCATCAGTCCCGTAGACTAGTGAATATGGTGTTTCACCTATGCTCGTTTTTGGCATGGTGCGGTAGGTCCATAGTACTTCTGGTAGCAATTCTGGCCATAACCCTTTGGCGTCCTCGAGTTTTTTCTTTAAGATGTTTAATATTATTTTGTTGGAGGATTCCGCTTGACCGTTATCGGCGGGATGATATGGCGTCGAGAGTATTCGCTTGATGTACCATTTTTCGAAGAACTCAGTGGTCTTTTTCCCGGTGAATTAGGGCCCATTGTCATAGCTAATTTTTTTTAGGGATGCTGAAACGGCATGTGATGTTCCTCCATATGAATGTGATGACTTCTTGTTCGTGTATTTGGGTGAACTCACCTGCTTCCACCCATTTGGAAAAGTAGTCAGTTAAAACCAAAAGAAAACGTATCTTACCTTGCCCCACTAGGAGGGGTCCGACGATGTCCATTCCCTACTTGATGAACGCCCATGGCGAAGTGACAGAGTTGAGGTGTTCTCCTGCTTGATATATCATAGGTGCGTACTTTTGGCACTACTCGCACCTCTTGACATAATCTGTAGCTTTCTTTTTCATAGTGGACCAGTAATATCCTACCCGAATGAGGCATCTGACGAGGGCTTGGTTGCCTGTATGGGCACCACAGTGACCTCCGTGTACTTCTTCGAGCACGGGCCTTGTTTGATTCAGCCCTAAGCATTTTGCCAAGATGCCCCCAAATGTTCTCTTGTACAGGTCGTGATTTATGATGATGTACCTGGCTGCCTGCATTCGAAGCTTTTTAGCTTCCTTTTTGTATTGCGGGAGTACTCCCTCCTGAAAAATATGTCATGATGCAGTTGTACTAGTCCCAAGTCAAATTTATAGAGTGTACCTCAAGTTGGTCTATTGACGAGTGGAGGACAGTAACCATGTCCTCTTTAGCTATATTTTTTGTGGTTGTTGCTAATTTGGGGAGGCTATCTGCCTCGATGTTTTGCACTCGAGGTATATGGTCGAGTCGACATTCATCGAATTCCGACAGTAGTTTATGAATTTCTGCTTGGTACTTTTGTAACCTCTGCTCTTTGATTTGGAAATCCCTTGTAACTTGGTTGACAACGCTTTGTGAGTCGCATCTGAGAAGGACTCGTCGTGCGCTATATTTGAGAGCTAGCTTTAATCCTGCAATTACGGCCTCATACTCAGCTTCATTGTTAGTCATATTGGGGAACCGTATGGATTGGCCGATAATTTCGCCTGTTGGGACCTCGAGTACGAGTCTCAGTCTAGATCCTGATGCGTTGGATGCATCGTCGGTGTATTGGACCCAGAGGTTGGGTTGCCCAGGCGGAGTATGGGAAGCTTCCTGCTCGACCTCAAGCATTATTTTGGCACGAAAATCAGTGACAAAGTCAGCGATTACCTGCGATTTTATCATTGTTCGTGGCTGATATGTTATATTGTGCTTGCTCAATTCTATGGCCCACTTGACCAGTCTTCCCGATAGCCGCAAGGGGAATGTTGTCACCACCAATATGGGATGGCACTGAAAATAGGTTCTAAGCTTTCCTGAAAGCAATAACCAATGGTAATGACAATTTCTCGAGGTGGGGGTACCTCGTTTCGGCGTCGACCAGGGTTTTGCTAATATAATAAATTGGAGATTGCGTACCTTTGTTTTCGTAGACCAACGCTGCGCTTGCCGTGACCTCTGAGACGGCTAGGTATATTAGGAGGCGTTCGCCAGGTTCTGCTTTGGCGAGCAGTGGGGACGAGGACAAGTATGCCTTTAGTTCCCTCAGGGCATCGATGCATTCTGAATTCCACTGGAGCCCATTGTCTTTTTTCAGCATGTTGAAGAATTTGTGGCATCTGTCGGATGACCGTGAGATGAATCTCGACAGGGCGGCTATATGGCTAGTCAGTTTTTACACATGTTTCTTGCTGGTTAGCACTTTAGGTATCCCTTTAATGGCTTTGATTTGTTCTGGATTGACTTCGATGCCTCTTTATGATACCAAGAAATCAAGAAATTTTCCTGAGGTTACACCGAAGGCACATTTTTCAGGGTTTAGTTTCATACCGTACTGCCTTAATATTCCGAAGGCGTCTTTTAAGTGGTTGATGTGGTCTTCTTTCCTTTTTGATTTGACTAACATGTCATTGATGTAGACTTCCATTGTCTTGCCGAGTTGGTCTTTTAACATCTTGGTGGCCAACCTTTGGTATGTTGCCCTTGCATTCTTCAACCCGAATGGCATGACTCTGTAACACTACGTTCCCTGATGGGTGATGAAAGTAGTTTTCTCCTGGTCCTCCTCCTCCATGAGGATTTGATTGTAACTCGAGTTGGCGTCCAAGAAGCTTAGAAATTCGTGCCCTATTGTTGCGTCGATGAGCTAGTCGATGTGAGGCAAGAGAAAGGAGTCTTTTGGGCATGCCTTGTTTAGGTATATGAAATCTACGCACATCCGCCATTTCCTGTTTTTCTTTTTTACCATGACCACATTGGTGACCCATTAGGGGTATTTTGATAGAACTATTGGCGAGCAGCTTATCTACTTCATCATTGATGGCCTCGTTGATTGCGACATTGAATTTTCTTCTTATTTTCCACACTGGTGGATAGAGTGGGTCGACATTCATCTTGTGAGTGGCAACGTCTTTGGGGATGCCTGACATATCTGCATGGGAGAAGGCAAACAAATCAGCGTTGTCAATTAAAACATGTGAAATTTACCTGGTTCTGAGAGTTAGTGTCCGATGTAAGCCTTTTTGTAGATGTTTCTACTATTTAGTTGGACGGGATCGAGGTCTTCTACCATTGACTCATCGGCTTCCATGATGTCGAAGTCCGTGATGACGTCTATTTGTACGTCGAATTCGGTCCCTGACTTCGGTAATTGTTATGCTTCTGAGTCTGTTACCTTTAGTTGTTGGGTGTATATGAAATCATGGGCGATACGATAGCATTCTTAGGCGGTGCGTTGTTCGCCTCAGATGTTGAATATCCCCCATGGATTAGGGAACTTGATTACTTGATATAGGCTTGACGGTATAGCTCTCATGGCGTGTATCCATGGCCGCCCTATGATGGCATTGTAAGTTGTGTCTTGGTTCATGACATGGAACATTGTTTCTAGGGTGACGCCCTCGGCCAGAACGGGTAGCATTATCTCCCCAAAGGTCCGTCAACTGTATTGTTAAAACCTGTTAGTGTTATGCAACGCTGTACTATCTTGTCTTCGAGTCTCATATGTGTGAGGACTCAAGGGTGGATAATACATGCGCCGCTTACCTCATCTACCATTATTCTTTTCACATCAGTATCTGAAATACGTAAAGTAATAACAAGAGCATCGAAATGAGGGAAAGTCAAACCGTAAAATGATATTGTATTCGAGGTCGTCGTACCGTTCGTGAGTGATCAACCGCTTCAGTTTGTGTGTAGTGGTGAACTTCACATGGTTGATTGCTACTTCATCGCCTCCGCTAATGATCATTTGGATGGTGCAGGCGGGGGAGGGTGGCTTTGGAGGCCCCTGGTGTTGTTCACGTCCGCGACCAAAGTTGGCTCGTCCACGGTCGCTCATCAGTTCCCTCAGGTGCCCTTGGTTCAGCATGTTTACTACCTTTTGCCGTAGATCTATGTAGTCCTCAGTTTTGTGACCCCGCTCCTGGTGAAATTCGTAGAGGATGTTCGACTTTCGGGTACTTAGGTCGGACTTCATCTTTTGTGGCCATTTCACCTTTGTGCCAAGCTTCTCTAGTGCGTACACTTTTTCTGAAGGGGAAACACAAAAATTGTGAGCATATAAGAGTGGAGGCATACCGGCTGAGTCCTTGTATGTGGCCTGGATGGCCCTTCCGCATGTCGAGGGGACGGTGGGACGGCTGTTCTAATGTAGGGTTGATGTCTTTATCGGTTGAGACGAGGGCCTGACTAATCTCTTCGACTGCCGTTACGACGATCTTTTCTCGACTCCGTTTGAACTGACGTCAACTATTGGGTCGGACTGTTAAGGTCATCCTCGTCGGCTCTCACCTCGGCACAGTAGGCATTGTGGATCTCTTCCCAAGTGGTGAAGGGGGTATTTCATGAGCCTGCTTAACAACTTTCTGGTTGCTCTCGACCCGTTCCTGTTCAACCCGTTCTGGAAAGATGATACCGCCATCCCTCCTAATACATTTGGTAGGCTCATTTTTACCCTGTTAAACCGGGGGAGGAAATCCTTATGTCCCTCACCACGTGATTGTCTAATGGCGGATATATCACTTATACTGGCCTCCGCCTTTTTAGCCTCTACATGGGCGGCGATGAACTTGTCGGCCATTTCCTCAAATGTTGTTATTGACCGCGCCGACAGTTGTGAATACTAGGTTAAGGATCCCCCTCCCCGTTAAGGTTTTGCCGAACTTTTTCAGTAACACTGATGGTACTTGCTCCTTCGAAAGGTCGTTGCCCTTCACCGTTGTGACATAATGAATGATGTGATATTCGGGGTCTATAGTACCGTCGTATATCTTTAGGTATGGTGGCATTTTGAAGTTTTTGGGAATGGCATGTGGAGCCGCTTCATTGATGTACGGTTGTTCGATGAACCGACCAACGTCTCATTTTGCTAGTAACTTTGGGGCGCCTGGTATCTTATCGACCTTTTCTTGATGCTCCCTCATCTGGTCGCGAAGTGCCTTATTTTTGTTTTCCATTTTCTTCAGAATGGCTGCGAGTGCATCATTACCTGCATCAACGGTGGTGTAAGTGTTACCTGTTTGAGGGACGGGCCGCTCGCCAGTGATCGTTGTGATATCTGCTTGCGCGGTGTTTCTGCTCTCTCTTTGAATGGGTTTATCGAGTATGTTGTTTAAAGTGCTTGTCAGCCACTCTTCTAGTAATTTTTTCACTACTGGTGATGTTTCCTCAACTGTAGACGTGGAGGCTCCCCTTTTGCGTGAAGCTGTTACGCTTTCATGAGGGGGAGGTGAAGCACTCCGCCTGGGCGTAGCGTTTGGTATCATGTTCTCGTTATCTTCCCTACCATCTTCGTTGATGGTGTTCAAAATGTTGGTAGTGACGACTGCTATTGCTTTCAGTCTTGCATCTCCTTTTCCTGTCATCGTCAGTTTGCGCAAACGAAGAAAAGATGGCTGGTTTTTTTTGGATCTAGAAGGAACTAAAATTTCAACTAAAACCTCCCCACAGACGGCGCCAAATTATTCGAGCAAATAATAGCTAAATCAATTAATGATGAATTAAAGGGGTGAATCTTAGTTGAACTTAATAACTTCTAGACCGGATAAAATAGAAGATTTATGAAATGAGTTGTGTTCAGATGCATCAAATAATGGATTCGATACATTATGATTGATAATAAATATGGTGGTTTAAATATGCAATAAATGTAAGCAATGGCAATAAATGTGATGAAAAGGGATCTGTCACCCAACTATCATATGATTGGGATGTCCATTTCCTCTGTCTGCGACGTGGAAAAGTATGAAGTTGGGATGGATATGGAATCTCTAGATTTATGGATCAAGATGGAACAACGTGTGCTTCAATAATATTACCAACAAATAAGACAACTTTTGGATATTCTTTTTTGTCAACTCTTACAATGTATTTTCTTTCTCGAAGTTCCGAAGAAGAAGGATCCTCTTTTGTTCTCTATCTCTTCCTATTTATAAGGGATATTCCCCAAAAACCCTAATAGGTATGCCCACTTATGAACCTATGCTCCCGTTACTTTCTCATCTCGGCTGCCCGCTTTTGACATCAGCCTTTGTGAGAACAACTTTCAGCCGTTATATCATGATCGACCCTGTCCCTTGTCTTGCATGTCCGTTACCATGGTCACCAAATTTGGACTTATACAAATATGCCAAATAGGGAAGTGTTGTCTCATTATGTATAAATACGTAGTTTTCAAATCCTTCTGGAGAATACATGACGGATTATTGTTTGTTTACCTTGTGGTGATACCATCGTTCAATCTGGAAAAGTAAAGATTAAAAAGAGCGAATTCTTCCCCTTTCAAACTACTAGCAAATTTGGTCAAAGTAAAAGAATTTGTCAACGCCCCTCCCACCCTTCCCCTATTTTGAAGGACAAGCAACTTCTTATGAATGAGAAAAAGCTACTTCCTCCCCCGTTATAAAAAGATTGTTTTAATTTGATTTGGCACCAACTTTAATACAAAATATAAGATTTTTGAGATATGTGATCTTAAATAAGCCATAATATTTGTGTGAGTGTAAAACTTTTGAAACAGATGGGATATCAAATTGCTAGGAAATTGAAGGACTCGTCTTGATGTTTTACGAATGAGGGGAAAAAGGGTCAAACGAAGAGACAAAACTCAACAATAAAGAAAGAAAACATTTACAACGACTACTTGTACGCAACTCCTGCTACTATTCCAACAAACTTCTTTTATCAATAGACAGGCCAAAAAAGATTACAAAATATGGGTCCTAGCACAGCTAGACAACATAGAAAGACCAAAATATGATAAGTTCAACAAAAATAGCTAAGAACAAAACACGTTAAATATGTCAGCACGGCAAAATACAAATGAATTATGGGTTCGAAGAGAGCACTTCATTTTCTTTTCTGTTTTTCGTGTTCATTTGATTTTCAGAAATTAAGACTCATTTAGAAATTAACTTTATATAACTATGTTCTCTGTTTTCAAATCCAAATACGAATAAGGATCTGGTTATCTGGCCATGAGACTATAGTACTGCACAAACACTAAAATACGTGGTAAATATTTGCTATGTAATACTATACAAAATGTGGAAAAGTATTAATAAGTCCATAAATGCATGATTTTTTTTTTTTTTGGCATATTAGCTTTTTATTACTTAACCATAGACTATTAATATATCTGTCACCCCATTTTCATACTATTTTTCTTATTAATCTATTTCAAAAAAAATGACATATTTTAATATTTTTTTAATAAAAAGCTTTTATATCCAAATATATGTCATGACATGTTTAAAATCATAAATTTTAAAAGTTTTATAGTTACACCAAATATATGATTTTTTTTTTGTGGATAATAAATCTTTATTCAATCGTCCCAAACCAAACATACAGATTTCACATCATTCTTTCCTCTATCCTTTCTGCCATTTCTATACCTCAGTTATATTCCAATCTATCTATATGTTCCTACACATTTCATATCTATCTATCTATCTATATAGTTTCTCGATCCAGCTTATCTTTTTCTTGATCTTCTTCTTCTGTACAGTTTTCAAACATCTATATTTGCATGCATATTGTATCTGCTCCAGTACAGCTTGTACGGTCTTGGCACTTTTTTCAACCAAACTGCTTCATTTCTGACTTTCCATATGTGATAAATGACTGTTGCCAACACTGCCTGTGTGAATGATCTTCCTATTTTCCCTTTTGCTATTCTTGTCATCCTTCTCTATATCCATGTCACCTATGTGTTCTTAATATTCATCCTAAGCCATTTGAGCACTTCAGCTAAGCACATCTTAGAGAATGTGCATTCAAAGAATAGGTGGTCGATTGATTCTGTTTTTCCTTCACATAGCATACAATCACTGTCCTCAGTAATTTTCATTCTCAATGTTCTATCTTTTGTCAGCAGTTTCCTTTGCATTGCAAGCCAGCAGATGAAGCTATGTTTAGGAGTATTCATTTTATTCCACACCCCTCTACTCCAAGACCATTGTTCCAGCCTTCCTCTTCTCCATTGGTAGTTACTCTTAATTGTGTATTTTCCTATCTTTTTTTGCGATCCATTTTCTATATAACCTACTGCATATATATCACGTATAGAACAAATTCTCCTCCAGTACCAGCAGCTGTCTTGTGGGGGATTATATTTGCCACTAGTTGTCTTCTTTCAGATAGATATGGTTAATCCATTTAACCCACAAAGTGTCTTCTTTGTTTGCGATGTGCCATACATACTTAGCTACAACAGCTTCAATCCATATTATGCACTCCCTAATTCCCAGTCCTTCTTCTCTTTTTGGTCTACAAACAAGCAACCAGTGGCACCTTATTAGCCGTGCCTTTCCCAGCCCATAAGTAGTTCCTACATATCGCCGTAATATCTTTAAGTACCTTCTTTGGTAGGATGAATATTGTTGCCTAGTGTGAATGTATATTTATCAGTACAGAGTTGATCAATTGGACCCTTCCTGCATATGACAAGTTTTTCGATCCCCATGAATGGATTCTTGTACTGAGTTTGTCAACCAACACTTCACAATCTCCTGCTTTCAGTTTCCTTGAAGCTATTGGAACCCCTAAGTATTTGGATGGCAACGTCCCCTGCTTGTACCCCGTTATTTCACATATACCTTCTAAACATTGTCTATCCATGTTTGCACTATATACATTAGACTTTTCAGCATTAGTACTCAGCCCAGATGTATTAGAGAATGTTTGCAAACCTCTCAGCACAAGCATTATTCTTTGATACTCACCTTTTACAGAACATCAAAACATCATCTGCGAAGCACAGATGATTTAACTTCAAACTTTTGCACTTTATATGAAATGCAAATCCATTTAGTGTAGCTACCCATTGCATAATTCTTGTGAAATATTCCAAACATATCACAAAAAGAAGAGGTGATATAGGATCTCCCTGTCATAATCCCCTTCTCCCCTCAATACATCCATATAGTCACCCATTTAAAGCAATCGAGTACTGGGTTGTTGAGATGCATACCATAGTCCATTTGATGAATTTGGAAGGAAAGTTCAATGCATATAACATTTCTTCCACAAATCCCCACTCCACAGAGTCATATGCTTTTTTTAGATCAATTTTAATCAAACAGCTGCTTGTTGATTTCTTCCTGTTATACAGTTTCACCAGGTCTTAACATATCAGGATATTTTGAACTATACTTCTGCCTTCCACAAATGCACTCTGTTTCTCTGCTATTATTGAAGGCAATATACCTTTTAGCCTGTTACACAGCACTTTTGATATTATCTTATAGATAGTACTGCAACATGCAATAGGTCTATAGTCCCCTACTTCAGCTGCATGGTTGTTCTTTGGGATAAGAGTTAGAGTAGTTCTCTTAATAATCCTGAGCATTTTTGTAGTGTCAAAGAACTCCATTACACTTTCAATGACATCTTGCTTTACCACTGGCCACAATCCTTAAAGAATTGAGATCCATAGCTATCAGGTCCTGGGGACTTGTCTCCTACAATTGACCACAAAGCTGCCTTGATTTCATTTTTTGTAACTGGTGCTTCCAGTTGTTCTCTTTGCTCCTGTTGAACCACTGGCCCTTTCCTTACTAGATTGCTACACACATGTTGCATGTCTTCTTTTCTTTCCCCCAACAACTTCTTGTAGAATTTTATAAATGCATCTGTTATCCCTTCAACATCTGTTGTTTCCTTCCCTTCATCATCTTTTATAGAGAAAATCCTGTTAGCATTCCTTTTGGTTTTTATCACACTATGGAAGTATTTTGTGTTTTGATCCCCCTGCCTCACCCATTGTATCTTACTTTTCTGTCTCAAAAATTGCTCTTTAGCAGTCTTCCATTTGCTGCTTTCTTTCATCAATCTGGTTTCCTCTTCAATTAACTCAACATTTCTAGGATCTTTTTGGATCTTTTCTTGGCATTCTGTCAAGTTTACCATTATTGTTGCAGCCCTTTTTTTCTAAATCTGGAAATCTTTCCTTGTTCAATCTTTTCAGTACACTTTTGGTTCAGTTCAGCTTTCCTACCAGTTTGTACATTTGTGTGCCTTGTATCTTCTTCTCCCATACTTCTTGTACTCTTGTTTGAAATTCTGGTATCACACTCCACATGTTGAAGTATCTAACCTGCCTTTTTTCCCCTGCATTCCCTCCTTTCCAGTTTATGATTGTTGGGCAGTGATCATAGATGTCCTCATTCATGAAGTGCACCTTTGATGCAGGTAAGTCAGTCATCTATTTAGCATTAACTAGCACTCGATCAATCCTGATGTACACTCGACTATCTCCTCCTTGTTTGTTGTTCCATGTGAAGAAAGCTCTTGAGGATCTAAGCTCCTTCAGACCACACACTTCAATACATTGTCTAAAATCTCTTGTTTCAGCCATAGTTACTTTGCTTCCAATTCTTTCCTCCCTATTAAGAACACAGTTAAAGTCTCTCATCACAGCCCATGGTCCATCCATTTTGACCCTTATCTGATTGACGCCATCCCATAGTTTTCTCCTAGCTGTTTGTTCATTAAAGCCATATACAAGAGTAACATTAAGGATCAGTTCATTCCTCATGTGCTTTACTGTGCTATGAATCATTTGTTCAGTAACTTCCTTTATATCAACCTCATATAATTAAGGTTTCCACAACATCCATATCCTACCTCCTGAATGTTTGTCTAGATTTGTTATAAACTACCAGCCATGACAAAGATAAAAAGAAGCTTTCTGTGCCTTAGCTCTTTTTATCTTTGTTTCCAGAAACCCAAACAAGCTAACTCTCAAGTTGTGGATAAGCAGGTTCATTTCTTTCTATTTATATGGCTTGTTTAGACCTTTGGCATTCCAAAAACCAATGCTATCCATTAGGGTTGGGGTCTCCCTCACCCTTAAAACTGTCCAGCCCCCCCCCCCCCCAGCTTCACCTCCTCCAGGGTAGGAAGGTTTAGCTATTCTTTCATTTCTGTTGTTCTGTTTACCTAAAGCTGCAAATGAATTTTCAGTATTAATTTGTGGTTCTCTGATCACTATTCCTCTCCTTGCATTACCTCTCCTGTAGTAGAAGTTATCCTGTTTTTGTCTCACCATCACTTGTTTCCCTACCCTTTGGTGGAACTTCTCTTCTATGCATGTTTCCTTGTCTACTTCTTTGCTGGTTTCTGTTTGTTCACCTTTGCTAGTCTTCTCTTCCCCCTGCTGTACTACTTCCTTCCTTTCTTGTGCTTTATTATTTATCTCTTCCCTTATATACTTCCTGCATTCCTTCAACTCATGCCCATAATTTTTGCATTTAGTACATAATATTGGCTTCCATTCAAAATCCATCTCTTGTTCAACAATGTGTCCATGCTCATTTTCAAATATTACAGTGTCTGGGAATACCTTATTGATTGGTACTTCCACTAACACTCTAGCATATGTCATTCTCTCCTTCATAGTAGTGACTTTGTCTGCTTTCAAAGGATTCCCTACCATCCCTGTTATTTTTGCTAATGCCTGCTTTCCACAGTACTTCACATTCAGTCCCGATAGTCTAATCCACACTGGTATATTATCCATTATCTCCTTCTTCATTTCTATATCTGGCTGCCATTGTTTGACTATTACTGGCTTTCTATCAAACATTTGGACTCCTCCTTCTACTACTTTAGTTCTGCTTTCAATTGTATGGAATCTGACCAGGAACACATCTCTTTGAACTTGTGAAACTATATCAATACCTAGCTTTCCCCAAATTCTATTAAAATACCCTTCCATGACATTTTGTGGTGGATTAGATCACACATAGCATACAACTCCAATTTTTCAATATTCTACCTCCTCATGAATGTCTTCTAGTAGTATTTTCACATTACTGTTAATAGGTGATTCTCGTTTCAAGTCCTCACCTTCCTCCAATGGAACAGTAGCTACAATTTTACTCCACGATGTTCTAGATCCTTAAACTTGTGTCTCGCTTTGTGAATCGAGCGCAATTGCTTCCTCCTCCACCTTATCAGCCCACGATCGTCTACATGCATCACTCCCCTGCACATTTCAGACTGTGTCCTCACTAGTGTTGCAATTGGTGTTGACATATCTGATACTCGCTCCATGTCTAATGGTACTATTCTAGTATTTGCATTCAAATTCCTTACTTTCTTCGAATCTTCTATCCTCGGAAAACCTTTTCCTCCATGATTTTGATTTGGATTTGTCATTTGATTGCTTTGCCCTCTCGCTCCAACCTTCGATTTCCTTCCCATGATCAGCGTTAGCTGAGAGGAAATTTCATTCTAGAGAGCGAAAAAAGTTTTGGATAATACCATCTAACTGCCAAATATATATATGAAATATTTAAAATCACAAATTTCAAAAGTTTTTCTTTTTTATTAAATTTTGTGCTATGTCAAACTACAAAGTAATTATCCTTTGTTCTCTTAATCGAATTGCAATTAAGCTCGATCAGCCCAATCTTCTACTAAAAGCATTGAGCCATATACACCTAGGGCATGCGATCGATGCCCTTGGGAGTACCTATTAACGGAAGGGGGCTCTAAGCAATCCTGAGTGAAGACATGTCGAAGTGAAAGATAAATCTATGCACGAGCTTATGCAAATAGAGCTAAAACTTAAAAGCAGTAAATAGCCTGGTTCCTATTATAAGTCATGATTAACGAGAATCTATTATCGAACTTTGACAAATTGAAACGGAAGGAGTATAATTTTGTGCAAATGTTTTCCTATGATGACAATATCATATTCAAATCAAATAAGCACTATCACTAGTACTAATTAACGTAGAATTTCATAGAAGTTTCAGCTTATATGAATGAAAGGCAAATATGGGGAAAATTATAGGCCTTAATTGAACGCGTTAACAATCACATCAATCTTTCGCCTGCTTATTACTACGTGATGTTGACAACGATAGCCTCCTTGTAATTTCATCGTTAACACAATTCAATAATTTCTCTTATAATCTTCCAATATAATTCTGTTGATTAAAAAAAGTCTTCCTTCCATTGATGAAAAATTGATATAAAAAGAACAAGTCTTCCTTCCACTGCTTCTGATTCTTAATGTAATTTCTTTTCACACTCCACAATTTCCACCCTTTTTGGCGCCCTTACACATGGCCTATGATCCACATACAAAAGTAACAAACACCAAACTAAATTTATAGTATAATATATATTTAACAATCACACGCCACAAATTTTAGTCACATATTCTATAAAAGTCCAATGATCGTCTTCTTCTAGCTATCTTAATCACTTTTCCAACAATACAAGAAACTATCAAACAAATATTATCTTTCCCCTTATAAGTTACATCATTTAGTTTATTTTTTCTTGGTTTATTTAGTCGATCTAACTTTGTTTTATTTATTTCTCTCTTCCATACACACCATCGCCATTTTATTAACAAAGTTTAATACTAATGGATATATTTTGCAAAGCCAAGGCCGTAAGATTCAAGAGTCATCTGGACAAGTACCTAGTTGCAGATGATGATCAAGAAAACACTCGTCAGAGCCGCAACGGCTCGTCGAGAAAATCACGGTGGCTGGTGGAGCTTGTCGAAGGAAACAACCACCTTATCCGACTCAAGAGTTGTCATGGCAAGTACCTCTTGGCTTCTGATGTTGCATTTCTTCTTGGTATGACGGGAAACAAGGTTACTCAGACTTCACCTGAAAATACGAACGACTTGAGAATTGAATGGGAACCAATAAGGGATGGATTTCAAGTGAAATTAAAGGCTTTTGGTGGAAGATATTTACGTGCAAATGGTGGGACACCACCGTGGAGAAATTCTGTCACACATGATAGTCCTCACACTGCGTCTACACATAATTGGATTTTATGGAACGTGGAAACTGTTGATATACCGGAAAATGAAATGTTGACAGATTATTTATCGATGGTTTCGAGCTTTTCGTCGGTTTCCGATGAACTTTCGGGCTTGGATATGGGATCTCCGGTCATGAGTACACGTTCAAGCTTCTCTTCCTCGCCAAAGATACCAAAGGTATGTTTCTTAATTATGTCAACTTAAGATTATTATTTTTTTTCTTTTTTTTTAAGAGTAAAATGAATTCTTAGAAGTCAACAAAAGCTACTACAATCTTTCGTAAATCACGATTATGTAGAGTACATGAGTTACGTTAGATTTTAACCTTACCATTGTGGTTTATTAGCAAGAAGCAATGAGGAACAAATTAAAAGCGTCTTTTTCTTTTCCAACATGACAAGTAACCACATTGATAACGTGTAATATGAAGACAATTTACGTGTGGCCCAACGATGAAAATAAAAGAGGGAACAACATTAACAAGTGAAGGTGTCTTTTCATCGGGGACTGCTCAACATAATTGGGGCCTAAAGTATAACTTCAATTAGAGGGAGAAATTCAAAAATAGTCCGATTTATAACTGATCGTTCAAAAATAGCTCAGTTTCAAACGTAATCAAAGTTTAACCATTTTTTATGTAAAGATAAATCTGAGCAAAAACATTGTTCAAAACCCAGAAAATACGCCAATATATTATACTGGAGTTCCAGCATAAGTATGTTTGAACTCCAGCCTAATATGATGGAGTTACAACATAAGTACACTAGAACTCTAGCATAATATACTGGAGTTCCAGCAAGTATAATTGTCCAGTATAATATACTGGAGTTTGGAGCACCGGTGCTCCAGTCTCCAGTATATTATACTGGAGTCAGCAAAGTATACCGGTCCAGCATAATATGCTGGAGTTCATACACAGGTGCACCGAACTCCAATATATTATGTTGGACCGGTCTATGTTGCAGCAAAATAGTGACTATTTTTCATTGATTTCGTAAACGCTGACTATTTTTAAATGACTAGACAGAAAACTGGCTATATTGTGCTATTTTTACTCAATTAGAGGCCCAATTTTTTGTAATCAATAGTAATTATTTATCAATTAATAATATAGCTAACCAATTTAATCACTCTTGAGACAATGTTGATATGATGTATTTTTATTTTGAAAAGTTTTTTTCCTTTGAGGAAACTATTAAATATTTGAAAAGAATCAAGTCTTTTTATGTAATTAAATATATTGATTGTAGTATTATCTTCTACTTGTAATATTTCTCCTAATATTTTTAGTTCGAAATATAAGTCTAAGACATTAATATTAAAGTGACTATTATGCTTTAAGGATCATCAAAGATTAACACAATAATTTTTTTTTAAAAGAATTCTAATCATTTAGCAATATCTAAATTCTAAAATAATAATTATAGGTTTTAGTGGTCATAATGTAAAAATACAAAATGAAGGTTATATCAAGTTTGAAGAAATCATAAATACTCATATATGCTTACTTTACTTGGGAGAACTTTTTCATCTCTCAACAATCACATTAATTTTACAATGGTAAATTTTTATTATAAAATATTTAAAGTTTTTAAAGAAAAATTAACACATAAATTATTTCTTTTAATTAAAATGTGCCCCTCAAAATTAGGGCATAAGGCATATGCCTTACTTGCCTAGCCTTTGAGCGGCCCTGCTTTTCATTATGCAATCAGCAATCTTTTGGTACAAGCATATGAAGGTGTCTTATTACTTGCATTAAATGTATTCTCACAATATTAGAAAATAAAATTCAACACAAAGATAATTAGAAGTTCAATTATTAGCATGTTGTCACAAATTAATGTTAAAAACGAGGTCAAGAATTGCGGAGGTTCGTAAGTTGTTCAGGCCTTCCTCTTATCCCAATGTAAAACTTATAATTCTCACTAAGAGTGTACAGGGACAGGGTTGACTTGGTTTTTATTAAAATCAAACCAAACCAATTATATCGGTTTGAATTAGTTTGATTTTGTCGGATTTTTCGAGTTTTTCGGGGTTTTTTTTGTTACATGAATATATATTATTTCAATCTTACTTTGTTAAATTTTTTATAAGTAAATATATGTTTAGTAAAAATTGACAAACATATGATCTATTAACATATTCTTACGAGAGATTTTTCTTAGTTACATATGATAGTTAGTTTTTAGTCGTCTGACAATAATTTTTCGTTGATATACATTTTCAAGGTTAACTGAATTTAATAATTAAACATAAAAATCAATATGATGCCTATATAATGATATGTTCTATTTAATTTTAAATTATTGAAATACCACTTCAAATTCAAAAAAGATATAAGAATTTAATAGATCTTGACATATGGATATGGAAGATCAAAGAGATTGATGCATTTTACTAACACTTGATAAGAAAGTGATCGTACAACCCATTATTTAAAGTTAATAAAATAGAGCACTTCATATTTAACTAAATATTACATCCCATAAGAGAATCGCAAATATTTTTAGATATTCTTTAAAGAAAATTCTATAAAAAGTCTTAAAAGTATATATATAAAAATTATATATTTATATGTCGATTTGGTTCGAATTTTTTTACTCTATATCAAACCAAATTAAACCAAATCTAATCGAATCTTTTAATCGATTTAATTTGACTTTTCAATTTGGTGCGATTTTTCGATTCGATTTGTACACCCTATTAAGTTTGTACCCCTCTTATAGTTCTCACATATTGGTCCGTCCATTCAGCGTAATTGAAGAGGAATAAGAATAGTCCCAAACACGAAATAACTAGCAACAATTTAAAGTTACGAGTAAGATTGAAAGTGCAACGATGATCATTCTTAGGGTCGTTTAATTTGAAGATAAGTTATATTGGGATTAGTTATACTAAAATTAATTATATTAGTATTAGTTATTTTGGTAATTTATCTTATTTACTGTATGTTATATTATATTAATTCTGGGATTGTTAATTTTATTATTTTATCCTGGAACAACTCATCCTAAGATTACTAGTCCACTATCCTCTGACAGGTGTAAGTTATCCCAGTATTATTTTTAATTCCGGAAAAACTTATTCCGAAATTATTAACCGAACAAGAGATTAGGTAGTACTAAATTTTTATCTTAGGATTATTTTTGCTTATTCATAATATAAAACGAACTGTTAAGGATGGGCTTATATAATTAGATATGTGATAAATAAGTACTCTCTCCGTTTTAATTTATATGAACCTATTTTCTTTTTGGTCCGTGCCAAAAAGAAGTACCTCTTCTCTTATTTGGAAGGTCAAACCTTTGACTATGAGTCAGCAGGGCTGCTAGATCTTATCTTGAAAGTAATTATCATATTAAAAGCCTTGGTCGTTTAATACAAAGCTTGTTTTTGTTCAACAACCTTTTCCCCAAGTTTTTTCTGTCAACAAAGATGGCTCAACAGTAAGGGACGTTTATACCAGAGTTTGTATAATCTGAGTTGAAATTTTTCAAAAAGTGTCGTTTGAGGTTTTTTGTAAAAGAAATAATATTAAGGTTCCATTTATTTGGAGTTTAATTTCCAGAAAAACTTTGCAAAGCTCAGTTTACGTTTTTAAAAGTAACTTTTTCTTTAAATAAAAATACACTCAATTTTTTAAATCTTTCAAAAATAAATTGAGGAATTGGCCAATGGGGTCAAATTTTTATGTTATAATGCCCCAACATTAAAACACAACTTTATTTCTTTTCAGCTTGTTTTAAAAGGAGTAATTTTTTTCTAAATTTAAAAATAATTTAACTTAAGTTTATTTTTATATAGTAACATAAATATTTAATACTCCCTCCATTCATTTTTTTTCTTTTTGTTTTTCTGGTGGTTTGGGAATTGGAGACATGGATTCACTTGAAAAATTGAAGGTTCCGATGAAGATCTGGGTTTGGCTTAGGAATATTACTAAATGAAGAAACAAAAAAAAGAATAAAGAAAGAAACTGCAAAAAGCTAGACTTTGAAGTTATCATGGAGATGAAGAGCGGAACAGAAAGAAAATAAGGATTATTTTGAAGGGGAGATGGAAGAAATAATAGGGGAGGAGGGTGGGCATTTAAATGGAGTTTAATTGTAACTTTATGGCCTTTTATTATCGTTAAAATAAAGTCTCACCCGTACCTATCAAATGAGGAAACTCAATCAAAGTGACAAGTCAGTTTTTTGTGTTAAAATGACATAAAAGAAATGGGGTTAAAATGAAACATAGCTGAAATGAAGTGGTAAAATAAAAATTTGTGCCAAACTAGCGGGATTGTGTATGTATTTGGCCTAAACGAAATATAATACGATGAATTTCAAAAGAATTATTGTCATATTCACATGATTCATATGCTTAAGTAATGGGGTCCAGTTATTTCTGTCACAAGGCCCCAAAACAGAAATTTGACAACTGAAAAAGTCTATATTTACTCACATGATCAACATTAATTTAATCACGCGGTTGGGTTATCCGTGTCGCACTTGCTTAACGTAACTACCAATTTTCATGGCTGGCGCCGTCTGTCAACTCTCATTCCGCTGAATTATTCAAACACCAATCTTTTATAGTATATCAACTTGCTCTATAAGACTATAAATACTGAAAAATATTATAACATCAACCCAATTGTCACCATTTTCAACTCTCTTTATTAATCCTCTAATCTTCATATTGCATTCCAGAAATATTTGTTCAACAACTAACCTTAGTTACTATAAAATTTTAAACAGAGTATTATCAAAAAACCAGCAATGGACCTCTTTTACAAGGCTAAAGCAGTTCGCCTAAGAAGCTACCACGACAAATACTTAACAGCAGAAGAAGATGAAGAAACAGTAATCCAAGATCGAGATGGTGCATCCAAGAATGCAACATGGACAGTAGAATTCATCAACAACAATTCTGAAAAAAATATCATACGTCTCAAGAGTTTTTATGGCAAGTACCTTACTGCTTCTAACCAGAGATTTCTTTTAGGAATGACGGGGAGGAAAGTGTTACAAACCCTGCCAAAAAGACTTGATTCTTCAGTTGAATGGGAACCCATTAGAGAAGGGAATCAAGTGAAGCTTAAGACAAGATATGGTCAGTTCTTGAGAGCTAATGATAGTATTCCACCTTGGAGAAATTCAGTTACACATAATATACCTCATCGTACTTCAACTCAAGATTGGGTTTTATGGGATGTTGATGTGGTCGAAATCTTGGTTCATTCTCCTGCTCCTAAGCCTCCTCCACCGTTGATTCCTCACGAGGAATCGGTTGCTGCTTCTGAATCTAGTTCACCATCATTTGTTTCCTCAGCATCCCCGGCCAGCTTTTCTAGACAAGAGGTATTACTATTATTTTTCTCCAACTTTTGATGTTGAAGTTCATGGATATTTTGGTGGTTATTGCCACAGTGCTGGTTACGGGTTTGGTCCAACCTTGTGGCTTTGGTCCAAACGCTATTCTTTTCTTAATATCCATTAACTGTATACAAATTATTAATTTAGAACCCAGTATTAACTTTTGTAACCAACATTTACAAGGAGTTTCTTTGACCAATTTAAAACTTGGTTATAGATATGAGATTGAAGACTTAATTTAAAAAAGATGATGAGAGATCTCCTTAGCTCACCAAGTGGCTTTAAGTGATAGGGAATTTTAATCTAAAGATAACTTAGGAGATATGGAAGTCAAAAGAAAGTCAGGATATGGAAAAAGCATATTTTCGGATCGAATGGACTTTTGTTATAAATGGCAGAATTTGACAGTTTACAACTTTCGAGTAATTTTCAAAAATCAGTATATCAATTTTTCAAGAAATGAACTAATTTATTAGTTTAATCTAGCTCTGAAAACTAAGTCAAATTGACTCTTTGTAAGTGAAAGCACCATACAAAATGGTAGGAGTAATCAACAATTGCTACTACTAGGCCTACTGAATTAGTTAGGGTCGGTTATATGAATCTTCAGTATTCATTTCGTTACATTGGTAACATCCTATAAGTTGTCTTTTAGGAGAGTATGAGGTTCTCTATTTTGTTATGATATTGAAGCCTCTTTTTTCTCTTGACAGTCAGGAGAGTTTTTGGCTAGTTCATTGATGAAGTTTGGAGATGGGAGGCTGATATATTATCATATTGCGGACGAATATGGAGAAATCAATGAGGGAGTGGAGGGGCTTTGCATACCTTTCAAGGGAAACAGTGTTGAGGAGCTGACAAAGACATTGGAAGAAGAAACTGGGCTTGAGGACATTACTGTGTGTACTAAGAGTCCTTTGAATGGAAAACTTTACCCTCTTCGTCTGCAGCTTCCTCCCAACAATGCAAATATGGATGTCATTGTTGTACCATCTGGCCTCATCTAAGAGGTGAGATTTTTAACTTATCTTGAATTGGTTCCATTTTGTGAAATTTGTAATCTTTATGTTGAGGATTTTCTGGTTATCGAGTTACATAAAGGAGCACAAAATTTGTCAGCCACTTTTAGCAATATTTTAAGATCCCAGTATAGTATACTGTCCATCATTTTTGAAAAATGCTAAGTTAAGGGGGCTGAGATTCTTGAATGAAGAGTATTCTTGTGAATTTGCATCTTTAGATATACTATTACCATTTAGCTACTTGATTTCTCTGGAGTTGGGAGATGCTGTGTTATTGTACAGTATGGTAGTTTTCCATTAACCGGAAAGGAGTCATAGGTAAATGATGTCTAACTGACACTCTCGATCTTTTGCTACGTTGAGAAGGGGGGAGGAGTCTAAATCAATGGACAATAATGAACCATCATTGATGGACGTTGCACATGACACGATCAATTCGACTCAAGGTCTGGCGCTAATAGAAAACTTTAGCCACATCTTAACCCGTGGTTGAAGAATGAGGCGATCAAGAAAGTCCTCCCCTGGAAAAAATATCCGAAGATCTTCTCTTTCCTTTTCATTACAAACTGTTGGAGTCGTTGCTCCGGATCTTGTTCTCCTGGTGTGAAACCAGTTGGTTCCGTAGTTTTAGACTGCTGATCCCAAGTACTCCATCTCTAGCAAGTCAATATGCCTTCTATTGTGAAATGGATGATACTCGGCTTAAGCTATTTTGCATCATTACATTGTCAATAGGTAACATCAACATCAAGTTTTAAGATAGCAATTTTGTTCTGTCGCTGAACAGTGATCTACAATTCTGTTTGTGCTCATCAATCAGGTTAATTAGCTTTAGCTTAAAATGTGCTGATTATATTACCATTGATCTTTCGACGTATCTCTAAACTTCTTGTTTTCATGTATCAGTAGCAGCAGGAGATTTTGCAAATGCAAGGATGCCAATGTAGAGCAATTTGGAGGGCACTACAATTGGTGCAACAGAACATCATCTTTCTAGCATTTTGGTTCATCAACCTATTCAGTCCTCAGTGTTTATAAAGCATGTACATATATTGTTTTGTGAAGAGAGCTGAAAGATAGTTGTCACTAGAGTAGTTAGTTTGGCAGATATATAGTTATATACTATATCTTAGCACTAAATAATGAAAAATGAAGGAGAATAGGTGGAAAAAGAGAGATTCTTTTAATTTTTTCCGCCTTCTCAGAGGGGGTGGCATTGTTTCTTGAACTGAATTTTGTAGCTAGAGTTTTCTATTGTTTGATTATTTGGAGACTAGTTTGGCTGTAAATCCTTTATCATTAGATCGAAGTTTACCACTTTCTCTGGATTGTCTTCAAGGGATTGCATACATGTGTTACTTTTGCCCTCCAAAAGACTGCGAAAACCTTGAAAAGCAACTTATCAAACATTGGCTTGTATATACTTTGGCTAACTTGGTTCCCCTTCTATTACAAGATCGTGATGAGGAATGATCTTTTATTAGACTTCGAGGATCAGCTTAAACTTACCTTAGAAGCAAAAGAGGCTAAAATTAATCATTCAAAGATTATATATCGATCTACTTTTATCTATCATTAATATTTTTGGAATTTACAAAGAAAAGAAAATAAATATTATAATCCAAATTGCTGCTAATGAAAATTGTCATTACCGCTCTCATGTGAAAATGAACATCTTTTTGACTAAAACTCACCTTCACTATTAGTGTAAAAGCTGAAATCACGGACAACAAAATTGGATAACTCATCCTCTTGTTTATTTGATCATTTGATGTAATGATCTCTAATTTGCCAAATTGACACCGCGGGTTGTTAAATAACTAAGAGGCTTGACAAAGCAGTAGAGGAAATGAAGAGGATGAGCTCACCTCGAGTGAGCTCTAATGGCGAACGAGAGATGCCATAGACGAGGGACTTCTGGAAGCTTCTTTTCTATTCCACTAGAGAATGAGCTTAGCTCAAAATGTAAAATGATACATGAGAAAATGAATACCGTACAGTAGAAAAAATACCTACACCTATTTATACTACGTACACCTACTACATACACCTACAACTATATATAACTACCAACTCACTTGTACAACTAATAAATATACACACGTGTGTCAATAAGGCCCCCCCCCCAAGTTGGAAGGGAGGAACTCACAGCCAACTTGCTAAGTAAATTGTAGTGTTTCACCCCTGTGAGGGGCTTAGTGAAAATATCAGCCAGTTGTTCATTCATGGAAATGTGGTACAGTGTGATGAGCCCCTCGTATACTTGATCTCTCACAAAATGGCAGTCCACCTCTATATATTTTGTGCATTCATGGAACACAGGATTCTTGGCTATATGCAGTGCTGCTTGACTGTCACAGAAGACTGGCACAGGAAATGTCAAGGAGGTTTTCAATTCTGCTAGTAACCTTAGTAACCATACTAATTCTCCCACAACCTGTCTGGCAGCTCTATATTCTGCTTCTGCTGAGGACAATGAGATAGTGTGTTGCTTCTTTGATTTTCAGCTAATAGGTCCATCACCCAGCTGTAAGCACGTGATTTTTGACCCTCCCCGAGAATTTTCACATTTTTAGCGTGAATATGTGAAATTGGGTCCAATATAGTCATTTTAACTATTTTACTTTATTTCGTTGCAAAAAGAAAAATCACAAAAAATATATATATAATTTTAGTTTATGTATTTCTCATAAACTTGAAAAATACAAAAAAAAATTGTACTTTATTTTGGTACTTTATATAAATTCGAAAATTACAAAAAATATAGTTCTATTAATGTTTGCAGTCATTATAATTTTGAAAAATACAAAAAAATATTACTTCATATTTTTGTCTTTATTAAAGAACGAAAATTACAAAAAAAAATATAGTTTTATTAATATTCTATAGTCATTTTAACTTTGAAAAATACAAAAAAATTACTTCATATTTTATCTTAAAAACGAAAATTACAAATAGTTTTATTAATATTTTGTAGCTATTTTAAACCTTGAAAAATATTTAAAAAGATATAGTTTTGTTTAAATACTAGTATTATTTTTGGTAGTTATTTCGCTTACACAGGACTAGTTAAGCAACGTGTTCCTATTTCTCGGGTCCGGGCAAAAGAATAATATTCGGGTTTAAACTACCCGGTTTTAGGTCTAATTTTCGGACCTAGCCCATAATAAACCGTGTCCAGGACACATGGGGAACCCCACCACGCGTGGGGGACATATGCCTCGAACCCCACCACGCGTGGGGCTCATTTTTCTTGACAAGCCCATGCTAAATACATGGACAAACACAAAGAAAAGGGGGACCAACAAACGGGGATTTTGAAATTTTTTGGGGCAGACTACTGTTCCTCTTTCTTCTTCAAAAGAAGAAAGAAAGAAAACCTACGAAGAAGCCCTTCGACCACCGGACTTCCCCCAGCGTCCCAAACCCAAACACCACGTCCAAACAACCGGCTCCCCGACTCCCTCGTCGTCCCTGTCCAACCAACGACCCCAAAATCCTCGCGTCCAAAACCACCGGTAAACCCCCCACGTACCAGCTCCGTCGAGCTGCTGCTCGCTGCATCGCCACCCCCCACGACCAGCTTCCTCCATCGACACCATCACTGGCCCTCCGCCATCGTCAACCAACCATCGACGAAAGCCACCCCATCTTCTTCCTCCTTCTTGAAAACCAGAAAACCCTACTTCCCCCGCGTCAAAACACAGCCAAACAGACCCCCTTCCAGCTCCAGTCCGTCGACCCACCTCCAACCTGAACCACTGCCCAACACGACCTTCCCGACAGCCCGTCGCAACCAACTCCCACCTTCGTCGACCACCGGCAGAATCAACGACCACGACCCCTCCTCCTCCTAAGCTTCCCACCGGAAAAACCAGACCCGTCGAACCCTCTCGTAACTGACCCTCCAGTCGTGACACTCCCCTCACGTCCAAAAACCAGCTCAACACCACCACCAAACGTCACTGCCCTAAGCCCGTCAGCAGCCCCCCTGGCGTCGACCTTACTACTGTCGGCATTGTCGAGCAGCTGTTGGTTGCCTCGATTCGACTTTGGTCCGAGCTTTCTGTTTTTCCGGTGAGTTTGCTATTGCTCGTCGAGGTGTTTTGTCCGAGGTTTCATCATTGTTCCTTGTTCAGTGAAGTCCGGTTCGAGTTCCGTGGGAAGCACTGTTTGTCGTTCTAGGATTGTCGAGGTTCGAAGGTTGGTGTTCTTCGTCCCTTGTTTCATTTTGTTCGTTTCGCATGTTATGATTCAAGGCAATAAATGAAAATATTCTATATTTATGAATGTCAACGATGCAATTTTTGTTGTTGTGTTAAAAATGGTATTTTATGTTTGGTTACTGCATGCTTAAAGTAAATATGAGCATATGAACGAGGTTATTCTATTTTTCATTTTTACCATGGATATTATTACCTGTTAGAATCGTTTTTTCGTTTAATCTCGGATGGCTTCACTAGTAGGAAATCATAGTTGTTTTAAGTTTGCCCTTAAATAGTAAAAATGAGACGAGCCTCGCAAAAAAAAAAGAAAAAAAAGAAAAAAAAAAGAAAAAAAAAAGAAAAGAAAAAATGCACAAGCCGCGGGGCCCTCTAAATGTATGTATTAAACACTTAGATTCCGGGACGGGCCGTTTAGAAAATTTCACGGCCCCACCTAAAATAATAATGCGCTAGTTGCTTTAGGCGCGCCTTTAATAATGTTATCTCCCTAAACTCGGGTGCACATTTATGTGACCCAAATCCAAATCTCAACGAAATCGAAATGTGTCTCTAATCACGGGTACATTGACTGTGACGAGGTCTGAGATGCATTTCCATGACGTTGCGAATTCATTTTAAAATAGTAAATGGGACGAGCCTCGACAAACAAAAAATGCAAATTGCGGGGCCCTCAGTAAATACTTGTTTTAAAATTACCTAGAATTCAGGAGGGTTGTTTAGCGAATTTCACGGCCTCCGCAAAATAATAACGCGATAGTCTCTTTAGGCGCGTGTTTAATAATTTACTTCCTTAAGCTCGGGTATGCATTTCATGCGACCCAAATCCAAATCTCAAAACATCAAATAAAATGCGTTCCGGATTGTGGGTGCATTTCATGTGACGCAGTCCAAAGACGTGTTTTAAGCGATGTTCACATTCTTGTAAAAACAATAATAATAAAGCGGTTAAAAGTTAAAATTTGCACATAAGTTCATACTTGTATAAAATCAGATAATCAAGCCGAATATAACAATTGAGCGACCGTGCTAGAACCACGGAACTCGGGAATGCCTAACACCTTCTCCCGGGTTAACAGAATTCCTTATCCGGATTTCTGGTACGCAGACTATAATATAGAGTCATTATTTTCCTCGATTCGGAATTAAAATTGGTGACTTGGGACACCCTAAATCTCCCAAGTGGCGACTCTGAAATAAATAACCAATCCCGTTTCGATTGTCCTTTAATTGGAAAAAACTCCCCTGCGCCCATCGGGCGCGGAAAAAGGAGGTGTGACAGCTCTGGCGACTCTGCTGGGGATTGGACCCAGAACCACTGGTTCAGGGTTAAGAATTCGAGCTTAGAATAATTGTTGTTATTTGGCTTTATTTATTATCTGATTTTTACATGATATATGCTTAATGTGCTAAATGATGCTTTTACCGCTTTAATATTATCTGAATTGTGTATATAAAACTGCTACGAAACCCTTCTTTCTGAGTCTTCTGAATTTATGGTGTACACGTGCGCGTGACCCACCTTTCTGTTAAAGTCATACCAAATAAGACGGAGTTGGGACAAGTAACTAGGCCGGGCAGACTTTCGTGCTCCCGGTACGTTGCCCCCGCTTCGGCTCAAACTGTCCGTTTGGGTAAGCCAGGTCTAGAACAAATACCCAGGTTATGAACTTAGTATAACAAAGCCACATGACGGATCCCTAGTAGGAACGTTTATTTGCATCATGTGCATTTGACTTAGGGGACTCAACACAGGGGTTGGGTCCGTCTAGGACAAGCAACCTGAAAATAATAGACCATCTTTTGGCATCCTATGTGCTACATGTTGTACTTATTCAAGGGTGAATGGGTCGTTTGGCGGACCAGTAATAGTTGCGGACAAATAACACACCTTGTTAGGTTGATCACATTTAAATAAGAAGGCCGCACGTTTTTCCAGCTTGATGTTATTTTAATCAAAGCATGGGGAACATTTGTGGAATCCAAGAAGCCTTGGAATTCCCTATGTCCCCCACGCTTGCTTTTTGGGAAAGCACATGGGGAACATTTGTGGAATCCAAGAAGTCTTGGAATTCCCATATGTCCCCCACGCTTCATATGTTGGGAAAAGCGCATGGGGAGCATTTGCGGAATCCAAGAAGTCTTGGAAATCATTATGTCTCCCATGCCACATTTTTGGAAAGAAATAATAAATATAAAAAATAAAAATACAAATAAAAACAAAGCATGAAAATTCAAAAAAGATTTTGTATGTTTTCATCATCATCCACAAGTTAGAAATAGTGGAAAAGAGGAAAAATAACAGTTTATAAATGTGAAAAAAAAAACAAATGTCCAAGTAGTGTCGAAACTCTGCCGAATTTTTGAGAAAATAAGAAAAATATATGTCTTATTAGTTAGTTTTATTAACAACCACGGAAAAGTAGAAAAAATCATCATCGTTTTGTTTTGTTTTTCAAAAAATAGTTTGTCTTGCCATAAAAAATAAAAGTAAAAAAGGGTCTTGTTTTTTAAAAATATGTTTATTTATTTGTTTATGAAAATGCTGAAATTATAATAATCCAAAAATACTTTCCATTATTGATTTCTTTAGAAATTCTTTCTAATTGTTTAAAAAAAAACATGTATATATAATAAAAAAAATCCGAAAATATTTTGATTCTTCTTTCAAAATTGAAAAGCAAATTCAAAATTCAAAAAAAAAAACATTTTGAGAAGCATTTCTTTTATTAAAGGTAAAATTCCGAAAAATATTTTCTTCTTTTCTTTAGAAAAAAAACGAAAATTCAAAAAATGTCTTAGAAGTGTTTCTTGTAAAAAGAAAATCAATCAAAAAATGCTTCCTTTCTTCTTTTAAAGTAGTTCATTGGCCCGAACTACGCGGGTTTGATTCTCACCGGATGTGAGATACGTAGGCAACCCTCATCGGGTCCAACCCCACCTTTTGCTAAAATAGCCAAAAATCAAAAATTTTAATCTTGTCATAAATAAGTCGGGTGATGTCCAACCCACCTTTGCTAAAAAGCCAAAAAAAAATAATAAAATAAAAGTAAATATATGTCAAATTTTAATCTTGTCATAAAGAAGTCAGGTGACACTGTTTTATCAAGACATAGCCGAATGTTCCCGAAAGGGACGCCGGAAGGCTGACTTTGCATAAACAGCCACCTTTGGGTCATTGTTTTAGATTTGGTCCAATTGACCCACACAGCCTTAAAAAGCTTCGTCCCCGAGACGCTGAAGGGCCGTGTTTTGCAACACCAAGTTTTTATTATAATTTGAAAAAAAGAGTCGACGGTCAGGCGAATACCGTTCAAATTTTTTCATAATAAGCCGAGCCAGCTTCGGCCGCGTCTTAAACCTTTCTTGCCGAAATAGCCTTAGAGTGCCTTTCATGTGTCGAAAGGTTATTTTCGTAAAAGAATGGACGAGTTTGTAAAGTGTCAAAATAATCCTCCCCGGCCTCAAAATTCATGTGAAAATTGGAAGGGGCCATAGTTGCAAGAATAACCATTTGGTTAAATTTAGCAAACGTAGGAAGGAAGTTGGCCATTTGTTTTGATGTTTATAAATCTTTTGACTAGAATATGCGGGTTGTTTGATTTTCAAGTTGGTGGGTAATCTTTAAATCCTTGAAACCCAGATTGTTTTAAATTTTAATTTTAAAAAAAATGTGTTTAGTATTGTTTAGCTTTTATTGGTCCGAACTACGCAAGGTCTGATTCATGCGGGGTCATGATACGTAGGCAATCTCTATAAGATTCGACCACAACAAAAAAAGAAATGAAAAAAGAAATGAAAAAAAAACCGAAAAAGAAATGAAAAAAAAATGATAAAAAAAGAATGAAAAAAAAGAATGAAAAAGAAAAAGCGGGAAAAAAGAGAAAAAAATAAAGAAAAACATCGAAAAAGAAAAAGAAAAAAAGATGTTGTTAATAATGAGGACCGACTGAGTCCACTCTAACCTGTTTGTTTCGCAAATAAAGTTAAGGTGGCTGGTTTGTGGTAAGCCGGACAATGACACCCAGAATCCTTTACTTGCACCTCATGATGCACACTCTGCGAGGATCAGGCCTGATGACAGAAGCATTCGAATCCTGTTGGAAACTTGTTGACGGAGATTGATGATATTGAAGCTGGTAATGGTCTTGACAGTATTGCTGCGAAGCTCAGTGGCTAAGATGTCAGTTTTGATAAAGTGGGAGCACGCTCCATTCCTTGGTTAGCAAGAGAGAAGTTTGTGGTGGCTTATGTTGTGGTCATTTCTGTTGTTCGGATTATTAAGGTTGTAATTGGGATTTTGTCATGTGTCAAACCTTCTTATCTTTCCATTTTGTCATAGCAGTTTGTTTAAATTTTGTCCAGTTTGTGTTAGGATTTTATTCTGGTTGTTTTGTTTGTTTTATTATTCAAACCATTTCGCCGGTGGTCTAATACAAAGTCGGTCTTTTGTTAAGTTCCAGTCGTCCTTTTGTTTAGTCCTTTTATCATTTCGTTCAATGCCGATTCTAGGGACATGACATGTGCACCCAGTTTGGGCCTAGTCTTAAAAGTTAATCATAAAACCCTGGAAAGGCGATCAGACCATTTAAAGGAAATAACGACGGTTTGAGATTATTCAGAGCTCGAGTCATGTGGAACTGGGGCAAGTTAAGCACAAAGAAAACCGTTAAAAGCAAGATTCGCCAAATTGGCATGAGGGTCGCCCAACGGTGCTTTAGAAGTGACAAATGAACAAACAAATGTTGAATATAATTGTCAAGTCCGGCACCATCGGAAGAGACTATAAATCTATTGTTTAATTGTGTTGTTTGCACTTGGCATGTGTTGAAGACTGGAATGACGAAGGCATTTTGTTCTGCTACCCAAACACTTTATCCTTCGTTAGCCCTTTGAGCCTTATTTATTTTCTTTCATACCCCTCGTTTGGAATCAGTAGCAACGAATAAAATACGCAAGCATGGCAGGTAAGAGAAAAGAAAGAAAAGAAAACAACAAAATGGAAAAAGAAGAATAAAAGAAAAAGAGAGAAAGAAAAAAAAACGACAAAAAGAAAGGAGAAATGAGAAAGGAAAAGAGAAAAGAAAAGAAAAGTGATAACAAAAAAAAAGAGAAGAAAGTCAAATGGAAAAGAGGAATTGGGAACTACGTTTGACCTGATTCCTCAAAGAGGATACGTAGGCGCTTCACGGCTCGGTCATAGTTTTGAAAAATGAAAAAATCAATTAAAATATCCCCAAGCAGGAAACTGGGGCAAAAAGTTGCGTTTGATGTAAATAAATCTAATTCCGAAGGTTGTAACTAATAACCCAAAATTAATGCATTTTTGAGCCTTTTATACCCTTTCTTTCTAGCCCTATCCAAAACCCACATTACGGTCCAAAGAAAGACCTTCCGATCAGTCTTCAAAAGATGCCAAGTCAGACAAATGAAGAGTCTTACCGGCGAACATAACATTCTGTTCCACAGCAGAAAGGACTCTAATCTCCAACAGAAAGAGTCATACCAGCAACACTCCAAATCCCCAGCTGGAGAGAGATATAAAACGAGAGAGTCTTATCGGTGAAAACCTTCACAGGCACCATAAGGCGATGAAAGCTGATAGAAGAACCCAAAAATGAGAGAGACTTGATAGTGAAAACCCTTCGGGCACTACAAGTCGAATAAGATTGAGAATCAGAGGGGGAATCGCCAATTGAAGATCTTGAAAGATGATTGACGGTAAAGGATAGGCCCCATATGCGTGTCATGGCCATTAGAGTCGGTATCTGCGTTTGGTAGGTTTTATTTATAGTTTCTTTTGTAAAAGAGTCATCGTTTCCTTTGTCTTTTGTTTTGTATCTTTTATCTTTCTCCTTTCATAAAAAAAAAATTCCCCAATAGAGTCTGTCCGGTAAGAACAAGTATGAAATGATTTCAGAATATGCCATCAGCTTTCCAATATGAGATCTGACTAGTATATCCAAATGGTATAGTCAGCGAGGAACAAGCGCGAGGCCAGTGTCACAAAGATATCCCCAGCAAAAGGGAATTGACAGAAGGATTGACAAGCGTCAAGAGGGATACCATTGCCTTAATCAAGGTTATAAACCTCAAAGACAAAGCCCGTGAACAAATCAAAGAGAGCAGTGAGCATGATTCAGTGAAATCCATACTAGACTAAAAGGTCGGGGAAATGCCAGTTTCCAAGCTATGCCACAAAAGAAGAGGGATATTCCCCAGCACATAATATCATATCCAACAAGTTGTGCAACGCAAAGCAAGGAAGGAAAAAAGGAAAAGCCATCCCGTTGGGAGTATCGCAACCAACCACCATGTTTTAAACTAACAATTTTGTTTGATTTGAAACAGGTAAAGGAAATGGCATTGATGCCAGAACTGCATGCCACAAGGGATATTATCAAACTGGGGCAGAAAATTTTCCTTCCATTTAGAAAATTTTCTGGAAGTCAGGTACCCCCAGCTGATAACGTTTTTACCCCCCAACAGGTAAGTAAATCAAGGGAGGTAGTCTTTGAAGGAAGAAGCTATGCAAAAACAAAACAAAAACAAAAAAAAAGAATAATAATAAAAATGGGGAAGGTAGAAAAGGAAAATTCATCCCAATCCCCAGCAAGTATTCAAGGTAAGACATTTTCAAGTCTTAAAGATATTTTGGGTTCATCTGCCCTCGAATAGGATATTTTGGGTTCATCCGCCCTCAAATAGGATATGTCGGGTTCATCCGCCCTCAAATAGGATATTTTGGGTTCATCCGCCCTCAAATAGGATCTGTCGGGTTAATCCGCCCTCAAATAGGATCTGTTGGGTTCATCCGCCCTCAAATAGGATCTGTCGGGTTCATCCGCCCTCAAATAGGATATGTTGGGTTCATCCGCCCTCAAATAGGATATGTTGGGTTCATCCGCCCTCAAATAGGATATGTTGGTTTCAGTCTTTACATTTCTTGACAGGCGCCCACCTGAATAACGAGAGGAATACATTTTCTGTCTTTTCATTTCTGTTCAAGGTCACCCACCAGTATAATGCGGGCGTATCATTTTTCATGTCTTTACCAGGCGCCCACCTGTATAACGAGAGGAATACTTTTATGTCTTAGTTTAACCAGGCGCCCACCTGTATAACGAGAGGAATACTTTTATGTCTTAGTTTAACCAGGCGCCCACCTGTATAACGAGAGGAATACTTTTATGTCTTAGTTTAACCAGGCGCCCACCTGTATAACGAGAGGAATACTTTTATGTCTTAGTTTAACCAGGCGCCCACCTGTATAACGAGAGGAATACTTTTATGTCTTAGTTTAACCAGGCGCCCACCTGTATAACGAGAGGAATACTTTTATGTCTTAGTTTAACCAGGCGCCCACCTGTATAACGAGAGGAATACTTTTATGTCTTAGTTTAACCAGGCGCCCACCTGTATAACGAGAGGAATACTTTTATGTCTTAGTTTAACCAGGCGCCCACCTGTATAACGAGAGGAATACTTTTATGTCTTAGTTTAACCAGGCGCCCACCTGTATAACGAGAGGAATACTTTTATGTCTTAGTTTAACCAGGCGCCCACCTGTATAACGAGAGGAATACTTTTATGTCTTAGTTTAACCAGGCGCCCACCTGAATAACGAGAGGAATACTTTTGTCTGTGCATTTCATATTCTAGGCACCCACCTGTATAACAAGGGAATACATTTTGTGTCTTTACCATTAGGCGCCCACCTGTATAATAAGGGAATACATTCCACGTCATTACCCATAGGAGATGCATTTCCTCCTAGGTTTGTTTAGTTTTACCCATAGGAGATGCATTTCCTCCTAGGTTTGTTTAGTTTTACCCATAGGAGATGCATTTCCTCCTAGGTTTGTTTAGTTTCACCCATAGGAGACGCATTTCCTCCTAGGTTTGTTTAGTTTTACCCATAGGAGATGCATTTCCTCCTAGGTTTGTTTAGTTTTACTCGGGTGGAGTTGAGCAGTTTCAGTTTCGCCCATAGGAGACGCATTTCCTCCTAGGTTTGTTTCAGTTTCACCCATAGGAGATGCATTTCCTCCTAAAATTCAGTTCTACCAATAGGAGACGCACTTCCTAAGTTTATTGCACCCAATAGGAGACGCACTTCCTAAGCATAGTTCACCAATAGGAGACGCACTTCCTAAAGTTTAGTTTCACCCAGTAGGAGACGCACTTCCTAAAAACAGTTATCCCCAATAGGAGACGCACTTCCTAAGTTTATTGTACCCACAGGAGACGCACTTCCTCAAAGTTAAGTTTTACCCATAGGAGATGCATTTCCTCCTAAGTTGTTTTTCAAAAACAAAAAAAAATGACCTAGTCTGATGAACCTTCTCCTAGGATCAAAATCTTAGTCCGATGAATTTTTCTCCTAAGATAGAGACCTAGTCTGACGAACCTTCTCCTAGGATCAAAATCTTAGTCTGATGAATCTTTCTCCTAAGATGCCAAAAAAAACAAAAAAAATGACCTAGTCTGATGAACCTTCTCCTAGGATCAAAATCTTAGTCCGATGAATTTTTCTCCTAAGATAGAGACCTAGTCTGACGAACCTTCTCCTAGGATCAAAATCTTAGTCTGACGAATCTTTCTCCTAAGATGCCAAAAAAAAATGACCTAGTCTGACGAAAAAGAAAAAAAAAACAAAAATGACCTAGTCTGATGAACCTTCTCCTAGGATAAAAATCTTAGTCTGACGAATTTTTCTCCTAAGATAGAGACCTAGTCTGACGAACCTTCTCCTAGGATCAAAATCTTAGTCTGATGAATCTTTCTCCTAAGATACCAAAAACAAAAATGACCTAGTCCGATGAATTTTCTCCTAGGATCAAAATCTTAGTCTGACGAATTTTCTCCTAAGATAGAGACCTAGTCTGACGAACCTTCTCCTAGGATCAAAATCTTAGTCTGATGAATCTTTCTCCTAAGATAACCAAAAATCAAAATCTTAGTCCGATGAATCTTTCTCCTAAGATACTAAAAAAAAAAACGTTTTGAAAAAAAGTCATTTTCCTAAATCCAGGCGCCCACCTGTATAACGAGAGGAATACATTGCAGTCTTTTTCATTACAAGTGTTGAAGTTGGGAGCCCGCCCATAGAACAGAGGGATACATTTCAGTCCTTACATTTCAAGCATTGAAGTTAGGCGCCCACCTGTATAACAAGGGAATACATCCTAATCTAGTGTTTAGTTCACTCTCAGCACTGCATCAGTAGTATCAGTGGGCTAAGATTTTGCTAACGACTCACAAACCTTCCCAGTGCAAACTGGGTTAGGAAATTTTGTTTGTTTGATTGTTTTGATTGTCAGGGACCCGCCTGTAGAACGGAGTTTGTGGTATGTCTAAGATCGAAGAAGTCAGGAGTCCGCCTGTCAAAGATCAAGCAGTGACCCACTGGAAAGCAGAAGGATTACAACAGAAATCCCCAGCATTCAATCCAAGTTAGAAGCTCGCCTCAAGAATACGAGTCAACAGTCTGAGAGGGTCAACAAAAGCTAGTCGCAAAAGAAAAAAAAAGAAGAAGAAGAAAAAAGAAAAAGAAAAAGAAAAAATGAATGAATCCGAAGCACGGAAGTGGAGAACGGATGAGATCTGCTCAAGAACTAGCGCCTACAACTAGCAAGTATCAAGATTCAAATCCAAAGTCTGTATGAAGCACCATTCAAGACTCAAGACCAAGTTTCAGAAAACTTGAAGATAGGAATCCTTGTAACAAGTAGCTGATAGGTTTAGTTAGTCTTTTTCAGTTTTCATTTTTATGTAATGACAGGACCGCGGACCGGAACCTCAACGGAACGGCACCTCGATCGGCTCTTCACCTCGGTACAACTTCACTATCTCTCTCATATCCGAACTACACGTGGCCTGATTCCTGTAAAACCAAGGATATGTAGGCAGCTCAGATACCAGGGCTCGGTCACATTCCCTCCCTTTCCTTAAGTGTAGTCCGTCCAAGTAATGGTCGGGTCAAAAACACGTCTAGTCGTTCTTTGTCGGAAAACTCTTCGTGTTTCCAGTCAAAGAGGGGCAGCTGTAAGCACGTGATTTTTGACCCTCCCCGAGAATTTTCACATTTTTAGCGTGAATATGTGAAATTGGGTCCAATATAGTCATTTTAACTATTTTACTTTATTTCGTTGCAAAAAGAAAAAATCACAAAAAATATATATATAATTTTAGTTTATGTATTTCTCATAAACTTGAAAAATACAAAAAAAAATTGTACTTTATTTTGGTACTTTATATAAATTCGAAAATTACAAAAAATATAGTTCTATTAATGTTTGCAGTCATTATAATTTTGAAAAATACAAAAAAATATTACTTCATATTTTTGTCTTTATTAAAGAACGAAAATTACAAAAAAAAATATAGTTTTATTAATATTCTATAGTCATTTTAACTTTGAAAAATACAAAAATATTACTTCATATTTTATCTTAAAAACGAAAATTACAAATAGTTTTATTAATATTTTGTAGCTATTTTAAACCTTGAAAAATATTTAAAAAGATATAGTTTTGTTTAAATACTAGTATTATTTTTGGTAGTTATTTCGCTTACACAGGACTAGTTAAGCAACGTGTTCCTATTTCTCGGGTCCGGGCAAAAGAATAATATTCGGGTTTAAACTACCCGGTTTTAGGCCTAATTTTCGGACCTAGCCCATAATAAACCGTGTCCAGGACACATGGGGAACCCCACCACGCGTGGGGGACATATGCCTCGAACCCCACCACGCGTGGGGCTCATTTTTCTTGACAAGCCCATGCTAAATACACGGACAAACACAAAGAAAAGGGGGACCAACAAACGGGGATTTTGAATTTTTTTTGGGCAGACTACTGTTCCTCTTTCTTCTTCAAAAGAAGAAAGAAAGAAAATCTACGAAGAAGCCCTTCGACCACCGGACTTCCCCCAGCGTCCCAAACCCAAACACCACGTCCAAACAACCGGCTCCCCGACTCCCTCGTCGTCCCTGTCCAACCAACGACCCCAAAATCCTCGCGTCCAAAACCACCGGTAAACCCCCCGCGTACCAGCTCCGTCGAGCTGCTGCTCGCTGCATCGCCACCCCCCACGACCAGCTTCCTCCATCGACACCATCACTGGCCCTCCGCCATCGTCAACCAACCATCGACGAAAGCCACCCCATCTTCTTCCTCCTTCTTGAAAACCAGAAAACCCTACTTCCCCCGCGTCAAAACACAGCCAAACAGACCCCCGTCCAGCTCCAGTCCGTCGACCCACCTCCAACCTGAACCACTGCCCAACACGACCTTCCCGACAGCCCGTCGCAACCAACTCCCACCTTCGTCGACCACCGGCAGAATCAACGACCACGACCCCTCCTCCTCCTAAGCTTCCCACCGGAAAAACCAGACCCGTCGAACCCTCTCGTAACTGACCCTCCAGTCGTGACACTCCCCTCACGTCCAAAAACCAGCTCAACACCACCACCAAACGTCACTGCCCTAAGCCCGTCAGCAGCCCCCCTGGCGTCGACCTTACTACTGTCGGCATTGTCGAGCAGCTGTTGGTTGCCTCGATTCGACTTTGGTCCGAGCTTTCTGTTTTTCCGGTGAGTTTGCTATTGCTCGTCGAGGTGTTTTGTCCGAGGTTTCATCATTGTTCCTTGTTCAGTGAAGTCCGGTTCGAGTTCCGTGGGAAGCACTGTTTGTCGTTCTAGGATTGTCGAGGTTCGAAGGTTGGTGTTCTTCGTCCCTTGTTTCATTTTGTTCGTTTCGCATGTTATGATTCAAGGCAATAAATGAAAATATTCTATATTTATGAATGTCAACGATGCAATTTTTGTTGTTGTGTTAAAAATGGTATTTTATGTTTGGTTACTGCATGCTTAAAGTAAATATGAGCATATGAACGAGGTTATTCTATTTTTCATTTTTACCATGGATATTATTACCTGTTAGAATCGTTTTTTCGTTTAATCTCGGATGGCTTCACTAGTAGGAAATCGTAGTTGTTTTAAGTTTGCCCTTAAATAGTAAAAATGAGACGAGCCTCGCAAAAAAAAAAGAAAAAAAAAAAAAAAAAAGAAAAAAAAAAGAAAAGAAAAAATGCACAAGCCGCGGGGCCCTCTAAATGTATGTATTAAACACTTAGATTCCGGGACGGGCCGTTTAGAAAATTTCACGGCCCCACCTAAAATAATAATGCGCTAGTTGCTTTAGGCGCGCCTTTAATAATGTTATCTCCCTAAACTCGGGTGCACATTTATGTGACCCAAATCCAAATCTCAACGAAATCGAAATGTGTCTCTAATCACGGGTACATTGACTGTGACGAGGTCTGAGATGCATTTCCATGACGTTGCGAATTCATTTTAAAATAGTAAATGGGACGAGCCTCGACAAACAAAAAATGCAAATTGCGGGGCCCTCAGTAAATACTTGTTTTAAAATTACCTAGAATTCAGGAGGGTTGTTTAGCGAATTTCACGGCCTCCGCAAAATAATAACGCGATAGTCTCTTTAGGCGCGTGTTTAATAATTTACTTCCTTAAGCTCGGGTGTGCATTTCATGCGACCCAAATCCAAATCTCAAAACATCAAATAAAATGCGTTCCGGATTGTGGGTGCATTTCATGTGACGCAGTCCAAAGACGTGTTTTAAGCGATGTTCACATTCTTGTAAAAACAATAATAATAAAGCGGTTAAAAGTTAAAATTTGCACATAAGTTCATACTTGTATAAAATCAGATAATCAAGCCGAATATAACAATTGAGCGACCGTGCTAGAACCACGGAACTCGGGAATGCCTAACACCTTCTCCCGGGTTAACAGAATTCCTTATCCGGATTTCTGGTACGCAGACTATAATATAGAGTCATTATTTTCCTCGATTCGGAATTAAAATTGGTGACTTGGGACACCCTAAATCTCCCAAGTGGCGACTCTGAAATAAATAACCAATCCCGTTTCGATTGTCCTTTAATTGGAAAAAACTCCCATGTGCCCATCGGGCGCGGAAAAAGGAGGTGTGACTGTAAGCACGTGATTTTTGCTTTGCGAGCAATCGCTCCAAAAGAAAATAAAAATAGTGACAAATGGTTTCGCTGTACAATTGTTCGAGTTTTCGTGACATGTGTTGTTAGTCATTTGTGGATCTGTCCATTTTTGCATTTAATCATTAACAAACAAAATACAAAATATGTATGTTAGGATGATTAAACCATAATTCGGTCAGTAAAAGAAAATTCAAAAAATATATATATGTGTGCATCGTTCGTTCTAGGCTTTTAGTTAACTTACTTAAATATTTTTGTGATAATTGTGTTAAAATGTTGCATTGTTGTTTAGTTTTAATTTTGTTATTTTATTATTTGTTATTTTTATTTTTGTTTTAAAAGAAAAAAATGAAATTAGAAAACAAAGAGTGAAGGAAATCGGTTTGGGCCCAAAAGAAATGAAACAAAAACAGGCCCAACCAGCACTCAGACCCAGTCCAAATCCGGCTGCCCAGGCACCTCCTGAAACGACGCCGTTTCAGGCAAATCAATCTGAGCCGTCCGTCCAGGCCAATCCAACGGCTCAGGACCCCTTTCAGCAACCCATGTTCAAACCCGACCCAATAACCAATCCGACCCAACCCCTCACTTAAACCAAACGACCCCGTTTAACTACCAAACGACCCCGTCTTATTTCTCACCCTCAGATCCAAGCCGTTGAGATCATCTGATCTAACGGCTCAGATCCAATCCCATAGACCATATATAAACCTTCCCTTACACCCCACGCCCCCTATACCAGCACCCCATCCCTTCGTCCCCAAGATCAAACCTGAAACCCCAAACCCTAGCAAGCCGCCCTAGTCCCCCTCCCCATTAAAGCCGGCGGCACGAACGCCGGTGGCCACCTCCTGAACACCCTAGGACCACCGCACTCTCCTGAACATGGATCTACTATCCATTTGCCTCGAATCACTTTCGTTCATCTCGAATCTTCATTTGAAGATTTGAGTCGAACCCAGACCTATGCCAAGTTACCCCATCTTCATACCAGACACTCCCCTGACCTTCCTCGTGACTAAACCAAGCTTGGTTTGGTCCGAATCTACCCACAACTCCCTAAAAGTCAGATCTGAAGATCCAAAACCTAGAACACTAATAGCCTTGGAATCCGGCCGGTCTTAACAAGGGTTTGAGGTCTAATAGACCTTAATCAAGGTGTTCTCATATGAGAACACCCTGATTAAAGTTTGTTCGGCCTCAAGAGTTCGAAGTTGAGTCAGATTTGGGTCATTTTGATTTCAAACTCTTTTGGTAAGTTTTCCTTTCTTTTGTTTTAGTTCTAATTAAGTTGTCAGCATGTTTCGTTGTGTTTGTTTGTTATTTTGTTACTTTTCATTCAGTTTTCTTCCATCTCTGTTAAAGGCCTTTTTATTTGGTCAATTGTCTTCTGTTTGTGTTCTGAATATACCCTGTGATATACATGCTCATCAATTAGATTAGTCGTCAAACGAGTTTAATTCATATAAGTTCCCAGTGTTTGAACAAATTTGTCTGAAGTCATTCGGGACTCTATACGTGTTGTTTGTATGAACGATTGATTGTTATGTGTTACGATTAATATAGTCGAGTCGATATATGTCGTCAATTAGTTTCAATCGTTAATGGTAACAACTTGATTCGTATTGCTTATTTCTGCTGTGATCGTATTTGAGTCCCATTAGGAACTGAATTGTATTGCTTATTGATTTTGTTCAAATTGAATTAAAGAACATCTAGGGGAAAGGTTATAATGGCAGACTCAGACTTGGATTTTAAAATACGATGCCATGTGCATTTGGTTTAGACAGTCTGGGCAGCATGTGTATGGTTAGCTTTAGAGAATTAAAATAAGTGGACAGCATGTGCTGTCAGATTATATTCCTGCTGCCCATACTTTGGGTTAAATAAACAAGGGACTAGGACACTTTAACAAAAAAAGAGAGAGGGGCTGACAGGGATTTCATGGGAGTTTTGTTATTTAAAATAAGTGAGTGGAAAAACAACGGGGAGGGGGAATTTTGAGTTGTAAAACATACTGTAAAGTGTTAAGGTTAGGCTATAAAAGAGGCAGACCTTCCATTAGAAAGGGGGTTCATTTTTTTAGTCTGGAGAGATCTTGGGAGTAAGAAAAACTGAAAAGGAAAAACAGAAATAAATTTCAGAACATTGTGAATGAGTATGGTCTAGAAGAAACTGTGCAAGTGTCCAGTTTGATCAGGTTTTCTGTGGGGTTTTGCTTTTCCTGTTGTCTGCCAAGCTTCCTTGTGGTCATTGGATTTCTGTTGCTGTTACATTCAACATTCTGGGCTGTTGTTTCCTACTCTGTTCTTTTTCTGGGATTGTTCATTTGTTGCTCGAGTCCTTGCTGAGCTTCACCATTATTGGCTGATTGTTTGTTGCTGTGTTGTTGCTGTGAATCTGCTGTTGCTGTTGTTTGCTGTGTGCTACTCAGCTGATCTTTTCCTTCTTCTTCTGTTCCTCTACATCAGGTACACAACCAAGGCACTATCAAATGTAATTGGAACATTGAGCATGAATGCAAAAAAGGAAAAGACTTGAAGTTGATTTTCATACATATATTGTTATATTAGATATCATGTATTGTATGATAATTTTCATTCTTGTGTTGACAGTCGAAGCAGCTTGTATGCCTAGTGTATATCAATATAAGTTAGCTAAATGGTAGTTTACATATGTATGCTGATAGGTGATAATATGCTCAATAAGATAGGTTGCATCTCAGATTTTAGTTTACTTTGCAGTATATGTTGTAATGTATGCAAACTGTACATCATGGATTAAGTTCTTCTTTTCTAGATTGATGGTCTCCTATAACTAGTAAACCACCTGTTAAGACAAAGAACATCAAACTTGCAATCTCAACCTCATAAAGGTCGAGTTCAGGCCAAGCCGGCCTGCTTCGAACGAACAGTGGCCCAGGTCTGGCCTATTACGCATGGGCTGGATTTGGGCCCGGGATTATTTTTTCGGCTGACTGTATATGCAGCCTCATTTCTGATTTTTTTTTTCTGAATGTCGTTACAAACAACTTGCAAGCATTTAATTAATTAGGACTATCTACTGTTTTCAATTGATAGAGACAAACACGACAAGAAACGTAGTTGCTATAGGATATCCTTTTAAAAATAAGGACGAGATGAGCCTCGATGAAAATAAACAAAACGCACAGATGCGGGGCCCTTGTTAAATGTATATCATTGAAGCATTTAGTTTCCAGGACGGGTGTTTAGCAAATCTCACAACCCTCCTAAAATAACAATACGTTAGACTCTTTAGGATATGCCTTAATAAATCGTACCTTCTTAAACTTGGGTGCACATTTATGTGACCCAAATCCAATTCTCAACGGAGTCGAAATGTGTTTCTAATCACGGGTACATTGATTGTGACGTGGTTCGAGATGCGTGTCCATGACGTTGCAAATTCATTTAAAAAAAAATAAGAATGAGATGAGCCTCGCCCAATAAAATACAAATTGCGGGGCCCTCAGTAAATATTTGCTTTAAAAATTGTTTAGACTTCGGGATGGACCGTTTAGTAAAATTCCATGGTCCTACCCAAAATGAATACGCTAGTCGCTTTAGGCGCGCCTTTAATAATTTAATTTCTTAAACTCGGGTGCACATTGATGTGACCCAAATCCAAATCTCAACGGAGTCAAAGTGTGTCGACGACCACGGGTACATTGATTGTGACGCGGTTCGAGATACATTTTCACAACGTTGCAACTCTTGATAAAATAAAACAGTAAATAAAAAAGCGGTTTAAAGTTAATTTTTGCACATAAGTTCACACTTGTATAAAATCAGATAATCAAGCCGAATATAACAGTTGAGCGACCGTTCTAGAACCACGGAACTCAGGAATGCCTAACACCTTCTCCCGGGTTAACAGAATTCCTTATCCGGATTTCTGGTACGCAGACTGTAATATAGAGTCATTCTTTTCCTCGATTCGGGATTAAAATTGGTGACTTGGGACACCCTAAAATCTCCCAAGTGGCGACTCTGAAATAAATAAACCAATCCCATTTCGATTGTCCTTTAATTGGAAAAACTCCCTTGTACCCTCGCGGGTGCGTAAAAAGGAGGTGTGACAGCTCTGGCGACTCTGCTGGGGAGTAACACCCAGAACCACTGGTTCAGGGTTAAGAATTCGAGCTTAGAATAATTGTTATTATTTGGCTTTATTTATTATCTGATTATTACATGTTCTGAGCCTAATGTGCTAAATGCTGCTTTTACCGCTTTGATATTATTTGAACTGTATATAAACTGTGCCGAAACCTTTCTCTTCTTACCTCCGGGGATGTGCTCACTGGTTGAGACTCCCTATTCTGTTAGTGTCATACCCTAAATAAAAAGAGGCTCGGAAAGTTTCTAAGCCGGCTGGCCTTTTGGTTCCCGGAAAGGAGCTCCTTCCTCAACTCGAGTTGTCCGCTCGGGTACACTGTCTAGAACACCGACCCAGGTTTTGAACATAGAATAACGTGACTTCATGCCGGATCCCTAGTAGGAACGCTTATTTGCATCATGTTGCATATGACTTAGGGGACTCAACACAGGGGTTGGGTCCGTCTAGGACTAGCGACCTGATATGAAAAGGCCATTCTGATGCATCCTATTATTTTCCGTGCATTTATTTGTCTCATGCCCGCATGCTGACCGGTGTTTGAATATTTGGAATATTGTGAAAAAAAAAAGAAATAACGGTTAGGGAATTGATTGTTTATTTTTGAAAAAAAAACAAATACTGTCAAAACTCTGCCGAAATTTTGAAAAAAAAAGTCATTGTTCTGTATAAATAGAAATATATAGTTTGTCTTGTCATAAAAATAAAAAAAAATTTTAAAAAAAGGGGAATCTTATCTTTTAAAATGGTTTTTTTATGAAAATTCGAAAAAAATAATAATAAAAAGAGTCTTGTGTTGTCTTTACTTTTATTATTTGTTGCAAATATATGTATATATATATATATATATATGAAAAATTCAAAAGTTTTTCTTTACTTCAAAATATGTATATATATCTTTATTTGTTGCAAAAGTATTTGTCTTGCCAAAGGTCTAGAAAAGTTTTTAGGCTCCCAGTTTTCGAAACAAAAATCCAAAATATTTTCCGTTATTGACTTCTTTAGAAAGTTTTTTTTATATACGAAAATTCAAAATTCAAAAAAAATCGCATATATTTTCGTTTTTATCAGAATAAGTGTCGTTTGTTAAAATCTTATTAATAAATGTGCAGAATGAGCATGACTCCGAATGAACCCTTTTCAATCATGAGTAAAATCCCCCTCCAATTGCGGCTCTGGTGGGATTATTTAGGCAAAGAAGAGCATGACGAAATCAAGAAGTATCTGAAAGGCCTCACGAGTTTGTTGGATATCAGGCCACGAGGAGATATCATAAGGGCACTAGTTCCCCACTGGGATCCTGCGCACAATGTCTTCCGTTTCTCAGATTTTGAACTTACCCCAACTTTAGAAGAAATAGCAGGGTATATCGGCAGCGCTGAGACTCCTTTGAGGCACAAATATCTGATTGCTCCAAGAGCTGTAGCAATACACCGGTTTCTGGACTCCTTAAAGATAGTCAGAACAATTCATAACCCTGACTTGGCAAAAGGTTTTTGCAGCATGAGTTTCATATATCAAAGATATGGTCACATAGGAGGATTCGACAAGCCAGAAAACCAGTTGTGCAGCAAAGGTAATCGCCAAAAGTGGGAAGAACATAGACGGATTGCTTTCATGATAACTTTCTTAGGACTACTAGTATTCCCAAGAAAAGACGGGAATATTGACATAAAGATAGCAGGGGTCGTCAGTACGTTGCTCACACAGAGTGATAGTACGTTGGCGCCCATGATAGTATCTGATATGTTCCGGGCTCTCACATCTTGCAAAGCCGGAGGAAGCTTTTTCGAGGGTTGCAATTTGTTGTTGCAAATGTGGATGACCGAACACCTATGTCACCGAGCCCAGTTTCTGAGCCATGGATCCGCTGGAAAGACCTGCATAGAGGAGTTCTATACCAGAGTTAATAAGACCTACCTACCAGAAGGAGTCACAGCATGGACCTCATATTTCCATACCCTCAACGCCGGTCAAATACAGTGGGCGCTAGGATGGTTACCGATCGACGAAGTCATATACATGCCAGCAGCCAGACCCCATTTTCTCTTAATGGGACTCAAGAGCATTCAACCATACGCGCCGCATCGGGTTTTAAGGCAACTGGGGAGGTATCAGATAGTGCCGAAAGATGAGGATCTAAGCACCCAGGTAATCGAGATCAGTCCCGACGGCCAGTTTCCCGAAGCAAGGGTGCGTCAAATTTGGAGCCAATGTCAATACTTAGAAGCAAATACTTGTGTAATGAATCGGGCAAAAGGGGAAGTTTCGCCCGGGTATCAGGCCTGGTACAAAGGGGAGACATCATCTGGAAGACCGACCAAAAGACCTCACCTGCAAGAATTTGCCAAATCTTCACAAGAGCAGTGGGGCTGGTTGGCCAAAGAGCGGGAATATCTTGCCGAAGCAGGCAAACTGAAGCAACAAGTTCAGGATATGAGGTTTGAGTGCCAATTACAGTCTGCTGCCCACAAGGGAGAAAAGAACAGATTAATCAGAGAAGGCGAAATCCTCAAAGCTCAGATCCGGAGAATGAAAAAAGAGGCTAATAGCCAGCTGAGAAGCCGGGCAGATAAAAGATTGATAGCAGGGTTAAAGGATCAGGTTGCGCAATGCCAGGAAGATTTGGAAAGAGCCAAGGCCAGCACAGCAAGATTGCGGACCAAGTGGGCAAAGGGTGCGATAGCTCGGAGGCAGCGCCTGCAACGAGTCATAAGGGATTATGAACTGAGCATCAGGGCATTAAGGGAAACGAATGCGTCTCTTCAAGAGAGGGTCTTCAAGCAAACACGAGATGCCCAAGCCGACAGAAGGCAATGTTACGATGCAATGACCAGAATGGAAAGGCAAATGGAGATGTTCCAGGACCAGCTTGCCAGCAATGCATAAACACTAGGATTGAAGAACCGACAGATAAGGCAGTTGTTCGTGGAAAGGGACAACATTCGGGGAAAGATCGACGAGATTGGGCATTACATCTACATGAGATGCCTGGCATGCGAGCAAAAGCCTCGGAAGACCCTCATTGTTTCCATCATGGGTTGCGTCCACCGAATCATGAATGAGCTGAAAAACCTGCAGAGGGACCTCACACCAAGGGCCGCGGAAAGGCCGAATGATGCCTCGCGAGTCCCTAAGTTGGAAAATTAATCTTTGGTTGAGTCCTGTTTATTTGGCTTTGTCGCTTTTCCATATGTTGTTTTCCTTTCTTTTAGTCAAAACGGGTTAAGAACTGTGGAGTCTGTACTATTGCTATTCCTTGCTTGAAGTAATTTGTAATAGCAAAATTTTGAGAATGAATTTAATGATTTCACAAGAATTATGTGTTTCTTTACTTTAAGGCAGAACTATGCCTGGTCTGATTCACGCGGGGACGTGATACGTAGGCAATCCCCATAAGATTCGACCGCTTTTAATAAATAAAGAAAAGAAAATGTAAATAAAATAAAACGCAGGGTTTCGCAAAATACTTTAAAGAGACGAATGAGCAAACCGGGATGACGCATGTTGTTTGAAGCAAAGCATGTAGAAACGGTTAACTGCCTAGGTGCATTGCATCCTCTATGTGTTATGATCAAATCTGTTAAGCTCTAACGCTAACAAAGTTTGTTGTTGTCTGATATCAGACAGTTAGTGGTTAAAGAATTCTGGCAACACATTCATACCAAACCAGATCCAAAGGACCGGTAGCAACAAGCATGACTACTTCGGAGAATAGCAACGAGGAAGAAAGGCCGATGAGCCAGTTGTTAAAAGAAGCAATGGAAAAGATTGAAAGGATGGGACTAGAAATGAATGCAATGCAACTAGCCCTAGCCAAAACCCAAAAGAGCCCCTGAGACACTGGGACACATGCCGGAGTACCCTCACTCTGGCCCTTCCACAAGCCACCCAAATCCCCTCTATCATCAAGAAAGAAGCCCTCATGATTCCCAAGCTCCACCACCCCATCAACCTCTCCCAACACCCAATATTCCCATTTTTGTGGGACCAACCTCAGCCCCTTTGCAGCGAACGACCAGTGAGCCATTGTTTCAGGCTCACGATACCCAATACTATCCCCCTGAGCCTACATTCCATGCACCCGAACCACAGGCTTACAATCCACATTTGGAAGTACCGGCAGAGGTTGAGAAGCCGGTTAAGGCCCCTGAACAGGATGAAGTGTTGAGAAAGTTCAAAATCCTGGAGCAATCCTTCAGGAACTTGCACGGGCTGGGCAATCAAGTCAGCGTGGCATACAAAGATCTGTGCCCTTTCCCAGATGTCCAACTCCCGGCTGGGTTCAAGATGCCCAAGTTTGATTTATATGAAGGGCACGGTGATCCCATGGCACATTTGCGGGGATTCTGTAGCAAAATGAGAGGGGCAGGAGGCAAGGACGAGCTTTTGATAGCTTATTTCGGCCAAAGTCTGAGCGGATCTGCACTGGAATGGTATACCAGGCAGGATTTCAGCAGGTGGTACACGTGGGATGATCTGGCGCAGGCTTTTGCAGGTCATTTCCAGTACAATCTGGAGATAGTCCCTGACCGTCTCACGTTATTGAGAACTGGGAAGAAACCCGGGGAAAGTTTTCGCGAGTTCGGGTTCCGCTGGAGAAAACAAGCAGCTAGAGTCGATCCTCCCATGAAAGAGGGAGAGATGGTGGACTATTTTTTGCAGACATTGGATCCAACCTACTTTGGTCACTTGGTGACAACGGTTGGAAAATCTTTCAACGAGGTGGTCAAAATAGGGGTCATGATAGAAGAAGGTTTGAGGTCGGACAAGATCTTGAACTATTCGGCACTCAAGGCCACAACCCAGGCTATTCAAAGCGGCACGGGAGGTGCGCTGAGAAGAAAGAAAGAAGAGGTTGCCACGATCGAGGTAGGCAGTTGGTCCAGGGCTGGCAGGCCGCACTACAATCAACCCAGGCCTCACAGGTCAAACTACCCATACAACCCACCACAAAATTTCTATCCACCTCGAGAACCACATTGTTCCGTACACCAAGCCCAGGTATACACTCAGCCTCCGGTTCGCCCACAATGGCGCGCACCGGCTCCCCAGAACATATATGCACCACCACAAAACATCTACCCTCCACTAAGGGCATATAGAAACCCTTCAGGGGCAGGCTTCCGGGGAAATCCAGACGCTAGGAATGACAGGTTGCGGAAGCAAAGAACCTTCACGGAGCTGGGAGAAACCTACACCGCTTTGTTCCATAAGCTGCAGCAATTAGGTTTGGTTAGTCCTGTCCAGACTCGAGAACCAAATCCCCCACCTCAGAATGTAGATCGATCAATCAGTTGTGAATACTGTTCAGGAATGCTCGGGCATGATACCGAGAAGTGTTGGAAGTTAAGGCATGCCATACAGGATCTTATTGACACCAATAAGATCGAGGTCCAGACACCGGAAGCTCCTAACATCAACCAAAACCCACTGCCAGCGCACCACGAAACTCACATGATTGAGTTGGTGTGTGAGGGAGGAGAATTAAGAAAACCCTCACAAACAGTGATGATGATCCAAGCTGCCCCAAAAGAAGTCTTAACCAGTGGAGGAACAAATGTACAGTCGCAGGGAGGAGGCGTCAAGCCGGTAGTGATATTGGGGAAGATCCCGTCCGTCATAGCAAGCAAACCCGAGCCAAGCAAGTTGGTAATACCAGGGATCCTGCCCACACCGGCAGTCGTGTTGAAAGGGGTATATAGAGAACGGGTGACCATAAAGCCTGTGGTCCAACTGCCGATGATTGACAGCAGGGTTGTGCCTTGGAAATATGAAAAGGCAGTGGTGACGTACCAAGGAAAACAGGTGGAAGAAGTCAGTTGTGAAGCGCAAGGGCTGACTCGATCAGGTCGATGTTTTGCTCCGGTGGAGTTAAGAAAAACCAACCCAGTGGCAACCAAGAAGCCAGTGTTAGAAGAAGAGGCTGAAGAATTCCTGAGAAAGATGAAAGTACAAGACTATTCTGTGGTTGAGCAGCTGAGAAAAACACCTGCCCAGATCTCACTATTGTCATTACTCCTCCATTCCGAGGAACATCGTCGGGCCCTGTTAAAGATATTGAACGAGGCTCATGTACCCAGTGAGATTTCTGTAAACCACCTGGAAACCATTGCCAGCAAGATTTTCGAGGTGAACATAGTGACATTCTCAGATGATGACCTGCCGGTGGAAGGAACGGAGCACAATAAAGCTCTATACCTAGCTGTCAAATGTGAAGACTCGGTGGTAACCCGAGTATTGGTGGATAACGGCTCAAGCGCCAATATTTGTCCATTATCCACCCTGGACCAGTTAAAGATTGACCGTGGAAGAATCCGGGAGAATAGCATCTATGTCCGGGGGTTTGACGGAAACGGAACAGCCACTGTGGGGGATGTTGTACTTGAACTGACCATTGGTCCGGTCCTGTTTACCATGGAATTCCAGGTGTTGGACGCCACGGTATCTTATAACCTACTGTTAGGACGACCCTGGATTCATGCAGCCAAGGCGGTGCCTTCCACCCTACATCAGACGGTGAAGTTCGAGTGGGAAAGACAAGAGGTCGTGTTACACGGCGAGGATACAGCATGCACCATGGGCGGAACCATTGTGCCTTTCATAGAGACCACTGATGACAAAGGTCCTTGGGTCTACCAGATTCTCGATACAGGGTCGGCCAACAAAATTTCTGAAGGAGAAATCATCCCGCACCCTAGGGTAGCTGCCGCAACAGTCATGATGGTATCAGAAATGCTGGGTAATGGATTTGTGCCGGGAAAAGGCCTGGGAGTCGAGCTTCAAGGGATAGTCTAACCTGTCTCCCTTCCTAAGAATCTGGAAACTTTCGGGTTGGGGTTCAAACCAACCGCAGCAGACAGGAAGCAAGCGCGGAAAATGAAGAAGAGGGTCTGGTTTCTGCCTAAACCAGTGCCACGCCTCTCAAGGTCTTTTGTTAAAGCAAGTGCCAAGGGGTCAGCGATCCCAAAGATTCAAGGACCTTTGATCGTATAAATGAAGACCTGAATCAGAGTTTTGAGAGGCTATTCGCGGATGTCAGTATGGTGGAAGCTGGAGAAGGTTCCAGCAGAGCAGAGATACAATTTGTGGGGTCTGAGGCCAAGACCAACAATTGGACGGTTACTCCTCTTCCTGTCCGAGGGGAGTCTTGGTAGTAGGCTTTGATTAATGTTTTGTTTGTTTGTTTGTTTGATTGGATTATTCAAGGGTGTAATCCAAATTTTACTTTCGTTTGTGTAAAAGTGTGAACCCTTTTGTCCCGCAAATTTAATAAAGTTCTTTTCTTTTGTCCCATTTTAATTTTTGTTTTGTTCTTTTTCTTTCTGAACAGTTCTCTTTTTACTGGTTCTAATGATATGGCATGCACAGCGGATCTTCGACCTAGTCTAATAAATCAATCTGAAACCGACTCAATGATGCAAAAGGTCGGTTGTGACGATGAATCTGAATGTGACGAAGGTGAAGCCTTCGAAGAAATAAACCGAGAACTGTGCCAATTTAAAGAGAAACCCAAGCCTAACCTAAATGACACCGAGGCGGTTAATCTAGGAGACGCTGATAACGTCCAAGAGACCAAAATTAGCATCCACATTGAGCCGAATGTCAGAGCAGAATTGATCAAAACTCTCAGGGAATTCAAAGATGTTTTTGCCTGGTCATATGATGATATGCATGGATTAAGCACCAATTTAGTGGTTCACAAATTGCCCACTGACCCGGCATACCCTCCGGTCAAGCAAAAACTAAGGAAATTTAAAACAGAAATGAGCGTGAAGATCAAAGAAGAAGTGATTAAGCAATTGCAATCGAAGGTCATTCGGGTCACTCGATATCCCGAATGGTTGGCCAACGTGGTACCAGTCCCAAAGAAGGATGGAAATATTAGGGTGTGCGTTGACTACCGCAACCTCAACAAAGCAAGTCCCAAGGACAATTTTCCGCTACCCAACATTCATATCTTGATCGACAATTGCGCAGGGCGCGAGATTGGATCCTTTGTGGATTACTATGCAGGTTATCATCAGATCCTAATGGATGAGGAAGATGCTGAGAAAACAGCATTTATTACGCCATGGGGAACCTACTGCTATCGGGTAATGCCGTTCGGATTAAAGAACGCCGGGGCAACGTACATGCAGGCAATGACTGCCGTGTTTCATGACATGATACACAAGGAAATTGAGGTGTACGTCGATGATGTGATCATCAAATCTTGGCGTCGGGAGGACCATGTAGCAGACCTAAGGAGATTTTTCCAAAGACTCCGGAGGTATGATATCAAGCTTAACCCGGCCAAATGCGCATTCGGAGTTCCATCAGGAAAGTTGCTAGGATTCATCGTCAGTCGACGGGGGATTGAGTTAGACCCATCCAAAATTGAATCCATCCGAGATTTGCCACCGCCAAGGAACAAAACAGAAGTGATGAGTTTGCTGGGTAGACTCAATTATATCAGCAGGTTCATCGCTCAACTCACAGCAACTTGTGAGCCCATATTTCGGTTGCTGAGAAAGGATGCTGCGGTAGGTTGGACAGCAGAGTGTCAGGAGGCCTTCGACCAAATCAAAGGGTATCTGTCTAATCCACCCGTATTGGTCCCGCCTAAGCCCGGGAAACCCCTAATCCTTTACCTGACGGTCTTGGAAAATTCATTTGGTTGTGTACTGGGGCAACATGATGACACAGGAAGGAAGGAACAGGCCATCTACTATCTTAGCAAGAAATTCACAGTGCATGAGGTCAAGTACACTCAACTCGAGAAAACATGCTGCGCCCTAACTTGGGTAGCTCAGAAGTTGAAACACTACCTGTCTTCATATACTACTTATCTCATATCCCGTTTGGACCCATTGAAGTATATCTTTCAGAAACCTATGCCCACGGGAAGGTTGGCAAAGTGGCAAATTCTGCTCACAGAGTTTGATATCATCTACGTAACAAGGACGGCCATGAAAGCCCAGGAACTGGCAGACCATTTGGCAGAGAATCCCGTTGATGAAAAATATGAACCTTTAAGAACGTATTTTCCTGACGAAGAGGTGATGCATACGAATGAGTTGGAATTACCTGAGGAACCGGGTTGGAAGCTTTTCTTCGATGGAGCGGCAAACGCAAAAGGGGTTGGAATAGGAGCAGTACTCATTTCTGAAACAGGACGGCATTATCCTGTTACGGCTCAACTACGCTTCTATTGCACCAACAACATGGCCGAGTATGAGGCTTGCATTCTGGGTCTGCGCTTGGCTGCTGACATGGATGTCCAAGACGTCTTGGTCTTGGGAGACTCGGACCTCTTGGTACATCAAATTCAGGGTGAATGGGAAACACGAGATCTAAAACTCATACCATACCGACAATGCTTGCATGATCTGAGCAAGCAATTTCGATCGGTGAAGTTCAAACACATCCCTAGAGTTCACAACGAGGTTGCGGATGCCTTAGCCACCTTAGCATCAATGCTGCACCACCCTGACAAAATGTATGTTGATCCTCTACACATCCAGGTCCATGATCAGCACGCCTACTGCAATGCCGTAGAAGAAGAAGCAGATGGCGAACCCTGGTTTCATGATATCAAGGAATACCTCAGAATGGGGATATATCCAGAACATTCATCTGGAGACCAAAAAAGAGCCCTTCGGCGTTTGGCGAATGGTTTCTTCCTCAGTGGGGGAATATTGTACAAAAGAACCCCATATTTGGGATTGTTGAGATGCATAGATGCCAGTCAAGCAACGACGGTTATGGCTGAGGTACATGCTGGAGTTTGTGGACCACACATGAGCGGGTATGTGTTGGCAAGAAAGATCCTTCGAACAGGGTGTTATTGGCTCACCATGGAACACGACTGTATCACTTTCGTGAGGAAGTGCCATCAGTGCCAGATACATGGAGATTTGATTCATTCTCCGCCAACAGAGTTACATACGATGTCAGCACCCTGGCCGTTTGTAGCATGGGGCATGGATGTCATTGGGCCCATCGAGCCAGCAGCATCCAACGGTCATAGGTTCATTCTAGTGACCATTGATTACTTCACCAAATGGGTTGAGGCTAAAACCTTCAAATCAGTAACCAAGAAGGCAGTGGTGGACTTTGTTCACTCCCATATCATCTGCAGATTTGGGATCCCAAAAGTGATCATCACGGATAACAGGGCGAATCTTAATAGCAGCTTGATGAGAGAGGTATGCCAACAATTCAAGATTACACACCGCAATTCCACCCCATATCGTCCTAAGGCAAATGGAGCAGTCGAAGCAGCCAATAAGAATATCAAGAAGATACTGCGAAAAATGGTGGAAGGGTCCAGACAATGGCACGAGAAATTACCCTTTGCTTTGTTGGGTTACCGCACTACCGTCCGGACTTCCATAGGCACAACTCCTTATTTGTTGGTGTATGGAACTGAGGCCGTGATACCAGCAGAGGTCGAAATTCCGTCCCTCCGAATTGTCGCTGAAGCCGGGATTGATGACGATGAATGGGTCAAAGCTCGATTGGAACAGTTGAGCCTGATAGATGAGAAAAGATTGGCAGCAGTGTGCCATGGTCAGCTGTACCAGAAGAGAATGGCAAGAGCGTATAATAAGAAGGTGCGCCCCAGGAAGTTTGAAGTAGGGCAGTTGGTATTAAAGAAGATCCTCCCACATCAGGTCGAGGCAAAAGGCAAATTCGCCCCAAATTGGCAAGGGCCTTATATCGTGACCAGAGTATTGTCCAACGGTGCTTTGTGTTTGACAGATGTCGAAGGTAGATGTGTCGACATGGCTATCAATTCAGATGCAGTCAAGAGATATTATGCGTAACTTCTTTAATTATGGCAATTTTTGGTTTATTTGTTTGTATTTGACATTTATTGGATAATGAGATGACGGAGGCAATTCTTTCTTCTACCCAAACACTGTTTAACCCTTGCTTCCCCCTTTGAGCCTTAAGTTATTCTTTCATACCCCTCTTTTGGAATCACTAATGGGAAAGATATGAAAAAAGAGAAAAGAAAAGAAAAAGAAAAAGAAAAGAAAAAGACATGAAAAAAAATGAAAAGAAGGAAAAGAAAAAAGAAGAAGATAAAATCACAAGAAATACAAAACTGTGGGAACTACGTTTGACCTGATTCCTCAAAGAGGATACGTAGGCGCCTCACGGCTCGGTCATGGTATGCATCATAGTGAATATAGGATGCATAATGTACATAGTGTGCATAATAGGCACAATGTGCGTAACGCACATAGCTCAACATAAGCGTAAAAAATAAATTCCCCAAGCAAAAACTGGGGCAGAGGTTATGTTTTAAGTTCCAACAAAGGTTTGATTCCAAAAGTTGTAGCACATCACCCTTCAAATTGTTTTCATTTTTATAGCCTTTCTTTAACCCCACACCGAAACCAACATCAACATCCAAAAGACCTCCCGATCAATGTTCGAGAGATGCCAAGTCCGGCGAATAAGGCCGAGGATAATACACTGATCCCAAGCAAAGAAGAGGATCGTAAGACTGGAAATGAGTTGATGGTCAAGGGAATCTCCAGAAAGGAGGGACGTATCTACAACACCCCGATTTCCCAAAAGAAATAAAATGAGAGAGTCTTATCGGTGAAGACCTTCACAGGCACCGAGAGGCGATGTAAGATGAGGGATATGAAATGAGAGAGTCTTATTGGTGAAAACCTTCACAGGAACCATAAGGCGCCGGAAGATGAGAGAAACGAGAGAGTCTCATTAGTGAAAACCCCTCGAAGGGCGCTATGAGGCGACAAGACAGATCAGCAAAAGCTACGACATCTGAAACGGACACTCCTTTATCATCCCCAGCAAGTCAGACCATCGGGCGAATCGATTGATACAAATAGACTGGGTCGGGAATCTATGGTGCACGTCATGATCACGGGGACCAGTCATATCCTCCAGATAAGTTCTTTTGAGTTTCTTCTCCCACCAAAATGTTGGTTCAGAAAGATCTGCTCCTTTTTCTACCTTTTACTTCTTTTTCTAAAAAGTGTCTTGAAAGGATTTTTCAAAGCTTACTACCAGAAACCGGAGGGGAATTCATCCAATGCAGGATAATACAAACAGTCCTAAAGGCCGGTCCCAGGCAATGCAGTGATCATACCCGACATTATAGGAGGAAGTAAGCTCATAAAGGGAGTGGTTTCAGGAGTTAAAAGCAGAGTCTCACAGCATGTGCTTAAAAAGAAAGCAGAAAGGGGAATTAATTGAAAGCCAATCCCCAGCAGGCTAGAGACCCCCCAGCAGGCAACTCTGCCCGTTAATCGATTATGGGGGCATGGAGCAAGAAAAGGGGAAGAGAGAAAAGTTGCTCGCCGGAAAGGCACCCTCTACCACCACAATGAAAACTAATTAAATCCTTTTGTCTGCTGCAGGAAAACAAAGGATTGATGATGGCAGCAAGATGCAATGCCATGAAAGTCACCAAAAACCGGGGCAGAAAATTTTCTGCCAATTGTCGAAAATTTTCTCGGAAGAACGGGGGAACAATCGCCAATACTTTTAAGTTCTAGGTCGCCCACCAGTATAATGCGGGAATACTTTTAAGTTCTAGGTCGCCCACCAGTATAATGCGGGAATACATTTCAGTTCTAGGTTGCCCACCAGTATAATGCGGGAATACATTTAAGTTCTAGGTCGCCCACCAGTATAATGCGGGAATACATTTCAGTTCTAGGTCGCCCACCAGTATAATGCGGGAATACATTTAAGTTCTAGGTCGCCCACCAGTATAATGCGGGAATGCATTTAAGTTCTAGGTCGCCCACCAGTATAATGCGGGAATACATTTAAGTTCTAGGTCGCCCACCAGTATAATGCGGGAATACATTTCAGTTCTAGGTCGCCCACCAGTATAATGCGGGAATACTTTTAAGTTCTAGGTCGCCCACCAGTATAATGCGGGAATACGTTTAAGTTCTAGGTCGCCCACCAGTATAATGCGGGAATACTTTTTAGTTCTAGGTCGCCCACCAGTATAATGCGGGAATACATTTAAGTTCTAGGTCGCCCACCAGTATAATGCGGGAATACATTTAAGTTCTAGGTCGCCCACCAGTATAATGCGGGAATACATTTAAGTTCTAGGTCGCCCACCAGTATAATGCGGGAATACATTTAAGTCCTAGGTCGCCCACCAGTATAATGCGGGAATACATTTAAGTTCTAGGTCGCCCACCAGTATAATGCGGGAATACATTTAAGTTCTAGGTCGCCCACCAGTATAATGCGGGAATACATTTAAGTTCTAGGTCGCCCACCAGCATAATGCGGGAATACATTTAAGTTCTAGGTCGCCCACCAGTATAATGCGGGAATACATTTCAGTTCTAGGTCGCCCACCAGTATAATGCGGGAATACATTTAAGTTCTAGGTCGCCCACCAGTATAATGCGGGAATACATTTAAGTTCTAGGTCGCCCACCAGTATAATGCGGGAATACATTTAAGTTCTAGGTCGCCCACCAGTATAATGCTGGAATACATTTAAGTTCTAGGTCGCCCACCAGTATAATGCGGGAATACATTTAAGTTCTAGGTCGCCCACCAGTATAATGCGGGAATACATTTAAGTTCTAGGTCGCCCACCAGTATAATGCGGGAATACATTTAAGTTCTAGGTCGCCCACCAGTATAATGCGGGAATACATTTCAGTTCTAGGTCGCCCACCAGTATAATGCGGGAATACTTTTAAGTTCTAGGTCGCCCACCAGTATAATGCGGGAATACGTTTAAGTTCTAGGTCGCCCACCAGTATAATGCGGGAATACTTTTTAGTTCTAGGTCGCCCACCAGTATAATGCGGGAATACATTTAAGTTCTAGGTCGCCCACCAGTATAATGCGGGAATACGTTTAAGTTCTAGGTCGCCCACCAGTATAATGCGGGAATACATTTAAGTTCTAGGTCGCCCACCAGTATAATGCGGGAATACATTTAAGTTCTAGGTCGCCCACCAGTATAATGCGGGAATACATTTAAGTTCTAGGTCGCCCACCAGTATAATGCGGGAATACTTTTAAGTTCTAGGTCGCCCACCAGTATAATGCGGGAATACGTTTAAGTTCTAGGTCGCCCACCAGTATAATGCGGGAATACTTTTAAGTTCTAGGTCGCCCACCAGTATAATGCGGGAATACTTTTAAGTTCTAGGTCGCCCACCAGTATAATGCGGGAATACTTTTAAGTTCTAGGTCGCCCACCAGTATAATGCGGGAATACTTTTTAGTTCTAGGTCGCCCACCAGTATAATGCGGGAATACTTTTTAGTTCTAGGTCGCCCACCAGTATAATGCGGGAATACTTTTTAGTTCTAGGTCGCCCACCAGTATAATGCGGGAATACATTTAAGTTCTAGGTCGCCCACCAGTATAATGCGGGAATACATTTAAGTTCTAGGTCGCCCACCAGTATAATGCGGGAATACATTTAAGTTCTAGGTCGCCCACCAGTATAATGCGGGAATACATTTCAGTTCTAGGTCGCCCACCAGTATAATGCGGGAATACATTTAAGTTCTAGGTCGCCCACCAGTAAAATGCGGGAATACATTTAAGTTCTAGGTCGCCCACCAGTATAATGCGGGAATACATTTAAGTTCTAGGTCGCCCACCAGTATAATGCGGGAATACATTTAAGTTCTAGGTCGCCCACCAGTATAATGCGGGAATACATTTAAGTTCTAGGTCGCCCACCAGTATAATGCGGGAATACATTTCAGTTCTAGGTCGCCCACCAGTATAATGCGGGAATACTTTTAAGTTCTAGGTCGCCCACCAGTATAATGCGGGAATACATTTAGCTCGAGATTTTGGAATCAGTAACCCCACCTGAAGACGGAAGGTTACAACAGAGAGCCCCAAGCAGGAAAAACAATAAAATCCCCAGCGCCAAGAAGCAGAAGGCTGCAAAAGCAAGCGCACATTCAAAAGGAAGAAGGAACACGTCTCAGAAGAAGCAGTTTGAGAACGCTATGGCATGCCCAACATAACAATTCTGATGAAAAGTCATACCACTGAAGAAACCATTGAAAGATTTAAAGAAGAAAGCCATGTTCCCAGCAAATCAAGCAAAGTGATGAGAACTGACATTCATAAAAGGTGAAGGACCAGCATCATCTCCAAGATCACAAAATAAAGGCGTCAGAGGAAAGCGTTAGCCGACAAGAAAGCAAGACAACAAGAACAAGTTGGAGATAGATGAGATCTCATACTCTAGCTTAACTTCTTGTTTTTCCTTTCAAGATCAATGTAACAAGGAGATCAGTGAGCGGTAGCATCCTACAGCAGCATGCAACAGAGCACAACAGCAGCAGGCACTACAGTCACACGGTAGTCCCAGCTTACCAAAATTTCCCGAACTACATTGACCTGATTCCTGTTCAGCCCAGGATATGTAGGAAACCTCTGAAGTAAAGGTTCGGTCAAATCTTTTTCAAAAAATGCTTCACACGGAGTATTCGGACGGGCAAAAATCGCTCGCTTTATCTTTGCGCGAAAACCCTTCGTGTCTTCGTGCAAAGAGGGGCAGCTGTAAGCACGTGATTTTTGCTTTGCGAGCAATCGCTCCAAAAGAAAATAAAAATAGTGACAAATGGTTTCGCTGTACAATTGTTCGAGTTTTCGTGACATGTGTTGTTAGTCATTTGTGGATCTGTCCATTTTTGCATTTAATCATTAACAAACAAAATACAAAATATGTATGTTAGGATGATTAAACCATAATTCGGTCAGTAAAAGAAAATTCAAAAAATATATATATGTGTGCATCGTTCGTTCTAGGCTTTTAGTTAACTTACTTAAATATTTTTGTGATAATTGTGTTAAAATGTTGCATTGTTGTTTAGTTTTAATTTCGTTATTTTATTATTTGTTATTTTTATTTTTGTTTTAAAAGAAAAAATGAAATTAGAAAACAAAGAGTGAAGGAAATCGGTTTGGGCCAAAAGAAATGAAACAAATAAAAACAGGCCCAACCAGCACTCAGACCCGGTCCAAATCTGGCTGCCCAGGCACCTCCTGAAACGACGCCGTTTCAGGCAAATCAATCTGAGCCGTCCGTCCAGGCCAATCCAACGGCTCAGGACCCCTTTCAGCAACCCGTGTTCAAACCCGACCCAATAACCAATCCGACCCAACCCCTCACTTAAACCAAACGACCCCGTTTAACTACCAAACGACCCCGTCTCATTTCTCACCCTCAGATCCAAGCCGTTGAGATCATCTGATCTAATGGCTCAGATCCAATCCCATAGACCATATATAAACCTTCCCTTACACCTCACGCCCCCTATACCAGCACCCCATCCCTTCGTCCCCAAGATCAAACCTGAAACCCCAAACCCTAGCAAGCCGCCCTAGTCCCCCTCGCCATTAAAGCTGGCGGCACGAACGCCGGTGGCCACCTCCTGAACACCCTAGGACCACCGCACTCTCCTGAACATGGATCTACTATCCATTTGCCTCGAATCACTTTCGTTCGTCTCGAATCTTCATTTGTAGATTTGAGTCGAACCCGGACCTATGCCAAGTTACCCCATCTTCATACCAGACACTCCCCTGACCTTCCTCGTGACCAAACCAAGCTTGGTTTGGTCCGAATCTACCCACAACTCCCTAAAAGTCAGATCTGAAGATCCAAAACCTAGAACACTAATAGCCTTGGAATCCGGCCGGTCTTAACAAGGGTTTGAGGTCTAATAGACCTTAATCAAGGTGTTCTCATGTGAGAACACCCTGATTAAAGTTTGTTCGGCCTCAAGAGTTCGAAGTTGAGTCAGATTTGGGTCATTTTGATTTCAAACTCTTTTGGTAAGTTTTCCTTTCTTTTGTTTTAGTTCTAATTAAGTTGTCAGCATGTTTCGTTGTGTTTGTTTGTTATTTTGTTACTTTTCATTCGGATTTCTTCCATCTCTGTTAAAGGCCTTTTTATTTGGTCAATTGTCTTCTGTTTGTGTTCTGAATATACCCTGTGATATACATGCTCATCAATTAGATTAGTCGTCAAACGAGTTTAATTCATATAAGTTCCCAGTGTTTGAACAAATTTTTCTGAAGTCATTCGGGACTCTATACGTGTTGTTTGTATGAACGATTGATTGTTATGTGTTACGATTAATATAGTCGAGTCGATATATGTCGTCAATTAGTTTCAATCGTTAATGGTAACAACTTGATTCGTATTGCTTATTTCTGCTGTGATCGTATTTGAGTCCCATTAGGAACTGAATTGTATTGCTTATTGATTTTGTTCAAATTGAATTAAAGAACATCTAGGGGAAAGGTTATAATGACAGACTCAGACTTGGATTTTAAAATACGATGCCATGTGCATTTGGTTTAGACAGTCTGGGCAGCATGTGTATGGTTAGCTTTAGGGAATTAAAATAAGTGGACAGCATGTGCTGTCAGATTATATTCCTGCTGCCCATACTTTGGGTTAAATAAACAAGGGACTAGGACACTTTAACAAAAAAAAAAGAGGGGCTGACAGGGATTTCATGGGAGTTTTGTTATTTAAAATAAGTGAGTGGAAAAACAACGGGGAGGGGGAATTTTGAGTTGTAAAACAGACTGTAAAGTATTAAGGTTAGGCTATAAAAGAGGCAGACCTTCCATTAGAAAGGGGGTTCATTTTTTTAGTCTGGAGAGATCTTGGGAGTAAGAAAAACTAAAAAGGAAAAACAGAAATAAATTTCAGAACATTGTGAATGAGTATGGTCTAGAAGAAACTGTGCAAGAGTCCAGTTTGATCAGGTTTTCTGTGGGGTTTTGCTTTTCCTGTTGTCTGCCAAGCTTCCTTGTGGTCATTGGATTTCTGTTGCTGTTACATTCAACATTCTGGGCTGTTGTTTCCTACTCTGTTCTTTTTCTGGGATTGTTCATTTGTTGCTCGAGTCCTTGCTGAGCTTCACCATTATTGGCTGATTGTTTGTTGCTGTGTTGTTGCTGTGAATCTGCTGTTGCTGTTGTTTGTTGTGTGCTACTCAGCTGATCTTTTCCTTCTTCTTCTGTTCCTCTACATCAGGTACACAACCAAGGCACTATCAAATGTAATTGGAACATTGAGCATGAATGCAAAAAAGGAAAAGACTTGAAGTTGATTTTCATACATATATTGTTATATTAGATATCATGTATTGTATGATAATTTTCATTCTTGTGTTGACAGTCGAAGCAGCTTGTATGCCTAGTGTATATCAATATAAGTTAGCTAAATGGTAGTTTACATATGTATGCTGATAGGTGATAATATGCTCAATAAGATAGGTTGCATCTCAGATTTTAGTTTACTTTGCAGTATATGTTGTAATGTATGCAAACTGTACATCATGGATTAAGTTCTTCTTTTCTAGATTGATGGTCTCCTATAACTAGTAAACCACCTGTTAAGACAAAGAACATCAAACTTGCAATCTCAACCTCATAAAGGTCGAGTTCAGGCCAAAACAAGCCAAGCCGGCCTGCTTCGAACGAACAGTGGCCCAGGTCTGGCCTATTACGCATGGGCTGGATTTGGGCCCGGGATTATTTTTTCGGCTGACTGTACATGCAGCCTCATTTCTGATTTTTTTTTTTCTGAATGTCGTTACAAACAACTTGCAAGCATTTAATTAATTAGGACTATCTACTGTTTTCAATTGATAGAGACAAACACGACAAGAAACGTAGTTGCTATAGGATATCCTTTTAAAAATAAGGACGAGATGAGCCTCGATGAAAATAAACAAAACGCGCAGATGCGGGGCCCTTGTTAAATGTATATCATTGAAGCATTTAGTTTCCAGGACGGGTGTTTAGCAAATCTCACAACCCTCCTAAAATAACAATACGTTAGACTCTTTAGGATATGCCTTAATAAATCGTACCTTCTTAAACTTGGGTGCACATTTATGTGACCCAAATCCAATTCTCAACGGAGTCGAAATGTGTTTCTAATCACGGGTACATTGATTGTGACGTGGTTCGAGATGCGTGTCCATGACGTTGCAAATTCATTTTAAAAAAAAAAATAAGAATGAGATGAGCCTCGCCCAATAAAATACAAATTGCGCGGCCCTCAGTAAATATTTGCTTTAAAAATTGTTTAGACTTCGGGATGGACCGTTTAGTAAAATTCCACGGTCCTACCCAAAATGAATACGCTAGTCGCTTTAGGCGCGCCTTTAATAATTTAATTTCTTAAACTCGGGTGCACATTGATGTGACCTAAATCCAAATCTCAACGGAGTCAAAGTGTGTCGACGACCACGGGTACATTGATTGTGACGCGGTTCGAGATACATTTTCACAACGTTGCAACTCTTGATAAAATAAAACAATAAATAAAAAAGCGGTTTAAAGTTAATTTTTGCACATAAGTTCACACTTGTATAAAATCAGATAATCAAGCCGAATATAACAGTTGAGCGACCGTGCTAGAACCACGGAACTCGGGAATGCCTAACACCTTCTCCCGGGTTAACAGAATTCCTTATCCGGATTTCTGGTACGCAGACTGTAATATAGAGTCATTCTTTTCCTCGATTCGGGATTAAAATTGGTGACTTGGGACACCCTAAAATCTCCCAAGTGGCGACTCTGAAATAAATAAACCAATCCCGTTTCGATTGTCCTTTAATTGGAAAAACTCCCTTGTACCCTCGCGGGTGCATAAAAAGGAGGTGTGACACCAGCAATACAACATAACCACTAACTGACTTTCTTGAGTCAGGGTAAGCTGCCCAATCTGAATCACAAAAGGCTCGAACTCTGTAATCTTTGTTGCTGGATAAAAAGATCCCTAGATTTGGATCACCTTTGAGACATCTCAGCACATGATATGTAGTCTTCAAGTGAGGCTCCCTAGGACTTTGCATATACTGACTCAAACGTTGCACACTTTAGGATATATCAGGTCTTGTGTTAGTTAGGTAATTCAATTTTCCCACCAATTTTCTGAAGTGTGAAGGATCAGGCAACAAAGAGCCCTTTACTGAACTTAGTTTGAATGTGGGATCTAGTGGAGAGGTCAAGGCAGAATACTTCATACAATCAAATTCTGATAGTAAATCCATTGTGAATTTCCTTTGTGATATCAATATTCCATCACCTTTATACAGAATTTCTCATCCTAGAAAATAATGTAGTCTTCCTTAAGTCCTTTATTCTGAAGGTCTTATATAAGTAGACCTTTAATGCTTCTATTTCTTGCAAATCAGTCCCTATTACCAGGACATCATCTACATAGATAGCCACAAACACTACTGAATCTCCTTGCTTTTTGTAAAACAAGGAATAGTCTAATAAAAAATGTGTGTATCCCCTTAAACAAAGTGCTTCAGTCAACTTCTCATACCATTATCTACTTGTTTGCTTTAATCCATATAAGGACTTGTTCAATTTGCATATTAAGTCTGACCTCTCTACAGCAAGACCTGGAAGTACTTCCATGTATACCTTTTCATAAAGATCTCCATGAAGAAATGAATTATTCACATCCAATTAAAAAATGTCCCAGCCTTTCTTTATTGCTATCCCAACTAGAGCTCTAACAGTTGTCATTTTAATTACTGGTGAAAAGGTTTCTGTGTAGTCTACCCCAACCTCCTAAGTGTATCCCTTCACTACTAGCCTTGCTTTTGATCTCTCTATGCCCACATCTGCCTTGTGCTTCACCTTGTATACGCATTTACATCCTATTGCCTTTTTTCCACTTGGAAGAGGCACAAAGCTCCAAGTATGATTGGCATAAAGGGCTTCAAACTCTTGATTCATAGTTGTCTGCCAAGTAGGATCAGCAGTTGCCTCCTCATATGAACTGGGTTCAATCTCATGGGAAATAGTTTTGATCAGTTGCTGACTATCAGAATTCAAGGCATTGAGTGAGACACATTGGGCATTGGGTATGGATGCATTAAAGGAAAGAGAGGTGGTGCTTTGGTTACTACTAGAGGGAGAGTCAGGATGATTTGTTTGTAATTTGGGTAGTGAATAGTTGTAATCTTTCAAGTAAGTGGGGACTTTGAGGGTTCTAGATGGCCTTCCTAAAGCTTCATTAGATTCTTGTATTATTGAGTTAGGAGTATTGTTAGGCAGAGTTTCATAAGTTTTCATTATTATCAGATAAGGAAAATTGTTCGGCTTTAGGAGGAACCTCTGCCTTCTCTCTAGGAAGAGAAGGAATAATAATTTCGTCATCATTTTCCGGTCATAACTCCGGAATCCGGTGGTGGAACTAACCAACTTTGCGTCAAAAGATACATAATTTCCTTACGAATATTACCCAATTGGTTTCAACTTCAGATCTTTAGTCAATTTTTGTAGATCTTAATTTCATTTTCGTGTGTTACTGTAGCATACAGTGTTTTCAGCATTTCAGCTAATCTCTGAAGCACAATAGATTGTTTTGATGATGTGAAAATGTTCTCTTCTCTTCTAAGATTGGTTTGAATCCTAAGCTTCATTTTACAAAATTACTATTTTACAGTTCAACCTATGAAATTGGATTCTCAGCCATACGCAGTAAGTAACGTCATTTTATTGCAAAGCTGTTGCACCTTTGTCATGTAAGTAAGGAGCTAAAGAATTACAACTGTAATGGACACACAGGCAGGTGGCCAACCACATTTGGTGGTTGCGCTGCCTAAACAACCTCCTCCAAACATTGCACAAACATCAGGGAACACAAATAACAACAAACAGCCGATGGATTACTCCAAATTTCTGAAACCTTGCACTTTAAATGCGGCAATGCAGGAGCAACAGGAAGTTGAGCCAATTCCTATTCGTCCACCTACAATATTAAATGGAGAACATGTTATTCAGTTCACAGAAGCAGAAGTAGAAAGGATGGATATCATAGAAGGATTACAATATGCAATAGTTGGTAAATGTTCTTATGGTAGCCCAGAAATTCAACAACTGTGTAAGTTAACCAATTCAATGCGGAATTAAAGGTGAATGTAACATAGGATTTCTCAGGGATAGACATATTTTGATTAGAATGACGTTAAGGCAGGACTATCTTCATTTCTCATCAAAAACTCATTACATAAAGGACAGAAATGGGTATCAATATCAGCTTAGGCCATTGATTTATGACTCAAAGTTTAGAGCAGATGAAGAAACACCCAAGGCAATGGCTTGGATTTCATTCCCAGGTCTATTGCCAACCTTTTTTGTAAAGGAATGTCTATTTTCTCTAGCTACGGCAGTAGGTAAACCTATGCATCTAGACATGGCAACAATTAATAAAACTAGACCTACTTGTGCTAGGGTGAAGGTACTAGTTGATCTACTTGCAGATTTGCCTAAAAAGGTGAGGATGGACATATTCAATGAAGCTAAAGGAACAACAAGAACTGAATGGGTGAGAATTCAATATGACATGCTGCCTAAATATTGCAGACATTGTAAACTTCAAGGACATGATCAATTTGAATGCTGGAGGATACACCCTGAACTATATGTGGAGAAGGAGAATGATAACCAAGCAGATACAGCTAAGAAACAGGACATAGGGATCTCACAACCTATAATGATGTTATCTAGTGGAAAGGTCGTGGGTAATGTGAATGTTACAGCAAAAGAGCAATGGAAGGAAGTGAAAGACAACAGAGTTAGAAATGTACTAAATCAAAATACTAGTCTCAATAATAATGGAATAGAGATGGCACCAGCTAAGCAGGTTGAAAACAATAAGAACAAGGAGGGTATAAGCACTGTAGAGAGACAAGCATAAGCACAAAGCAACAACGGAAAGGAATTGGTGGTAGTAGACAAAGAAGATAATGATCATGTTCAAGTAGCTAACAAGTTTGCAATATTACAAGGGATGGATGAAGAGGAAGAACTTGTTAATAAATTGGCAATGGTGGCAGCTGATGCAGCAACAAACAGTCCAACACTTCATAACCAAGCATCTACAAAGCCAAAATCAAAAAATATGGTCGATAATGAGGGAAAGTTAAATCCAGCAGCACAAGCTTTTCATCTTAACTCATCGGGTATTAGTTCAACTAATGGTCTAGTCAACAGAAAGGAGGCATCAAAAGCAAAAAACGATAATGCATAATGGGTACAAAGAAGGTTCAAGGATAAAACAGGAGAAGGAATAGTGAAGATCAATAAACCATGCCAGGAAATCCCATCACACGATACATTAGTGAACAAAGTACTTAATAAAACTCCAAATTCTCAAGAAGAATGGTCAAAATCGTCTACTCTTAAAGAAAGAGTGCAAGGCTGCGGAGGCAGGCTATGGGATGCATAAAGGGAATACGATTCAGAGGAGAACGAAGTACCACTAGGAGCACAAGCTAATGAGGAACCAAATGAGAAGGACAAAGAAGAAGATGAGCAAAGTGTAAATGGAAAGCCTCATGCCAATGACAACAATACAACTGGTAATTTTTTAATAAAGGGACGATCAGAAAATGTTGAGCATAACAATAATTTTCAGATAGCAGAAGTCACAGAAAATAGAAACTATGAAGGAAGAGGCCCAGAGGTAAATGATCCTGGAGGAACAGAAGATGATAAACTGCAGAAATCACAAGAAGACCCACAAGGACACAACACAACAGAGAAGGAGAAACAACCAAAACAAAAAATAGAAATAGTAAATATTACTGTTACATTGGAGAAAAACCAGTTGCAGCTGTTAAAAAGAGGAGAAGAGAAGGCCTTGGTCCCTAAAAAGAATACATTTGGAGCTACATCAGGAGGGGAGGAAGACAATGAAGAAGGAGAAGAAATGGCTATATCAGGATACGACATGGATCAAGAATCAACTACCCAACACCTTATGAATGCTGCAAGACAAGGTGACTTATCACCTACGCAAGTGGAAAAGGCAAAATCAGCAGCAAAAGGTAAGAAGAAGCAACAAAAAGATAATTTTGAAGCACCAAAAGCTGGGATGCACACAAGGAGAACGTTAACTAAATCCAACAATCAGTGATGAATGCTCTCATTTGGAATATAAGGTCAGTTAACATATAGCAAACCTTTGAAAGGTTGACAAAAATGCATAGGCAAAATCACTATGAATTTGTAGGTTTAATGGAGCCAAAGCAACAAGCAAAAAAACTGGAAAGTTACAGAAACAAGATAGGACTTGCACAGGCAATTGCAAATGTTTCCAACAAAATATGGGCTTTCATAGATGAGGTATTTGAGGTAACTGTTATGTACAATATGGTGCAACAATTAACACTAAGATTGTTTCATACTGAATCACATGTGGAGTTTGTCCTAACATTGATATACGCAAAATGTGATGCAATTGAGAGGATAGAATTATGGGATTCATTATATGCAATGGCAAGGGATATGGATGCACCATGGCTTGTAGGAGGTGATTTCAATGTAATATGGGACGAAGAAGAGAAGTTTGGTGGATTACCTGTGTCATTGAATGAAATTGATGATTTTCGACACTGCATCAACACTTGCAATCTCTTCGACCTTGGATTTAAAGGCAGCATATTTACTTGGTGGAATGGGAGAGCAGAGGAAGACTGTATATTCAAAAGACTAGACAGATGTTTGGCCAATGTTGAGTTCCAACAAACATTTCCAGGAATAGAGGTGCAACATTTGTCAAAGACTGGTTCTGATCATAGTCCAATGTATTTGAAGTGTGATATAAAATCTCCTCCTATAAAAAACCTTTTATGTTCTTGAATTTTTGGGTGGAACATGCGACTTTTAAAGATGTGGTGAAAGAGAATTGGTATGTTGATTTTAGTGCAAATCCGTATATTCTCTTTAATCATAAGTTAAAAAAATTAAAGAAGGCCCTTTCATTGTGGAGTAAGGCTACATTTGGAGATATTTTTCAAAAGATAGCAAGTATGGAGGAAGTAGTGATGGTTCATGAAGCAGAATTTGAAGCAAATCCTACAGAGATGAATAGGGAGAGGCTACAAAAGGTTCAGGCAGAATTGATCAAATGTCTTGCACTAGAGGAGAAATATTGGCAACAAAAGGCAGGCATGACTTGGTTCAAGGAAGGGGACAGGAACACTAATTTCTTCCACGCACAAGTGAGAGGTAGGAGGAAGAGACTTCAGCTTAACAGAATTCAAAACAGTGAAGGAACCTGGATTGAAGAAGAACAAGAAATTGCGGAAGAGGCTATTAAATACTACGAGGAACAGTTCACAGAAACAACAACTCATTCATCATTAGATATCGTAGAGCATGTTCCTAATATGATTAACACTGAGCAGAATGCAGAATCGATTAAGCAGCCAACAAAAGAGGAGGTAAAAGTGGCAGTATTCGGACTCAATGGTGATAGTGCTGGGGGCCCAGATGGGATGACAGGAAAATTCTATCATTCTTGTTGGGACTTAATAGGGGATGACCTGTACGACATGGTGAGGGATTTTTTCAATGGTCACGAGCTACCCAAGTGTGTAACACACACAAACATAGTTCTACTACCAAAGAAAAAAGAAGTTACCACTTTTTCTGATTTAAGACCAATAAGCCTCAGTAATTTCTCAAATAAGGTTATATCAAGAGTGGTACATGAAAGGCTAGTGAAATTTCTCCCAAGTCTGATATCGAGGAACATGCAGGTTTTGTTAAGGGAAGGAATATAGTAGAAAACATCCTTCTAACTCAGGAGATAGTGACTGACATTAGGCTTAGAACTAAGGCTGGACCTAATGTCATCCTGAAGCTAGATATGACCAAAGCTTATGATAGATTATCTTGGCTATTCCTAACCAAGGTACTGAGAAAGATGGGATTCACAGAAAGGTTGATAGGGATTGTCTTTGGATTAGTTTCAAACAATTGGTATTCTATTCTAATCAATGGTCAAGCTCATGGGTTCTTTAAGTCCTCAAGGGGAGTAAAACAAGGTGATCCTGTATCTCCAACTTTGTTTATCTTGGCAGCAGAAGCATTATCTAGGGGTCTCAATGCACTACATACTAACCTGTATTTTTGTGGATTTGGGATGCCAAAGTGGAGTCCAAAGATCAATCATTTGGCGTATGCAGATGACATGATTATTTTCTCATCCTCAGATGAAACATCTCTGATGCTGATTATGCAAGTGCTGAAGGCATATGAAACTGCATCTGGGCAGCTTGTTAACAAGACCAAATTAGCTGTGTACCTGCACCATTTAACAGATATGGAAGTGGTCAACAAGGTGGAAAGGATCACAGGCATGCATAGAAATGATTTCCCTATCATATATCTAGGTTGTCCTATATTTTATGCAAGGAGAAAGTTGGAATTCTATCAGCCCCTAATTACTAAGGTAATGGAAAAACTGCAATCATGGCAGGGCAAGTTATTATCAGTAGGGGGCAGGGCAGTTCTCATATCCCATGTATTGCAAAGCATGCCTATGCATCTACTATCAGTTGTAAACCCTCCAAAGAATGTGATAAATAGGTTGCACAAATTGTTTGCTCAGTTTTTCTGGAGCAGCACTGTAGGAGGAACGAGCAGGCATTGGGCTTCATGGAATACCTTATGCATGCCAGTTGAGGAAAGAGGAATTGGCTTCAGGTCACTGCATGATGTAGCAAAGGCATTATTCAGCAAGTTATGGTGGAATTTTAGAACAAAACCAAGCCTATGGAGCTCTTTCGTATGTCAGAAATACTGTAAAAAATTAAACTCTGTAATTGTTCCATGGAAAAGGGGTTCTCACATCTGGAGAAAAATGTTGGAATGTAGAGATCTAATTGAACATCAAATCCTTTGGCAAACAAAAATGGGATCATCACTTTTTTGGTATGAAAACTGGACAGGTCTTGGGGCACTATATTTTTTAGTTCCTCAGGACTTTGTCATTGATGAAAATGTACATAATGTACATGATGTTACCTTAGATGGTGAGTGGGATGTGGACAGGCTATTTGAAATACTTCCTAAAGACTTAGCAGTTCACATTCTGGAGAAAATCAAACCACCTTCAACTATGCAGGTCCTTGACAGGACTTGTTAGATGCTGGAAACAAGAGGATATTTCAGTGTTAAGTCAGCATGGGAGTATACGAGAAGAAGAGACGAACGAAGAACAGCTTATAGAATGATTTGGGTAAAGGGACTACCTTTTAAAATAGCATTTTTCATGTGGAAAGTGTGGAAAGCAAAGCTACCTTTAGATGATTTCTTGAAAAGGGTAGGCTACTGCATGCCGTCAAAATGTTGGTGTTGTGTACAGCCTGACAAGGAATCTCTTCAGCACTTGTTTTTTAGATCAGAAACTGCAAAGATAACTTGGAAGTATTTTCTATCGAGGGCAGGAATAGTTGTGGAGGGACTTACATTGCACCAAGCAATCACAAAATGTTGGACTGCAAATGTGTGCTTAAGGCTAAAACCGTTAATGCAAGCACTCCCCTCATGCGTAGTTTGGGAACTTTGGAAAAGAAGAAATAGTATGAAGTATGGTGATGTTGTGACAACTAGCAGGGTGATTTATCAAGTTTCATCAAATCTTTAGGCATTGGTGAAAGTGAGAAAGTCGGGGATGGACATGGTACCTCACAAATGGCAAGATCTATTAGCTATGATGGAAAATTTCACTCCTAAACTTAAAGTTACAAAAGTCATGTGGGAATTTCCAAGTGCAGGATGGCTAAAAGTTAATACGGATGGTGCATCGAGGGGAAATCCAGGGAGGAGCTCAATATGTTTTTGTATAAGAAATGAAAATGGTGACATAGTCAAGTCAGTAGGGAAAGAGATTGAAGAGACAACAAACACAGTAGCTGAAGCGAAGGCCATGGTAGAAGCACTAAGGTTCTGCAGATTTCAACAATACTCTCATGTATTGCTTCAAACTGACTCAATGTTATTAAAAAAGATAATGGATGGGATCTGGAAACCACCATGGATCATATCTGAGCAGGTAGAGGAAATGATGCAACTAATGAATGAGGGCAATTACACAGTGACTCATATTCATAGAGAGGGCAACAAGCTGGCAGATCATTTGGCTAATTATGCTTTAGATCATGGAGAAATAGAATGCCAACAATTCTGGCATCTAGATGCACAGGGAAGGAGGTTGGTTAATGAAGATAAGATGCAATGTCCAAATCTAAGGGTGAAGGTGAACAAGAGATAGTAAGCAAAGAGAAAAGGAAGAGCGGGAGGTGAAATAATGCTTTCAGTTATTTGGATATACAACCAGCATGGTGCAGAAGTGTTTAATATCATACACATGGTTCAGGTATATGGGAATATAAAAATGATTTATCCTAATTTCGAGCACAACAAGAAGCAAATGGCATTGGAAACACAACTAGCATGTGCAACAAATATGTCTTCGAGAAAAGCAGGCAACAAAGGCCAATGCTTTATATTATCGCATGCTTCAATCCAATTCGGATTAAATAATCTCTTAATATGCATACAAGGTTTAATGTGGAAGGACTGGCAGACAACACATGCTGGTGAGCAAAGGAATCAAAAGGAATCAAATGGAAAAGTGGAATGCACGTGGAAAGTTATCTAGGATACATAAAAGCATGTAATACTCTAGGATGAAGGTACTATGGGATATATTTCTTTATGCTGCAGCTGTAAGTGGAGCTCACGTGTGATTCCAGTACAAAGCTGTCTCTCATTACCTCAATCGACGAAGAAGGAACGCAGCAAAAAAAAGGTACAGTTGCCATGCACGCTAACTGCTGTCAAGTGGGAGTTTTTTGGGACAGAACTAACACCAATAGTTCACGCAAAGCACAGCAGCTGGAAAAGGATTCTAAATGTGCATTGAGGCATTTTCTGAATATTTTAATGTGCACACATGGTTTCATGTGCAAGGCATGGCAGACAACACATGCTTTTGAGCAAAAGGATCACATGGAAAAGGCTATAGGTGGGGCACACGTGCTTTCCACCACAAAGCTTCAACAAATTGTATTACAAAGTTTAATAGCATTAATGTGTTATCAATGTTGAGCGTAACACTCAATTTTGATAATAGGATACTTGTTAAGTTCAAACTTAATTACTTTCTGTTCGTAGGATATCATGACATTGTATTTCGTATTTTATCTGGTTATAAATAAAACTAGCCCTAGGCATTTGCCTAGCGGACAAAAAAAACTCGTAAGTGTATCCCTTCACTACTAGCCTTGCTTTCGATCTCTCTATGCCCACATCTGCCTTGTGCTTCACCTTGTATACCCATTTACATCCTATTGCCCTTTTTCCACTTGGAAGAGGCACAAGGCTCCAAGTATGATTGGCATAAAGGGCTTCAAACTCTTGATTCATAGCTGTCTGCCAAGTAGGATCAGCAGTTGCCTCCTCATATGAACTGGGTTCAATCTCATGGGAAATAGTTTTGATCAATTGCTGACTATCAGAATTCAAGGCATTGAGTGAGACACATTGGGCATTGGGTATGGATGCATTGAAGGAAAGAGAGGTGGTGCTTTGGTTACTACTAGAGGGAGAGTCAGGATGATTTGTTTGTAATTTGGGTAGTGAATAGTTGTAATTTTTCAAGTAAGTGGGGACTTTGAGGGTTCTAGATGGCCTTCCTAAAGCTTCATTAGATTCTTGTATTATTGAGTTAGAAGTATTGTTAGGCAGAGTTTCATGAGTTTTCATTATTATCAGATAAGGAAAATTGTTCTTCTGAACTTGAAGTCACATGAGGGTTAGGTTCTCTTGCCCCTGGGGATGAAGGATCAGTTGACATTGTTGGGAGAGATGTACTAGGAAAAGTAGGAATAGATGTTGACCTATGAGAAAGAAATAGTTCTTGTGCTATTCTGCATTTACTTGTGGAAATGAGGGAAAGACTCTATTAGAACTAGAGTGCAAAGCAAAAGGAAATACACCTTCATGAAATACATCCCTTGAAACATGAATTTTCTTTGTGACTAGATTGAGTACCTTGTAGCCCTTTGTCCCAAAAGGATATCCCACAAAGACATGAGGTAAGGATCTAGATTCAAATTTATCTTTGTGAGGTTTTAGATTTGTAGGAAAGCGGAGGCATCCAAAGCTTTTGAGGTGAGAGTATTTGGTTTTTTTGTATAGTAGCTCCAGTGGACATTTATTTTTTAGAGTGGTAAAAGAGAGTCTGTTAATCAAGTATGTTGAGGTGAGGATACATTCTCCCCAGTATTGCATGGGGAGTTTGGACTGATACAACAGTGGCCTGGCCTCCTCCAAAAAGTACTTGTGTTTTCTTTTGACTATGCCATTTTGTTGAGGTGTATAGGGACATGCTTTGTGGTGTATAATTCTATTAGACTGCAATAAAGAAGCAGTCTCAGAATTTATGAACTCAAGGACATTATATGTTCTAATGATCTTAATGGAATAGTTGAATTGATTTTTCACCATGGCAGAGAAAGCCTTGATTACTTGCAGAGCATTACTTTTGCAGCTAAGCAGGTGTGTCCAAGTACACCTATTGTAGTCATCTACTAGGGTGATGAAGTACTTATGCCTATCGTATGTTGGGACATGATAGGGCCCCCACAGGTCTACATGTAAGATTTCAAAGATCTTGGTTGTTACTGTAGTTCTTTCTGGGAATGGCAGTCTATTTTGTCTAGACATTGGGCATATTGGATAGATAAAGGACTGTTTGGATGAAAATTGAAAGGGTATTGACTCAATACCTCTCATATTGGCAAAGGGTACATGTCCCAATCTATTGTTCCATAAGAGATCAATCATGTGTTTATCATTCATAGATGCATTGCATGTAGGACTATTATTTCTTTCATATTGCACATGAGAATTGGTGACAATCTTATTACATTCAGAAGAGGAAGTGTGTGATCCAGATGTAGTAGGGAAAGAAGAATTATGTAAACTAGATGCAATGTGTGAAACAGAGTGTGGACTAACACTACTGCTACTAATTATACTAGATGGAGTAGACTGAGTGATTACATCACCTTTATTTAATGCACTAGATGAATTATCAAAGACTAGGGAATTAGACTTGCAAAAATCTGAAGTGTTATACTTGCAAGAATCTGATTTGTAGAGATACAGACCATCCTTACTTTTACCAATTGCCAGAGGCCTCTTCAGTGAAGGGGCTTGCAGAAGGATGCAAACAAATTTGGTGAATATGACAAAGCTATCAAATTGAATTGTCAAGCAATGTACTGAGATTAGGTTGAATTTGAAACTGGAACAAAGAGAACTCTTTTCAGAGTGAACTTAGGGCTCATTACTATATCTCCCATCAATGTCACCTTCACCTTATAACCATTGGGCAAAGTAACTAGGAAAGGGTAAATTAAGGTTTTCACATTGATTAATATGGATCTATTATAGGTCATATGGTTTAATGCCCCAGAGTCAAGTATCCAAGAATCAGTAACAGACCTAGAACATTCATATGAGCTAGAGCTAGGATCAAAATGAGTTGAACAAGCTGAGATACCTGCAAAATTCACAGCTCCTGCTTTCATTTCGTTTCCTGCATTTCCAGCATGAAAATTCTCCAGGATGCTCACCAGCGGATTATATTGTTCCTTAGTAAGATTCTGCATAGTTATGTCTTGTTCCTGTGCATGTCCATTGTTTCCATCTCCACCTTCAATGCCACTTTCTCCTTGACTTCCATGTACATTGGCATCAATTCTCTTTCCCTTGTTAAACCTTGAATCTTGAGGATAGCCATGCAACTTGTAGCATCTTTCCTTAATGTGACCTGGCTTCTTACAATAGTCACAAAAAGGTCGTGCCTATTCCCAAAGTGTCCTCCCCTGTAGTTGTTGTTTCCAGTTCTGTTTCCCTGTTGATTGTAGTTCATATATCCAGTGTTGTCTGCAACGTTTGTCTGTTGACCAAAGTTTGTCCTGAAGTGATTTCCTCCTGATCTGTTAGCACTCAAGGCAGTAGACTCAATCACCAATTGATTATTTGGCTTGACCTCTCTTTGTTTCTCCTCTTGGATGAGAATTGAAAAAGCTTGTGCGAGTGAGGGTAATGGATTTATCATTAAAATACTTCCTCTGACTACAATGTAGACTTCATTTAGTCCCATTAAAAACTGAATCAACCTTCTATCTTGCTCAACTTTCTGCATGTTCGCCTTGGCACCACATGTACAATTGCATCTGCATTGAGCATGTGCATTCAATATGTTTAGTTCTTCCCAAAGTTTCTTCACTTTAGTATAGTACCCAGTGATGTCTAGGGTTCCTTGACTCAAATCATTTATCTCCCTCTACAGTTGATACAATTTTGCCCCGTTTGTTTGATCATATCTGTCTTCAAATTCTTTCCAAAGTTCCTGAGCATCATTAACATATTGTAGACTATCCGCCAAGTCCTTTGAGATAGAATTTAGGATCCACGACGTGACCATGTCATCGCAGCGTTCCCATTGATCATAGTTAGGATCCTAAGGATCTGGCTTTCTGCACTTCCCATTTATGAATCCTACTTTATTTTTCACTGAGAGAGCTCTTAGAACTCCTCTTCTCTAGGATCTATATCCTGATCCGTCGAAAAGACCCGGTACAAGCATAGAACCAGAGCTTTCAGATGGATGCATGTAGGGCGGATTTGTCGAATCCAAGGCCGGATTTGGATTTGTCGAATCCGTTGTGTTTTCATCAAGAGCCATGATTATCAAGGATCGATTTGATAGGAAAAGTTGGAAAAATTTCGATATTCGTACTGAAACACTCCGTAGGGATACACTTCGAATAGGAAGGAAAATTGACTAATTGAGTTTAGGATCGAGAGTCTCGCTCTGATACCATGACAAAGCAGTAGAGGAAATGAAGAGGATGAGCTCACCTCGAGTGAGCTCTAATGGCGAACGAGAGATGCCATAGACGAGGGACTTCTGGAAGCTTCTTTTCTATTCCACTAGAGAATGAGCTTAGCTCAAAATGTAAAATGATACATGAGAAAATGAATACCGTACAGTAGAAAAAATACCTACACCTATTTATACTACGTACACCTACTACATACACCTACAACTATATATAACTACCAACTCACTTGTACAACTAATAAATATACACACGTGTGTCAATAAGGCTCAAATAGATATGCTTGAGATGGTTTTGTCCAACTACAGCAACTCGCACACGCAATATCATTAAGAACAAACGCTTACTTGATAGTATTATTATGATTAATTAACATGCATTCTCAAATAAAATGTGTCCATTAAATACATTTTTATTATATGATTATGATTAATTAACAAGCATTCTCAATTTAATCTATTTTCACGACTCGGGTTTGACTGGTTGATCTTCTGGCTCGTGGGGGCTCACTGACAAGTGACAAAGCGCTTGATTCTGTATCAAACACTATACTCATTTTGGATGCAACCAATCAGTTCAGGCAAGAAGCGAACCTTGAGCACTACGGACAAGGAAATACAAGCAGCGGACATGAATAAATTTTCCAACGGAAAAGTGTTTATCGGGCGAAAAGTTGTCACAACAATTCTTTGGTAAAACAAATTATCATATACCCCTTAAAAATATCCCAAAAGAAAAAAAGTTAAGTTCATAGGTATGATATGATTCAATGATATCAAGAATCATTGCTAACCATAATAATTCTTAAAATCACCGAAAAGGTCACCTAAAAACTTGACAAATAATTGATATATCTTTCACTCCTCCACTTAATACTTAACTACGATCCAAACTCATGACATGCAACTAACTCACGCACGTCTAATCCACACGTCACGTCGTTGCACTCTTACCACTATATCAAAGCCCCAAGCCGCTAAGCATAATAATTGCAGTTCAAAAAATTTACCAAAGCAATTAAATTAAGTTATTATGTGGATTAACATTCAGTTGTGCTTTATATAACTATCACCTCCTGCCTAAACATTTAATATCAGCAAATAGCACCTTCACATTTAATATCAGAAGCCGCAATATAACGCTAGGAAATGCTAAGAACGTTCAGAACCAAAAACGATCTGCAAGTAATGATCTTTGAAGAAGCTACAACGGCTCTATTCTTTCTCAAATTGACAATAAGATTTCCCAGTTCTTTAGGAAATAAGATTTCCCAGTTCTTTCAGCTACAAAAAGCGTCCAGGATGATGCACAAGCAAGCAGAAAACACTTTTGTGATTCCATGTAAAGGGAAACAGCTTGACCACCTCCACGAAGCTAGCAAAAGAAATTGTATAATCACCTAAACATGGTCATACTTCAGCAGAGAAACTGCCTGCATGATCACCTGAAGCATAATGATTGTAACTCCCGCCGCCACCACCTGTACCCCTGCCACCCCTTCCCCTATAGTTATTAAAATGGTTCCTCTGGTGGTAGTTACCAGATTGGTCGTAGTATTGACTACGGCCATTCTGGTAGGACCCTCCCCTGCCACGTCCTCCACGGCCATTGGAGTTTCCACGACGGCCACCCCCACTCCCACCACGATTACCCCTGTAGTTCTGATAAGACCTCTGGGGAACAGATTGTTGCCGATTGAAATCTGCATCCTTCAAATTATCAACACCTTCCGTCTCAGGTGCGACTTCTTCTGGTTCAGCAAATTGTTCAGACATGTTGCCACCCTGCTCCCCCTACAAAGTGTATAAAAAGAACAGATTACATATGGTGGATACAACCACTAAACTTCAATTCTCTTAGAAAGGTCAAGAATACCTGCTGCAGTTCCACATTGCTAGCGTGAATTTCGTTACTTTCAACTGCTTCAGAACTTGCAGCATCTTCCTCCTGAAAACAGTTCATGTTCACAGTTGAATGATAACATGAAGGAAAGCATGGACCACTGAACAACAATGATATCACACGAGAAGTGCTATAGACAAACTTCTATACATATTCAATTCCCTGTAAATGCACACAATGTAGTCCCTTTTCAAAGCCAGGTAAATTAAAAGCACAGATTTTAATAAGAAAACTGGATTTACACACTTCAGATGCCAAAAGTAGTGACCAGTGAAACTCACATGTCTGGGAAAAGTTCTCACGTTTTATTTTAAACAAATGTAAGTCAATATTTCTACGGCTACAAATTAAGGATAAAATATTATTGTGATACGTTAAAACGAGTAGTTTCAGTGAAAATACTAAAGACTAGCTTAGGTTGACAAGAGTCTAAGAATATAGAGCGAGAAAATGATGTAAAAAAGGTGAGGAAAGGTAGGATAACTCAGGACCCAAGGTTAATAAGTTATTCTTTTTCTACACAAAATTCTTGCTCACTCTCTCACCAGCATGTAGCTTGGCCTGCACATAAAGCGCTCAGAATTGAAGCAAAGAGGGTTCAGGATATAAAGACAAAAATCCAAGTCTATCTTTGACCAGGTTTTCAGGCTTCTTCATATTGGACTCATTGGCAATATATCAATCAAACAACCAACTATGCCTCAAACTCAAAAAAGTTGGTTTGTTGTACGAATCCTCCCATCTATTCCACTTTTTAAGGGAGCATTTCATGTCAATACTAAATACGCCTTTTAAGGAAATTAGGTGTTCTCTAAAACTGGTGACGCTATAAGTCTCACAGTTAATTCCTCCACTGGCATATAAGTCTCTAACTAGACTACAAAGACTCCTGATATAAGGTAAAATAATCTTGGTACAGAACTCAACATTAACAATATTGTTTGGTTACAGTTTCCTTTTCCGTATAAAAAGAACTTGCATAAATTATTCAGAAATCTCTGTATTATTTTACGCGGGATAGAATGTGGTATAATAATAATACGTGTATTAATAATGCAACGGATTAGATAACTAAAATCACATAAGCACTCTCATACCTTTCAAAGCTACTATATCAACCATTTTGAGCAACCCAGAACAAAGAAGTCTCTGCCTCTACTGTTCTGTATACCAGTGCCAAAAAGAGGAAGATCTATTTTTTTTCCTTTTTTGAGAATCGTGAAGCTTTATTCCTAACAGCACAAAGATTGTGCTAGAAATCTGCACAGTGAAGCAAAACACTGAAGCATAAATACGTCCCTCTCTAAAACTGTAGGGGTTCTAGTAGCTCTAACACATGTTCAGTTTGATTTAGAAGTTCCAATCTACACCAAAAATAAAGCGAAAAAATACTGTTGGCTTTGATCTTCTGAATGGAATTGTAACTGCCCTCAAAACATATACAGGTTCAACATTGGCACAAGTGAAGTTGAGCTACCTTTTTCTTTTATTTTCCTCGTTTTGGCCTTTGAATAGGGGATAGTCTTGACGGCAATTTCAGTAATGTTGGAGAAAGAGGAAAGCAAGAGGAGCTGAGAGGGAATAAAGCTTCCTCTCTGATGTTGGAGGAGGAAGCCAAGGGAATATACTTCTGGGTTTCATCTTCTAACTCCCTTGTATTGTGTAGAATTTTGGCAGAGAGGAACTAAAGCTATCAACAACGGTATTTAGAACAGCTTTATAGCAAGGGAATATACTTCTGGGTTCATCTTCTAACTCCCTTGTATTGTGTAGAATTTTGGCAGAGAGGAACTAAAGCTATCAACAACGGTATTTAGAACAGCTTTATAGCAAGGGAATATACTTCTGGGTTCATCTTCTAACTCCCTTGTATTGTGTAGAATCAAGAATGTATGAGACCCCCCCCCCCCCCCGGAATAAAATATAACAGCGGAAAAGCCTCATCACCTAACCTAGAGGCCAGGACAGTGCAAAATCTAACAAGTTAAAGACCAACAAGCCAAAACATATGAACATCTCAGTTCCTTTAAAGGAAATGGGCGATGGAGGCTTGTACTTTTGAAGTTCAGTTATTTAGCAATACGTAGAAGTGAATTGCAAGGTAAGACACCAACTTAACCAGAAGCTTCATAAGGCCTTAACAATAGCTCAGCAATTACGTTATATACAGCAACTTCAAACAAGGGATATAACAGAAATATCAATGAGTTAAATCTTTGCATTCATCCACAAAAACATAAACAAGCAAAACTCATGTGCATCCAACAATCAAACATATTATCAAGGCAAGCTTGCAAGATGTCTTTCGGACCTTAAATATAGCAATTAGTATAGATGCTTTACTCCTATAAGCATTTACCTTCTGCTCATACTGCACATTTGGTGTTTCCACTTGCAGCGGTACGTCGACAGGCACAACCTCCACATGCTCTTCTACTGGCACTGGATAAGACCCATATTTACCAGCAGCTGCATCCACTTTAACAGGGTCTACGGTAAAATATAGTGAACCAATGATCTTGTCCAGCTTTGATCTCAGCCCCGCATCTGCAAGAAAAAGGACATAACCAGTTAAAATCATCTATCAAAGACTGCCTTAAAGTCTTGACATGTCTTCCTAAAACGTAAATTTCCATAAAACAGCAACAAGTAAAATTCGTTTTTAAACCAGTTAGGGTCAAACAAGAATCTCTATATACATTCCCTGGCAAATTAAAAATGCCAATGCCAGGATAACAATAACAACAACTACTACCAGTGGCGGATGTAACTTTAGTGCTGACATGGAACATATATGTGTGTGTACAACAAAATTTCAATGAAATATTAATTTTTTGAACCCATAGTTTTAAAAGCACAGTTAGCTCATTGTTAAAATTGGCTAAACCTCAATCCCAAACAAGTGGGGCTCGCGCTAATATGCATCCTCTATATCCACTCCCGACAAAGTAAACAAACAATATTTTATCTGAGAAGAAAAAAGACACTCACAAGTAGCATCGGAATTGGGTTCGATGGGCTGATCAGACTTCGAAAGCCATAGCTTAGCATGCTCAGTACATTTCTGAAGGGCGTGCTTGTGTGACAAGGGAGAGTTAACAGGGCGTGAAACAAGCAAACCGCTAAGCATCGAAATCAAATCCAAATCTCTTTCGCCTAACAGATCCATCACGTCGTCAGTCGATTCATCCTCCGGCATACAGTCGTAGCTCAAACAACACGCCCTCTCCATAGTCCTCGTCAGCATCGTCGCTGTTAAATCACTCTGCTGCAACGACTTCACGTCAAACAGGCTACCAAAGTACAACAGATTAAGTAAATCCTCAACACATTCTCCTTTGATATTAGAATCATCAATAGGTGTATCGACAGCGGACTCTGACGGCGGAACTTGGCGTTGTTGTTCAACGGCGAGGTTGATTTCTTCAGCGACGGCTGCTGCGAGTGGCTGACGAAGCTTCTCGAGCTCGTCAATGCCGGCGAGGACAGCGGATTTGGAGCGGAAAGTTTCCTCTTGTTCTTTGTTGAGGGTTTTGCCTTTGGATAGAGATTCTTCCATTTGGACAATACGGTTGTATTTCTTGCGAAGAGCACGGAGGCGCTTGTTGATCACGCTGAGTACCGGCCCATCGGAGAGTTCTGATGCTGGTGTAGATGCCATCGGTGGTGGTTCACCGAGGAATGAGGAAGAAATGAGAAGTGCGCCGCCGTGGACGGCGACAAGGGTTTTTGGAGGGTCTGTGGAATGGAGAGGCAGAGGAGTTGAGACTGTGGAGAGGATTACCTTTCCCAATTTATAAATGAAAACATCTCCGCCTTAAAATGAGGTGAATAATAAATATATAAATTATTAGAAAAATAATCATTAAAATGCTTATGTAAGTATCCAAGGGTATTTTTAATTTTAAATTCTTTTTTATTGGAAAAATTTCACATAAGAACAACTGAGCTCCATACTTTTCAATTTTATAGCCCATATTTTAATTTATAACCAACTAGCCAAAAAATAATGGGCTAAAATTCAACATACAACTCCAATAAGTTCTCAGAATTACTATTTAATTTTTAAAAAAGATTGCTCAACCTTTTAAGTTAATTTTCGAATCAATAACTGTGACTCAAATATTAGTCCAACAAACCAAATTTATTTGGGTGGCAAAAATTAGATTTTTAACAAACTTAACTATATGGGTTTAAATTTCGAATTTGATTTTGTGAGAAATTTGGGGTGGGTGTTATTTAGACTTGTTAGAAATAGTATAAGGAGGTTGTATATAAAATTTGAAGTCATTTAATGGAGATTTGGACTGGTTTTGAACAAGAATTGCAACTGAAAATCGTGGAAGAAGTTCGTCTACATACGCTTGTATAAAGGTGTATAATAATGTATAAGATGTGTTTATACACTCATATACACTATTATACAAGATTATACATAATTATACAAAAAACTGACCTCGTCTTCTTCCTTGCGTCTTTTCTGAAATTTAACTCAAATCTTGCTCAAATCTACTCCAAATCACTTCAAATTTAAATTTTGAACTTCTTTTGATATTTTCAATCAATTAGAACAATACTCAACCCAAACAACTAACAAATTCAAAAGGTCATATTTTCGAAACCAAAGGTTTGAATGACCTTCAATGGTGGACTTCTACTCTTTTTAATTTTTTTACATTGCAACCAGGTGATGTAGGGGGAGAAGCAGTAATGGCGAATGTGCCCTTAAAGCATATGTAGAAGAAGTGAGAAGAAAAAAGAATGAAAGCAATGGTTATGAGAACACAATTTTAACTCCATAGCTTTTAGAAGCAATGGTTGTAAGAATACAGATTTTGAATTTGCAAGAACTACTGTTTTCAAAATATGTACAATATGGACTAGATGGTGTAAAACTTAAAAATAGGGGTCATTTTTTGTTATGGTGTGAAGTCATGCGTATTTTCTTGTAATTCTTTCCTTTTTTATTCCTGTATTGCTAATGCCTACTGTCATTTTTTGTCTTATTGCCCATAAAATAATATTATATAATTTTTTTTTCCAGAAGTTAGGTGAATGTTTAAGCTTAATAGTTAATACTATCAATCTAATGTTTTACTACCATATTTTTTATGCAATCAGCTGAACACAATATTATAATATTAGTTTGTCTGAGATTTTATGTTGAGATTGCTTTGTTTGTAATGGAATATTAATACATATTAGATTATAAAGATATTATCATTAAATCTAAACAGCAGATTATAAAGATTTTTAAATTTTTACCATCTGAACAAACATAATTTATTTTTATTTTAAAATTCATGAATATATATTTATATTAAAAGTTATATAATATATTTATAAATATTAGAAAAACATCTGTGAAGGAAAGGGTCTACAACAACATATCCAGTATTATCTCACAATGTGGGGTCTGTGAAGGATAGTGTGTATGCAGACCTTACCCCTACATTGTGAAGTTAGAGAGACTGTTTCTAATAGACCCTCGGCTCTCTTAATTTATATAGTATTATAAAAAATAAAAAAATAAAAAGACTAGTTAATGAAACACACCACAAAAGCTAGCGCCAAAGCAGCAAAAAATGTGTCTATATCCTTATTTTCAGTTGGTATTTTGTAGTCAATAATCACAACTATTGACATGATTATTTTAAAATAATCATTTTTCACACCAAAACAACATAGTAAATACAAAAATAAAGTTCAAATTGTGTATGGATAAAATCGGGGGCAAGGTCTCAACGGAAGGGGAGCACAAAGCCGGAAAGTCGTAGTCGAGGTCAAAGGCCTTTTGTATCGAGACCCTGGAAGAGGGAATAATATATCCGACATCGGACATGGTAAAGCGACGCGCCCGAGCCGAGTACGAGTTCCAGACCTGGGGAGACACGGTGAATAGTTATGCATGACAGATAGAGGGTTGTGATACCCGCCCTCAACCGAATATCACGACGCAAATCTTGTCGATATCGATTATGGATCAATAATTACCGGGAAAATAAGATTTTTATTTTTTTTTAGACTTATACTATGGTTGAAACTCTCCTACTATATAAAGAGAAAGTTATTGTAACACGCGATTCAAGGCAATAAAAGGTTATTTTTTTTACCTCCTAGCTATTGTTAAGAATTTTGCTCACTTTTTCTTTTCTTCATTCACTATTGGGCTCGAGCCGAAGGTCCAATCGCGGACAAAGTCATTGTTCAACCTAAGTTCAGGCTTGGTCACAACATTGCAACTGGTTTGATCGTTTATTTTGTTTCTAATTCATTTATATGATATTCTTAATTATTCGTGTCTAGTTAAACCACATATTCTTAAAATCGTAAAATTTAATTGTTACCTAATTTTAGGGTAAACAGTATGGTGCCTACCGCGGGGTTAAGGATAATAGTGGTGATTTGATACGAATCTCATAACACACCCTATTTTACACTTGTTCTTTGAAATCTTAATTTCATGTAAGCCCAAAAATGTCTGACTCTCAGTTTGCTCACTTGAACGTTGACGCTAAGTCCTCTCAGTTTGCTCCCTTGAACATTGATGCTAAGTTTGACCATCACTGTGAAAATAATAATTTGGTGCCCAATAATAATGTGCTTCATGTCGATCCCAACGGTGTCCCAACTGGCGACCCGGTCAATGCTAACTCGCAGGTGGCCATCAAAGTCGACTTGTCAACTGATCCCAAAAATAGTGTTCGCGGGGGACCCCAACCAACGGCTCGAGAAGCGCCCGAAGCGAAGGAGATAGGGTGAACCTACGGCTGATTTTTGAGATGTTGCAGGCTCAACAAGCGGCAGTAGCACAGCTACAAAGTCAAAATCATGCCCCCAATAGGGTGGAACCCGAACAATCTCGAGAAAGCACCCGAAGAGACGAGCAAATTACCGAGAGACTGGGTGAAGCCGAGCCTGGGGTGAGTCCTGAAGTAATGAAAATGCTCGAAGCGTTAATAAAACGGGATGACAGGTGAGAAAAAGATTGAGGCTAATGACAAGAAGTTGGAAATATATAATTCCAGGGTCAATCAGATCCCGAAAGCACCCTTGATATTGAAGGGGCCAAATTCCAAGAAATTTATCCAAAAGCCTTTTCCTCCGAGCGCGGCACCAAAGCCGATCCCAAAGAGGTTTCGCATGCTTGACATCCCCAAATATAGTAGGACCATGGATCCAAATGAACAAGTGACCTCCTATACATGCGCGAGCAAAGGGAACGACTTGGAAGACAATGAGATCAAGTCGGTGTTACTAAAGAAATTTGGGGAGACTTTGTCGAATGGAGCAATGATATGGTATCACAACTTACCCCCAAATTCTATTGATTCATTTGCTATGCTTGCAGATGCTTTCGTAAAGTCTCATGTCGGGGCATCAAGGTCGAGACTAGAAAGTGAGATCTCTTCAAGGTCAAACAAAGGGATAGGAGATTCTTAGAGAGTTCGTGTTAAGGTTCCAGATGGAACGAATGGACCTACTACCGGTTGCAGATGATTGGGCCATTCAGAAATTCACTTAGGGGCTCAATCCTCGAAGTTCCTTGGCCTCTCAACAATTAAAACAAAATTTGGTGGAGTATCAGGCAATAACCTAGGCCGATGTGCACAATAGGCACCAGTCGAAGATCAAGGTCGAGGACGACCAACTAGGGGCCTCTTTTTTGTTTACCCCATCAGAGCCGATGATAGATCCAAGAGAGTCATTGATCATGAGCCAAGACCGGTCGGAGATCGGTATCAACCATACAACATAGATCGAAGGGGAAATGGATTTGGACGTCACCCCGCAAGGAATGAGAAGAGAAGCGATCGAGGGCCCAATGACCGAGGTCTGATGAGCAAAAATAGATTCGATAGGCCGTTCGGGAGTAGGAAAGCACCGATATTATCAGAGTACAACTTCAAAGTGGACGCTGCCAGCATTGTGTTCGACATAGGGCGCATCCAATAGACCAAGTGGCCCTGACCATTGTAGTCCGACCCTAACTAGAGAGACCCTAATTTGATGTGTAAGTATCACGACACTCATGGTCACAGGATCGAAGATTGCCAACATTTGAGAGAAGAAGTTTCCCGGTTATTCAACAATGGGCACCTCCAAGAATTCCTGAGCGAGCGAACCAAAAGCCACTTCAGGAACAGGGACGCCAACAAATACGTCGAACAAGAGTAACCTTAGCACATGATCAACATGATCATTGGAGGGGTCGATATCCTCCAAGGAGCAATGATGAAACACACTAAAGTATCTGTCATAAGGGAAAAATGTACTCGGGATTATATTCCAGAGGGAGCCATTTCGTTCAACGACGAAGATGCTGAGGGAATCGCATAGCCTCACAACGATGCTCTAGTAATATCTGTACTTATCAATAAATCTCGAGTTAAATATGTGTTGATTAATCCATGTGGCTCGGCCAATATCATCAAATAAAGGGTCGTAGATTGGGGTTACAGTACCAAATCGTACCGACAGTCCGGGTATTGAACATATTTACATGGCATGTGAGACCACTAAAGGAGAGATAACCTTGTTGGTAAACACAATCGGGACAATCCAAGAAATAAAGTTCTACGTGATCGAAGGGGACACAAGGTACAATACGCTGTTCGGAAGGCCGTGGGTTTACAACATGAGGGCGGTACCCTTGACCTTGCACCAATCATTGAAATTTCCCACAACAGGGGGAGTTAAAACAGTCTATGGAGAACAACCGGCCGTAAGGGAGATGTTTGACATCGACGAGGTAATCCCGGTGCCGCGATTTAGATATTAAGAAACACGAGATCGACCAGAAAGGCAGAGATTAAATAACAATCACTAATACCAGCCTCGGCCGAACCGGAGAAATAGGGAGAACGAGGAGTAGACAAGGAGGACAATTATGGCATCCCAAGATCATTCGTAGCTCCTGATGACACTGATGCCACCAAATCAACGGTTGAAGAGTTGGAACAAGTCATATTAATCGAACATCTACCAGATCGAAAGGTATACCTGGGCACGAGATTAACCCCCGAGCTTAGGGAAAAACTTATTGATTCTTAAAGCTTACGCAGATTGTTTTGTTTGGTCCCATCTTGACATGACAAGAATCCCACCAAGGTAACCACTCACAAGCTGAGTTTGGACCTGAAGTTCCATCCGGCTAAGAAGAAGAGGGGACCATAATCTGAGATCAAGCACACATTCATCAAGGATGAGGTATCCAAACTTCTAAAAATAGGGTCCATCTGGGAAGTTAAATACCCGAATTGGCTAGATAATGTAGTGGTAGTACCTAAAAAAGGAAATAAACTTAGGATGTGTGTGGATTGTAAAGACCTAAACAAAGCGTGCCCCAAGGATTCTTTCCCTTTGCCTAACATCAATCGAATTATCGATGCAACGGCTGGGCACGAGATACTCAGTTTTTTCGATGCTTACTCCGGGTACAACCAAATTCGGATGGATGTAGACGATCAATAAAAGACTTCTTTCATAACCAAATTCGGTACCTACTGCTATAACATTTTGCCATTTGGATTAAAGAAAATTGGTGCCACCTATTAATGCCTAGTAAAACGGATGTTCAAAGAACGAATAGGGAAATCAATGGAAGTTTATATTGATGATATATTGGTCAACTCCCTGCAAGCAGAGGACTATTTGAAATATTTGCAGGAAGCCTTTGACATACTAAGGAAATACAACATGAAGCTAAACCTGGAGAAGTGCACATTCGGGTCAATTATGGAAAATTCCTCGGGCTTATGGTATCCAGTCGTGGGATAGAGATCAACCGCGAAAAAATAAAGACCATAGAGGACATTACCATATTGAACAACATCAAGGCAATTCAAAGGCTGACGTGGCATATAGCTACATTGGACCGGCTCATCTCGAGGTCCTCGAATAAGAGCCATTGATTTTTCTCACTATTGAAGAAGAATAATAACTTTTTTTGGACTATAGAATGCCAACAAGCTTTGGAAGGACTCAACTGGTACCTGTCGAGCCCCCATCTGCTGCACACTCTGAAGGCAGGCAAATATTTGTACTTATACATGGCAGTGTCTGAAGTAGCGATAAGTGGTGTTGTAGTCCGGGAGGAAAAAGGTATGAAATTTGCTATCTACTATATCAGTAGAACCTTAGGCGATGCTGAATCGAGGTATCCTCACCTGGAAAAGTTAGCACTCGCTTTGCTAAACGCTTCTAGGAAGCTAAAGTCGTACTTTCAATGCCACACTATATATGTCGTAACCTCTTACCCATTGAGGAATATCATACATAAGCCTGAGCTGTCCGGCCAGTTGGCCAAATGGGCCATAGAGATTAACGGCTACGAAATCGAGTACCAACCCCGAACTGTCATAAAATCTCAGATTTTGGCAGAATTCGTGGCCGACTTTATGCCAACCTTAATACCTGAAGTCGAAAAGGACTTACTACTCACCTCGGGGACTAACTAAGGAATATGGACCCTATTCACTGATGGTGCCTCTAAAGCGAAAGGCTCCGGGCTCGGTATCGTGGTAAAACCTCTTACTAGAAGTATAATCAGGCAGTCTACTAGAACTATAAAATTGAATAACATTGAAGCCGAATAAGAGACCATGATTGCAGGTCTAGAATGGGCTAATAACCTTGGGGCCAAAGTAATTGAAGCCAAATGTGAATCTTTCCTTGTCATAAATGAGGTCAACAGAACGTTCGAAGTAAAAATAAGAATGGATGCAGATGTACTTGGACAAAATGTAGGTGACCCTGCACTAATTCAAGGAATGGAATTTGTAACATGTACCCCAAGATCAAAATGGTGAGGCTGATGCACTGGCCAACTTGGGGTCGTCTATCGACTCTAATGGATTTAGCTAAGGGGTAGTGGTACAACTGATGAACACGATGGAAGAAGAAGGTCACGCCAAAGTAAATTCGACAAGTTTAACTTGGTATTGGAGAAACAAATACAAAGATACCTGAAAACAGGAAAATTGCCCTCAAATCCAAGGAATCGAGAGCCATGTGCACTAAGGTTGCCAGATTTTGGTTAGTCGAAGGGGCATTGTTCTGGAGGTCCTTCTTTGGTCCACTGGTCAGATGATTAGGGCCGGGAAAAACCGAATATGTTATAAGAGACGTTCACGAGGCCCTTACGGGAACCATTCAGGGGCAGAATTCTTAGTTCGGAAGCCAATCAGAGGCGGCTACTACTTGACCGAAATAGAGAAGGATGTGAAAGACTTTGTACGAAAATGCGACGCGTGCCAAAGACCCACCCCGATGATCCATCAATCAGGTTAATTACTCCACTAGTATCATGTCTTTATGGCCATTTATAAAGTAGGGAATGGACATCGTCGATCCCCTACATTGGGCACCCGGCAAGGCTCAATTCATACTATTCATAACTGATTACTTTTCCAAATGGGTCGAGGCTCAGGCGTTCGAGAAGGTCCGAGAGAAATAAGTCATTGACTTCATCTAGGATCACATAATATGTCGATTTGGAATACTAGCCAAGATCATTTGTGACAACGGGAAATAATTCGTCGGTAGCAAGGTGAGTAAGTTTTTCGAAAATCACAAGATAAAAAAGATACTATCAATGCCTTATCACCCTAGTGGGAATGGGTAGGCAGAATCAACGAACAAAACTATACTGCAAAACCTACAAAAGAGGTTGACCAATTCGAAAGGAATATGGAAGGAAATTTTGCCCGAAGTCTTATGGGCATACCGTACAACTTCGGAATCAGGCATCGGGGCAACCCCATTTTCTCTGGTCTATGGAGCTGAAGCCTTAATACTATTTGAGGTAGGGGAACCAATCTCAGGATTCCAGTATGCTACCGAAGAGTCAAACAACGAGGCCATGATCACGAGCCGGGAACTATTGGATGAGAGGTGGAAGGCCGCCATGGTCCGGTTGGCCAACCTAGAAGTAGCAAGTAGGAAGGTACTATAATAAAAGATCCAACCTCAAGCATTTTCAAGTCGGGGACTTGGTATTGAGAAAGGTAACACTACACACTAGGAACCCAATCGAAGGGAAGCTGGGCCCGAATTGGGAAGGACCATATCAAGTTGTCGGAGTAACCGGCATAGGATAATATAATGTCGAGGCAGGAAATGAGCACAACTACCAAACAACTGGAGCGTGGCATACTTAAAGCGATACTACTGCTAATGTACGAACTTAATTCCTCTTTAATTTTGTTACATTACGGGCTAACGTTTGCAGGTACTCGGCCAGGGGCGGATATGGCTATTAGGTCTGAAAGCACATGTTGCGCTCTTTTTCCCTTGAACCGATTTTGTCCCGAAGTGGGTTTTTTGGCAAGGCTTTTGACGAGGCAACAAGAAAATGTGCTACCTTAGATTTGAAGACTGACCTTAAACCGTAATCAATAATCATTTGTATCAGATCGACAATATCCAAGACCTCACAAGTTTGGCCTCGGATACTGGGGGTCATTACCCCTAGAATAAGATTAAGAACTTTAGCAAGGAAAAAGAAAAGTTTATGTGTCAAAAGCTAAGTCTTAGTGGTTAGGATCCGTTGTAAGGGTCAAATGGTCATGCGAATCGTGCCCACACAGTCCACTCTAGCCACGACACAAGGTTTATGCGCCTCCGACATGTACCCTATATATTAAGGAATGAAAGAAATTTCTACTTCTCTTACACTTTATTATTGTGAATTTTACTTCTTCGATCCTGGATCCTATAAAGCCAACTGGCTGCCCCTACTCGGGGACTGTTGGCTGATAAAAATTCGGACAATCCGGGCTACCAAATCACAAAGAGGCCAAGCCTATTAGGCAGTGCCCTGACATGAAGGCTATGGACACCCTAAAAATGGCCCAGAGACGTCCGTAGTCCGTACTTAGAAAGTAAGGCCCTTATAAAAAATCGAAACTTATTAAAAGGTTACCCTCAACAAAAACATCATCTAAGACACTTAAGTATCTTAAAGGCCTTCGATTTTATCGAAGATTCAAATCCATAATTAATCCAGAGCCACCACCAAAATCGGGTCCCTTTCGGGCCTCTGAAGAACGAACGTTTTAGACTCCATTTGATTTTATGCTAAGGCATTAAAAACTATACGCAAATAGAAAATTGCAAATAGATGCTGGAAAGTAAAGATGTGGTATTGCCAAAAAGGAAAAAATTCATATATTCTAAAATTTATTTACAAAGGCACGACAAAACGGCCTCAAAATAAATAAAAAAGAAAATTCACAAGGAAAAACTAAGGCATTTACACCTGGTCTTCACCGGGGCTCGACTTGTCATTGAAATCGTAGGAACCCCCGGAACCCTCAGGCTCATAGAGTTCCTTCGCCTCGGCTTCAAGTTCTTGGCTTCTTCAATCTTGGCTGAGAGGTCAACACCTCGGGCATGGACCTCCTCGTGTTATTGTCATTGTTGATGTTGTATGCAGTATTGTTGAGCCGAGGGCTATGTGTGGTTATGATATTGAAACTTTTTTTGAGGAAATATTGTGGCACGTGGGCACATATTATGAAAGCCATTTATTTGAGCTATTATTCTTTTGGCATACGTGTTTTGTTGAGAGGTTGTTATTGTGTTTGCATGAGGTTTCTGTCGTGCGGTTGTTATCGTATTGCACGAGGTTTCTGTCGTGCAGTTGTTATTGTGTTTGCACAAGGTTTCTTCTGTACGGTTGTTATTGTGTTTGCACAAGGTTTCTTCCGTGTGGTTGTTATTGAGTTTGCACAAGGTTTCTGTCGTGCGGTTGTTATTGTGTTACACAAAGTTTCTGTCGTGTTGTTGCTATTGATACACATGCGGCGGTATAAAGTCTGGGTGTTGAAATGCATGTGGTGAGATAAGGTGGGCTTAAAATGCGTGGCTAATAAGGGAACTACTAGAAGTCATGCAGTGTGATAAGGTGGGCTAAAACGGGGGATGCTATTTCAAAAAAAATGATTTAAAAAAAAACTAAATATAAAGGATCCCGCGGTAATATAAGGAAAGTTGTGATTTAATTTACTATTTGAGACTACGAGGCGGTACCTTGGGAGGGCTCTATTGTCATTTCCCTTTTTCTGTGCACTTGTCTTGGATTATTATTTTCTTAGCATACTATTAATTGTCTTCCTCCGTGTTGCATTATTTGTTTGGTTCTGTGTAGATAATTTTGTTGTGCTAGTCATTGTTTCAACTTCATTGTTGTTTTTATTACTCTGCACATTTTTGTCTCTACTCTTATCAGTTGACTTGAATTGTGGTAGTACACTTGCACGAGTATACACATAATTAAATCACCCTATCAGTTTAAGAAGATGAATCCTGACATTGCTGACCATTGCATGTACTCTCGTCTATTTGCCTTCCGTGTACGAGTTGTTCTCTTGGCACTCGAGTAATTCGTACAGTTATGAATTATAATGTGGGCACAAGATGCCAAGTGATTAGGGTTTAAGAATTGGGACCCGTGAGCTGTGATTTCGAGGTTCGGTACCTCGTGGAAATGCTTGAACAGATATGGTATGAACGCGGTTGTTCTTATTGACTTGTTGCTGGTTTTCCTTTATTTGGTTTCATCGAACTTAGACTGTATTCAGCTTACTATACAACATTATCACCTGATTGTTTCTTGTTAAATATTGTTGTTATTACTATATCATTGCAAGTATTAATTTGTGTCCCTTATCCTTTATAGCTTTATATTAATATTGTTTCCTCTGTTAGTTCACCTTCACACTTGTTTAGGTTGTTTAGTCCAGTAGGTGTCTTGACTGTCTCTCGTCACTACTCCACTGAGGTTAGTCTTGATACTTACTGGTACTACTGTGGTGTACTCATACTATGCTTCTCCACATTTTTTTGTAGATCCAGGTGCCACGATTGGTGTTGATTATTAGCTGGCTGGTCAAGCTATAGAGACTCAAGGTAAACCTGTCGTCGCGTTTGCAGGCCTCAAAGTCACCTTCTAATTTCGTATTTGTACTATTTGATTTCCATTCTAAACAGTTGTACTTAAGGATTCTCTTAGCGGACTCAATTGATCTTATGTCTTATATTACTGATTTTGAGAATTGTAATTTGTATAAGATTTTTATCTCATATTTTTCATTTGGTGGTTGAATTATTCTATTTATTTAGTAAGTGTTAGGCTTACCTAGTCTTAGAGACTAGGTACCATAACGACATCATACGGAGGAAAATTGGAGTCGTGACAAGTTAGTATCAGAGCTCTAGGTTCATAGGTGCTACGAGTCATAAGCGAGTTTAGTAGAGTCTTGCGGATCGGTACGTAGACATCTATACTTATCTTTGAGAGGCTGTGGGACTATTAGGATAGTTTCACTTCCTTCATTCCTATCGTGAGAGTTTATTAATCTTCAAGTTTGAACCTTTATCATTTTATTCTCTCACAAATGGTGAGGACACGAGCTGCAGTTATCGATGACGCTACCCTCATATCTAGTATATATAGGGGTCGAGGCAGAGGAAGAGGTAGAGGCCAAGGAGGATCACGTGCTACAGCTAGAGCACCAGTCAGAGTAACAGTTGAGGAGCCTCCAATAGCTCCAGGTAGGGGACAGGTACCGGAGGTGCCTGTTGTTATCCTAATACTTTAGGAGACTTTAGCACAGTTCCTAAGCATCTTTTGTACATTGACTCAGGTGATTCCGGTTGCACTAGCTACTTTACAAATCAGGGGAGGTACTTAGACTCCCATTGCTCGTACTCTAGAGTAGCAATTCCATGTTGGTCGGGTTCTAGGTGTCATGCCAACACAACCTGTTGTCCTAGTTCAGGCCGTGGTTAGGGAAGCAACATATGAGGGAGAATAACTTAGGCTTGCGAGGTTCAAGAAATATTATCCTCCTACTTTCAGTGGGTTGGCTTTTACTATGGGTATTGTGGAGATGCGTGGGTTACTTTTACTACGTTCTAGCTTCAGGGAGCGGCATATCAGTAGTGGCGGGCGTATGAGTTGGGTAGTCCGGCTGATGCAACTTCACTTTCATGGGTTCAGGTTTCAAGGATATTCTTGAGAGAGTTTGCTCCCTAGACCCTTCGGGAAACATAGACATGGAGTTTGAGCAGCTACGCCATGATACTATGTCAGCGTTAGAGTATGCGGTTATATTCAATGAAATGTCTAGATATGCACTTACGTTGGTATCTACAGTTAGAGAGTGAGTCTGCAGGTTCATTGGGGGACTCAATCATGATATCCGATTCAGCATGGCTTGGGAGTTAGAGTCGAATGTCCCATTTCATCAAGTAGTAGAGATTTCCCGCCGATTAGGGGGCATGCGAAGTCAGGCAAGTAGAGGGTGCCTAAGAGGGGGAGGCCCGACCCATTGATGTGATTTCTAAAGTAGGGCTAAGGCCATTGCACCTTATTATGTTGCACATGTATGGTTTCGACTTTTTATAGAAAAGTATCATTCGTATCTTGTTTTGGTTCTGCTTATCGAGGTGAATCCTCCTATTTTGCTTCACATATGGATGAGTTTTGTGATTTTGTACTCTGCTTATATATTTACCCATATTAGGAGGTTCTATAGTGGTAGCCCATGTCTATCATATTGTTTTAATTCATTATTGATAGCTATGTACTATAAGTGAATTTCTGTTACTCATTATGGTAGTTTTAATATGATTTCGGGATGGTTGGTTATGAATTTATGGTTTAGATATTCTACTAGTGTTGAAGTTCAGCATGTGTTGTGATTTTTGTTGGCGGAATTGAATTAATGTACGATTTTGGTTGGTATGATATGTATTCTACTTGTGATTCAGAGTTGAGGGTGAGACCCTCGCGGTGTCATATGTTTCGATGTGTTTGAACCGGGCTACGTGCTGCGGTAGAGTTATATCAAGATGAGATCCTTTCAATTTGTTCATATGTTTTGTTTCTCCCTTGTGTAATTGGTTCATAGTATGGTAGTGATAAAGAGTGGTGCCAATCGGGCTTACTTGATAGTTTTCTTATGTGTTTCTCCTCACATATTCAGTCATATTTGTGTTGTGCTTATTGAGTTCTAACTTGTGAGGTATGTGCCCTAGTGGTATTAGATGTGACTTGTTTATTCGGGTTAATAGTTATGAGGTGTTCATGTTTCTTGCACCATTGTTAGTATTGTGAAGGTTTGAAATAGGGTTCTAATGGGTATAAGGCTAATTGCCGGTACTGGATTTGATTATGGGCAGCTACGGTGGCTAGAGTTGTTGTTAAGGGCATATGTGTAATGTGTTACGTCGTGTGTTTGTACTTTGTAGGTGTAGGCATAAGTTTTTGAAGCTGGTTGATGTTGGTACTGTGTGTTGATGTGGGAACCGGGTCTTTTGGGAATGATTGAATGGTTAGAAATTTGTTTCTAAGGCTTATTGGTATTGGTGGAAGGGATAAATTTCACTTGAGATGGAGTTGTCGGACTTATGTGGATTTGGGTGACGTGAGATCACCCGCGGGTGTATGTATGGTAAGTTCACTCAGTGATTTGATGACTTCGAAATGGTTTTTGACACGTTCAAGGACGAACGTTTGTTTAAGAGGGGGAGAATGTAACGACACAACCAATCATTTTGCAAATTAGCGCTCTGTTCAGTGGCTTAAGGTCTTAAGAAACTTTGTATTGTGTGTTATGACTTGCATGTATGGCCAAGTTCAGTTTTCGGATGATTCAGGATCAATTTGAAAGAAGAATTCCTATTTTAGAAGCTTAAGCGATAAAAGTTGATCAGAGCTTTGACTTTTATGTAGACAATTCCGAAATGGCATTTTGATGATTCCAATAACTTCGTATGGTGAATTTAGACTTAGGCATGCATCCGGAGTTGGATTTGGAGGTTCGTAGGATAATTGGAAGCATTTCGGTGAAAATTGGAAAGTTGCAGTTTTTTGGAAGGTTGAAAGGTTTCACCGAGAGTTGACTTTGATGATATCGGGGCCAGAATGTGATTCCGAGAGTTGGACTAGCTCTGTTATGTCATTTGGAACTTGCATGCAAAAATTTGACGTCATTCCGGGTTAATTTGATATATTTCGGCACACGTTTTGGAAGTTGAAAGATTTAGAAACTCATAAGTTCGATTCGTGGTGAAATTCGTTGTTTTGACGTTGTTTGATGTGATTTGGGACCTCGAACTGGTCCGTGTTATGTTATGGAACTTGTTGATATGTTTAAAGGAGGTCCCGGGGGCCTCGGGTGTGTTTCGAATGGGCTACGGGCCATTTCTACAGGTTTTTGAGTTGCTGGTTTCTGGTGTCTAATAACCTTCTTTGTGATCGCATAGTGCTAGCCTGATCACATAGTGTATTTGTTGATTTACATAATTTCCTTCTTTGCATTCACACTCCTTTTCCCGCGTTCGCGTAGTTTTGACCCCGTTGGGAGTCTGACACTTTGTTCTTCGTGTTCGCATAGCCATGTACATGATTGCGTACTTTGAGGCAGTAATGAACCACGTTCGCGTAGCACATTTTCGTGGGGCAGTGTTCCTTTCTTCTTCGCGATCGCGTAGAGCCATTCGCGATCGCATAGTGCAAATTTGGGGCAATCATTGTTTCTCCTTCGTGATCACTTGGGTATTTCCGGCGACTACAGTGTGCAAATAGCTGGGCAACAGAATCTATTTTCCAAATCGAGGTTTGGCCAGTTTTATCATATTTTGAGTTGTAGACTCAGATTTGGAGTGACTGTTCATGGGTGTTTTTCAAGCAAATCATTGGGGTAAGTGTTCTTTACCCAGAATTTATTATATTCCATGATTCTACCTTTATTTTTATCTTATAATTAGTGTTTTGAGTTGAGGAAAAATGGGGATTTTTGAAGAAATCTTTCAAAATGTAAAATGATGATTTGAAGGACGAATTGATATCGGAATTTGGTAATTGTTGCATGGTTGAACTCATTATAGAATAGGTGTTTGGATTTATAATTTTGGTCAGGTTTCAAGACTTGGGCCTGTGCGGTTGACTTTTAGTTCTTGTTAAGATTGAAGTTTTATTATTTGAATTGTTTTTTATAAGTTTTATTTATGAATTGAAGTTATTTTGGTTAGATTTGAACCTTCCGGAGGGTGATTCACAGAAAAGGCTTACTAGTGGATTGAGTTAGCGTGTTTTGAGGTAAGTATCTTGCCTAACTTTGTGTGGGGGACTTGCCTAACCCCTTAGGATTTGAGTCTTTGGTGCTAATTGTATCATGTGAAGCCCGTGTATGTGAGGTGACGAGTACGTGCTCGGGCTTATTTGTGGAAATTTGACCTTTTAGGGCTCTTAGCTTCTTATGTTCATTAGATATGATGTTGTTTTGTTATGTTAAATTCCCCCATTTATTAGTTTCACCTCTACGTGTCTTAATTGGAACTAATTGCTTCATGTTCCACCTTTATTGTTGATTTAACTCTTATGTGCCTTAACTGAATTTGTTACCTCTTTTATTACCATGTTATCATCCCCTAATTGCTTATCCTTAGTTGAATTTGTTGTATCTCTTCCGTAATTGTTCAACCCTAAATGAAGTTTTGTTATCCTTTATCATTGTTGACTTATTTTTATTTGGAATTATTGACTCATGTTATCTCTCTTATCGTCAAATTGAACTTTTGTGGAATCATTACTACACATTATCTCTTCCTTGTTGAGATATTACTATGTTGTACCATTATTTACTGTTGTGTCTTTCTTGTTAGCTCATTCTTCCATTCTCTTTGTATTCTGAAGTTACTAAGTTGATTTACTTGCTGTATTCTCGTGTTATTGTCGATGTTGTTGTTGTATGCAATGTTGTTGAGTCGAGGGCTATGTGTGGTTGTGATATTGAAATTATTTCTGAGGAAATATTGTGGCATACGGGCATATATTGTGAAATTCATTTATTTGAGCTGTTATGTTTTTGCATACATGTTTTGTTGAGAGGTTGTTATTGTGTTTGCACGAGGTTTATGCCGTGCAGTTGTTATTGTGTTGCACGAGGTTTCTGTCATGCTGTTGTTATTGATACACATGCGGTGGTATAAGTTCTAGGTGTTGAAACGCATGCGGTGAGATAAGGTGGGCTTGAAATGCGTGGCTAGTAGGACAACTACTAGAAGCCATGCGGTGTGATAAGGTGAGATAAAGCGCAGGATGCTGTTTCGGAAAAAATGATTTTCGAAAACTAAATATAAAGGCTCCCATGGTGATATAAGGAAAGTTGTGATTCATTTTACTATTTGAGACTACGAGGCGGTGCCTCGAGAGGGCTCTGTTGTCATTTCCCCTTTTTTGTGCACTTGTTTTTAATTGTTATTTTCTTAGCATACTATTAATTGTCTTCCTCCGTGTTGCATTATTTGTTTGGTTTTGTATAGCCAATTTTGTTGTGCTAGTCATTATTTCAACTTCGTTGCTACTTTTATTACTCTGTACATTTAGTGGTGATTGTTTCTTAAGTACCATTCATTGTCTCTACTCTTATCGGTTGACTTGGATTGTGGTAGTACACTTTCTCAAGCATACACGTAATTAAATCAACCTATCGATTTAAGAAGATTAATTCTGACGTTGTTGACCATTGCATGTATTCTTGTCTATTTGGCTTCCGTGTAAGAGTTATTCTTTTGGCACGTGAGTTGTCCGTGCGGTTATAAATTGTAATGTGGGCACAAGAGGCCAAGTGATTGGGGTTCAAAAATTGGGACCCATGAGCTGTGATTTTGAGGTTTGATACCTCGTGGAAATGCTTGAACAGATATGGTGTGAAGCGGTTGTTCTTATTAAGTTGATGCTAATTTTCCTTTATTTGGTTTCATCAGACTTAGAATGTGTTCAACTTACTCTACAATATTATCACCTGACTGCTTGCTGTTTAAATATTGTTGTTATTAGTGTATCATTGCAAGTATTAATTTGTGTTTCTTATCTTTCTTAGCTTTATATTAATGTTTACCTTGAAAATGGTAATTACAATTAGATTTAATTTTGTAGTTCTAAAAATACGTGATCTGTTTTTATGCTAGTTGTTAGGCAATAAATGCTAAGTATGAGATTAGAAAATAAGATAAGAACTTGAAAATAATATGTTTAAGCAAACCGAGTGGCTGAGAATCAGGGCCTCAAGCCTTATTATACGGGGTCTCGAGGTCGAGCTCGACACTGAGCTATGGGCAGCCGATGAAGGGCTAACAGTATTGAGAGCTTTGATGAAGTCTCATTATGGTCAATAATGAGAAAAAAATGATGAACAATAAATAGAACACAACAAATGTAAGTAATAAATAGTGAAATCAAGAGAATATGTTTAAGTTAGAGAGTAGAGAGAATGTTCTTGTAGTAGTGCTGGCAAGACCCATACTCACCAAATTTTTTACCCAGCCACTTCTTCATCTTTTTCTGCTTCTTCTTTTTCGTTTTATGCTTGTTCTTCATCGTTTTTTACTTTTTCTTCATCCTTGAAGACGCTGTTTGGAAGACCTAGATAAGGCCCCCGAGGAAATGGTTTCGAAGATATTACTTCCGAGGATGTACCCCCGAGAGTAGATTAGACTTTTAGCTATTAGTTTTTGCGTCTTTATTTCTGTGTAAGGACCCTCCGTGAGCTTTTGTAATCATGTGTAAGGATCCTTCATAGGCTTTTTGTAATCATCGCTTATTAATACAAAGATGTTTCTTCAATTTGTCTCTGATTTATGCTGGATTTCTCTTTATTTGCGTTTATGAAGAATCTGAGCACATGACTCTACCGATCGGTTCGAATACCGGGCCCGGGCGTAGGTATTCCCTTGGTTCCTGATTGGATAATATGGTATTCCATGGAAACTTTTGCCATTCCTCGGACTGATCCCGGATTGAATTGATACAAATCTAGGCCACCAGGAACCCCAACTTCGGATTGAGTAAGAATAGGGCTTCGAATTTTAGAACAAAACTTAGCCTTTAGGCCTGTTGATAGTCCTCGAGGGAGAATTTGCTCAAACACTTGATAATAAAGATAGCCCTAAGACTTTCACAAATAGCCCTCGAGTGAGAGTTAACTCGAGCTCGGGCGGCCTAAAAAACTTGATTTGAACTTAGAGTGAAGATAGCCCTAGGGCGTTATTGATAGACCCCAGATGAGGATACCCCCAGACTCGGATAGCCCTTGAACTAGTATAATTAAGGGGGTGTGTAACTTGATCTGAAGGAAAAAATAACTCTAAGGCTTTATTAGTAATTCTCGAGTGAGAACTGGCTCAGGTACCTCGAGGGCCAAAGAATCGGGTAGATGACCCGCACTTGTAATAGCAGAAACACTCGAGATAGTGTACCACCTCGAGGTTAGGTTTATACGAATAGCTCCTTAAAGCTTATTTTTCATTTTGACAGAGATCCTCGAGATAGGGCACCATCTCGAGGCTTAGAGTGATATTGATGGCTACTTAGAGCCTATTTTCATTTTGATAGAGATCCTCGAGACTGGGTACCATCTCGAGGCTTAGAGTGATATTGATGGCTCCTTAGAGCCTATTTTCATTTTGAAAAGATCCTCGAGATTAGGTACCATCTCGAGGCTAGGTTGATGCGGGGGTTTCTGATCCCTCGAACGTTGTGCGCTAGTGTTAATCATACGACATGGTCATAAAATGCTCGAGGTGATCCTGCCGGTACATCTCCCCGAAAGTGATAATGGCCAAGTCGAAATTAATTGGCCTTATAGGGTAGGCGGACAGTCGCCGTTTGCTCTATATATGAGTTTATTTCCTTCTTTTATGAGGATTTCGCTATTTTGGACTGCTACCCCTTTTCATAGAGTTCTTTTTCCTTGCGTCAGCTTTTCCGTCATTTTAATTCAAAGTTTTCACTTGAGTTTTCGTCTTTCTTCTCTTGTTTTATTATAGCTATGGTTGCTATGCCTAAATCCGTTTTCCAAGAAGAGGAGGGTTCCGCTTCTTCTTTCCGCTCAATCGGTGGTACAACGCTGGCACCTGGTCAGCTAATCTCAGGATGCTTTGTCTCGGGGAAGGACCTTTCACTAGAGAGGCCTCCCAATGTTGAGGGCCATCGGGATCATGCATCAAGGTTCATCTCATCAATAGGAGAGAAACACCTCGAGGCAGTGAGGAGAGACCGCCGATGGGGAGAAAAGGTGGTATTGCAGGTACCCTCTCTGGAAGAGAACATCATGGCTCATATAGAGGGGTTTTTGAACGTATACATGTACCCCTTCACGTTGGGACCTCTCGATAGAGTCGTGCTTGACTTCTATCAAAGATATCAGGCTACCCTGGTACAGGTTCACCCATCGTTCTGGAGAATAACACTAATGATGAGGTTCTTTACGGAAGAAGCTGGGCTTGAGTTCACCCTTAGCCATCTCATCAGATTGTACTGACTCTTTCATTGCCGAGGCCTGATAGCTTTGCGATGCTGATCCACCAGGACCTTCGTTTTTGATGATGAAGAAGACGGGGACCAAGGGTGGATGAATTGATTCGTCCGAGTAAGGACTACCGACGTTATCCCCATGGAGTTTATGCCATTTCCTGAGGAATGGAATGTCACTCATAAGTGGTATACTTGTGTTTTTATCGTTTTTGCTCATGGTGGAGACGGATTTCGTGAAGACGCTTTTCTTTTTCTTTTTGCAGCAACCCCGTGGATGCCATATGAGGTTCTCGACCTGGTAGATTGGGCTTGGAAGCTAGCTTCCTACTCAACCTATGACAGGCATAAGTGGCGAGATCTATCCAAGGGTAGTTGGGAGGCAAAACACCATGGTACATGCTATGTGGTTTGCTTTCTTTGGAGGGTACTCTGTGTATCCTAACTCCATCACTACAGGCATTGGAGAATTTCCTGAGGTGAGATCGTGCTCCCTCGGAGAGGAGGAGAGGTTGTCGGCCTCAAGATCGAGGAATAATAACAAATGGAAGGAACCCTCGCAGGGAGAAGGTATTCATAGCGAGACAAGTCCTGCTCGAAGGCCCAAAGAAGATGTATCTGCTGACCCTGCAGCATTTGAGGCTCCTAGCCTTGGAAAAGTGGCTCCTCCTTTGTCGTCGTCTTCTTTTCCTGTCGAAGGTACTTCGAGGGACAAGGATTCTATGCCGCCGTCTTCTCTTCCCATTGAAGGTACTTCGAAGGGTGTTCGAGACTAAAGACCGCCCAGGCCAAGCGGGGTCTCGAGTGATCATGTTCCTATTGTGAGCGGTTCTGCTGGGGCCGATGAAACCAGGCCAGTAGGTGTACGTTCGACCTTTGAGGAGGCTCAATGGCTCTGTTCCGTAGTGAGTTTTGGCCGACTATATCAGTTTTTCAGTTTTGTACACCCACTTTCTTATTGAGCTCCTTTTTCATAGGCTTTTGAGAAGCTCAAGTCCGAGCTGCTCCGCTGTGAAGCCAAGTTGAGGAAAGCCTTGGACGGGGAGAAATCCCTCAAGATTCTTTGTGATAAAAGGGGAGATGAGTTAGTATACTTGTGGTACGAGGCGAATCGGAGCCTGAACTACGAAAGCCACCTTGAGAAGCAGGTAACCTTTGCCTCGAGGGAGCAAGTGCTTCTTCTTATATCCTTAGAGACTAATCTTTTGATATTTTAGTTGCAGAGCAAGATAGTGGATTTTGAACACCTTTGGGGCGAGGTTGGACAGGCCAAGTATGAGTGTAACCGGTTAAGGGCTCAAATAGATGCCCATGTTGTGGCTAAGAAGAATGCTTTGGCCAAGGTTTCTACCCTCGAGGTGCAACTTCGGAACACTCGTGAGAACAACTCAGTTCAGATAAGCAGGATTGCAAAGCTCGAATCTAACTTTTTGGAGATGAAGGTCGAGGTTATGGATGCCTGGACTGAAGCTGAAGAGATTCGGGCTAAGGTTGACAAGAAGCGGCCGTCTATTTAAAAGATGCTGCAAAAGCTTAGGCTAAGTTAAGAGGGGCTTATGATTGAGAGAGTAGAAGCAATGAATATGAACGGTGTAATTCTCAAAGGGAAACTCTTGAACAGATCCACGCTACGGGCTTCGATCTCTTGGAAGAGATATCTCAGGCCAAGACGGATGAATATGATGCTAGATTCCTCGTATCTAATACCGAAGACAATGGAGAAGAGGCCGATGAGGCCGCAGTCCCCGAGGAGAAAATAGACTAGGCTTTTTTCTTTTTGATTCTTTGTATAGTGTTCTTAGAGAAATTTGTAAATGTAGCCTGGCATTGCTTCATACATGCGTATATGCAAAGAAACCTTTCGGTTTTCTCTTTCCATGAATTTCTATTTGTTTGTGCATGTCCTCTTTCGTCTTGAGTTTTGACGTTTTGTCAATGATTAGCCAGACGAATTGGCCTTTGAGAAAAAACCCTTAGGTTTGTAATTTGTCCCTGGGGCTTGTTAGGCTAGCCCGTAGGCTCTTATGTGTTGGGTCGGTGTGACCTCTAATATAGGCTGGCATCTAGGCTCTTACGCATTCGCCCTTAGGCGTTTTTAGTTAACTGTTTCAGGCTCAACCTCCTAGTCAGATTTTGACTCGAGCTCATTGACCCTTAAGTGTTTAAGCTGGCCCTTAGGCTCTTATGCGTTGGGTCGGTATGACCTCTTAATATAAGTTGGGGACAATGTCTCTTATGCTTTGGGTTGGTACGACCTTTAATTTTAAGCCTATAACAATGGCTCTTATGCTTTAGGTCAGTACGACCTCTTAGTGTAGGCTGGCGACAGTGGCTCTAACGCAATGCATCAATACGACCTCTTATGTAGTCTTTATTTCCCCACTAAAGACTTTTTAAAGTTTTTGTGTTCGCCCAACTCTTCGACGGTTCGATAAGAACCTCGATTGTGAGCCGTTAGGTAGTGGTAATTGAGCACCTTAGAAGGTTTCGCTCGACGACTGAATTGTTTCGAAGCCTATTGTTTGGAGCTGATATGATCGAAGCTCTTTTGCTTATGCCAAGGGTAGCCTGATTAACCGGTTCTTTTCGAAGTTTTTTCGAAGTAATTGATGGCCTGTGATTTTATAGCAACGATCGGGTGTCCCCGAGTCGTGTTTGTTTGGCTAGTACAGCCTTGTGACCGTAGTCATTGTGTTTCGCCGGAGCCTTTCAGTCCCCGAGTGAAGTAGTTTCGGCGTCTATATTGAGGGTTTACCTTTTTAGGGGACTTATAAGTTCGGATATATAGCCTTAACTTTAAGATCGGGATTATGTCTTTTGTAAGGTCTTACAAATTTGGTTACTTGGTAGAAGTATGGTTCATGCCTAGCTTGAGGTCTTCAGATTTGGTTACTTAGTACAAATGGTTCATGCCTAGCTTGAGGTCTTACAGATTTTGTTACTTGGTACAAGTATGGTTCATGCCTTGCTTGAGGTCTTACAGATTTGGGCATACCCAGAGGTATTATAGCATTGATGATGCCTCATGGAGGGCTTATATTGTTGATAATGCCTCGTAGAGGTCTTACACTTTCTAGTATTTCCACATGGAGGGCTTTCGGGCTCAAGGTTGCCCGCTTGGAGTTTTACGGCCTTGAGTTTCTAATAGCTCAATGGGGTGATAATCGGCAATAATCCCTGAGATGTCGAAAGTTTTTGGGCTCTGGAGCAATTCTTTATCAACTTGGTATTTCCTTGTTGAGGGCTTATGAGTTCAAAGTTTCTGACCCGAAGGTCATGTGGCCTTGAAGCCATTTTTCTGTCTCTGAAGCCGTTTTTTTGTAAAAGTAGCATACTTCTTTGGAGCGCAAAGCATTTTGACGGAGGAGAAGATATTCTTTGATTACTTGGTACAAGTAGACATGTTTTTGCCGTCAAGGGCTCAATTATTCTATGCAGACACGGTTCATTCGACCGTTTGGCCCGATACATCATTTTCCTACTGAGACCCTTTTTGGCTTATCTTGACTTCTTTGAGAAGGTGATATTCCGGGGGATGCCCTCCAGTGTTTGAGTTTGACTGAAGAGAATCCTTGAATAGTTGTGAGATTTTCCTTAGGTAGCATATAAATGTTTCCTCGTTAAAAACCTTATCGATAAAAACCTTCTTGGGATAAAACCCGATCGAAGGAAAAGAGTGTAACATATGCTTTGAAACCTTAAGGTCTTTGAGATGGACATCACTTTGACTATTCTGATCCGGCACCTGCACAAAGGTTAGTGTAAGATGTAAATAAAAAGGGAGATGGTTATACCTTAGTGGCGATGGCGCTTCGAGCCTCGATATGCCTTCAACATTTGCTCCGAGGATGCGGCACAGTCCTTTGCTTGTTTTATTCGGGTATAGTCGAGAATGTATCACGTGATTGCTATTTCACCGTTTGCTTATCCTGTGGCTTTTTTGATGTCGATGGTGTCGATGCCGGTGCTACGTCGTGCACCGCGAACATCTCTCTTGTTGCCTGATGTTCTCCGTACACAATTTTTATCCCATCTTTCGTCAGAAACTTCATCATTTGATAAAGGGTTGATGGTACTGCTCTCATGAAGTATAACCATGGCCTCCTGAGCAATATGTTGTACCTCATGTCTCCTTCGATGACATGAAACTTGGCATTTTGTGTTGTTACATCCACGTTGAATGGGAGGGTAATTTCCCCTTTGGTTGTCTCACTCACCATATTAAATCCATTGAGGACTCGAGAGGTGGGCATGATCTGGTCGAGCAGTCTGAGTTGTTCCACAACCCTTGACCTGATAATGTTAGTCGAGCTACCTAGATCCACAAGTACACGTTTAATTTGAAATATTTCACAAGAAAATAAATTACCAATGCATCGTTATGAGGGTGAGACAGGGTCTCAATGTCCTCGTCGCTGAAGGTAAGAGCGTCCTCGGGTATGCCGCCCATGACATGTGGATGACATGTTACGACTCATCTATTTCATTCTTCCTATTTGCCTCTTTTTCCCAGAACTGATTTTTGGCCCGATCGCTAAGGAACTCTCGGAGGTGTCCTTTGTTGAGTAGCTGAGCCACTTCTTCTCGGAGTTGTCTGCAATATTCAGTCCTATGACCGTGTGTGCCGTGAAATTCGCATAGTAAGTAGGGGTTCCTCTGTGATGGATCTGATAGTACAGGTCTTGGCCACCTGATGTCTCTAATTTTAATGATGGCAGATATGATGTTTGAAACGTCAACGTTGAAGTTGTATTCTGACAGGCGGGGTGCCTCCACCAGTCTTGTATGCCTATTGAATTCGACTTTGCTTACGAGTCCCCGATGATTCTGACCTCGGTCTATTCTTCGATCGTTTCGGGATATGTTGTGCCTTGGGGCATTTCTCATATATTCGGTGTATGGTTGGTACCTTTCTTTGTTTGGCTTTGGCTCATTTTCCAGGAGTCTGCTTGGATATACCGAGCCCGAGGGGGCTCCCAGTTGGTCGCTCTCGACCCTAATCTTCGACTGATATCGATTGTGGACATCCGACCAAGTCACGGCGGGGTATTCAATCAAATTCTGCTTCAGCTGCTTTGAAGCCATCGAGCTTCGCTTATTCAAGCCTTGGGTGAAGGCTTGCACTGCCCAGTCATCGGAGACTGGTGGTAATTCCATCCGCTCTATTTGGAAGCGAGATACGTACTCCCGTAGCATCTTGTTTTCCCTTTCTTTTATTTTGAAGACGTCGGATTTCCTTGTAGCCACTTTGATGGCACCGACATGTGCCTTTATGAAAGAATCTGCCAATATGGCAAATGAGTCTATGGAATTTGGGTCTAGGTTGTGATACCACATCATGACCCCTTTTGAAAGAGTTTCTCCGAACTTCTTCAACAGGACGGATTCGATCTCGCCGTCCTTCAGGTCATTGCCTTTTACCGTACAAGTGTAAGATGTGACGTGCTCGTTGGGGTCCGGGGTCCCATTGTACTTCAGGAGATCGGGCATTCTGAACTTCTTTGGGATGGGCTTTGGAGCGGCATTTGTTGGGAATAGTTTTTGTACGAATTTCTTCGAATCAACTCCTTTCAAGATCGGGGGTGCACCCGAGATCTGGTCGACCCTCGAGTTGTAGGTCTCAACCTTTTTGTCATTGGCTTCTATCATTTTTTCACCCGATTCAACTCTCTTTGTGAGGTCCTCGAGCATCTTCATAATAGCGGGGTGCGCTGATGACCCGTTGTTACTCAATCTTTCCAGTACCTGTTCGGCTCGAGGAGCCGTTTCCGGTGTTGCTGTACTTGGGTTTTTTTTGGTGGATTTGCAGTTGAGCAATTGCCAGTTGTTGTGCCTGCAACATCTCAAAAATAACGTGAAGGCTAACTTCTTGTTCCTCTCGAGCTGGGGTTTTTTGAGCTTCTTGTTGGTCTCCTTGGCGTACGCTTCTGTTAGTGTGTGAGCTTATATCGATGTGTTGGGCATCACATGAGACCACATCTGCAGGGATTGGCTCTGGTGTGTCCTCAGGGTTTCGTAGTGGTACACCAATACCTGGAACGGCTGCGCCATTCTCTCCATGGTCTTCAAGACCGTTGTTTTCATATGCATTTACCGAGATAGACATTTTGACTAGAAATCAAAGATTCTTGGACAAGAAAAAGTGTGAACGATAACTTGCATTATGTAGTAAACCAGCAAGAAATCAATCACTACTATTTTTAGCCCCACGGTGGGTGCCAAACTGTTTACCTTAAAAATAGTAATTACAATTAGATTTGCTTTTGTGATTCTAAAAATACGTAATCTATTTTTATGCTAGTTGTTAGGAAATAGATGCTAAGTATGAGATTAGGAAATAAGATAAGAACTTGAAAATAATATGTTTTAAAAAACCAAGCGGCTGAGAATCGGGGCCTCGAGCCTTATTATACGGGCCTCGAGGTTGAGCTCGACACTGAACTATGGGCATCCGACGAAGGGTTAACAATATTGAGAGCTTTAATGAAAGCTCTTTATGGTCAATAATGAGCAATAAATGATGAACAATAAATAGAACACAACAAATGTAAGCAATAAATAGTGAAATCAAGAGAATATGTTTAAGTTAGAGAGCAGAGAGAATATTTTTGCATTGAATATTGTAAGTGATATGTGTTACAAAATGACAAGTATCCCCTTTATATTTCAGGGGGAATCCCAACATAGTACAAGTGTATTTATTACAAAGATATATGGCTAGTACATCCATTTAATGCCACAGTACGGGCTTGGACTAGCCTAATAGACTTGGTCAGCCTTAATCATGTGCCTTGGGAATCTCCTACTTGTTAATCATAGTCATAGATTTACTCTGCCCCGAGGTCGAGCATAAAGGACCCTCGGGTTCGAACCTCGAACTGGACTCGAGCCTTTAAAAAATGGGATGCGGGATATCATAATAATCACAAAATCGGGTTTTTCGATTTTAGCCATATACAATTAATATTGTTTCCTCTGTTAGTTCACCTTCACACTTGTTCAGGTTGTTTAGTCCGGTAGGTGTCTTGACTGTCCCTTATCACTACTCCACGATTAGTCTTGATACTTACTGGGTACCGCTATGGTGTACTCATACTATGCTTCTGCACATTTTTGTGTTGAACCAGGTGCCATAGTTGTTGTTGATTATTAGCTGGCTGGTTGAGCTGTGAAGACTCAAGGTAAACCTGTCGTCGCGTTCATAGGCCTCGGTGTCACCTTTTGATTTCGTATTTGTGCTATTTGATTTCCATTTTGAACAGTTGTACTTATGGATTCTCTTAGCGAATTCAGTAGAGCTTATGACTTGTACTACCGATTTTGGGAATTGTAATTCGCATAAAATCTTTATCTCATATTTTTCATTTAGTGGTTGAATTATTCTATTCATTTAGTAAGTATTAGGCTTACCTAGTCTTAGAGACTAGGTGCCGTCACGAAATCCTATGGAGAGAAATTGGGGTTGTGATAATTAGTTAGTAACCAATCCCACATTCGCTACTCATAATTTATTCTGCTATGTTTTTGCTAACTTTTCTTAAAGATTTTGAAGCCCAAAGCTTAGCAAAGGACGGTAGCTCCTCTTTCAAAAAGAAAACAAAGACTGTATCGCAAGTTTGATCTTCATAAGGGAAATCAAATCATTTCAAAAAAAATAAAGAGTGTTGTCGCCCAAAGATTTTCAAATGGTTTTTCTTCAAGTCTAAATCAAGGTATATCTTAGTCTTACTCTCATAGCACCTTCATCCCATTAGAACACTACGCATCTCCATGCTTTACGAACACATGTTTTAATTTAGTTTTCCTTTTTACATATTTTTTTTAAACAAACAACCTATATACTCTTTTGACAACTCTTATCAAGCATACATACACTAACATTATTTTCCTCTATAAATGCATACCCTTTTAAACTACACCCTCCCTTTGTAAGAATTACGTCCTAATATATGGCAAGCTTTAAAACACTTAGGGCATAGTATAAGTAATTGATTCCTAATCTAGTGTAAGTCCTATGGAGCTACCTCAGGTAGATTTTAGGGGGTGCCTAATACCTTTTCCTTAGAAGAATAAGAATCCTTACACATAATCTCACCGGTTAGTAGACTAATAAGGAACATGACTTATTGATCAAATAGGTACCTTAGTATACCTTTAAATATTAGGTGGCGACTCTCTTTCATCAACAACAAAGAAACCAAGAGTTGAATCTTGTTTTAACTAGTGCAAAACAGGATGCAATAGACATGCGTGGTGGCCGATCTTTGATGTTGCATGACGTCCTATGTGTTCCAGAGATTCGACGAAACTTAGTCTCTATGCCCGTTCTTCTAGATTTAGATTTCAATTTGAACTTTAGTCACAATGGTCTTAGAATTACTCTAGACAATATTTTTTTATGGTTTTGGACATCGTTATGATGGCTTTATTGTGTTAGATTGTAATCCTTCTACGTATAACTATTATATTGATCGTTATGTTCTGTCATGTTATTCTAATAATAATGGTATTGATGTTATTACATGGTATGAAAGATTAGGTCATATAGGGCATCATCGAATAAATAGATTGGCTAAGGAAGGACATTTATGTTCTTTCTCTGAAATTGAAATGTCAACTTGTGAAAATTATCTTGCTTGAAAGATTACGCATAAACCATTTGGAAAGGATAAGAGAGCTGATTTTTCATTACTATTAATCTATTCTAATATCTATGGTCCAATGAATGTGACTGGTGCTTTATATTTCATTACGTTCATTGACGATTTCACGTACTTTGGTTATGTTTATTTGATTTCTAATAAATCTGAAGCACTTGAATGCTTTAAAAAATATTTAAATGAAGTTGAGAATCAATTAGACAAAAGGATTAAGACCTTAAGAACCGATAGAGAACGTAAATATCTATAAAACGTTTTTGAAGAATTGTGTAACGAAAAGGGAATCACAAGACAATTAACTCTTCCTTACACACCTCAACAAAATGGTGTAGCAGAAAGGAGGAATAGAACACTATTAGACATGATAAGATCCATGATGGCGCAAGCAAATTTATCTATCTCTTTTTGGGGAGATGCCTTATTGACTATGTTGATACCCAATTTTTTTCAACATTTTTATACCTTCAAAATAGCATATATATGCATATATGAGCATGCATAAGGTTTTTATAATTTTTCTATAATTTTAAAGATTTTTAATTGACTTATTTCTTCCCCTTTTATTCACAAAATCCCCAATAATTATCCCTCAAATTATGTTTGGGGTGATTTAGTTATTTAATTTCTATATTTATGCCAAAATATGGTTAAAATATTTTTATGCATTTTTATAATTACATTCTGTATTTTTAAAGCTAAATTGCATATAATTGCAATATTAGCCTTATTAATGTATAATTACGTTTATATGCATAAAATTGACCTTATATATTTTTAAAATATTAAATATATATTTTAAATCATTTTATTATACAAAATTATTTTCCAGAAATTATCTATTATTTATTATAAATTATATAGGGGAAAATTGGCTATTTAAAATATAGCCAGATTTGCATTTCAATTTTAGCCCAAATTAAACCCAGCCCCAGCCCAATTTCATATTAAACTACCCGAGCCAAACTCTAAACCTGCCTACCCGACCCAAGATCAATTGAATCATGGCCGTTGATCTAAGAGATCAACGACCCATATTAGCCCTTACTATTTTTAATTCCAAACGACCCCTAACCCTAGCTCATTATTCAGAGACCGGCGCCTCTGTATTTTCTCATCTCCTCTCCTCTCTCAACCACTCAACCTACCCCTAGCTCCTTTCGTCGCTGACCTTCTTCTCCGGTCTTCTCCGGTGATCTCCCTTCAACTCCTAAGCCTCCAATGACTCCTCTAATGCTATGCTTGCCTTCTCTAAGGTCTTCAAAGGCCCAGGGCCAATCCGACTTGCACCTAGAGTTTGTCATTGGTCTGTTCTTGGCTAATTCAGTATGATTTCGAGCAAAATCATGTTGTACTTGTTACGATCCTTGGGATTCTAGACATGTTCTTTCATCTCTATTTGGGTTTCTTCTGAAATCCTAATTTCTACCTACATCTCCTAGATTTGTACCATTTTAAAATGATTTGAGTTTGCTTCTTTGATGTTTTACACTATCCTTGTAACTCTTTACAAAACCATGTGATTTCAAGAGTTTTCATCTTCTTCTAAAATTAAGGTTTTCGAAACTTCTTTTAAAACTATATTTAAACTGATTTTTTATGTTTAAACTTCTATTTTCTCTCATACTTCGACTGATTCTATGATTTTACTATCTCTTCAACTTGCCTATGTTGAAAGCCCTAATTTTTCTAGGTTTCTTTGTTTGATTTTGTGACTAGCCTGTTCTTGTTTGAGTTTCTGTGACTATTTCACTTTGAATGTGTTTCTACTAAGTTTCTTATGCCTAACTTATATCACCTCTGTATGTTTATGTTCATCTTGATTGTTCAGGCTTGCCTCTTTCTATCGATACTGTTTAACCTGCATGTTTTCTATGCCTGGTTATTCTTATCTTATGTGTTTCTACTGAGTTTCTTATGCCTAACTTATATCACCTTGTATGTTTGTGTTCATCTTGATTGTTCAGACTTGCATCTTCCTATCGATACTTTTTAACCTGCATGTTTGCGACGATTGGTTATTCTTATCTTACTTTATTTATATGCTGAATACTGAATCATGACTTCCTCTTTGATTGATTCTGGATTCCCTATTTTATGGTTTGATTGAAAGACCTTCCTTTAAACCCTCAATTTCTACCTCTTTCATTCAAATTAAATGATTCACCTACCTTGTCTGCTGTGGTACTTTATTCTTACTGACTATTTCCTTAATTAGAGTTCTCTGAACTTAGCCCTAATTGTTTACCTTATACTTACTGAATTGAATTCTTTTCTTATTAGTCATACACTGATTTCTTTCCTTATATGCTACTTGTTCTTACCGTTTGAATTGATTCCCTTAACTTAAGGGAGTACTTGTCATGATTTTGCTCTAATTGGTTTTGAGTTCCATAATTATTATGCTACTATGATTCTTGCCTTATTTTACTTAATTTTCGAACTACTATATATACACACTCTCTCATTAACACAAACACACGAACACTTTGGTTCAAAAGCTCTCTCTTTCACACTTAAACTTTCTGCTCTCACTTTTGTGCTAATTGCTATTATTCTAAGTTAGCCGGTTGCAAGCCAAAGCTAACTACTGTGCTCTCCTGCTCCTTCACTTTTGTTTACTGTCTTCTTTACTGGTATGTTCTAATTTCAATTCAAGTTCCAAAAATAATATGGTTCTCTTATTATTTTAGTTCTTCCTATTTCTAGTTTGCTTTTACTTATAGTTTTGTTGTGAAACTTGCAGTTAATTTGATTGCATGATTAGCATGTCATGTGCTCCCCTTCCTTAGGATCAGTATAAACATGTTACCCCCCCTCTATGTAGTCTATCTCCATGTGATTTTGCTCTATCTAGTTTCTGGTATAAGTCTCTTTATGAAGTAGTCTGCACTCCTAAACTTTTACGGTTCTAGGATTGACCTGAAATCATGTGGATCCTATACTAAACCCTCTTAAGCATTGCTGGTTATGTGATTATGTCTGATCAGTTCTGTCCGAGCATGTCTTACCAATTCCTCAGACCTCTGCCTGTTATGTGTTCACAATCATGTGCTCTATGTATCCCCAATCCCTATCACCACTGTGTGTAGTTTGTTCCAACTATTTGGTTCTACGTTTTTTAAGTATTGCTGAGTTGGTTTTGGGATCCATGTTTGATTTGCTGATTAACTTTCTCTTTTTCAAAATTATTTTACTGCATGACTCCCTCTTTTACTCAACAAACTATTTCAAATAAACCTCCTTGTTATACTATTTTCCTACTGAAACCTTTCAAACTATGTCAAGCACTCTCACTCTACTCCTAAGTCAATAGGTTCTGCCCCCTCCAATATGTGTACTGCCTTGGGATCCTCATAAAAACCCTCTGAACTCTAGCATACTGAGACTGGCCCTTCCATACTGCACTTGTTCAATTTTGGTTACCAAGTCTAGGTGTAAGCATTGTCTGGGATACTTGAGATCCTTAGAGAACTTTGATGCACCTAGACTATGACATTGTCAATGGAATTTGGGCATTTGAGGCTATTGGAGGCTTTGGAAATCTGGGCATATCTGTAGGCTCCCTATAGAATAACTTCTTATTTTCTTATCTACTTATGTAATTCATATGGTCTGTAATAACTTGTAAACGAATATTGGGGTAATTAGTGAAAAGAGTGGGTAGCTACATGTTTGTGGGGTAATACGGGTAGAAATCATGCCTATAGAACTTTACAGTTTGATATGACTACCTTACTAAGTAGAAAACATGCATATAAGACTTTTACATCTTGTCACGTTTGTCCCACCATTTTAGAAATCATGCCTATACGTTTCAAGTGATTCCATAATAGAAATCATGTTTATAAGTCTTAAAATCAGCTTCACAAGTAGGATATAATTCAATCTAAATTCTGTTATAACGAGTGTTCACATGTGTTTTTCATTTGTCATCATGCCTGCAAGTTTCTAAAATCAGTATTAAACAATTAGATATCATGCCTATAGGGAACAACACCAGAAATTCTGCCTATAGATCTCACCTAAGTTTAGTTTTAATAAATCAATTTGGTTAACAATTGGCTCACTTCGAAACTAGTTCAATTAATCATTTATTTTCCTGAAACGAGTTCTTTCAAAACTGCCTTAATCTATCATTAGATAGCATGCCTATAGGGATTAAAGAGTCCATTTTAAAAACCTGCCTTGTTTCACTATAAATGTAGTCATCAGTATTCCGTGTATAGGCAAACGTATAAGACGTTTTCAAATCTTGCAACTCTGAAACTGTTTCTGTGACTTAATGTTGTTCTAGTTTAGCAGGCTTTTAAAATCAGTAGGAAACTTATAGGGTCATCACTTCTGATTTTATAAAATAAACTATCTATCTTCTGTATATTCATTTAGACATCATGGCTTAGGATACAGTTTAACAAAAGGCCCTTATTTGTGCTTGAGTCGTGTTGTTTATGTGTATTGTTTGAGAAGGTAACTTTGATCCTCTAATTACTCCTTTTTATCTTATGTGCTAAAGTCCAAATTGTTCTTTCCTGTCGCCTTAGTATTTTCACCTTTAAAACCTTAGGGGTCTGTCTAAAACCACCTATAGGTAGAGGTCCTAAATCCCTCCAAGACCATTAAGAAGGGACGGGTAACAACACGCAATAGAGATCGCTGACCAAACACTCGCTTTAAATGACCACTAAGGGGATGAGAATGGTAGATATGGGATATGATGACTACGCGCTAATGTCACGTGTAGCCCCTTATTGAGGAGTGTTTACCGAACATTGTGTGGGATGATCCTATAGGCTAACCAACCTAGGACTCCCCCTTTTCCCGAAATTCCTTTTTGTTTAAGACTTTGATTTTACAACTTGTCCAAAAACTTCTGTCTTATTATTTTTTGAGTTATACAAACATGCCTTATTTGTAATTATTTGTTTCAAGTATTTATTTGGACTAATTCGTAACTATAAGTTTGGCCGGGACCCACAGTTAGACCAAGAGGGGTGACTAACACCTTCCCCTCGAGGTCATTTTGAGTCCTTACCCTAATCTCTGGTAATGCAAACCAATCCAAGAGTTAATCCTCTAGGTGCCCTAACGCACCATAATCCGTTAGGTGGTGACTCTTCAAATATCCAATTACCAAAAAGGAAAGGAGTTATCACACCCTATGAATGTCGAAACCCGGACCTCTCTCCGCGGAGGGTAAAAAGGGGGAGCGACAGACTGTTGCCTACATATTGAACAAAGTGCCTTCTAAATCAGTTTCTCTCACTCCTTATGAGCTTTGGACTGGTCATAAACCAAACTTAAATGATTTACGACTTTGGGGTTGTGCTGCTTATGTAAAGGATTCTTATAGCAAGTTTGGTAAATTAGGTTCAAAAGGCAAAAAATATATCTTTATAAGATATTCAGAATACTCTAAAGGGTATGTGTTCAACAGTGAAATAGAGGATGGTAGTGTTACTGAGATTGAATCACGAGATGTCACATTTCTGGAAAATGATTTTCCAAAGAAGGACGAGGTAAAGAATATGGAGCCTCTTTATGAAATGTTGAATTCAGACATAGTTGATAATCAAATCGATCAAGATCTTGTTCTTGATCTAAGCGGAGAGTGAGAACTCTCAATCCCAAAATCCATATGACGAACTTGAATTTCAACTATGAAAGAGTAGCAATGTACCTATGAGTTTGAAGATTACGTTTTTTTGGTATCTCCCACATAAATGGATGAGCCAAAGTCTGTGACTGAGGATTTATCGAGCCTGGAAAAGATGAGCGGATGAAAGCAATGAAAGGTGAATTAGAATCCATGAAAACAAACAAAGTCTAGGATCTAGTTAACCTTTCGCCTGGGCGTAGAGCCATTGGGAAAAAATGGATTCTCAAAGTTAAACACAAAACGTATGGGTCAACAGAAAGATACAAGACACGATTGGTGGCAAAAGACTTTATTCAAGAAGCTAGCATATATTATGAGGAAATATTTTCACCATTTGTAAAGTTTACCCTAATTCGCTTACTTTTTGCTATTGTTGCACGTTCGGACGTGGAATTACATCAAATGGACTAATTCGTAAATATGAGTTCGGCCGGGACCCACAGTTGTGGACCAAGAGGGGTGCCTAATACCTTCCCCTTGAGGTCATTTAGAGCCCTTACCCTAATCTCTGGTAATGCAAACAAATCCAAGAGTTAATCGCTCTAGGTGCCCTAACTCACCATAATCCGTTAGGTGGCGACTCTTCAAATACCCAATTCCCAAAAAGGAAAGGAGTTATCATACCCCATGAATGTCGAAACCCGGACCTCTCTCCGCAGAGGAAAAAAAGGGGGCGCGACAGCATGGCGACTCAGCTGGGGATATTCTTAGGCTCTTACCATAACGAACTTATATTTTTACTAATTAGTCCAAGCATGCTTTATCCCGTACCCTTCTCCCTTATTTGAATTTAATTGTCCATTTGTTAAGCATTTATGGTTCTTTATCTCTGAAACTGACTTGTCTCTTTGTTTCTTTTTTCTGTAACTATCTTTCAATTATTTAAATGCTATATTTATTTTTTCTACGTGAAAATACTTGACTACATATTATTAATTGCTTCTTAAATCATGCTCCACATCATATTCCACTCGTGTGTATCAAATCCTATAGCAACACTTTAATGAGTGTTTGTGTTCTTCCTATTTACTACCCTTAAATTCGGAAAGGCTTATTTACGGTAAAACCAGTCGATCAGTGGTGCAGTCAATGGTTCCGTGCCTTCCCCCTCGAGTCGTCCGCTTGAGGGTACCAGTCTAAAACCCCATATAAGCCTTACTCTGGTTAAAATTTGCATGTATCATGGTCAAACCTAGTCGAATTAGTTATGTTGTCCACATAATGATCCTTAATATAAGAATTATCCAAAGTCCATCGGGTTTTCCATAATCCCAACGGACACAACCACGTTTTGTGCATTAATTTGGAGAACTAAATGCCGATATATTGATCATAAATGTATAAATAGTCGAGTTAGGTGGGGGTAAGGTCTAACCCTTTTGTTTTGCAGAAAATGAGGCACGAGGTCCCCAGATTCGGTATGGTTAGCAACATCCCACCATTGCTGCTAGATTGGTGGGAGGACCTTTCCTCAAGTGACAAGAAACAAGTAAGAAAACACCTGGGTAACCTGCCTTCCTTGCTAGATATTGAGCCAAACAACAAACTGATCGAGGCTGTCACTTTATTCTGGGATAGTGAAAGAGCTGTGTTTCGTTTCGGTGGCATAGAAATGACACCGCTTCTAGAGGAAATTGGAGGTCTAGCAAGATTGACTTAGGACAGTCCGGGGTTATTGGTACCAGAAAACTATACGGGCAGGGGATTTTTGAAGATGATGGGGCTGAAGAAGAGTGTCAACCTAGTGTGCTTGAAGGAATCCTACATACCTTTCGAATACCTGTACGAGAGGTATGGCCATAACAAGTCTTTCCGCACTTACCATGATGATATCTCTCTCACTTCTCTGGGTCACATCTGCCGCAGAGTATTTGTATTCATTGTGTGCTTTCTAGACCTGATAGTGTTCCCAATGAAAAAGGGAAGAATCCACACTAGGTTGGCCTTGGCCGCTAAGACTCTAATGGAAGGGATTAATGGACAGATATATATCATAGTGCCCATGATCATAGACGACATCTATAGGGCTCTAGAGTGCTGTCAAAGAGGGGTCAAGCATTTCAAGGATTGTAATTTGTTACTGCAGTTATGGTTGCTGGAGCATTTCCAAAAGGGTCGCTATCGTCAAGAACTTCCGCGAAGGTCTTGGAACGACCATATTGCCTCCCATCACCTTAAGCAGATGACTCACATTCTAGACAGATTGCTCAGCCGGAAAGTGCCAAAGAATGGGTAGAATTCTTCGACAATCTGACCGAGGAACAGGTGCAGTGATGTTTGAATGGTTCCCAACAGACGAATTTATTATCAGATCCAGGGATGCTCCACACTTGGTGCTGATTGGGTTGAGAGGGATATATCCATATGTCCCTATGCGAGTTATAAGGCAGGCAGACAGAAAGAAGGTTATACCAAGGGTTGTCAAGATGAGTCATTTTAGAGCAAACTTTCAAGATGACGACGTCCCTTACAATTGCCAAGCTCCGCACATGTGACACTACAAAATCATTATGGAGAAAAGCACCGTTGATCCAGACATGTATCATGCAGGGTGCGAGCCTCTCTATTTGGCATGGTTGGAAGATAATCTGAAAGAAATGGTGACGCCAGGGACCGGTCGAGGGAACAAAATCATAGATGAGGAAGCTAAAGCTCAAGTCAAATACAACAGGTTGTGCAAGAGGGTCCACAACTCTAAGAATGAGCATCGGGAAATACATGAGAGGAATGTGAGGTTGATCAAAGAGTGGAAAGAGATGGAAATCACTTCCAACAGGAAACTGGAATATTTGGAGTGAGGAATAGTGGAGGTGGAAGGTAAAGTCATAAAGAGAATTGAAAATTGCCAGAGTGCTGAAAGAGTTGAAGGAGGACATCTGGCCAGAGCGTACTTGCTGCTGGGACTGCGCGAGTTGGGGGATCTATATGATGGAGTTCGGAAGATCGAATCTGGGGAAGGTTCTTCTGGGACCTAATAGGCTAGATTTACTTGTTTTTCCTAAAATATAATAAGGCCGAGTGCCAAGTAGTGACTTATTTTATTACTATCTTAGTGTCATTTTGGGATTCGTCTATTTTTATATTATGAAATGAAGCATTTATTGGCATTAAAAGTTCTCCAAGTTTATTTATCGCTAGTCCAACCTCGGGCACAACGAGGCTCCCAAATTAAGACACAAATTTACATTTCCGCAATATGTGTTTAGATACTACAAATGTTTCAGAATCCTCACTAACTTGGTACCTTTTTGTTTTTCTTTATTTTTGATTATTCTCATCCCCTTAGGTTGGTTCACTCATATTGGCCTCATCAGCATATCATACCAGATCTAGAGGCCCTCCACCTCCTCCTCCTTCAAGCAACACAAAAGGCAAATGAAAGATAAAAATGGACGATTTAAGTGGAATCTGAAAGGAGAATAGCTTACTAGCATGGTCCGGATATGAACCCGATAAAGGGTTGGGAAAGAACCTCCAAGATATCACCAAACCAATACAACTGAAAAATCATGGTACCACTTTTGGGCTCGGATACCAATATACATAGCAAAAGTACAATGATTGGTCGCCTCCATGGCGTGGACCATATTACCTTTTTGAGCAACTAGTGCCACGTTTGGAACAAGCTTTTCACCAAGCTGATACGATATGGGGGGACTGCAGAGGAAGAAGCACTAGCTGGGTTAAAGATTTTGTTCTTAGAAGATGAGGACATGGACTGCGGTGCCATAATTGAGGAGGAGGAGGAAGAAGGCCTCACTATTCAGACTGTGGGGAAGGGGGTTGTTCTCGAAAAATGGACCACCACACCATCTCAAGCTCGCCGAATCCCTCGGTAGCTTGGCAGAATTTACTTCTATGTCCATTCTAGGCATTTAAAATTTCCTATAGTTTCATTTTAATCTTTACTTGTTTCAAAATAAATGCTCGATTCATCGAGCCGAGATTTATCTGAATTTTTTTTCAAGTTGTAATCAAATGCATTTGCTTTTTCACTAATACAAAAATTACTTTTAGTGGCCACTATTTAGCGGCGATAAATTAATTGCCGATAATTTATCTCCTATGCCAAATTATTACCGACAAATGAGCATTAGCAATAAAAAACACATCTTTATCGGCAATTGAATATAAAGGCCTGTAATAGGTAATAGTAGTAGGTAGCCGATTTATTTTTCCCTCCAAAGCTTTTTATTTTGCCGCCTATAACCTTTGGTCTTTCCCTCCCATTTATTCCCTGAAAATAAGAAAACAGACCCAACTAGGAATATTTGGAAAGAATAAAATAACCAAAATGACTCTCCTTTCTCAAACTGATGATCCATTTGCAAAAAATTTCATCGCCGCCAACCAAGTACTAACTCATGTATTTCTCCATCACGAGCCCCAATTTATCGCGATTTTAACACTGTCGGCCACCATCTCCAGGTAACCCAGCACGTCTCTCTCCACTCTCTATCTCTATTCTGCGATTTTAATTTGTGAGATATGATTCTGATAGAGCATGTGAGGAAACATAGAGAAGGGAACTAAATTGGGTTTAGAGGAATTGAAGGGTGAAGAAATATGTAAAAACTTGTAGATTAATATTTTGTGACCTAATCTTAACATGGGGGGGGGGGGGAGGTGGTGATGAGGTTGGGTTACTACTGCAGATTTAGTATTTATGCATGTTCTAGGGTTCACGAATTAGAAACCCTTGATAAATTGGAATGTAAACTAAAAAATTCAAAAAATCTTAGCATGGGGAGGGGAGGGGGGATGGAGGCGGTGATGAGGTTGGGTTACTACTGCAAATTTGGTATTTATGCATATTCTAGGGTTCACGAATTAGAAACCCTTGATAAATTGGAATGTAAACTAAAAAATTAAGAATAGATGTGTGGATTACATTTTCTTCCTTTGCAATAACTATACTAGTAAATTACTTACCACTCATCATTTTGGCTTAATTTTGTATCATATGCCCTATCAATAGAATTAGATTCTTAAATATTTTTTAGTAGTAATTACACTATTATTATGAAGAATATATGAAAATAAAATGGTAATTTACTTGTTCTCTCCAAACAATTCTAACTATCCTTTCAAGTAAATGTATTAATCTTTTGCTATTGTCAAGCAGTGGAAGACTAATAATTTACTTATTCAATATGGCACTTTACAAGATTTTGTATAGAGAAATATTGGACCTTAGCTTTTCAAGTGTTTAAAATGACTTGGAAGATATATTTAGTTTTGATAAGTTGGAAAAGGAAAACTAAAGTTTGGAAAGCAGATAAATTTATTTCTTGTTCCATCCAAAAGAAATCTACATGATATTTATATGCTAAAGATTTTCACTCTTTTTCATTATTAATAAAATGAGCATCCTGATTTTCATATAGCTGATATGAGTTGTGGTAATTCATGTCTATGTAATAACATGGTGACATAGTTTTAATACTTAGTCTTCAGATAAGTTAAAATAAAATATTATCTCTCAATTATTTTAGAAGCCTTTTCAATTAATGAGTAACATACTAGCTGATAGCTGGCATCAAGCTTATGTGGTAAGCATGAATCACATGTGACCTTAATATAGTAGGTTGGTACCCTGCCTCCATCTGATCTTCTCAATAACTATGAATTGCTTGAGAAATATCAGAATAATTATTTTCTTTCTAAAACCAATAATATTTTAAATAAATATTTAGCATGAAAGTACCATGGTTATGATAGGTAAGTAGACAATGTTGTGGTTTAGATTTCTCTTTGTTTTTGCTTGGCTTTGTGAGATACAATTATCTTTTTCTTGATGGAGTCAAGAGCAAATCACTCTACTTACATTCTACCATATTCAAGCTGATTATTGGATTGATGGTTGTACTTTAATGGCAAAAATCAATTTTATTTTTTTTACACGATGATACACTTTATGTGCATATATTCTGAAAATTGGATTAGATTGATTGTTGGACCTTAATGAACATGCAAATGATATGAAAATCTTATTATAATGTACCTGCGGCTTTCTGTCTTTGTGGTTTATACCATTTCGAATCTATTTAAAGAATGAGGTTTATAAATATGATGGAAAAATATTTCTTATGGCATAAACTTACAGTTTTAAACTAGTTTTGGGTATTTTATTTTGCTACAGTATGTATACATCATGGACTGTGATCTTACTAAGAAGTACAATATCTTTAGACACATAAGCATATACCATATAAGTATGAAATGTAACTCTACTCAGTTCCATAAAGATCTTATATGGTCTTTTATTTAGCATGTTCTATATATATTAAGTCTCTTATGCCAATAACATCCATAAACAAGCACCACAAGTACCATGGATTACATTTCAGTTACAAAGTATTGATGAAAATACCCCAACCTCATGATGTTGCACTTGCGTTAAATATGTTAACATAATGCTCTTTTCTTTCTTAACTTATGCTTAATTTATTATGGAATGGAAAACAGATAACTATAAAACTCAATCTTTTATTTGTGAAATAGTTTCATAAAATTCATTCTTCTAAACCATCATGGGGAAGTGTTCCTTCTAACAATAGTTGTTTGCTCTAATATTTTTCACCTATAGACATGATGGACACTTTCTCTTGATTTTAAATGCATGAACAATAGTCTAGCATCCTTTATTGTACATCAAAGTTAGAAGGGATTGGTAGTTTATTAAGTGAAGGAATTATTGGTTTACAAGTTAATAGTTTAAAACATGTGAAGGAATATATGGTTTATGCTTTCATCATAACCTTGTGCTAGCTATTACAACATCTGGGGAGCTTGTAAGCAAATTTTTAAAAGTCCAGGATGCTTATGACTATGAACGACTGAAAGTTCGAAAAGAACAAGAAAATATGTGCCTAGTCGGGTTATTATTTTAGGTAATTACACTATATTGATACAAATTTCCAATATAAAGTATCTTTCAGTTAATTAAGATGCTTCTTTTAATGTCTAAACTTCTAGCTTCCTCTTTTTCTTTAATTTGTGATAATTTTATGTCCTTCCTCATATAATTTTCTTTTTTCCAGGTGGTTAGGCTCTGTGCGAAGTAAAGGGAAGCTATTAATTCTCTTGTCAAGCATTTAACCCTTCAATACCAGGTTAGTTTTTTAATTTCTTATCCTCAAATTTTTTATATCTCGTTCTATTTTTAATGATATCTTGTAAACTTTTCTTTATACAGGTTCACTATATTGACACATGTGAGAAGAGTGAACTGCACAAGTTGAAGGATGAACAAGGTTTGTGTTGCTTTCCTAGATTTTCTTTGGCCTCATATGTATTGGGGGGATCTAGCATTTACATGGTTATACTTTTAGCATAGTGCTCAGGTTTTTTTCTCATTCTCATTATATATCCTTTATTAGAGCATTTTAAATGTGTGCACATGATTCAGAGTCATTTGATTTATGAACTTTCGGGAGAGCTCTCCAGGAGTTATAAGAAGAAATATAAAGCTTTGAAGTGGGAAATAAAGAGGGAAATAGCTCAGAGTGTTGATGTAATTTGCTACACATGTGTTGGTACTGGAGATCCTAGATTGGCTAATTTCAAATTCCGCTAGGTTGGTTTACCTTATTACTAAAGATTTGAGAATTTCCTAACTATTTTAGATCTTCAGTTTCTTATTTTTGTTCTCATGTACTCATTCTGGATTCTTGCTTGTTTTAATATTTCTGTCGTGTTAAACGTCTTGGTAGGTGCTTATGATGAATCCACTCAGGTTACTGAGCCTGAATGTCTTATTCCTTTGGTTCTTGGCACAAAACAGGTCACTATTGCATTTAATGTCATGTTGACATTCATTTATGCAAAAATGTCATACTGAAGTATATTACGATATTGGATCTTACTGTGAGTTTTGTGCTAGGTTATTTTTGCCGGTGATCACTGCCCAGCTTGGACCAGTCATTATGTGCAAGAAAGCGACACAAGCTAGACTTGCTCAATCTCTATTTGTGCGCCTTGTGTTGTTAAGAGTGAAGCCAATTAGGTTACAGGTGATTGCCTATCTGTTGATGTATTCACTTGTCTATCAGAGTTAGTAGTGCCTGAAGTTAAATTTGAGATTCTCTTTTTTCAGTTATTCTCTTGTTTCCCATATAGTTGGCATAGTGATTAGAAGTGTTCTTTAGTCATATGAAGACTTGAGAAGTCTGCTTTGCTGATTTATTTAGGGGGGGAGAGGGGGATTGTGGAGTAAGATGTTCCTGGTATTTTAACTCTTCTTCACTAATCCGCCACTTCCCCATACCTTTTTTTTGTGTGGCGGAGCTGCAAGAAATCATGCTAGTTTTAATGTTTTCTGATTTTTATGTGCTTCATGTAGTATCTATGCTTCTCATTCTAGCTGCTTTTATTTGCTTGCCAAGCAATAATTGTTAATCTCCTCTAGCTCATCTCATTTTTTTTTGTTTTGTTTCCTTGAACTTAGAGTTGCCTGGTCACTTCCTCTTTTAAAGTATTGTTTATCTTTATTTAGCTATTTTTTAAATCTGTAAAGCATCAAAATTATTGTATTCCATTACTAATGTTGATTATGTTGTCTATTTGTTTGCAATTCCAGGTACAAACCGTATGCATCTTGCATTATCTGAGTTTCCATCAAATAGCTTTTATGAAGTTACATTCCAAACCATCAATGAAAGGCAATCAACATGTATTGATTTCTCGTAGCTTGTGCCCAACCGTCTCATGTTCTTCTATGCTCGGGTATTATCAGATTGTTTTGGCTTACTCTTCTTTGTTATTTGTTTTTGAGTTGTAAAAAATGTATTATTGTTATGGATATACTAAAGATTGTTTCTCCTATATAGTTTGTAGGGATTTTTTTCCCGATTTACTTGATATAGTCAAATTTGAATACTTGATAATTCATCTATATATGGGACAAGAGGAGATCAGTGCTAGTGGAAGCTGGAAGTTTATAAAGATATTTTGTTGAAATAGAGGAAGCTAGAAGCTTGAATCACACATGCACTATGTTGATACAAATTTGCTTCTATTAAGAGTCCAAATGAATAGCGAGTGATTTATAAATCAAGCTCCAACTAGCATGGGATTGAGGAATAATAGTTGTTGTATACTTGTACTACAATCATATACTTGTAAAAGCCAATCAGATAGTCCAACTAGTCTGAGTTCTATTTAACTTATAAAATCTATTATTAAGGCACTTATTTTCCTCTAAATCAAACATGTATGCCATGATATATGAACTAAATACTTTTGCTCGATAAACATCCCAGTTAAAGACTATTATATTTCACCTATTGACATAGTTATTATATAATTTCAGGTCATACAGTCTGATGATCGATAATTTAGCGGGCGAAAGATCTCCATATGATGAACCATTCCATAAATTATTTGAAGACTATTATTTGTTAAGATTAGTTATATAATGACACTAGCTATTATCTTCTAACAATATAAGTTTTTTTAAGTTACTGTGATTTAATCTTTTGGATTAGTACTTCCTTTTTATTTTTTAAGATTTAATGAAATACATTATGTATTTATGAATCGATATTATTATGTTTTATTATTTGGATCATTTTTTGAATGAATGTAGTAGCTATTATTAATGGTGGCTAAACTATTGTTGCTATAGCTTGCGACTTTTAGTTACAATTTAACAAGATATATTGGTTATAAAAATAGAAGATAAAAGGGCTAATTGTAGTGTTTCTACAGGGGATATTGTAGCCATTATAATTGTTGTTTAAGATGACTTTTAGCGGCAATTTAATTGAATTTACTAGCCATTAAAATGGATGCTAAAAGGGCATACCAATACGTTTTAAGAAAGAATATTATAGCCATTCTAATTGCCACAAAACAATTACTGCTAAAGGTGTGGACCTTTAGCGATAATATTTTTTAATTTAGCGACTATAAAAATGGACATAAAAAGAGCATTAGTGTCCATTTTAGACTGGATTTAGCAGCCATCATAATTGCCGCAAACAATTGCCGTTAAAGCAAATGATATTTAGCGGCAATAATCAGACCTTTTAACAGCTTTTGTGAGAAATGCCGCTAAAGGCTTTACCGACCCTGATTTCAGCGACTAAACATCAATGGCCGGTAAATGATATAGCGGCTATTGTTATTGCCGCCAATGCCTTTTTTATTGCCGCTAAAGGCCCTTTTTGTTGTAGTGTTTATTATTTACTACTACCTTTACACTTTTTCTTTCCACAACATTATTATTACTTTTCCTGATAAACCAGTGACTGTGACATGTAATGAGGTAATGCAACATGAGAATAGTGACTCGGAGGAGAAAGATGAGATACCCGAGAAAATTGTCAGGGAGGTTGAAAATATTGAGAATAAACCTAAGTCCAATCTGGTCGAGACCAAGCAGTAAATTTGGGAGACGCCGAGACCGTCGAGGAGACCCATATCAGCATTTACTTGTCATCAACAGAGAAGGAAAAGTACATTCGATTCCTAAAGAATATGAGGACATTTTTGCATGATCATATGATGACATGACCGGTTTGAGCACTTCCATAGTGGCTCACAAGTTGCCTACTAATCCCATATGTCCGCCGGTAAAACAAAAGCTCAGAAAGTTCAAACCTGACATGAGCCTGAAAATCAAGGAGGAAGTTACCAAGCAAATCAAAGCCAAAGTTCTTAGGGTGGTTGAGTACCCAACCTGGTTAGCTAACATTGTGCCAATTCTAAAGAAGGACGGGAAGGTCCGAGTATGTGTTAACTATCAGGATTTAAATAGAGCAAGTCCCTAAGACGACTTCCCACTGCCAAATATACACATCCTGATCGATAATTGCGCCAAGCATGAACTCCAATCCTTTGTAGATTGCTTCGCGGGTTATCACCAGATTTGGATGGATGACGAAGATGCAGAGAGACAACTTTCATAACACCATGGGGTGCATATTATTACAAGATGACACCATTCGATTTGAAGAATGTTGGGGCTATCTACATGAGAGCCATGAAAACAATCTTCCATGATATGATACACAAGGAAATAGAGGTGTATGTGGACGACGTTATTATCAAATCTAAGAGGGTCGCAGATCAAATAGCAGACTTGAGGAAGTTCTTCGATAGGATAAGGAAGTACAATTTGAAATTGGCAAAGTGTGCATTCGGGGTTCCTGCAGGAAAATTACTGGGATTCATCGTCAATCATCGAGGGATTGAACTGGATTCGTCCAAAGTCAAAGCTATTCAGGAGTTACCACCACCTAAGAGCAAAAAGGATGTGATGAGCTTCTTAAGACGTCTCAACTATATTAGTCGCTTCATAGCACAGTCCACAGTCATATGTGAACCCATCTTCAAGATGCTAAGAAAGGATGCTGAAACAAGCTGGACCGAGGATTGTCAGAACGCTTTTGACAAGATCAAGGAATACCTGTCCACACCGCCAGTTCTAGTCCTGCCAGAACCAGGACAACCTTTGCTACTCTATCTATCTATGTTAGATGGAGCCTTCAGATGTGTTTTGGGACAACATGATGATACAGAAATAAAGGAGCAGTCCATATATTACTTGAGCAAGAAGTTCACACATTATGAAGCCGGTATTTGCTGCTTGAACTCACTTGCTGTGCTTTGACCTGGACAACCCAAAAATTAAGGCATTACTTCTGTGCCTACACTACCTACCTCATATCTAGGATGGATCCCCTAAAGTATATATTCCAGAAACCCATGCCGACCGGGAAGTTGGCTAAGTGGCAGATACTACTAAGTGAGTTCGATATCGTCTATGTAACTCAAAAGGCGGTCAAGGGACAAGCATTGGCAGATCACCTTGCTGAAAATCCGATAGGAGGGGAATACGAACCCTTGAAAATATATTTTCCCGATGAAGAAGTATCATTTGTAGGAGAAGATATTACCGAAACATATGATGGTTGGAGTATGTTCTTTGACGGAGCCGCAAATTTCAAAGGAGTGGGCATTGGAGCAGTTTTGGTATCAGAAATGGGCCAACACTATCCGGTATCTGCTAAACTCAGATTTCCTTGCACCAACAACATGACGAAATATGAATCCTGCATACTAGGGCTCAACATGGTAGTTGACATGAACGTTCAAGAGTTGCTAGTGATCGGTGATTCAGATTTGCTTGTGCACCAGGTACAAGGAGAGGGGGCCACCAAGAATTCCAAGATATTGTCATATCTACACTATGTGTAGGAATTGAGAAAGAGGTTTACAAAGATAGAATTCCGGCATGTACCCAAAATTCAAAATGTGTTTGCTTATGCATTGGCCACTTTGTCATCCATGATACAACATCTAGATAAGAACTACATTGATCCTATTCCGGTGAGGATCCATAATAAGCCGGTATATTGTGCTCATGTCAAGGAAGAAGCAGATGGAAAGCCTTGATTCCATGATATCAAGGAGTATTTGTCAAAAGGAGAATATCCGGAGCATGCAAATCACACTCAGAAACGCACGCTTCGGAGATTGTCAAATCACTTCTTCCACAGCGGAGGAAACTTGTATAGAAGAACTCCTGATCTGGGTTTACTAAGATGTGTCGATGCAAAGGAAGCTTCTATGCTACTTGAGGATGTGCATGCTAGGACCTGTGGTCCGCACATGAATGGTTTCATCTTGGCTAAGAATATACTCAAGGCAAGTTACTTTTGGATGACCATGGAGACAGATTGCATTTAGTATGTCCGCAAATGCTTTCAATGTCAAGTGCATGCCGACATGATAAAAGTGCCGCCAAATAAGCTCAATGCAACAAGCTCACCATGGCTATTAGCCGCCTAGGGAATGGATATTATTGGTCCAATTAAGCCCACTGCTTCAAATGGACACAGGTTTATTCTGGTAGCCATTGATTACTTCACAAAATGGGTAGAAGCTACATCTTACAAAGCTGTAACCAAGAAAGTCATCGTAGATTTTGTCAAGGATCGTATTATCTGCCAATTCGGAGTTCTCGAGTCCAATATTAGGGATAACGCCGCCAATCTCAACAGTGATCTGATCAAAGCTATATGTGAAGCTTTCAAAATCAAGCATAAGAATTCCACAGCCTACAGACCTCAGATGAATGGAGCCATAGAAGCCACCAACAAAAACATTAAGAAGATACTAAGGAAAATGGTAGAGAACCACAAACAATGGAATGGGAAGTTACCCTTTGCTCTGTTAGGGTACCACACCAAGGTTCACACATCGACCGGGGCAACTCCTTACACGTTGGTTTATGTTACCAAGGCTGTCATCCCAGCCGAGGTGGAGATTCCTTCTTTAAGAGTCATACATGAAGCTGAACTCAGCGATGCAGAGTGGATAAGGAGTCGCTATGAACAATTGGCCCTTATCGATGGAAAGAGGATGAACACGGTGTGTCATGTCCAACTTTATCAGAATAGAATGTCTAGAGCTTTCAACAAAAGAGTCAAACCAAGACAGTTCACACCAGGGCAGCTGATATTGAAGAAAATCTTCCCGCATCAAGATGAAGCCAAAAGGAAATTCTCTCCCAACTGGCAAGGTCCGTACATGGTTCACAAAGTAATAATGGGAGGAGCACTCATACTTGCTATGAGCACGTGATTTTTGATTCATGGAAACTACTCCAAAAGAAATCGAAAATAAAGCAAGTTACCTTCGGGTACAATTTTGAGAATTTGGGTGACATTTTGATAATTGTTCTGTCCATAGATGATCACCTTACTATAGTTGAAAACACAAAATATACATGGGGGCATGCATTTAGGAATTAATGGCACATTTAGGAAATAATTAACCATAATTTGGTTAAAAGAAAATCACAAAAATATGCATGTGTGTTTCTTGTCATTGTGTGATTTTATTTAATGTTAAATTGTGTGTTAATTATTATGGGTGTCAAATAATATGTATGTAATTTTATTGTTGATTCTACAATTTATTTAGGATTTTTGTTTAATTTTGGTAATTAAAAAAAAAGAAGGAAAATGGGTAAAATATCAAGGAAACCTGGTTTGGGCCAGGTGGAACCAAAACTTTCAGGCCCAAACCAACCACATCGATCCAGTCGAAACCCAGGCTGCCCAGGCATGGTCTCAAACGACGCCGTATCAGCGTCCCCGTCTTGAGCCGTTGATTTGATTCAAATGAACGGTCCCGATCAGGCCACTCATTAACCTCAACGACGCAGTTTTAGGCATGTTAATCTGAGCCGTCCAACTCCATTGATCCAACGGATCTAGGCCCTCCCCTAGACCCATTAACCTGACCCGATCCATTCCCACACCCGGTCTCACCCACCACTACGTCCAAACGACGTTGTCCCCCTCCTATGAATAGATCATGGCCATCAATCTCACCCGATCCAACGACCAGGATCTAAACCCCTAAGTCGTATATAACCCCTAGCAACCGCCCTGGCTCCCTTTCAACGTAAACCCGACGGAAAGGACGCCGGTGATCACCATAGCTACACCACTGGACCTACAAGCCACCCTGAACACAAATCCCTGGTCACTTAACTTCGAATCACCTCCAGGGTGCTCGAATCTTCGATCAAAGATTCGAGCCAAAACCCTAAGTCACTTGATGAGTCCCAAATTCACCCCAGTCACTCCCCTGACATCCCTCATACCCTAATCAACTTTGGTTTCGTTCGAATCTAGGTAGAACTCTTTGAACCACGAATCTAAGCTCACGAACCCTAAAAATCGAATCCATGGGGGTCCGTCCAAATCAATAGCAGGTTGGGGTCTAATAGACCATAATCGAGGTGTTCTCAGTCAAGAACACTTCGATTAAAGTCCGTTCGACCTCAAAAAGGGTCGAGTCCAGTTCGAGCATGGGTCATTTTGTTTTTAAGTTTCAGAGGTAAATTTCCCTTTCTTTCCTTCTGTTTGTGTGCTATTTGTGTTTGTTTACATGCTAGTTTAATTTGTTTGATTTTTTTATCATTTTTCCTTTAATTCTGTTCCGTCCTCATAAGACCTTTTATTTGGTCGATTGTTATTTTGTTTGTGTTTGAATACGTTTTGTAATATACATGCTCGAGTTAATTAATGTCGTCAGTCATATAGATTCCCTATGTCGTGCAAAATGGTTGAAGGCAGTTAATGCCCCGTTCATGTCATTTGTTTGATCGACTGATTATTCTACGTCATGATTAGTATAGTCGATTAGATAAACGTCGTCGATTAGCTTTATAGGATTGAATGTTCAAATATTCTGAGTCGTATAGCCTTATAGGATGGATCGAATCATTGTCGTTCATTGGATGTTTGACATTGTTTGAAAATGGTTTGTAACTGCAATGCAAATAATTAGAACTCAGTCTAGGGCAGCTTTGAATTTGAACTTTCAGAAGTTCAAAATATCCTACTGTTACAGTAGGATAATACAGTAATAATCAGGGTTTAACAGGGGTAATTTGGGGGTTTGAAAAGAGCAGAAATGACTAGTTTAAGTGAGCTGACGATAGTGTACTGAAACATGATTTAAACTAATGTAATAGTGGGGAACCAAACTTGGTAGCATGGGGGTAATTAAATATTATAGGCTGCCCATACCTTTGGGCAGAAAACACATGCTAAGGGGATGTCAGGGGAATGGGCATTGGGCATTTTTTTAAAGGGGTATGGGCAGAGTCAAGTGCTAGGAAACAAGGCAGCCTGGGGCTTGCCTATATTTTGCCTATAAATAGGCTCATTTAAGGTAGAGTAAGGGGTTGGAGATCAGAAATTAAGGCTGGGCAGTTGAGTTTGAGGGCTAGAGAGTTAAGTTTAGAGGTGGGACATCAGAAATTGAGAGAGAAATAGAGTGTTAAAACTGAAACTCCACACCAAGGAGTTCGAGGCCGTTTTCCTGGGTTGTTTGACAAAAATCAGAAATTACTGCTTTTTAGTGCACCAGTCTGCTGTGTTGGGACACTGTTGGATTTCAGTCTAGCTTTCCTGGTTTCTTTACTCGTTGAACACTGCTTCAACTGAGTGTCTTAGTTTTCTGTTTGGTCTGAAGATTCACTGGTCTCCTGTTTGGTTTAAATCTGTCGCTGGTTCCTTTTACTGGCCATTATTGGGTTTGCTTGATGGGATTTGTTTTGGTTTAACAAAGTCTGCCTGCTGGTTTGTTACTGCTGATTGCTGTCTTTGGGTTGTTGCTTTTTCTGCTGTGTTGTTGTGTGTGTGTGCTACTACTGCACTGATCATTCCTCTTCTTCTTTTGCTTTCCCAAATACCTGGTACACCACTGATTCACTGTTGCCACACCTCCTTTTTCCGCACCCGCGGGGCACTTAGGGAGTTTTCTCCAATTAAAGGATAGTCGAAACGGGATTTGTTTATTTGTTTCAGAGTCGCCACCTGGGAATTTTAAGGCGTCCCAAGTCACCAGTTTTAATCCCTGAATCGAGGAGAATATGACTCTGTTTGTTATTCTGCGAACCAGAAATCCTGAGTAAGGAATTCTGTTAATCCGGAAGAAGGTGTTAGGCATTTCCGAATTCCGTGGTTCTAGCACGGTCGCTTAACTGTTTTTATTCTTGGCTTATCTTGATTTTACATTTTTTATTGCAGGATTTTGTCACCGCTTCTGTTTATTGTTTCCAATTATATAAACAAATTACGCGTATGTATATTCGTATTATATACCTTTTATAATTACAAAGGATCGTGCCACGCATACGTGTACACAATAAAATTGACCATATTATAGTTTTTATTAAAAATCATATGTTCAAAATTTAAAATAAAATTAAGAACATCAACACCCTTGTATTTAGACAACGAACCGCACATCTTGGGTTATATGAAATTATTTTGACATCCTCGGAGAAATCCTTTTTTATTAAAATGTTCACTCGAAGTTGCGCGAACGCATAATTCGAATTGCTTTTAGAAATATAATCAGGTTACGCGAACGCATCCCTAATTACGCCAAATATTTTTAATGATAGTATAGATTTTTCCCAAATTATTTATTATATCTATACATTTTATGTAAAAATCATGATAAATCTCCATTTAAGGTACCCTTAAATTCTTGAAAAGAATTCACAATTTATTAAATGTTTATTGCGAATTATATTTTTTCGCGTATGAATTATATTCCTCCAAGCTATTCAAATCCAAAGAAAGGAATAAACATATGATTAACACTATTTTTTTTGTAAATACAACATATGTATACTCAAAAGGTGAATAGCTCATGAATCTTAAAAAGTTCAATTCTTGAAAGGAAATGATATTTTGAAGAATTCTCATTATTTTATTTGCAACAAATGTTATTTTTTACAATCTTAAACTTGTTACACATTATAAATCTAATCTCTTTCCACATTGCTTGTTCCTAATCTAATAGGCCTAATTATTTTGATTGATTGCTATTGATTGAATTCAAGATATACTTAATCAAACCAATTTTTTGTTCTCAATCTATGTGAATTATTGCTAAACACCAACTTTCGCATTGTATAAATTCCTAAGCCATTTGTTATTAAGAAAGAGAACAAGTCTACCTGTTGATTTAATAAAATGATATTGCATACAACATTATTCGCCATATCTTTGACATTGTGAACATAGCGGATTTTACTAATGCATCTTTCAACTATTGATTATAAACATGACCATTGTTATGCCAAAATATAGAGTAAATTGCAACCAATATCATCTATCTTTAAACAACAACTAACTTAACTAATAAAATAAACTGATAACGTATTTTTCCTTGATATTTCCATATTATGCTATACCTAACTAACAATACCATAAAGTTTAAATAATGGCTAACTTTCTGCCATGTTCCCTATTTTGACAATTCAATCATAACTATACTTTTAATGAAATTCTGGAATAGATAATACTATTACAACACTTATATGAGTTTCAGAAGAGAATGATCAACTGCTAATTATCATGTCAAGCATACTACTATATTAACCAACATGAAATAAGATTGAAATTTAAAATAATGAACTTAGACAAATAAAAATAGAATTGCAATTCAAACTTCATTGATTTGTCATGCTGAATCTCTTCTCAACATAGAATTTAAAAGATATGTACCTGGAAATGAAAGTAGAAGGAGTAAATTTCAGCAGTTGTAGCAGTAACAAAATCAGCAGAATAGCAGTATTTCCACAGATTTGAGCAATAATAAGACCCGAGGAACCCAGATGCACAGTAACAGTATTTTTTAAGAAACTTCAGATTTTAACTGAACAATGGGATCAAATAAATCTGGACAGATTCAGTGAAAGAATAATATTTCTGATTTGAGACTTAGAACAAGGCAGACTGAAAAAGCTTTCGATTTCAAAACACAGAATCAACTTCAATACTAGTTTCCGATGTAGAATTCTGTTTTACTGTTTCTGTTTTCTTTCTTTCTATCTTCCCTTTCAGATTTCTGTTTCTGCTTGTGATTTTCCTCTCTCAAATTTATCTTTTCCCTCTGTGTATCTCCCTTAAAATCTCTCTCAAAATCTGATTGGAGTCAGTCCCAATCCCCCCTCTCTTATACAGGTCTGCCCCTCTTTTTTAGCCTAAGGTTTGGACCCCTTTCTCCTTTTAAAAATCAGAAAGTCCCATTAAAATCTGCTTTTAAATACTTTAAATCACATTAAGTGATCTTATCCTGATTTTCAGCAGCCCCATTACCCTTTGTTTCCCATTATCACATTAAATAATAGCCATTAACTTTCCATTTTCAGCCCACTATTAGTGTCATATTACCCTCATTGTTTTATCCCAGAAATATCCCAGAAATCCTACTGTAATTACTGTTATTACTGCCCTTAAACTAAAATCAGAATCTGATACAAAACAAATTTTAAAGTCTGTTTAAGCAACTATAACCAATCCTACGATTAACCTCCTAATACAATTGTATTTACCCAACCTTTGTAAACTTGAATTCAGAACTAACATCACAACAACATTACACTGAATTTATTATAACAATTCAAACTGAACTTCAACATTGAACTAGAATCAGGCAAACACAGGAGCATTGTCAATATACTGACAATGCCCTGAAACTCAATGCTCAGAAATCAACACTCATACAGCATCCATTTGATGGATTTTATTGAACTATAAACAAAGATGATTTAATTGACGAGTATTAATTAAACTGATTATCAAATAAGAAACAACTGATTACAACAAAATAATCCATCCAAACAGGTTGTTTCAGTCAACATTTTCAGAAACAAGATTTATAATACAACTAATCGACGAACTTAATCGAGTCGATTACACACATTGTAATTAATCACAACCAACACAAATAATTCACATTCGGATCAAGTAGATGGGTAGGAGGCAGAATCATAGAATTAAACAAAAATATGCAACATTACACAGGTTACTGGAACAAACATATAAAATACAAGAAAATAGAAAAACATACCTCTGAATCTTTAAATTTAACCGGACTCAAACTCAACTTGGATTCGGACTTTTTGAAATCAAACAGACCTTAGTCGAAGTATTTTCAGTCCCTCGTTTGAATTGAAAAAATTCCAAGATTGGAAATTTTTTAGGGTTTCAGATTTTGGATCTTAAATCCGAACACTTCTGGGCAGATTCGAAGGGAACCAAAGATGACACAAAGGTGAGGGAAGCCTAGGGGTCATTTGGTGTTAATTTGAAAGGAATCGGAGTGAGTTCATTTTTGATTCGAACCTTCAAAAGAAGATTCGAAGAGTTCTGAGGGGATTCGAACCAAACCAACACTAGATCCATAGCTAGGGTATATGGGGAAGCTGTGGTGTTATTTTGGAAGCCATTGGAAAGGGTTGAGTTTTCAGACCAACCTTCGATTTAATATTCGAAGAGTTGGGGTCTGATTCGAAAGAAACTAAGGTCAGATCCGTGAAGAGGGGGTTGTGAGGAGTCTGGGGTGTTAAGGTGGTGACCGGAGGCGTTGTTGCCGCCGGGTTTCAGGCAATGGGATGCTAGGGCGGCTAGGGTTAGGGGTGGGTTTTGGAGAAGATGATGAATAGTGAAGAGGGGGGTGTTTAGTTAGGGGGCCGGGGTAGGGGTTTGGACTTATATAGGGACGGGGTGGATTGATGCTGACCGTTAGATCAAGCAGAATGAAAGGCCAGGATCTATTCACTTATCCAAACGATGTCGTTTGGTTTAAGTTGGGGGGACGGGTTGAACCGGGTATTGGATCGGGTAAGGATTACGGGTTAGGTTCGTTGGATCTCAGCCGTTGGATGGATTTAATCCAACGGCCCTTGATGAGGGACGACCAAACGTTGTCGTTTTGGTTCGTTTGAATTGGACCGGACCTGGGTTGTTTGGATTGGGCTGTGGGGCTTACTTTGTTTGGGCCTGGATTTAGGTCCAGGTCCGATGTTTCTTTTTTACAACTTATTTTTTTTTATTTTCTAATTTTATTCTTAATCATTAAAATCTTAATTAAAATTATAAAAACAAAAATTACCCTTACAAAGATATAAATTACCTTTTAACAGCTATTTAACACTTAGACAAAGCGTTAATCACATAGTGAAATCTTAAAACTAGAGCAAATGCATATCTTTGTGATTATTTAAATTAACTTTTAAATGCATAATTAAATCCTAATTATGCATGCAACACGTGTTTTTTTTGTTTTTTTTGTTTAATTATAACAAAGCAAACATTTACGTACAAAACACAAATAATTAACAGATACCACATAAATTCTAAAAATTGCACATTAAAGAAACTTATTTTATTTTTGATTTATTTTGGAGTAGTTTTCGTGAGGCAAAAATCACGTGCTCACAGCTGCCCCTCTTTGTGCGGAAACTCGAAGAGTTTTCATGTAAAGATAAAGTGAGCGGATACGAGCGATTTTTTCCCGTTCGAATACTCTGTGGGAAGCATTTTTTGAAAGATTTGACCGAACCTCTGCTTCAAAGGTTTCCTACATATCCTTGGCTATAAAGGAATCAGGTCAATGTAGTTCGAGAAGTTTTGGGTAGCTGGGACTACCGTGGGACTGTGATGTTACTGCTGTTTTGTGCTGCTTTTACTGCTTGCTGAACTCCTTATTACACCTTGCCTCAAAGATAATACAAAAAGCTAAACTAGACTATGGTACATAAATTATAAAATCTTATCTAGATCATGCCCTTGCGTTCCTTGTTGTCTTGATATCTTGGTGACTCTTGGGCATTTGGCTTATTCCGTATTCCTTTTCATTGTGTCCCGTATTTTCTTTATCTGTTTGGGACTCTTGTCGTTTCCTGCTGGGGACTTTGTTGGACTCCTCTGCTTTATTGACTCTAAGTGTGCTCCTTTCTCATATGAGCGGGCTTTTGATTTCAATACTTCAATTGTATTCCCTTGTTCTCTAGGTGGGTGCCTGACTTCTGCTGCTTCAATTGTATTCCCTTGTTCTCCAGGTGGGCGTCTGATTTCTGCTACTTCAATTATATTCCCTTGTTCTCCAGGTGGGCGCCTGACTGCTTCTTTTCTTTGTCCTTATTCTCCAGGTGGACGCCTGACTTCTTCAATCCTTCATCCTCATTCTCCAGGTGGACCCCTGATTTCTTCTTAAATTCTTTATCCTCATTCTCCAGGTGGACGCCTGATTTCTTCAATTCTTCATCCTCATTCTCCAGGTGGACGTCTGATTTCTTCAATTCTCATCCTCATTCTACAGGTGGACGCCTGATTTTTTCAATTCTTCATCCTCATTCTCCAGGTGGACGCCTGATTTCTTCAATTCTTCATCCTCATTCTCCAGGTGGACGCCTGATTTCTTCAATTCTTCATCCTCATTCTCCAGGTGGACGCCTGATTTCTTCAATTCTTTCATCCTCATTCTCCAGGTGGACGCCTGATTTCTTTAATTCTTCATCCTCATTCTCCAGGTGGACGCCTGATTTCTTCAATTCTTCATCCTTATTTTCCAGGTGGACGCCTGACTTCTTCTTTAATTCTTCATCCTCATTCTCCAGGTGGACGCCTGATTTCTTCTTTAATTATTCATCCTCATTCTCCAGGTGGACGCCTGACTTCTTTAATTTTCATCCTCATTCTCCAGGTGGACGCCTGACTTCTTTTAATTCTTATCCTCATTCTCCAGGTGGACGCCTGATTTCTTCAATTCTTTGTCCTCATTCTCCAGGTGGACGCCTGATTTCTTCAATTCTTCATCCTCATTCTCCAGGTGGACGCCTGACTTCTTCTTTAATTCTTCATCCTCATTCTCCAGGTGGACGCCTGATTTTTTCAATTCTTCATCCTCATTCTCCAGGTGGACGCCTGATTTCTTCAATTCTTCATCCTCATTCTCCAGGTGGACGCCTGACTTCTTCTTTAATTCTTCATCCTCATTCTCCAGGTGGACGCCTGATTTCTTCTTTAATTCTTCATCCTCATTCTCCAGGTGGACGCCTGATTTCTTCTTTAATTCTTCATCCTCATTCTCCAGGTGGACGCCTGACTTCTTCTTAAATTCTTCATCCTCATTCTCCAGGTGGACGCCTGACTTCTTTTTAATTCTTCATCCTCATTCTCCAGGTGGACGCCCGATTTCTTCTTTTCATCCTTATTTTCCAGGTGGACGCCTGACTTCTTCTTAAATTTTTCATCCTCCTGCCCATCATGGCCGTATTTTTGTCTTATGCAACCTTGAATCTTGGTAGTATACCTTGACATTCTTTCTTATTTGTTTGGAACAAAACTCATCTCAAAGGCTTTAGAAGAGTAAGATTATTAGTGACGAAAACATGACGATTTAGACAATCTAGAATGAAAAGAAAAATCCAAATTTGGATGACTGTGGGAGAAAAAATAAAGGACTTATCTGATTGGAGTCACTGGCACCAATGATCATGGTATGCATTTTGGATTAATCAACCCAGTCTTTTATTCAAACTCCTTTTGATTGTCTCATTTTGTTTTCCCCAAAATTTCCATAACCCAACTTCATTTTTCATTTTACAGACATGTTTGACTTGCAATATCTCAAAGAGTTTTCACCGACAAACCTTCCTTATTCCTTTTCGCCTTATGGTGCCTGCGAAGGTTTTCACCAATAAGACTCTCTCATTTTACTTTCTCTCAACTTTTGTCGTCTCATGGTGCCCGTGCGGGTTTTCACCTATAAGACTCTCTCATTTTTACTTTCTTTTCTTGTTTGTACCAGAGTGTTATGAACCATCTTCATTTGCTTGACTCAACATTTTTCTAGGATTGATCGAAAGGTCTTTTTGGTATGGGGTTGGAATGGAAAGGTATCAAAAGCTAAATAGTTTTGGTATGAGTTTAAAATTACAACTCTTGGAATCTTTTTCTTATTTCCAATACAATTCTTTGCCCCAGTTTCTTGATTGGGGTCTCTTGATGTTTCTTTTTGGGCACATTATGTATATTGTGCACCCTATGACCGAGCCGTGAGACGCCTACGTATCCTTCTTTGAGGAATCAGGTCAGACGTAGTTCACTACAATAATAGTGGTTTTTTTAATATATATTTGATTTTCATCGATTCCAAGAGAGGGTAGGAAAGAAACAAATATGGCTCAAAGGGGAAGCAAAGGGTATAGTGTTTGGATAGCAGAATAAATTGCCTTTGTCATTCCAATCTTCGAAATAATGCTAAATACAAACATTCAAAAAATTATGCATAATATCTCTTTACCGCGTCAGAATTGATCGCCATGTCTATGCATTTGCCTTCAATATTTGTTAAGCATAGTGCACCATTCGATAATACTCTGGTCACAATGAATGGTCCTTGCCAATTCGGGGCAAATTTGCCTTTTGCCTCAACCTGATGTGGAAGAATACGTTTCAGCACATGTTGACCCACTTCAAACTTCCGTGGGCGCACCTTTTTGTTGTATGCTCTTGCTATTCTTCTTTGATATAATTGACCATGACATACTGCGGCCAATCGTTTTTCATCAATCAAGTTTAACTGTTCCAGACGGGTTTTGACCCATTCATCATCATCAATCTTTGCTTCGGCGATGATCCGAAGGGAAGGAATCTCAACTTCTGCAGGAATTACTGCTTCAGTGCCATATACCAACAAATAAGGAGTTGCTCCTACTGAAGTGCGAACAGTAGTGCGGTATCCCAATAATGCAAATGGTAATTTTTCATGCCATTGTCTTGAACCTTCTACCATTTTCTGAAGTATCTTCTTTATGTTTTTGTTGGCTTCCTCGACTGCTCCATTCGCCTTGGGCCGATATGGGGTAGAGTTGCGATGTGTAATCTTAAACTGTTGACATACTTCCTTCATTAAGTTGCTGTTAAGATTAGCACCGTTATCTGTGATGATCACCTTTGGGATTCCGAATCGACATATGATATTTGAGTGGACAAAATCGACCACAGCTTTCTTGGTCACTGATTTGAATGTCTTGGCCTCAACCCATTTGGTAAAATAATCAATGGCTACCAGAATGAACCTATGCCCATTGGATGCTGCCGGCTCAATTGGTCCAATCACATCCATGCCCCAGGCAACGAAGGGCCATGGTGCCGACATTATGTGCAACTCGGATGGTGGAGAATGAATCAAATCTCCGTGTATCTGGCATTGATGACACTTGCGCACAAAACTGATACAATCTCGCTCCATGGTAAGCCAATAGTAGCCAGCTCGGAGGATTTTCTTTGCCAATACATATCCGCTCATGTGGGGTCCGCAAACTCCAGAATGTACTTCAGACATGACAGCTGTAGCTTGTCTGGCATCTATGCATCTTAATAATCCAAGGTCTGGTGTTCTTTTATACAAAACTCCTCCGCTTAAGAAGAATCCATTTGCCAATCGCCTAATGGTCCTCTTTTGATCTCCCGTGGCTTGTGCGGGATATATCCCCATCCTGATATACTCCTTGATGTCGTGGAACCATGGTTCACCATCAAATTTTTCTTCAACCATATTGCAATAAGCGTGCTGATCGTGGACTCGAATATGTAGTGGATCCACATAAGCTTTGTCTGGATGGTACAACATTGATGCCAAAGTAGCCAATGCATCGGCAACCTCATTATGAATCCTTGGAATATGCCAGAATTCCACCGATTGAAACCGCTGACAAAGATCATGTAGACATTGTCGGTATGGTATGAGCTTTAAGTCTCGGGTTTCCCATTCTCCTTGAATTTGGTGTACCAGAAGATCCGAATCTCCCATGACTAAAATTTCTTGGATACCCATGTCTGCGGCTAGCCTTAACCCCATAATACAAGCTTCATATTCAGCTATATTATTGGTGCAATAAAATCGCAGTTGAGCCGTAACAGGATAGTGATGCCCTGTTTCAGAGATGATTACAGCTCCTATCCCGACTCCTTTCATGTTAGCAGCTCCATCGAAGAAAAGTTTCCAACCAGATTTTTCAATTTGCTCGATCTCATCGATATGCATTATTTCTTCATCGGGAAAATAGGTTTTCAACGGCTCATATTCCTCGTCGACCGGGTTTTCAGCTAAATGATCCGCCAGTACTTGGGCTTTCATTGCAGTCCGAGTCACATAGATGATGTCGAATTCTGTGAGCAATATCTGCCACTTTGCAAGTCTTCCCGTTGGCATAGGCTTTTGAAAAGTATATTTCAACGGATCCAGGCGAGAAATGAGGTAAGTAGTGTAGGACGACAAATAGTGTTTCAACTTCTGAGCTACCCATGTTAGGGCGCAACATGTCTTTTCCAGATGAGTATACTTAACCTCATAAGCTGTGAATTTCTTGCTAAGGTAGTAGATGGCCTGTTCTTTTCTGCCGGTGAGGTCATGTTGCCCCAATACACAACCAAATGAATTTTCCAAGACCGTCAAGTAAAGAATCAAAGGTCTTCCTGGCTCTGGCGGGACCAACACGGGTGGGTTCGACAAGTACCCTTTTATCTTATCGAACGCTTCTTGACACTCATCGGTCCATTTGACTGCATCATCCTTTTTCAACAATTTGAAAATTGGCTCGCAGGTTGTTGTGAGCTGAACAATAAACCTGCTGATGTAATTTAACCTTCCCAACAAACTCATTACTTCAGTTTTGTTCCTTGGAGGTGGCAATTCTTGGATGGCTTTGATTTTTGATGGGTCTAGCTCGATGCATCATCGACTGACTATGAATCCCAGCAACTTTCCAGATGGAACTCCAAATGCGCATTTGGCAGGGTTAAGCTTGAGGTTGTACCTGCGAAGTCTTAAGAAGAACTTCCTCAAATCCCCAACGTGGTCGGCCTGATGCTTTGATTTTATGATCACATCGTCCACGTATTCCTCAATCTCCTTGTGTATCATATCATGAAACACTGTGGTCATTGCTCTCATGTAGGTTGCTCCGGCGTTCTTCAAACCGAATGGCATTACCCGGTAGCAATAAGTTCCCCATGGTGTGATGAATGCCGTCTTTTCTGCATCTTCTTCATCCATTAGAATTTGATGATACCCAGCATAACAATCCACGAAAGATCCTATATCATGCTTGGCACAATTATCGATCAAAATATGGATATTGGGTAATGGGAAATTATCCTTCGGACTGGCTTTGTTGAGATTGCGGTAGTCGACGCATACTCTAATTTTGCCGTCTTTCTTTGGCACAGGAACGATATTAGCTAACCAAACAGGATATCGAGTGACTCGAATGAACTTTGCTTCCAACTGTTTGGTGATTTCTTCCTTAATTCTCACACTCATATCAGGCTTGAATTTTCTCAGCCTCTGCTTGACAGGAGGCACCGTTGGATCGGTGGAAAATTTACGAACCACTAAATCAGTGCTCAGGCCCGGCATGTCGTCATATGACCATGCAAAAACATCTTTGAATTCTATGAGTGCTTTAATTAACTCTTCTCGGATCTTTGGTTCGAGATGGACACTTATTTTAGTTTCCCGGACATTACTCGTGTCCCCTATATTGATGTCCTCGGTATCACTCAGGTTAGGTTTGATTTTTTCCTCAAAGTGAATTAACTCTTTACTAATCTCTTCAAAAACCTCATCTTCATCATATTCTGATTCATAATCACAATATATTTCTTGAATTATTATTTCGGAACCAGATTGATTTTTAAGACTGGGCTGAGGATTCCTCATGTATGCCATATCACTAGAGCCAGCGTAAAAAGAACTGTATAGGAAAGAAGAAAAAGAAAAGAAGACTATCAGGAATGATAATAAAAGGGAAACTGATTTTTATTGGATGATGAAAGATAACAAGGTTTGCACACTTCAAACAAACTGTAAGATAGACATTGGGGTTATAACCCTGAAGTAACCCAAACAAACTGAAGGAAAATCAAAATAAACTACCAAGACCCCTTTCGAACGGGGAGAGGAATGGTTTCCCAATTATTGAGCCTTGTCTCTGGCTTGACGAATTGAACTTCTACGTTGCTACACCCTTCCCCGCTTTCCAACATATTCACGTCATTAAACAATTTCTCGAATCTTTCAATTAATTCCTTCTCAGGATTGACCCGGGATTTAGGAATTGTTGTTATCGGGCGATTTTTAGCACTGGTCTTGACAAAAGACTTTGATAGATGTGGGACTGGTTTTGGAAGAATCCATGCCTTTTATTTCAACTTTCTGGCCTTTTTCACGTCGTTGACAGTGGGTATGAACCCCAAACCGAATGTTCCCCAGTTCTCGGGGAGAGATACTGGTTGTATAATTCCTTGCAAAGATGAGCCCAGACCTTTGCCGGGTATAAAACCATTTTTTAACATTTCATAAGCTACCATGACTGATGCAGAGGTCATCTTTGCATTCGGAAGGTACTTCCCCTCTGGAATTTTCTCTACCGACACTGTATCGGACACTTGGTATACCCATGGTCCCTCGTCATTTTCTATTCCATCGACCGGTACAATGGTACTGCTGTGAGCATTTAAACTTTCTTCCCCATGCACAACTATTTCTTGATGATCCCATTCAAACTTGACCGCCTGGTGTAGTGTTGACGGGACTGCTTTAGCAGCATGGATCCATGGTCGACCCAACAACAAGTTATAAGAAACAGTTATGTCCAGTACTTGAAACTCCATTGTGAATTCAACTGGTCCTATTGTCAGTTCCAACACTATATCGCCAAATGAATCTCTGCTTCCACCGTCAAATCCCCGTACGCAAATGCTATTCTTCTGGATCCTCTCTTCTTTGATTTTTAATTTGCTTAAAGTGGAGAGAGGACAGATGTTTGCACTTGACCCGTTGTCAACCAATACCCGGGTTACTACGGAGTTTTCACATTTCACGGTGAGGTAAAGAGCTCTATTATGCTCGGTACCTTCCACAGGCAATTCATCATCAGAAAATGTAATTCCGTTTGCCTCAAAGATTCTGTTGGCTATTCTTCCCAAATGATTTACAGAGATTTTTTCAGGAACATGAGCCTTATTCAGGATTTTCATCAAAGCCAGACAGTGCTCTTCTGAATGGATCAGTAATGACAATAATGAAATTTGAGCGGGCATCTTCTTTAGTTGATCCACAACAGAATAATCATGGAGCTTCATTTTTCTTAAAACCTCTTTCGCTTCTTCTTCCGTCACAACTTTCTTTATTGGTGTTGGATTATTTTTAGTTTTTCTTAACTCTTCGGGAGTAAAACATCTTCCCGAACGAGTCAAGCCTTGCACCTCACAGACTTCTTCCTTGACTTCTTTTCCTTTGTACATTACCGTCACCCGTTCATAGTTCCATGGAATGGCCTTGTTGTTGATCACTGGTAGCTGGGTTACAGGTTTGATAATAACCCAATCTATACGGACTCCTTCCACGACTACAATGGGTTTGTTGGCAACCCCTGGTACTATCACTTTCGGCCTTTTTTGCTTTGTGTCAACTTTGCTTGGAGACCCCTTCTCGACTACCACAGATGGTTCATCACCATTTCTGTTCTGCTTATGTACCAGCTTCTCCTCTGTTAACTACTTATCTGACTTGGCTTCATGAGACCTGATCATCATGACAGTTTGTGACGGCTTCTTTGTCTCCTCATCAGTTTGTATGATTTCTATCATATTGGCCTCCTGATGGGCTGGCATTGGATTTCTATTGATATTGGGAGCTTCGGGGGTTTGGACCTCGATTTTATTAGTATCAATCAGCTCTTGTATTGCATTTTTCAAATGCCAGCATTTTTCCGTATCATGGCCTGGTGTACCGGAACAATACTCACAGCTAATGGTATAGTCTAGATTCTTTGGAGGAGGATTGGATAACTTGGATTGTATTGGTCTTAGCATGTCCAGCTGTCTCAGCCTGTGGAACAGACTGGTGTATGACTCTCCCAATGGAGTGTAGGTTTTCTTTTTCTGTTCCCTTTCTCCCTTGAATGCTGGCCTCGGCCTGAAACCTGGTCCGGGATAGGCTCGTGGGTAAGTACCTGGTATGGCAGGAGCACGCCAGTTATCGTGTGCCGGTGGATGATTGTATGTTTGTGTATGGTTGATGGAAAAATGAGGTTCCGAAGGGTGATAGTAGTGTTGAGATGAATTGTGGTGGTGAGTTGATTGGTGAGGTAGATGTTGATTATAGTAAGGCGGTGAAATTCTGGGTCCCGACCAAATTCCTGAATCAACTACCGCTGATTCCTCCCTCTTCTTTCTTCCGATTCCTCCTACTCCGCCTTGAATAGCTTGAGTAGTTGCCTTAATTGCTGAATAGCTCATAATTTTATTTGTCTTGAGGCCTTCTTCCACCATACCTCCCATCTTCACTACTTCGTTGAATGATTTCCCTACCGCTGAAACCAAATGGGCATAGTAAGTTGGTTCCAAAGCTTGGAGGAAGTAGTCTACCATTTCACTCTCCTTCATAGGAGGATCCACTCTTGCTGCCTGTTCTCTCCACCGGAAGCCATACTCTCTGAAACTTTCATTGTATTTCTTCTCAAATTTTGTTAAAGATAGTCGATCTGGGATGATTTCCAGATTGTATTGGAAATGGTATGCGAATGCCTGTGCCAGGTCATCCCAGGTGTACCATCTCCCATGGTCCTGGCGTGTATACCACTCCAAAGCTGATCCGCTTAAACTTTGACTGAAGTAAGCCATCAATAATTCGTCCTTTCCCCCAGCTCCTCGCATCTTGCTGCAGAAACCCCTTAAGTGGGCTACTGGGTCACCGTGCCCATTGTATAGGTCAAATTTAGGCATCTTGAAACCAACTGGTAATTGTACATTTGGGAATAAGCACAAATCCTTGTATGCTACACTGACTTGCCCGCCTAATCCTCGCATGTCTCTGAACGATTGTTCTAGACTTTTGACCTTCCTGAACATCTCTTCTTGTTCAACATTTTTGGCTGGCTTGTCAATTTCGGTTGGGAGATCAAAACGAGGAGCAGTTGAATGGATTTCGGAGGCTTTGAGGGTAGGCTCCGGGGGGTAATATTGGTTGTCCTGGGCCTGGAATGTAGGCTCACTAGGAGATTTGTGGAATGTAGTCGGGGGAGGTGTTACGAAAACAGGAGTCACAGGTGGAGGAAAGTATGGAACTGGTTTCGGAGATGGAGACTGCGGTGTCTGAGAGGTGGTGCCTCAGTAGTGCTGGTAAATGGGGAAATTTGGGGATAATTCAGTGGTAATATTATCCTGAGTTTGGGTCATTGATGGAGCAGGGTTAGTTGGGTAAGATGGGGGTAACTGTCCTGTAGACCAGGCTTGGTACATCTCAGCCATTTGCTACTTGAGTTTAAACATCTCTTCTTTCATTTTCCCGACATCCATCTCCTCCAGCTCAATACCTGTGTCAACATCTGGGATAGACATACTTTCGGGTATTGGTCCTTTTGATCTCGTGTGATAATGATAATATGCCAGTATACTCTTTAGAGAAACTAACTACTTGAATTCTGGAAATGAACAAACTTGTTAGTTTTGAGAGTTTAACACATATATAATTACACGTTGAGATGCAATGCTCCTAAACAAATAATCCCTTTCTATTATGCATTTGCTCGGTTGCTTGTATCGTCCTAGCTTTCTTGAAATTTTATTGTTATTCACTTTTAATATATATCTTTTATTGTGGTGGTCGAATCTTATAGAGATTGCCTACGTATCATGCCCCTGCATGAATCAGACCTTGCGTAGTTCGGACATAAGGCAAACACTTTTATTCATTATACAAAGATGGAATTACATTTGAAAACTTTATAAGAAAATGGTTTGAAACACACACACTTAAATAAAAATAAAAGATACAACTCTTAACATCTCACAACATACCCCACTTTCTACTTTTGTTGTCAATTATTGGATCATCTTCTCAATGTGGGGCTTGACCTGGATGACCTCCCAGCGTATGATACATCCTTTCCAACTCCATTGCTAGATGACGGGCAAAAATGGGTGCATGCTCTGTAAACCTTTCATAATCCATTCCTTGGCAGTTTACATAACTTTGAGAGGTGTAGACCGCCAGGTTGTGGATTTGTGCCCTGAAATCTTGGAGACGTTGGTCTTGGTTCTGCAATTGCTGCTGGCGAGTGGTGGCTATATCTCTGACACGGTTTTCACGATCTAGAGCTGACTCTAATAGAGCTCGGAGTCTGGCCTGCTCTAATCTTGCCTGCGCTCTTTCCCTGTCGATGTCTGCTTGTTGATGTTCTCTGTTGCATCTTCTTGCCTCTTCTAGTTGTGCACGAAGCTGGTCTTCTGATCGTATCCAATGGTCTTTTTCCTTCTTGAATTGTGCCCTGTCTTCTTCGGATTGCCTTACTTGGCGTTCCTTATTAGATCTGGCCTCTTCGTTTAATTTTTGGATTCTTTCTTTAGCTTTGCTCAACGTCCTTTCGTTTTCCGCAAGAATGGAATCATAATCTTGCATTCTTTCAAAAAGATTGGCGATGGTTTTTTGATCCTTCTAACTCCTCTTTGGTGTTTCAGAAACTCTTTTCATTTTTTGAAATCGAGCGTGAAGATTTTCATTCTCACAAGCTAGACTCTTCTTCTCGCCTTCGGCTTCTTGTGCTTGCAAATCTTTCTCCAGACTGAGGCTCCTCAGATTTTCTTTTAGGGCATGGATAGTTGCTTTGTACCTTTTTTCCTTTTCTCCCCAAATCAACCGCTCTTGGATTTTATCATTAAAGCTTTGAACATGGGGTCTTTTTGTTGGCCTACTTAGCTCGGTTTCTGGTACATCATCCACGCGAGACCGTTTCTCGAACCACCTTGCATACCCAGGATTTATTTCACCCCTTGTAGTGTCTGGGACTTGAGTATCACTTTTCAAGTATCGACATCCATTCCACATTTGCTGAATTAAAGCCTCGGGAATAGTGGCTTCAGGGTGTAATTCGATTACTTGCATACTCAAATCTTCATCATCAGGAACTACTTGATATCTCCCTAGTTGTCTTAGGACTCTTAGTGGCGCATATGGCTGGATGCTTCTCAATCCCAATAGTAGAAGATAACTATTTGAGGTTGACATGTGTATCACTTCCCTCATCGGGAGCCATCCCAAAGTCCACTCAATTTGATTTGCTGTTAAAGCCCTTAGATGAGATACCCATGCTTCTATCCCTTCTGGAGACTTATAATCTTTTATTCTTTCCTCATAACTCTCGATGCAATTATCATTGCTTGGACCATACTGTATGATCTTGGGCTGTTGTCGGAGATGTTCAATCACCCACATTTGCAACAAAATTTTGCATCCTTCGAAGACTTTTGCTCCTGATTTACATAAAGTCAACGCCCGATAAATGTCTGAGAGAATGATGGGGACAAGGGTGTGATTTTCCTTGGTAGTGAGGATTTGCACAACTTTTGCGGTGCGAATATCAATTGTTCGCTCTTTGTTTGGGAAGACCATGATTCCTAGAAAAGCCACCATGAAGGCAAAGCGACGGTGAATCTGCCAAGTGTCTTTGTTTTGCTTGTTAGTAAGGCCTTTCTCATGAATTTCGAATCCATTTGACTTTTCGAACCTTGAATATAAAAATTTGAAAGAACAACATCCGTTGATGACATTGCTTTTCCTGATTTGATTACTGATGTTCAGAAGACCGAAGAATCGATGTACCGAGGGAGCCTTTGTGAATATCAGGTTCTGATTTCTTAGACTTCCGTCAAAACCAGCATATCCAGCTATCTCCTCTAATGTAGGAGTAAGCTCGAAATCAGAGAAACGAAAGACATTGTGAACAGGGTCCCAAAAAGTTACTAACGCCGCAATCAGATCATCACGGGGTTTAATTTTCATAATATCCGTGAGATTTCCCAAATGCTTGACGACCCATTTTTGACCATCTCCGCTTAATTTATACCACCACATTTGAAGCTGAAATAGAAACTCGTCTGTATTTGTGGATGGGGGGTTTTGTGTGGTGCTCATTTTATATCTGAAATTTAATTTAATAAAGTCAAGACTCATTTTGAAAATATACACTAAAAAAAATCATTTTCAATTTTTTTTTAATTTATTAAACACTTTTTTCAAGATTTAAAACTATTTTTGGGAATTTTAAAACAACCCATTTTATTCCTCGGTTCTCACAATGATTTCAATTAAGCTGGTCAACAAGCATGTTCGAGGCAAATGAATGCACAGGTAGCAAGTAGGATGCATCAGGATGGTCTTTTTATTTCGGGTTCACCTATCCTAGACAGACCCAACCCCTTTGTTGAGTCTCCAAGGTCAGATGTACATGATGCAAATAGACGTTCCTACTAGGGATCCGGTACATGGCTGAGTTATTCTAGGTAAAAACCTGAGGCATATTGTTCTAAACCTGGCTTACCCAAACGGACAGTTTGAGCCGAAGTGGGGGCAACGTACTGGGAGCACGAAAGTCTACCCGGCCTAGTTACTTGTCCCAACTCCGTCTTATTTGGTATGACTTTAACAGAAAGGTGGGTCACGCGCACGTGTACACCATAAATTCAGAAGACTCAGAAAGAAGGGGGTTTCGTAGCAGTTGTATATATTCACAATTCAAATAATATTAAAGCGGAAAAAGCAACATTTAGCATATTAAGCATATAAACAGTTGAAAATCTTATAGTAAATAAAGCCAATTATCGCAGTTATTTTAAGCTCGAATTCTTTAAACCCTGAACCAGTGGTTCTGGGTGACACTTTTTTCCCCAGCAGAGTTGCCAGAGCTGTCACACCTCCTTTTTCCGCACCCGCGGGGCGCTTAGGGAGTTTTCTCCAATTAAAGGACAGTCGAAACGGGATTTGTTTATTTGTTTCAGAGTCGCCACCTGGGAATTTTAAGGCGTCCCAAGTCACCAGTTTTAATCCCTGAATCGAGGAGAATATGACTCTGTTTGTTATTCTGCGAACAGAAATCCTGAGTAAGGAATTCTGTTAATCCGGAAGAAGGTGTTAGGCATTTCCGAATTCTGTGGTTCTAGCACGATCGCTTAACTGTTTTTATTCTTGGCTTATCTTGATTTTACATTTTTTATTGCAGGATTTTGTCACCGCTTCTGTTTATTGTTTCCAATTATATAAACGAATTACGCGTACGTATATTCGTATTATATACCTTTTATAATTACAGAGGATCGTGCCACGCATACGTGTACACAATAAAATTGACCATATTATAGTTTTTATTAAAAATCATATGTTCAAAATTTAAAATAAAATTAAGAACATCAACACCCTTGTATTTAGACAACGAACCGCACATCTCGGGTTATATGAAATTATTTTGACATCCTCGGAGAAATCCTTTTTTATTAAAATGTTCACTCGAAGTTGTGCGAACGCATAATTCGAATTGTTTTTAGAAATATAATCAGGTTACGCGAACGCATCCCTAATTACGCCAAATATTTTTAATGATAGTATAGATTTTTCCCAAATTATTTATTATATCTATACATTTTATGTAAAAATCATGATAAATCTCCATTTAAGGTACCCTTAAATTCTTGAAAAGAATTCACAATTTATTAAATGTTTATTGCGAATTATATTTTTTCGCGTATGAATTATATTCCTCCAAGCTATTCAAATCCAAAGAAAGGAATAAACATATGATTAACACTATTTTTAGTAAATACAACATATGTATACTCAAAAGGTGAATAGCTCATGAATCTTAAAAAGTTCAATTCTTGAAAGGAAATGATATTTTGAAGAATTCTCATTATTTTATTTGCAACAAATATTATTTTTTTTACAATCTTAAACTTGTTACACATTATAAATCTAATCTCTTTCCACATTGCTTGTTCCTAATCTAATAGGCCTAATTATTTTGATTGATTGCTATTGATTGAATTCAAGATATACTTAATCAAACCAATTTTTTGTTCTCAATCTATGTGAATTATTGCTAAACACCAACTTTCGCATTGTATAAATTCCTAAGTAATTTGTTATTAAGAAAGAGAACAAGTCTACCTATTGATTTAATAAAATGATATTGCATACAACATTATTCGCCATATCTTTGACATTGTGAACATAGCGGATTTTACTAATGCATCTTTCAACTATTGATTATAAACATGACCATTGTTATGCCAAAATATAGAGTAAATTGCAACCAATATCATCTATCTTTAAACAACAACTAACTTAACTAATAAAATAAACTGATAACGTATTTTTCCTTGATATTTCCATATTATGCTATACCTAACTAACAATACCATAAAGTTTAAATAATGGCTAACTTTCTGCCATGTTCCCTATTTTGACAATTCAATCATAACTATACTCTTAATGAAATTCTGGAATAGATAATACTATTACAACACTTATATGAGTTTCAGAAGAGAATGATCAACTACTAATTATCATGTCAAGCATACTACTATATTAACCAATATGAAATAAGATTGAAATTTAAAATAATGAACTTAGACAAATAAAAATAGAATTGCAATTCAAACTTCATTGATTTGTCATGCTGAATCTCTTCTCAACATAGAATTTAAAAGATATGTACCGGGAAATGAAAGTAGAAGGAGTAAATTTCAGCAGTTGTAGCAGTAACAAAATCAGCAGAATAGCAGTATTTCCACAGATTTGAGCAATAATAAGACCCGAGGAACCCAGATGCACAGTAACAGTATTTTTTAAGAAACTTCAGATTTTAACTGAACAATGGGATCAAATAAATCTGGACAGATTCAGTGAAAGAATAATATTTCTGATTTGAGACTTAGAAGGCAGACTGAAAAAGCTTTCAATTTCAAAACACAGAATCAGCTTCAATACTAGTTTCAGATGTAGAATTCTATTTTACTGTTTCTGTTTTCTTTCTTTCTATCTTCCCTTTTAGATTTCTGTTTCTGTTTGTGATTTTCCTCTCTCAAATTTATCTTTTCCCTCTGTGTATCTCCCTTAAAATCTTTTTCAAACTCTCTCCAAATCCGGTCCTTAAATTAGTCCCAATCCCCCCTATCTTATACAGGTCTGCCCCTCTTTTTTAGCCTACTGTCTGGACCCCTTTCTTCTTTTAAAAATCAGAAAGTCCCATTAAAATCTGCTTTTAAATACTTTAAATCCCATTAAGTGATCTTATCCTGATTTTCAGCAGCCCCATTACCCTTTGTTTCCCATTATCACATTAAATAATAGCCATTAACTTTCCACTTTCAGCCCACTATACTATCATATTACCCTTACTGTTCTATCCCAGAAATGCCCCAGAAATCCTACTGTAATTACTGCCCTTAAACTAAAATCAGAATCTGATACAAAACAGATTTTAAAGTTTGTTTAAGCAACTATAATCAATCCTATGATTAACCTCCTAATACAATTGTATTTACCCAGCCTTTGTAAACTTGAATTCAGAACTAACATCACAACAACATTACACTGAATTTATTATAACAATTCAAACTGAACTTCAACATTGAACTAGAATCAGGCAAACACAGGAGCATTGTCAATATACTGACAATGCCCTGAAACTCAATGCTCAGAAATTAACACTCATACAACATCCATTTGATGGATTTTATTGAACTATAAACAAAGATGATTTAATTGACAAGTATTAATTAAACAGGTTGTTTCAGTCAACATTTTCAGAAACAAGATTTATAATACAACTAATCGACGAACTTAATCGAGTCGATTACACACATTGTAATTAATCACAACCAACAGAAACAATTCACATTCGGATCAAGTAGATGGGTAGGAGGCAGAATCACAGAATTAAACAAAAATATGCAACATTACACAGGTTACTGGAACAAACATATAGAATACAAGAAGGAAATAGAAAAACATACCTCTGAATCTTTAAATTTAACCGGACTCAAACTCAACTTGGATTCGGACTTTTTGAAATCAAACAGACCTTAGTCGAAGTATTTTCAACTGAAAATACTTCGACTAAGGTCGATTAAACCTCAATCCCTCGTTTGAATTGAAAAAATTCCAAGATTGGAAAATTTTTAGGCTTTCAGATTTTGGATCTTAAATCCGAACACTTCTGGGCAGATTCGAAGGGAACCAAAGATGACACAAGGGTGAGGGAAGCCTAGGGGTCATTTGGTGTTAATTTGAAAGGAATCGGAGTGAGTTCATTTTTGATTCGAACCTTCAAAAGAAGATTCGAAGAGTTCTGAGGGGATTCGAACCAAACCAACACTAGATCCATAGCTAGGGTATATAGGGGAAGCTGTGGTGTTATTTTGGAAGCCATTGGAAAGGGTTGAGTTTTCAGACCAACATTCGATTTAATATTCGAAGAGTTGGGGTCTGATTCGAAAGAAACTAAGGTCAGATCCGTGAAGAGGGGGTTGTGAGGAGTCTGGGGTGTTAAGGTGGTGACCGGCGGCGTTGTTGCCGCTGGGTTTCAGGCAATGGGATGCTAGGGTGGCTAGGGTTAGGGGTGGGTTTTGGAGAAGATGATGAATAGTGAAGGGGGGTGTTTAGTTAGGGGGTCGGGGTAGGGGTTTGGACTTATATAAGGACGGGGTGGATTGATGCTGACCGTTAGATCAAGCAGAATGAAAGGCCATGATCTATTCACTTATCCAAACGATGTCGTTTGGTTTAAGTTGGGGGGACGGGTTGAACCGGGTATTGGATCGGGTAAGGATTACGGGTTAGGTTCGTTGGATCTCAGCCGTTGGATGGATTTAATCCAACAGCCCTTGATGAGGGACGACCAAACGTTGTCGTTTTGGTTCGTTTGAATTGGACCGGACCTGGGTTGTTTGGATTGGGCTGTGGGGCTTACTTTGTTTGGGCCTGGATTTAGGTCCAGATCCGATTTTTCTTTTTTACAACTTATTTTTTTTTATTTTCTAATTTTATTCTTAATCATTAAAATCTTAATTAAAATTATAAAAACAAAAATTACCCTTACAAAGATATTAATTACCTTTTAACAGCTATTTAACACATAGACAAAGCGTTAATCACATAGTGAAATCTTAAAACTAGAGCAAATGCATATCTTTGTGATTATTTAAATTAACTTTTAAATGCATAATTAAATCCTAATTATGCATGCAACACGTGTTTTTTTTGTTTTTTTTTGTTTAATTATAACAAAGCAAACATTTACGTACAAAACACAAATAATTAACAGATACCACATAAATTCTAAAAATTGCACATTAAAGAAACTTATTTTATTTTTGATTTATTTTGGAGTAGTTTTCGTGAGGCAAAAATCACGTGCTCACAACTGTCAATGTAAGCTGAAAGTTGAAGTATGAATACAAAAATGATGCGTTGAAGCTGTTTTTTTACTGGGTTTTTCGAATCTGTTTTAGTCTGTATATTGAACATTAAAGTTGTATATATAATAGTTCATATCTTCTATTTAGGATAACGAAGGCAGTCATCATGCATAATTAAACCTCGCGTATGGTTACTTCGTATCACCTTATGTGTGTCTGTTGGTAGATAGAAAAGAAGTAAGAATGTAGTGAACAATATCTGGAATGTTAGCTGTGTTTGTGATTAGCATATCTTCTAACGCATGTTAAGTGTTAAATCGTCCATCGCTAGTTAATCTTATTCTATTTTAGAAAACGAAAAATAGAAAATGTAGTTACGCTAAGATTATCCTTTTAAAAATAATGAGACGAGCCTCACCAAAATAAAAAAAATGTAAATTGTGGGGCCCTCAATAATTAGTCATAATAAATACTTAGAATTTGGGATGGACTGTTTAGTGAATTTCACTGCCTTCCCCAAAGATAATAACGCGTTAGCCTCTTTAGACGCGATTTAATTAAATTACTTTCTTAAACTCCGGTGCACATTTATGTGACCTAAATCGAAATCTTAGCGGAGTCAAAATGCGTCTCGAATCACGGGTACATTGATTGTGACGTGGTTCGAGATGCGTGGCCATGACGTTGCCAATTCCATTTTATTTTAAAACAATAAGAAAGAGATGAGCCTCGCCGAATAAAAATACTTAATTGCGGGGCCCTCAGTAAATACTTGCTTTAAAATTGCTTAGACTTCGGGATGGACCGTTTAGCAAAATTTCACGGCCCTACCCAAAGAAAATGATACGCTAGTCGCTTTAGGCGCGCCTTTAATAATTTAATTTTCTTAAATTCGGGTGCACATTTATGTGACCCAAATCCAAATCTCAACGGAGTCAAAGTGTGTCAACGACCACGGGTACATTGATTGTGACGCGGTTTGAGATACATTTTCACAACGTTGCAATTCCTTGTAAAAAATAATAATAATAATTATGAAAGCGGTAAAAAGATAAAAGTTGCACATAAGTTCATATTTGTATAAAATCAGATAATCAAGCCAAATATAACAGTTGAGCGACCGTGCTAGAACCACGGAACTCGGGAATGCCTAACACCTTCTCCCGGGTTAACAGAATTTCTTATCCGGATTTCTGGTGCGCAGACTGTAATATGGAGTCATTCTTTTCCTCGATTCGGGATTAAATTGGTGTCTTGGGACACCCTAAATCTCCCAAGTGGCGACTCTGAAATAAACAAACAAATCCCGTTTTGATTGTCCTTTAATTGGAAAAAAACTCCTACGCCCCTCGCGGGGGCGAAAAAAGGAGGTGTGATAGCTCTAGCGACTCTGCTGGGGATAAGACCCAGAATCTCTGGTTCAGGGTTAGAAATTTGAGCTTAGATAAATTGTTATATTTGGTTTTATCTGATTCTGTTACATGATATATGCCTAATGTGCTAAATGATGCTTTTACCGCTTTGATATTATCTGAACTGTATATAAATTGTGCCGAAACCCTTCTCTTTTTACCTTCGGGGAGAAGCTCGCTGGTCGAGACTCCCTATTCTGTTAGTGTCATACCCAAGTAGAAAGAGGCTCAGATAAGTTACAAAGCCGGACGACCCCGCGGGTCCCCGGTACGTAGCCCCCTCCTCGACTCGAGTTGTCCGCTCGGGTAAGCCAGGTCTAGAACAAAGCCCAGTTTGAAACTTAGTAAAACATAACTTCATCCCGGATCCCTAGTAGGAAAGCGCTTATTTGCATCACGTTGCATCTGACTTAGGGTGCTCAACACAGGGGTTGGGCCCGTCTAGGAATAGCAACCTGGAACAAAAGACCATCTTGTGGCATCTTGTCTGTTAGCGCATTTAATTTGCTTCGAATTTGCATGTTGACCGGTGGGTGATAACGGGAAAATGAAAAAAAATGATATAATTTTGATAATTTTGAGAAAGACCAATGTCTGAATAATTTTGATTTTTGAGAAAGAGAATGGGATCCGTGATTTAGATAATTTTCTTACCCGAACTACGTCGGTTTGATTCTCACCGGATGTGGGATACGTAGGCAACCCTTATCGGGTCCAACTCCCCATTTTTGTTTTACCAATAATGATATATGTATGTACATATATACACATATATGTATATACATATATTGTTTCTTTCAAAAAAAAAGAAAAAAAAAAGGGAAAACGAAAATTGTTTGGAATCAAAATAAAGATTTTTTGCCATTTTGCGAGAATAGCCGAATGTTCCCGAAAGGGGCGACAGAAGGCTGTCTTCGCACAAACGGCCGCCTTTGGCCATTTTTCTTGTCTTTTGGCCGGTTAAAGTCCCACGACCTTAAAATCTTCACCCCTGAAGAGCTGAAAGGCCGTATCGGGAAAGTCGGTTTTGCTTTCTCCAAATTAAGGAAAAAACGAAAAAATGTTTTGGAGTCAAAATAAAGATTTTTGCTTTCGTCTAAAATCACCTTAATAAATGTGCAGAATGAGCACGAGTAAGAGTTCATCTGAGGCCATTATAAACAAAGTTCCTTTGGGCTTACACATGTGGTGGAACGACTTAGAAGAATCAGGGCGAGATACAGTCAAAATATACTTGGGAAATTTGGTTTAATTGCTGGACCTCGATCCGCGAGGGGACATTATCAGGGCTTTAATTTCATTTTGGGACTCGGCACACAATGTATTTCACTTCTCGGACTTTGAGCTCACCCCGACGCTGGAGGAGTTGGTAGGGTACATTGGATGTCCTAAAATCCCTATGAAAGAACAGTATCTCATTGCACCAAGGACCGTGACCATACACAAGTTCCTAGACACCATAAAGATCCGCAGAACGGTACACAACCCAGAATTATCAAAAGGGTTTTGCAGTTTGGCATTTCTGTACGACAGGTACGGTCATCTTGGAGGGTTCAACAATCCCGAGAGTAAGATTTGCAGTGGGGAAAGCCGGTTGAAATGGGAGAGGCATAGATGTATTGCTTTTATGATAGCCTTTCTGGGTTTTCTGGTGTTCCCTAGGGAGGATGGGAAAATTACCATACAAATCGCTGGGGTCGTCAGCACTTTGCTTAAGCAAGACAACAACGCTCTGGCACCAATGATAATAGCAGACATTTTCCGCGCACTCACTGTCTGCAAAATCGGAGGAGGTTTTTTTGAGGGGTGTAATATCCTACTGCAAATGTGGATGATAGAACATCTATGTCATCGCCCTCAGTTGCTGAGATATGGGTCATCACAAAAGACTTGTATAGAAGAGTTTCCCACTAGGGTCGACGGTTTCAACCTGCCAGAAGGGGTCACCGAATGGGTCACGCTGCTGCGCTCGGTTTCGGCAAACCAGATAGAATGGGCATTTGAGTGGCTACCCATAGATGAGGTCATACACATGTCGACCACTGAGTCTCATTTATTGTTGATGGGTCTCCAAAGTATCCAGCCTTATGCGCCCAGCAAAGTATTGAGGCAGTTGGGGCGATGTCAAATAATCCCGAAGGAAGAGGATCTCAGTAACCAGGTGATCGAAATCGGGCCTGGTGGGCAGTTCCCTGAAGCAGTCGTTCGGAGAATCTGGAATGAATGTCAAACCCTGAAAGAAGATACTTGTGTACAAGATTGGGCCAAGGGAGAAGTGTTGCCAAAATACCTCACGTGGTACAGAAGAGAGCTTGGGCACTAGAGACCAACTAAGAGAGCTCACGTCCAAGACTTTGTGGAATCATCGCATGCACAGTGGGGCTGGTTAAAAAAGGAGGAAGGCTACCGGGCTGAAATCGAGAAGCTAAAGCAACAAGTTGAAAGGCTTATATTTGAGAACAACGTGCAAGTCGCCTCCGAGCGGGGTGAAAAGAACAAATTAGCCAAATAAAACCAGACACTAAAAGCCCGCATTCACCAAGTCAGCAAGAGTAACAGCGACCGGCAGAAACATCGCTCCAACGAAAGGTTGATAGCAGAGTTGAGGGATCAAGTCAGCAAAAGCCAAGAAGAATTAGAGAAATCGGAAGATTGCATAGCAAGAATAAAAGTCAGATGGGCAAAAGGTACAATGGCCCGGAGGCAGCGTCTGCAACAAGTCATAAGGGATTATGAAATGAGCATCGGGATATTAAGGAAAACGAACTCCACTCTTCAGGAGCGGATCTTCAAACAAGCACGAGATGCCCAAGCCGACAGAAGACGCTGTTATCATGCAATGACCAGAATGGAAAGACAAATGGAGATGTTCCAGTATCGACTTGCCGACAATGCTCAAGCATTGGTATTAAAGAACCGGCGAATAGAGCAATTGTTCATTGAAAGGGACAACATTCGAGGAAGGATTGATGAGATTGGGCACTACATCTACATGAGATGCCTAGCATATGAGCAAATACCTCGGAAAACCCTCCTTGTTTCCATCATGGGCTGCGTCCACCGGATCATGAATGAGCTGAAGAGTTTGCAGAGAGACCTTACACCAAGGGCCACGGAAAGGCCGAATGATGCCTCGCAAGCCCTTAAGTTGGAATTGTAGCCCCTAGTTCGAGTCTTGTTTAATTGGCGTTGTTGTCTTCCTATGTGTTGTTTTTTTTTCTGTCGTCAAGTCAGGTTAAGAACTTTGGAATCTGCACTATTGCTGTTCTTGGTTTGGGATAAGTAATTTGTAATAGCAAATTTTGATGATGAATTAATTGATTCCAAAAGAATTTGTGTGTGTCTTTACCTTGTGGCAGAACTACGCCCGGTCTGATTCACGCGGGTACGTGATACGTAGGCAATCCACATAGGATTCGGCCGCCATTGAAAAGAAAAAAAAAGGAAAGAAAAATAATAATAATAATAAAATACAGGGGTTCCCAAAGTACTTTAAAGGGGCAAAATAAGCAAGCCGGGATGACGCATGTGTTTGAAGCAAAGCATGTTAGAAATGGTTTACTGCCTAGGAGCATTGCATCCACAATGTGCTATCATCAAATCTGTTAAACTCTAACGCTAACAAGTTTGTTGTTTTCCACAAATACCAGACAGTTAGTTGTTAAAGCATTCTGGCAACACACCCGTACCGAACCAGATCCAAAGGACCGGTAACAACGAGCATGACTACTCCAGAAAATAGTACCGAGGAAGAAAGGCCGTTGAGCCAGTTGTTAAAAGAAGCGATGGAGAAGATAGAAAGGATGGGGCTAGAGATGAATGCAATGTAGTTAGCTCTGGCCAAAGCACAAAAGAGCCCTGAACTACTGGGGCATATGCCGGAATACCCTCACTCTGGCCCCTCGACAAGCCTCCTGAATCACCGTTATCTTCAGGAGAGAAGCCCTCATGATTCCCAAGCTCCACCACCCCATCAACCTCTTCTAACACCAAATTCTCCCATTTTTATGGGACCCACATCAGCCACCCTGCAAAGATCAACCAGCGAGCCATTGTTTCAGGCTCACGATACGCAATACTATCCCCTTGAGCCCACATTCCATGCACCAGAACCCCATACTTACAATCCACACTTGGAGGTACCGGCAGAAATTGAAAAACCGGTTAAGGTCCCAAAACAAGATGAGGTAATGAGGAAGTTCAAAAGCCTGGAGCAGTCCTTCAGGAACCTGCACGGATTGGGCAACCAGGTCAGCGTGGCCTATAAGGAACTATGCCCTTTCCCGGATGTCCAACTCTCGGCTGGGTTCAAGATGCCTAAGTTTGATTTATATGAAGGGCACGGTGATCCCATGGCACATTTGCGGGGCTTTTGTATCAAAATGAGAGGGGCAGGTGGCAAAGATGAGCTACTGATAGCTTATTTCGGCCAAAGCTTGAGTGGATCGGCACTGGAATGGTATACCAGGCAGGATTCCAGTAGATGGTACACTTGGGATGATCTGGCGCAGGCTTTCGCGGGTCACTTTCAATACAATCTCGAGATAGTCCCTGACCATCTCACGTTGCTGAGGACCGGAAAGAAGCCTGGGGAAAGTTTTCGTGAGTTTGGTTTTCGCTAGAGAGAACAAGCGGCCAGAGTTGATCCTCCCATGAGAGAGGGAGAAATGGTGGACTACTTCTTGCAAATACTGGATCCAACTTACTTTGGTCACTTGGTGACGACGGTTGGAAAATCCTTCAATGAAGTAGTGAAGATAGGGGTCATGATAGAAGAGGGTCTGAGGTCTGACAAAATCCTAAATTATTCAGCGCTCAAAGCAACGACCCAGGCTATTCAGAGCGGCACGGGAGGTGCGCTGGGAAGGAGGAAGAAAGAGGAAATTGCCACGATTGAGGCAAGCAGTTTGCCCAGGTCCGGCAAACCACACTACAACCAGCCCAGACCCCACAGGCCAAACCACCCACCACAACACTACTATCCACCTCAAGAACCACACTTCTCCGTGCACCAAGCCCAAACATACACTCAGCCTCCGGTTCGCCCGTAATGGCGCGCGCCGGCTCCCCAGAACACATATGCACCACCACAAAACACCTATCCTCTACCAAGGGCATATAGAAACCCTCCAGGGGTAGGCTTTCAGAGAAATCAAGCTGCTAAAAATGACAGGCTACAGAGACGTAGAGTTTTTACCGAGTTGGGAGAAACCTACACTGCCTTGTTCCACAAATTGAGGCAATTGGGTTTGGTTAGTCCTGTCGAGACTCAAGGACCAAAGCCTCCCCCCAAAATTTGGACCGATCAATAAGCTGTGAGTACTGCTCAGGAATGCTGGGGCATGATATCGAAAGGTGTTGGAAGTTAAGGCATGCAATACAAGATCTTATTGATGCCAATAAGATCGAAGTCTAGACGCCGGAGGAGCCTAACATCAACCAAAACCCATTGCCAGTACACCACGAAGCTCACATGATCGAGCTGGTATACGAGAGAGGAGAGCCAAAGAAGCCATCATAGACAGTGATGACAATTCAAGCCGCTTCGAAAGAAGGGTCGACCAGTGGAAGACCAGGGGTACAGTTGCAGGGGGAAGGTGTCAAACCAGTGGTGATATTAGGGAAGAGTTCGTCCACCGCAACAAAGAAACCGGAGCCAGCCAAATGGGTAATATCAGGGACACCACCCACACCTGTGGTTGTCGTAAAAGGGGTCTACAGAGGGCTGGTCACCATAAAGCCGGTAGTCCAGTTGTCGATGACTGATAGCAAGGCCGTGCCTTGGAAGTATGAAAAGGCAGTGGTAATGCACAAGGGAAAGCAAGTGGAAGAAGATAGTTGTGAGGCGCAGGGACTGACTCGATCGGGATGGTGTTTCGCTCCAGTGGAGTTAAGAAGACCCAACCCAGCCGCAACAAAGAAACCTGTGTCAGAAGAAGAAGTTGCGGAATTCTTTAGGAAGATGAAAGTCCAGGACTACTCCGTGGTCGAACAGTTGAAGAAAACCCTGGCCCAGATCTCGCTGCTATCATTACTAATCCATTCGGATGAACATCGTCGGGCCCTGATGAAGATACTGAATAAAGCTCATGTGCCCAACGAGATTTCTGTAAATCACCTGGAAACGATTGCCAACAAAATTTTCGAGGTGAACAGGGTAACATTCTCAGATGATGATCTTCCAGTGGAGGGCACGGAGCATAATAAAGCTCTCTACCTAACCGTCAAATGTGAAGATTTGGCAGTTACTCGGGCATTGGTGGATAACGGCTCAAGTGCCAATATTTGTCCATTATCCACCCTGAACCAGTTAAAGATCGACCACGGAAGAATCCACAAGAATAGCATTTGCGTCCGAGGATTTGACGGAAATATAACAGCCACCGTGGGGGATATTGTACTCGAAGTGACCATCGGTCCAGTCCAGTTTACCATGGAGTTCCAGGTATTAGATGCCTCAGTATCTTATAACCTTCTGTTGGGACGACCATGGATCTACGCATCTAAAGCAGTGCCTTCCACCTTGCATCAAATGGTCAAGTTCGAGTGGGATAGACAAGAGGTCGTACTGCACGGCGAGGACACTGCGTGCACCATGGGTGGAGCCATTGTGCCCTTCATAGAGACCAATGATGACAAGGGTCCCTGGGTTTACCAGGTTTTCGATGCAATGTCGGCAAACAAGATTTCTGAGGGTGCGATCATTCAGCACCCTAGGGTAGCTTCCGCAATGATCATGATGGTTTCAGAAATGCTGGGTAATGGGTTTGTGCCAGGAAAAGGCCTGGGGGTTGAGCTTCAGGGGATTGTCCAACCTGTCTCCCTGCTCAAGAATTTGGAAACCTTCGGGTTGGGGTTCGAACCAACTGCGGCAGATGTAAAGCGAGCGCGGAAAATGAAGAAGAAAGTTTGGTTTCTTCCCAAACCTATGCCACGTCTCTCAAGATCTTTTGTTAGAGCAAGTGCCAAGGGGTCACCAGTCCCAAAAATTCTCGGACCATTGATTGGGATGGACGGGGACCTGAATCAGAGTTTCGAGAGGCTATTCGCTGATGTCAATATGGTAGAAGTGGGAGAGAGTTCCAGCAGAGCGGACATACAGTTTGTGGGGCCTGAGGCCAAAACCAACAATTGGACGGTTACTCTTCTTCCTATCCGGGGGGAGTCCTGGTAGTGGGCTTTGATTTTTGCTTTTTGTTTTGGATTATTCCAGGATGTAATCCAATTCTTATTTTGTTTTGTAAAAGTGTGAACCCTGTTATCCCGCAACTTCAATAAAATTCTTTTCTTTTGTCTCTTTTTAATTTTGTTTTGTTCTTTTTCTTTCTGAACAGTTCTCTTTTTACTGGTTCTAATGACATGGCATGCACAGCGGATCTTCGACCTAGTCTAATAAATCAATCCGACTCCGACTTAATGATACAAGAGGTCGATTGTGACGATGAGTCTGAATATGACGGGGATGAAGCCTTCGAAGAAATAAACCGAGAACTGTGCCAATTTGAAGAGAAACCCAAGCCTAATCTGAATGACACGGAGGCTGTGAATCTAGGAGACGCGGATAATGTCAGAGAAACCAAAATCAGCATCCACATTGAGACAAACATCAGGGAAGAATTGATCAAGACCCTCGTGGAATTCAAAGATGTTTTTGCATGGTCATATGATGATATGCCGGGATTAAGCACCAATCTAGTGGTTCACAAACTGCCCACTGACCCGGCATACCCTCCGGTCAAGCAAAAGCTAAGGAAATTTAAAACAGAGATGAGTGTAAAGATCAAAGAAGAGGTGATTAAGCAGCTGCAGGCGAAGGTCATTTGGGTCACTCGATATCCCGAGTGGTTGGCCAATGTGGTACCAGTGCCGAAGAAGGACGGGAAAATCAAGGTGTACGTCGACTACCGCAATCTCAACAAAGCAAGCCCTAAGGATAACTTTTCGTTGCCCAACATCCATATCCTGATCGATAATTGCGCTGGGCGCGAGATCGGATCCTTTGTGGACTGCTATGCAGGATATCATCAGATCTTAATAGACGAAGAAGATGCGGAAAAGACAACTTTCATTACACCATGGGGAACTTACTACTACCGGGTCATGCCATTCGGACTGAAGAATGCTGGGGCAACGTACATGCGAGCAATGACTACTGTGTTTCACGACATGATACACAAAGAAATTGAGGTGTACGTAGATGACGTGATCATAAAGTCTTGGCGTCAGGGAGACCATGTAGCAGACCTAAGGAGATTTTTTCAAAGACTTCGAAGGTATGATATCAAGCTCAACCCAGCCAAATGCGCCTTTGGGGTTCCATCAAGAAGGCTGTTAGGATTCATCGTCAGTCGACGGGGTATTGAATTAGATCCATCCAAGATCAAATATATCCAAGACTTACCAACACCAAAGAACAAAACAGAGGTGATGAGTCTGTTGGGGAGACTCAATTACATCAGCAGTTTCATCGCTCAACTCACGACGACTTGCGAACCCATATTTCGGCTGCTGAAGAAAGACGCTGCGGTAGACTAGACGGCGGAGTGTCAAGAGGCTTTCGACCAGATTAAAAAGTACCTGTCCAATCCACCTGTGTTGGTTCCACCTGAGCCAGGGAGGCCATTAATTCTTTATCTGACGGTCCTGGAGAATTCGTTTGGTTGCGTACTGGGGCAACACGATGTCACAAGAAGGAAGGAGCAGGCCATTTATTATCTTAGCAAGAAGTTCACAGTGTATGAGGTCAAGTACACTCAACTCGAGAGGACATGTTGCGCCCTAACTTGGGTGGCTCAGAAGTTGAAGCACTACTTGTCCTCGTATACTACTTATCTTATCTCCCGTTTGGACCCATTAAAGTACATTTTCCAGAAACCCATGCCTACAGGGAGGTTAGCAAAATGGCAAATCTTGCTCACAGAGTTTGATATCGTCTACGTAACAAGGACGGCCATGAAAGCCCAAGTGCTGGCCGATCACTTGGCTGAGAATCCCGTTGATGAAGAATACGAGCCGTTAAGGACATATTTCCCAAACGAGGAAGTAATGTACACAGGTGAGCTGGAATTACCCGAGGAACCAAGCTGGAAGCTTTTCTTTGATGGAGCCACAAACGCGAAAGGGGTTGGAATAGGAGCAGTACTCATTTCTGAAACAGGACGTCACTACCCTGTTACAGCTCAGCTACGCTTCTATTGTACCAACAACATGGCAGAGTATGAAGCATGCATTTTGGGTCTGTGATTAGCTGTAGATATGGATGTCCAGGATGTTTTGGTCCTGGGAGACTCGGACCTCCTGGTGCATCAGATCCAGGGTGAATGGGAAACATGGGATTTGAAACTCATACCCTATCGACAATGTTTGCACGATCTGAGCAAGCGATTTCGATCAGTGGAATTCAAACATATCCCAAGAGTCCATAACGAGGTTACCGATGCATTGGCCACCTTAGCATCAATGTTACACCACCCCGACAAAATGTATGTTGACCCTTTGCACATCCAGGTTCGTGATCAGCATGCTTATTGCAGCATGGTGGAAGAGGAAGTGGATGGAGAGCCATGGTTTTATGACATAAAGGAGTACCTCAAGATGGGGATATATCCAGAGCGGGTCACTGGGGACCAAAAAAGAGCCTTTCAGCGTTTGCCAAATGGTTTCTTCCTCAATGGAGGAACGTTGTATAGGAGGACCCCGGACTTGGGATTGCTAAGATGTATAGACACCGGTCAAGCCAAGATAGTTATGGCAGAAGTGCATGCTGGAGTCTGTGGGCCACATATGAGCGGATATGTATTGGCAAAGAAGATTCTTCGAGCAGGGTACTATTGGCTCACTATGGAGCATGACTGTATCACTTTCGTGAGGAAATGCCATCAGTGTCAGATACATGGAAATCTGATTCATTCTCCGCCGACAGAGTTGCATACGATGTCAGCGCCCTGGCCATTTGTCGCATGGGGTATGGATATCATTGGGCCTATCGAGCCGGCAGCGGCCAACGGCCACAGGTTCATCCTGGTGACCATCGACTACTTCACCAAATGGGTTGAGGCTAAAACCTTCAAGTCGGTAACTAAAAAGGCAGTGGTGGATTTTGTTCACTCCCATATCATCTGCAAATTTGGGGTCCCGAAAGTGATCATCACGGATAATGGTGCAAATCTTAACAGCAACCTGATGAGAGAGGTATGCCAACAATTCAAGATTACACACCGCAATTACACCCCATATCGTCCCAAGGCGAATGGAGCGGTCGAAACAGCCAATAAGAACATCAAGAAGATACTGCGGAAGATGGTGGAAGGATCTAGACAATGGCACGAGAAATTACCCTTTGTTTTGTTGGGTTATCGCACTACAGTCTGGACTTCCATAGGTGCAACTCTTTATTTGTTGGTATACGGAACTGAGGCAGTAATACCAGCGGAGGTCGAAATTCTGTCCCTCCGGATTGTCGCTGAAGCCGAGATTGATGATGATGAATGGGTCAAAGCTCGACTGGAACAGTTGAGCTTGATAGACGAAAAAAGATTGGCAGCAGTGTGTCATGGTCAACTGTATCAGAAAAGAATGGCAAGAGCATACAATAAGAAGGTGCGCCCCAGAAAATTTGAAGTAGGGCAGCAAGTATTGAAACGGATCCTCCCACATCAGGTCGAAGCAAAAGGCAAGTTCGCCCCAAATTGGCAAGGGCCTTACATCGTGACCAGAGTGTTGTCCAACGGTGCTTTGTGTCTAACAGATATCGAGGGAAGGTGTGTCGACATGGCTATCAATTCTGATGCAGTCAAAAGATATTATGCGTGATTTCTTTGATTATGGTAGCTATTAGTTCGGTCGTTTGTATTGGATACTTATTGGATAATGAAATGACGGAGGCAATTCATTCTTCTATCCAAACACTTTTAACCTTTGCTTCCCCCTTTTGAGCCTTAAGTTATTCTTTCATACCCCTCTTTTGGAATCACTAATGGGAAAAAGATATGGAAAAAAAGAAGAAGAAAGCAAAAATTTAAAGAAAAATGAAAAAAAGGAGAGAGATAAAAATCACAAGAAAAACAAAAGCGGTAGGAACTACGTTTGACCTTATTCCTCAAAGAGGATACGTAGGCGCCTCACGACTCGGTCATAGTGTGCATAATTCGCATAGCTCAACATAGTGTAAATAATAAAATTCTCCAAGCAAGAGAACTGGGGCAGGAGTTCTGTTTTTGAATCTTCGAAAAGGGTTTGATTCCAAGAGTTGTAACATTTCACCCATCAAAGTTACATTTTTTTACACACAAAACCAACATCGATATCCCAAAAGACCTCCCGATCAATATCCTAGAAGTGCCGAGATAGGTCAATGGGAGCTGAGAATAATACGCTGATCCCCAGCAAAGAAGGGGATCATAAATGAGAAATGAATTGATAGCCAGAAAGAATCTCCGAAAGAAAGAGTCATGTCGGCAGCACCCCAATTCCCCGTTGAAGGGCAAAATAAGAGAGTCTTATCGGTGAAAACCTTCGCAGGCACCATAAGGCAACGAAAGATGAGAGAGATAAAACGAGAGAGTCTTATCAGTGAAAACCTTCACAGGCACCGTAAGGCGCCGGGAGCTGAGAGAAAAAGAGAGAGTCTTATTAGTGAAAACCCCTCGAAGGGCACTGTAAGGCGACAAGACAGATTGGCAAAAGGATCCGCATTTACGAAGAGGTGGACACCTATTTATCCCCAGCAAGTAAGGCCATCAGGCAGGTTGATTGATACAAATAGACTGGGTCGGGAATCTATAGTGCACGACATGATCACAAGGACTAGTCATACCATCCAGATAAGTTCTTTCCTTTTCTTCTTTCCCCCCAGCGTTTGTTCAGAAAGAGTTTTCTCCTTTTTCTATCTTTTTCATTTCTTTCCAGAAATTTTTTTTGAAAAGGATTTTTCAGAGTTTACTACCAGGGGCCAAAGTGGTACAAAGCAAAATGTGAATGGGACAGGCCAAAGCTGAGTCAATAAGACAAAAGGCGTTTGTTGCAAAACCAAAGGACAAATTGTTTAGGAAGTTAAGGGTGACGTGAAGAAAAACGAAAAACGACGGTTGAGGGACTTATGGACCAAGTTCCAAGAAGATCCCACCGCAGAACGTCGATAAATCACGGACCAAGGTCCGATGTGGTCTGACACCACAGGCAGGGAGAATTAATCCGCTGCAAGATAACCCTAACAGTCCTATCCCCGATAAGGTTATCCCCAGGTGATAACATTCTATGCCTGGCAGTTCTGGGAGGAAATAAACTTTTAGGAGAGTGGTTTTGGGATTGAAGAGGACTCCCACAGCTTGTTCTGAAATGAGAAAGCAGGGAAGGGATAAATGAAAAACCATCCCCAGCAGGCATGTCACCCCCAGCAAGCAACTTTATCCCCCAACCAGTTTTTGGGAGCGTAGAGCAAGGAAAAGGGAAAGGAACAATCATACCCCAGCAGGAGCGACACGATCACTCACCATGTTAAAACTAACAAGATTCTCTTTGATTTTCTACAGGAAAATAAAGGCCGATGATGGCGGAAAAACACGCCATAAGAAATGTCACCAAAACCGGGGCGGAAAATTTCTGCCATTGTTCAAATATTTTCTCGGAGGAATGAGGAAACAAATTCATATACAATACATTTCATGCTCTAGGTCGCCCACCAGTATAATGCGGGAATACATTTCTGTCTGTTCATTTCTGTTCTAGGTCGCCCACCAGTATAATGCGGGAATACATTTCTGTCTTTACATTTCTGTTCTAGGTCGCCCACCAGTATAATGCGGGAATACATTTCTGTTCTAGGTCGCCCACCAGTATAATGCGGGAATACATTTCATGCTCTAGGTCGCCCACCAGTATAATGCGGGAATACATTTCTGTCTTTACATTCATGTTCTAGGTCGCCCACCAGTATAATACGGGAATACATTCATGTTCTAGGTCGCCCACCAGTATAATGCGGGAAAACATTTCTGTCTTTTCATTTCTGTTCTAGGTCGCCCACCAGTATAATGCGGGAGTACATTCATGTTCTAGGTCGCCCACCAGTATAATGCGGGAATACATTTATGTTCTAGGTCGCCCACCAGTATAATGCGGGAATACATTCATGTTCTAGGTCGCCCACCAGTATAATGCGGGAATACATTCATGTTCTAGGTCGCCCACCAGTATAATGCGGGAATACATTTCTGTTCTAGGTCGCCCACCAGTATAATGCGGGAATACATTCATGTTCTAGGTCGCCCACCAGTATAATGCGGGAATACATTCATGTTCTAGGTCGCCCACCAGTATAATGCGGGAATACATTTCTGTTCTATGTCGCCCACCAGTATAATGCGGGAATACATTCATGTCCTAGGTTGCCCACCAGTATAATGCGAGAATACATTTCTGTCTTTTCATTCATGTTCTAGGTCGCCCACCAGTATAATGCGGGAATACATTTATGTTCTAGGTCGCCCAACAGTATAATGCGGGGATATATTTTTGTCTTTACATTCATGTTCTAGGTCGCCCACCAGTATAATGCGGGAATACATTTCATGCTCTAGGTCTCCCACCAGTATAATGCGGGAATACATTTCTGTCTGTTCATTTCTGTTCTATGTCGCCCACCAGTATAATGCGGGAATACATTCATGTTCTAGGTCGCCCACCAGTATAATGCGGGAATACATTTCTGTCTTTCAATTTATGTTCTAGAAGGTTACAACAAGAATCCCCAGCAAGAAACAATAAAAATCTCCAACACCAGAAAGCGGAAGGTTACAACAAGAGGTCCCAGCACAAAGTCAAGCACATGAGTCAAAAGGAAGAAAAGACGTGGCTTGTGAACATCAAATTATGCCCGGCATAACAAATCTGATGAAGAAAGCCGTATCCCCAGAGGAACCGCCGAAAAGCTTAATGAAGGAAACCATATCCCCAGCAGACCGAACAAAATGATGAAAACTGGTATTCAGAAAGGCAAAAGACCAGTATCATCCCCAAATTCACGGAAGAAAAGCACCGGAGGAGGCACAAGCCGACAAGAAAGCAAGGCAACAAGAACAAGTTAAAGATATATGTGATCTTATGATCCGTAGTGTAGCCTAGCTTCTTGTTTTCTTTTAATCATGGTGTAACAAGGAGATCAGTAAGCAGTGGTAATAGCATGTAACAGCAGCAACATTGCAGTCCCATGGTAGTCCCAGCTACCAAAATTTCCCGAACTACATTAACCTGATTCCCTTTTAGCCAGGGATATGTAGTTTGAAGCAAGGGTTCGGTTAAATATTTTTCCAAAAATGCTTCACACGGAGTACTCCAACGGGCAAAAATCGCTCGTACCCGCTCACTTTATCTTTGCACGAAAACTCTCTGTGTTTTCGGACAAAGAGGGGCAGCTGTGAGCACGTGATTTTTGATTCATGGAAACTACTCCAACAGAAATCAAAAATAAAGCAAGTTACCTTCGGGTACAATTTTGAGAATTTGGGTGACATTTTGATAATTATTCAGTCCGTAGATGATCACCTTACTATAGTTGAAAACACAAATATACATGGGGGCATGCATTTAGGAATTAATGGCACATTTAGGAAATAATTAACCATAATTTGGTTAAAAGAAAATCACAAAAATATGCATGTGTGTTTCTTGTCATTGTGTGATTTTATTTAATGTTAAATTGTGTGTTAATTATTATGGGTGTCAAATAATATGTATGTAATTTTATTGTTGATTCTACAATTTATTTAGGATTTTTTTTTAATTTTGGTAATTAAAAAAAAAAAGAAGGAAAATGGGTAAAATATCAAGGAAACCTGGTTTGGGCCAGGTGGAACCAAAACTTTCAGGCCCAAACCAACCACATTGATCCAGTCCAAACCCAGGCTGCCCAGGCACGGCCCCAAACGACGTCGTATCAGCGTCCCCGTTTTGAGCCGTTGATTTGATTCAAATGAACGGTCCCGATAAGGCCACTCATTAACCTCAACGACGCTGTTTCAGGCTTGTTGATCTGAGCCGTCCAACTCCATTGATCCAACGGATCCAGGCCCTCCCCTAGACCCATTAACCTGACCCGATCCATTCCCATACCCGGTCTCACCCACCACTACTCCCAAACGACGTCGTCCCCCTCCTGTGAATAGATCCTGGCCATCAATCTCACCCGATCCAACAACCAGGATCTAAACCCCTAAGTCGTATATAAGCCTAACCCTTTTACCCCGCCCCCTATCCAAGAACCCCACCTTGTTTCTTCGTCTCTCTCAGAAAAGATCCCAAACACCCCCCGAAACCCTAGCAGCCGTCCTGGCTCCCTTTCAACGTAAACCCGGCGGCAAGGACGCCGGTGATCACCATAGCTACACTACTGGACCTACAAGCCACCCTGAACACAAATCCCTGGTCACTTAACTTCGAATCACCTCCAGGGTGCTCGAATCTTCGATCAAAGATTCGAGCCAAAACCCTAAGTCACCTGATGAGTCCCAAATTCACCCCAGTCACTCCCCTGACATCCCTCATACCCTAATCAACTTTGGTTTCATTCGAATCTAGGTAGAACTCTTCGAACCACGAATCTAAGATCAAGAACCCTAAAAATCGAATCCATGGGGGTCCGTCCAAATCAATAGAAGGTTGGGGTCTAATAGACCTTAATCGAGGTGTTCTCAGTCGAGAACACTTCGATTAAAGTCCGTTCGACCTCAGAAAAGGGTCGAGTCCAGTTCGAGCATGGGTCATTTTGTTTTTAAGTTTCAGAGGTAAATTTCCCTTTCTTTCCTTCTGTTTGTGTGCTATTTGTGTTTGTTTACATGCTAGTTTAATTTGTTTGATTTTTCCGTCATTTTTCCTTTAATTCTGTTTCGTCCTCATAAGACCTTTTATTTGGTCGATTGTTATTTTGTTTGTGTTTGAATATGTTTTGTGATATACATGCTCGAGTTAATTAATGTCGTCAGTCATATAGATTCCCTATGTCGTGCAAAATGGTTGAAGGCAGTTAATGCCCCGTTCATGTCATTTGTTTGATCGACTGATTATTCTACGTCATGATTAGTATAGTCGATTAGATAAACGTCGTCGATTAGCTTTATAGGATTGAATGTTCAAATATTCTGAGTCGTATAGCCTCATAGGATGGATCGAATCATTGTCGTTCATTGGATGTTTGACATTGTTTGAAAATGGTTTGTAACTGTAATGCAAATAATTAGAACTCAGTCTAGGGCAGCTTTGAATTTGAAATTTCAGAAGTTCAAAATGTCCTACTGTTGTAGTAGGATAATATAGTAATAATCAGGGTTTAACAGGGGTAATTTGGGGGTTTGAAAATAGCAGAAATGACTAGTTTAAGTGAGCTGACGATAGGGTACTAAAACATGATTTAAACTAATGTAATAGTGGGGAACCAAACTTGGTAGCTTGGGGGTGATTAAATATTATAGGCTGCCCATACCTTTGGGCAGAAAACACATGCTAAGGGGCTGTCAGTGGAATGGGCATTGGGCATTTTTTTAAAGGGGTATGGGCAGAGTCAAGTGCTAGGAAACGAGGCAGCCTGGGGCTTGCCTATATTTTGCCTATAAATAGGCTCATTTAGGGTAGAGTAAGGGGTTGGAGATCAGAAATTAAGGCTGGGCAGTTGAGTTTGAGGGCTAGAGAGTTAAGTTTAGAGGTGGGACATCAGAAATTGAGAGAGAAATAGAGTGTTAAAACTGAAACTCCACACCAAGGAGTTCGAGGCTGTTTTCCTGGGCTGTTTGACAAAAATCAGAAATTACTGCTTTTTAGTGCACCAGTCTGCTGTGTTGGGACACTGTTGGATTTCAGTCTAGCTTTCCTGGTTTCTTTACTCATTGAACACTGCTTCAGCTGAGTGTCTTGGTTTTCTGTGTGGTCTGAAGATTCACTGGTCTCCTGTTTGGTTTAAATCTATCGCTGGTTCCTTTTACTGGCCATTATTGAGTTTGCTTGCTGGGATTTGTTTTGGTTTAACAAAGTCTGCCTGCCGGTTTGTTACTGCTGATTGCTGTATTTGAGTTGCTGCTTTTTCTGCTGTGTTGTTGTGTGTGTGTGCTACTACTGCACTGATCATTCCTCTTCTTCTTTCGCTTTCCCAAATACCAGGTACACCACTGATTCACTATCAATGTAAGCTGAAAGTTGAAGTATGAATACAAAAATGAAGCGTTGAAGCTGTTTTTTTACTGGGTTTTTCGAATCTGTTTTAGTCTGTATATTGAACATTAAAGTTGTATATATAATAGTTCATATCTTCTATTTAGGATAACAAAGGCAGTCATCATGTATAATTAAACCTCGCATATGGTTACTTCGTATCACCTTATGTGTGTCTGTTCGTAGATAGAAAAGAAGTAAGAATGTAGTGAACAATATCTGGAATGTTAGCTGTGTTTGTGATTAGCATATCTTCTAACGCATGTTAAGTGTTAAATTGTCCATCGCTAGTTAATCTTATTCCATTTAGCAGGCCGTCTCGCTATAACTTGCAGCAATACCATTAGAATAAAACAATAACAGTTTCCATTTCAACCTTGTAAATATTGGGCCTGAGTCGAATGAACTAACAGGCCCTTATAGGAAAGGGAATGGCCCAGGTCCAGCCCATACAGTGTGCGCTGGGCCTGGGCCCATGATATCTAAGCAACGGCCATATACGCGTTCATGTTTCGGATTTTGCAAATCATATTCGGAAGCCGACTATAATAATTCGAAAGTATTTAAATCAAGTAGGACCTTTTCTTCATTTATTTTAGAAAATGAAAAATAGAAAATGTAGTCACGCTAAGATTATCCTTTTAAAAATAATGAGACGAGCCTCGCCAAAATAAAAAAAAAATGTAAATTGTGGGGCCCTCAATAATTAGTCATAATAAATACTTAGAATTTGGGATGTACTATTTAGTGAACTTCACTGCCTTCCTCAAAGATAATAACGCGTTAGCCTCTTTAGACGCGATTTAATTAAATTACTTTCTTAGACTCGGGTGCACATTTATGTGACCTAAATCCAAATCTCAGCGGAGTCGAAATGCGTCTCTAATCACGGGTACATTGATTGTGATGTGGTTCGAGATGCGTGGCCATGACGTTGCCAATTCCCTTTTTTTTTTAAAATAAGAAAGAGATGAGCCTCGCCGAATAAAAATACAAAATTGTGGGACCCTCAGTAAATACTTGCTTTAAAATTGCTTAGACTTCGGGATGGACCATTTAGAAAAATTTCACGGCCCTACCCAAAGAAAATGATACGCTAGTCGCTTTAGGCGCGCCTTTAATAATTTAATTTTCTTAAATTCGGGTGCACATTTATGTGACCCAAATCCAAATCTCAACGGAGTCAAAGTGTGTCAACGACCACGGGTACATTGATTGTGACGCAGTTTGAGATACATTTTCACAACGTTGCAATTCCTTGTAAAAAAATAATTATTATTATTATGAAAGCGGTAAAAAGATAAAAGTTGCACATAAGTTCATAGTTGTATAAAATCAGATAATCAAGCCAAATATAACTGTTGAGCAACCGTGCTAGAACCACGGAACTCGGGAATGCCTAACACCTTCTCCCGGGTTAACAGAATTCCTTATCCGGATTTTTGGTGCGCAGACTGTAATATGGAGTCATTCTTTTCCTCGATTCGGGATTAAATTGGTGACTTGGGACACCCTAAATCTCCCAAGTGGAGACTCTGAAATAAACAAACAAATCCCGTTTTGATTGTCCTTTAATTGGAAAAAAACTCCTACGCCCCTCGCGGGGGCGGAAAAAGGAGGTGTGACACTTGCAGAAATGGACGAAGAAGTCTGGCCAAAATCGATCAATTCAGACGTAGTCAAAAGATACTATGCCTAGATTATTTCACATTTCTTTTCTGATGTAATTGAACTACGCTTGACCTGATTCCCATTTAAGAGGGGATACGTAGGCAGCCTTATGGGTTCGGTCATATCATAATAAAATTTCCATTTCCCCCCAAGATTAAAAACTGGGGCAGAATTTTGAGGAGGACCCTCAAAATTCCGGAGCAAGTCTAGCCAACTCCATCGCATGCCAGAAAGTCAGTAATCAGTTAAGAAACTAGGGCAGAATTTTGAGAAGGATTCTCAAATTTTTGAAAGATCCAATGAGATCCGTCATCCGCAAATAGTCAAAAATCACCTACCAAACTGGGGCAGAATTTTGAAGAGGACCCTCAAAATTTCATAAGAGAGCTGCAATGCCTTTGAGACGTGTTACAGTCACTAGTTCATCAAAAATTACTTGATATATCAATACATTTCCAGAACAACTCTATTTTTATCAATAATTGCATATTTTTCGAAAATTCTATTTCCATAACAATCAGGTGTCACCCAGGGGAACTCGAAAGGCTTTTAGAACGGAGCAAAAGCAAAGCCATCCAACAGGAGCACGAACCTTCCCCCCACAAATCTTACAATTTTTCTTTGAATGCAGGAACATTTGACGTAACGATAGCACTCGCAAAACAAGTATACACAAAGATAATTCACTATCAATCATGCCATCAGACATTGAATAAATCTCCAGCTAAGACATATACTACTCTTATTTGTCGCTCACTCTTTGCATGGGACTAATCCCTGTCCCCCATATTTGTATGAGGCTAATCCTTGCCTCCCTATTTGCATCAGTCTAATCCTTGACTCCATCCCTATTTGCATGAGGCTAATCCTTGCCTCCATACCTGCACGAGTCTAATCCTTGACTCCCCACTTGCATGAGTCTAATCCTTGACTCTATCCTGCATGAGGCTAATCCTTTCCTCCCCATTTGCATGAGTCTAATCCCTGACTCCCTATTTGCATGAGTCTAATCCCTAACTCTATGTTTGCATGAGTCTAGTCCTTGACTCCATATTTGCATGAGGCTAATCTTTGCCTCCATACTTGCATGAGTCTAATCCCTGACTCCATGCTTGCATGAGGCTAATCCTTGCCTCCATATCTGCATGAGTCTAATCCTTGACTCCCTATCTGCATGAGTCTAATCCCTGCCTCCCTACTTGCACGAGGCTAATCCCTACCTCCTACATGCACGAGGCTAATCCAAACCTTCTCATACTTACATTAGGCTAATCCTTGCCTCTATACTCGCATGAGGCCAATCCTTGCCTCCATACTCGCATGGGGCTAATCCCAACTCCATATTTGCATAAGACTAATCCTTGCCTCCATAACTGCATGAGCCTAATCCTTGACTCCATATCTGCACGAGTCTAATCCTTGACTGCCTATCTGCATGAGGCTAATACTTGACTCCCTATTTGCATGAGGCTAATCCTTGCCTCCTGTTACACCCCAAGTTTTCACACGTGAGAGTACGTCGTAAGTCATTGATGTAAGCTCGGAAATGAGATTATATTTGGAAGCAAATAAAGTAAGTTAATCATGTTACCTTGTAGGTTACAAATATTTAAGATCATCAATAACGAGTACCAAGAGGGTTGGAAATCTTAGAAGCTAAACCAATTGAAGAAAATAAGTTTCGTCAAAAGTCGACAAGTTTGGAATGTTATAACATGTACTTTGGGGTGATACTAGGGTTCTTAATATGATAAGGAGGTTATTCTATGAGTTATTTTAGTCGTATGATAATCATTTTCTACATTTTGAAGGCAAACAAGTTGTGGAACAAGAGTTGGCAAAGGACATCACAAGTTACATTCATAAATTTGCTGAATTTTAGGTCAAATGTATCTGAGAGTTTATCCAAATATACTTGGAATCATGGGGTGTTCTACCTAAAAAATTGAAGATCTACGAGTCTAGTTTCTAATGCATTAAACCGTTTATCAATACGACATTGGAGTAGAGAGATATTCGTGTTTTCGCGAGACCGCGCAAGCAGCTCCCAATGGGACCCACTAAGGCGGTGGTTGACCTACTTCAGTTTATAAACGATTTGAACGCCTATTTTGCTCATTTTTCAACTAAAGTTCGTCTCCAAACTTCTCCTAACCCTCCTAAATATATACCACAAGGGTTTGAAGTGATTTCAAAGTGATTATACCATATTTCAACATCAAAATTTAGTTCTAGTGAAGAACAACACCTCTTTGAGGTTGTGTTGTCATTGAGGATTGTTGTGGGCTGTATTTGGATGAAATTCCAAGTTGTTGCTTCTGTCTAAGGTGAGTATAACAGCCTACTAATTGTGCTTAAGCTTGCTTGTATGTTGGTTAAGTTGTTAGGATGATAAACTACAAGATAATACTTGGATTAGCTTAAGTCACTTCTATGGTGTTGTATTGCTATTAAGGGTTGTTGTAAACTGAATATAACTTGGATTTTGACTTGAAGTTACTGTATAAGGTATGTATATTGTGATCTTGCTTGTGCCTAAGGTTATCTTGATGTTGATTAAGTTAAATGGATGGGCTAGACATGAACTAGTGAATAAAGTTGCTAATTGAGGATAGTTGAAGTTGTGGATTATTTTCGTTGTTATAAATATATGGTATAAGGCTGGAATCATTGATTAATGACTTCATTATCATGTTAATGATACTTTTATGTTGAAGTAAGAAGTCTATAAGGATTGATAAGGGGTATACGGATTCCAATCGGAGCTTGCCGCTCGTCGTAATGTAGTTGTGACTTGTTGTTGTTATATGGTGTCTTGATATTGATAATTATGTATTGATGGATTGCTCTGGTCATTGTTGTTTGTATATGGTGTTGGAGGAGGCCCTTGTTACAAGGGAGATGCTACCAAAATTTACGTAAACGAGCTACTAGCTTAAGTTATAGACTTAGCCTTTGCTCAGCACTGATTTTGAATCTCCTTATACTATGATAGATTGCGTTGACTTGTTTGAAGAGTTGCTTGGAAGTGATTAAGGACTTAAAGGGTTTAAGGTATGTTAAGGCACTTTCTTCTTTCTTTTGGCATGATCTAAAGTGAAATGAGTATGCTACTTCATAACGGATCTACTCCTAGCAACTAAGGTTGTCCATGTTGTTCTTTCCTTATAAAATTATTCTAAGCAAGTGTGTATGATCCTTGGATCCTACTAAGGTTCATATTGATGGTAGGGATGTCCATAATGTTCTTAAGTCACTCCAAAAGGTTTAGAATGTGATTCCATGAGTCGAGCATGCATTATGTAAATGTATTTATTTTACTCTACCGAGCCGCGCTATAGTCGGCCGGGTACCGCACATATTGTGAAACCACTGATCAGTTGGGTTTTACTGAGCTCCATGTGGCTGGGTACGATTCTACCGAACCTTATGATGGTCGGGTACGCTTTTACCGAGTCCTCTTTGAGGCCGGGTACGATATGATGATGATGATGCCCACAGAGGCGAATGTTTTAAAAAGTTTATGTATATATATGTATTATGCATTTCATATCAGTAACCCCAGAGGCACTCAGATGTTATACGTTGTATCTCCTCTATCTCTCTCTTTACATTACTGTTCTTGTTTAAGCTTTCCTGCCTAACATACTCGGTAATTTATTCGTACTGATGTCCCTTTTGCCTGAGGACACTGCATTTCATGCCCGCAGGTCTCGATTGATATGTTGACAGTCCTCTTAGTAGGCTATCAGCTCAGCGAAGGTGTTGGTGCACTCCACTTGCTCCGAAGTTGCCTATTTGGTTTGTATGCTTTGGATATGTATCGATTGGTATGGTGGGGCCCTGTCCCGACCTTTACAATTTTATATACTCTTAGAGGCTTGTAGACAGATGTCAGGTGTATGGATAATTTTATGGCCTTGTCGGCCTATGTTTCGAGTTTACTAATGGTCATGTCGGCCTTATAGGCCCGTATGTCACATATATTAGTTTGTATATCATAATGGGTCTTCATATGTTGAGTATTCCCTTATGTTTTATTCTTGTTATCTCATGATGAGTTTTCTGGATCATTTACTCATGATAACATGATAAGAAAGATATGTTACGTTGGTACTCGGTTGAGTAAGGCACCGAGTGCCCGTCGCGGCTCTTCGGTTTAAGTCGTGACAGAAGTGGTATCAGAGCAGTTCTGTCCTAGGGAGTGTACAAGCTGTGTCTAGTAGAGTCTTGTTTATGGGTGTGTTGTGCACCACACTTATAAGCAGGAGGCTACAGGGCATTTAGGTTTGTCACTCTTTCTTCTTACTCTAGATCGTGCAGTAGAGCTCAGTTGTAAGAATTCAAACTCCTAAATTCGACTTTAGTCGTAATACAATGATACCTACATCCACAAAGACAGTTATGAAGAGATTGCATGTTGATGTTGAAGAGTTGAGTCAGAGGAACTCGATTTCACATCATGCTTATGATGAGTAAATATAAGGTCTTCAACAGATCATGTGTGTACTAAGATGTGTATGCTTCTTAATAAGGAGCCTTAAGTCATGGATATCTATTCACAAATATGGTGAAAATCTATGAGGAATTCAGAAGCTAGATACAAGTTTTAACAAGTAAAAGAAGTAAGGTGAAGAGGGGTACGAGGTACCCAGATAATGAAGATTATCAATATTTTCAAATCAGGCAGAGAAATATAAGCATTTTGGTACCTTCATCAATGACAGAGGTAAGTACAATTGGCCACACCCATCTCAGTTATGTTCTATGGGAGCTAACATATATTATTTAAGAGAAAGATGGGATATCAGGATCCAGTTGGAGTTAGAGTAACCCAAAAATTGTGGATAGGTTGTTATCATTAACTAACGTTTCCGAAAGATGGTGCAAATGTGGTAATAAATCTCCTTCTAAGACACCCAGATGGTGAACTCTAGAGTAGTACAATCAGATACGAATACTGGAATATTCAGAAGATAGGCAGTGGGATCCTAGAAGGGACAAATATTTACCTTAGTATGACTCTAGCCCCGAGTAAAAAAAAGAATGTTAGGCATTCCCAAGAGCCAGTGAGATGAAGCTAGGGGAGCTTATAGGGAAAGAACTTTTTGTTGAAGTTTTCAGAATAAAGTGATAGACAAAAAGAATATTATCCAGAGAATAAGAAGAAAATAAATAAAGCATCATGAGTAAGATGTGATATAGGGGTGATAACAGTAAATCAAAATATGACACGATGACAGAGTCTATAGTCAAAGTGAAGGAAAATACAAGAGGTGACAAGCCTTAAGGCAATAAAGAGTATAAGCCATAAAGTCATATTCTTATTTCGAGAAATGAGATGGTGACTTCAACGTGATTACCAGGAGGAAAGGTTAGACCCCAGAGTAATAAAAATCAGTATGGGCTGGTGAATAAGATAAAATTGAACATGAATTAGGGACCGGAGGATTTGATAATGGTCGACATCGTGAGAATTTCAAAGATCGTGCTCCAACAATAATAGAATAGACAACAGACGAATAACCTTTAAAGGCCATTTAGGAAGTCTCTTACCTAAAGCAAGCACTCTGAGCAGAGTTAATCTTAAGGGACTAAGTGTGCCAGTTACAGTAGGTGTCACCTTCGTGCATAAGAAATTTAGTTATCCCTGGTACCGAAGGTTACCATAAGGTGATTAGGGTTCATTGATAATGTGAAAAGACGCCAAATATGAAAAGGTAAAACAACTATAGGTAGATCGTCGTAGTACTAAATCTTAGTACTCCCCTAAAAGGGGGGAATATGGTGTGATATGATATTAAGTCGGAGTTAAGCGGTTCAGTTAACTATGGAATGGTAAAGAAAGAATGTGGTAAAAAGGAGAAAGGGATGATGTTGCATTTATTCAGTTCCTGCAGATATGTTGCGACTCCAGAATATTATACAAGCACGACACCGGAGAGAGGCAGTAAAAGTTTTCGGCCAGGATGTTATTGATAAATAAGTGTGAATGAACACTTGATACCTCAGGAGCTAGTGGCGAGAGATAAGTTAAGACAAAGGATATATCCAAAGAGGGATTATGCAGAATATATATATGAGAATGGACCAACGAGTAATTAGTAGTTGATTCAGGAAGAGCCCAGTTATGGCTAGACAAGAGGTCACAGATAAATCAATATATCATGCAAGATAAATGTAGAGAATCGCAACATAGTGAATTCAGTCTCGCAGATACGAGATCGAAATCATTTGAAAAAAAATTCAGATAGGAGTTGAGGCAATTAAAGGTACCATTTTTAAGGTTTATAAAAATAAGAGAGAGTGCCACTAAGGAGACAATAAAAATTTGAGTTTAGAAGTAACCCTACGAGCACAAAGGCATAAATTTATGCAACTAAGGATTATTATAGGCGAGTAAGAATAACAAAAATTACCTTCGGGTGTATGATATATCAAGCTCGCAACTTTACAAGAGCCAGAAGGTCTCCGTAAGTACTATAATAAAAGACTAGCTGAGGAAATAAGGAAGAAGGTTTCCACCTAAGCATAGTGAGCTAAAGAGTAAATGATCCTGTAACAACAGTCTCACTACAATATTGTATACACTCCATAAGAAAGTGGCACCTATCATGGCTAATAAATGGTAAAAAAAAAGCTATCAAAGGTGATGTTTGAGATCATATGAGGTACAAAAAATTATAGTATTCGTGGGCAAAAAGACAAGCCAAGTATTCATGCAACAAGTGATAGAACGACCAGCAAAAGTAATTGCATACATTTAAGGACAACTGAGAAGGCACGAAAGGAAATTTATGGTGCTAGCAAGTTAAAGGAAGGTTGGGAGTAGTATAAATAGATCGGTGTAGGTCCTAAGGTAAAGTATTGTAGAGCAACAAGGTTTTAGGTAGATAGGAGTAAGGATATGAAAAGGTGGGTGAGAAGGTGACGAGAATATGTATGTCCTCGGGATTAAACCCATCAAAACAAGGGAGCTGATGATTTCCATATGTAATAAAAATCTCGGTACAGCCTGAATGAACACAGAGGCGTCTGAGACTAGGTGTATTTAGAAGAGATGGAATGCTGCCCTGGCGGTAGAATAAGGGTGTAATTGTGATAGATAAGAGGATGATTCTTAGGCCTTTGATTGAGTAATGATTTAACGAGAAAGGGATTTCATTAATTGCACGCGATTAGAATACCCCCATAAGATGAATCGTGTTGGGATGCAATGAAATACGATTATTGAAGTATAGTATTATCCCTAGGTGGATCAGGAAAATCACTTCATATGTTCCCCGATAAGATGTGAGCCCTAGTGACAGTGTATTACGTAAGAGGTTGCAAGTTATCAGTGATAGATTATAGATCAACATTAAGGTGAATAAACAATAGATGGGTACAAGTTCCAAAGTTCGAGATGAGATTTGTTTGTTATTCTTAGATGAATAATAATGAGGAAGCACTAAAGGACTTAGATTTATACATATAGGATAAGCAGCGAGAGAGTAACCTGGAGTTAGGTAGCAAACCTCGGTAATAATAAACCGAAGTAAGTTTTATGGTATAGTATAACCTACCTAGATGTAGTAAATCCATAAAGATAGATATACAAGGCTATGAAACAAGAGATAGAAATAGTCTTAAGTTCGATAAAGTACCAAGCGAAAGACATCAGTACACCTATAGATGCCTAGAGCGACGGCTTGTCATAATTCTGTATATGTTCATAAAGTGAGGCTTAGAGATTGGCAAAAAGATGGAGGAAAAAGAGAATACGAGTCGCTAGGCGCTCATACAAGGACACAGTCGTACATACTGCATGACATAAGGTATCAAATGTTACGAAGTTGGAAGAATTCAAACCACATGTCATGGTGTGACAAAGAGGCCTAAAAGGGGGGAATGCCCAAGCGTTTGGATTTATTCATAAAACAGTGCCTTAGATGGAAAGATGAGCATTAAAGTATTCGTAAGAGCTATAGTTTATGAAACTGATAAGCGCATCAATCAACATTCGAGGACGAATGTTTCAAAGGGGGGGAAGATGTTACACCCCAAGTTTTCATATGTGAGAGTACATCGTAAGTCATTGATGTAAGCGTCGGAAATAATATTATATTTGGAAGCAAATAAAGTAAGTTAATTATGTTACCTTGGAGGTTACAAATATTTAAGATCATGAATAACGAGTACCAAGAAGGTTGGAAATCTTAGAAGCTAAACCAATTGAAGAAAATAAGTTTCGTCAAAAGTCGATAAGTTTGGAATGTTATAACATGTACTTTGGGGTGAGACTAGGGTTCTTAACATGATAAGGAGGTTATTCTATGAGTTATTTTAGTCGTATGATAATCATTTTCTACATTTTGAAGGCAAACAAGTTGTGGAACAAGAGTTGGCAAAGGTCATCACAAGTTACATTCATAAATTTGCTGAAATTTAGGTCAAATGTATCTGAGAATTTCTCCAAATATACTTGGAATCATGGGGTGTTCTACCTACCAAATTGAAGATCTACGAGTATAGTTTCTAGCTCATTAAACTTTTCATCAATACTACATCGGAGTAGAGAGACATTCTTGTTTTCGCGAGACCGCGCAAGCAGCTCCCAATGGGACCCACTTAGGCGGTGGTTGACCTACTTCAATTTATAAACGATTTGGACGCCTATTTTTGCTCATTTTTCAACTAATATTCGTCTCCAAACTTCTCCTAACCCTCCTAAACATATACCACAAGGGTTTGAAGTGATTCCAAAGTGATTACACCATATTTCAACATCAAAACTTAGTTCTAGTGAAGAACAACACCTCTTTGAGGTTGTGTTGTCATTGAGGATTGTTGTGGGCTGTATTTGGATGAAATTCCAAGTTGTTGCTGCTGTATAAGGTGATTATAACAGCCTAATAATTGTGCTTAAGCTTGCTTGTATGTTGGTTAAGTTGTTAGGATGATAAACTACAAGATAATACTTGGATTAGCTTAAGTCACTTCTATGGTGTTGTATTGCTATTAAGGGTTGTTGTAAACTGAATATAACTTGGATTTTGACTTGAAGTTACTGTATAAGGTATGTATATTGTGATCTTGCTTGTGCCTAAGGTTATCTTGATGTTGATTAAGTTAAATGGATGGGCTAGACATGAACTAGTGAATAAAGTTGCTAATTGAGGATAGTTGAAGTTGTGGATTATTTTCGTTGTTATAAATATATGGTATAAGGCTGGAATCATTGATTAGTGACTTCATTATCATGTTAATGATACTTTTATGTTGAAGTAAGAAGTCTATAAGGATTGATAAGGGGTATATGGATTCCAATCGGAGCTTGTCGCTCGTCGTAATGTAGTTGTGACTTGTTGTGGTTATATGGTGTCTTGATATTGATAATTATGTATTGATGGATTGCTATGGTCATTGTTGTTTGTATATGGTATTGGAGGAGGCCCTTGTTACAAGGGAGATGCTGCCAAAATTTACGTAAACGAGCTACTAGCTTAAGTTATAGACTTAGCCTTTGCTCAACACTGATTTTGAATCTCCTTATACTATGATAGATTGAGTTGACTTGTTTGAAGAGTTGCTTGGAAGTGATTAAGGACTCAACGGGTTTAAGGTATGTTAAGGCACTTTCTTCTTTCTTTTGGCATGATCTAAAGTGAAATGAATACGCTACTTCATAACGGATCTACTCCTAGCAACTAAGGTTGTCCATGTTGTTCTTTCCTTATAAAATTATTCTAAGCAAGTGTGTATGATCCTTGAATCCTACTAAGGTTCATATTGAGGGTATGGATGTCCATAATGTTCTTAAGTCACTCCAAAAGGTTTAGAATGTGATTCCATGAGTCGAGCATGCATTATGTATATGTATTTATTTTACTCTACCGAGCCGCGCTATAGTCGGCCGGGTACGGCACATATTGTGCAACCACTGATCAGTTGGGTTTTACTGAGCTCCACGTGACCGGGTACGATTCTACCGAACCTTATGATGGTCGGGTATGCTTTTACCGAGTCCTATTTGAGGCCGGGTACAATATGATGATGATGATTCCCACAGAGGCGAATATTTTAAAAAGTTTATGTATATATATATGTATTATGCATTTCATATCAGTAACCCCCAAAGTCACTCAGATGTTACAGGTTGTATCTCCTCTATCTCTCTCTTTACATTACTGTTCTTGTTTAAGCTTTCCTGCCTAACATACTCGGTACTTTATTCGTACTGACGTCCCTTTTGCCTGGGGACGCTGCATTTCATGCCCGCAGGTCTCGATTGATAGGTTGACAGTCCTCCTAGTAGGCTATCAGCTCAGCGAAGGTGTTGGTGCACTCCACTTGCTCCGGAGTTGCCTATTTGGTCAGTATGCTTTGGATATGTATCGATTGGTATGGTGGGGCCCTATCCCGACCTTTATGATTTTATATACTCTTAGAGGCTTGTAGACAGATGTCAGGTGTTTGAATAATTGTATGGCCTTGTCGGCCTATGTTTCAAGTTTACTAATGGTCATGTCGGCTTTATAGGCCCGTATGTCACATATATTAGTTTGTATATCATGTTGGGTCTTCATATGTTGAGTATTCCCTTATGTTTTATTCTTGTTATCTCATGACGAGTTTTCTAGCTCATTTACTCATGATAACATGATAAGAAAGATATGTTACATTGGTACTCGGTTGAGTAAGGCACCGGGTGCCCGTCGCGGCCCTTCGGTTTAGGTCGTGACACCTCCATATTTGCATGAGTCTAATCCCTGACTCCCTACTTGTATGAGGCAAATCCCTGCCTCCCTACTCGCATGAGTCTAATCCTTGACTCCATACTTGCATGCGGCTAATCCCTGTCTCCCTACTTGCATGAGGCTAATCCTTGCCTTCATACCTGCATGAGGCTAATTCTTGCCTCCACATTCGCATGGGACTAAGAACTGTTCCTTTTTGCACAGATATTTCTCTATTTTACTATCTATTTGCTTTCCAATCGGGCTAAGCTCTTATATATATATATATATATATATATATATATATATATATATATATATATATATATATATATATATATATATATATATATATATATATATATATATATATATATATATATATATATATATATATATATATATATATATATATATATATATATATATATATATATATATATATATATATATAAGCATATGTAAGCATGTCCAAGTGTTTTATTATTTTTCCCATAATTTTTAAGGTTTTTAAATTTATTTATTTCCCCTTTTCATCCATAAATTCCCCAATAATTATTTCCAAAATTATTATTTTGGTAATTCATCTATAGAATTTTTATATTTATACCAAAATATGGCTAATATAATTTTTTACATATTTTTACAATTTCATTTAGTATTTTTAAAGCTAAATTGCACATAATTGCAATATTAGCCATTTAAGGTTTAATTGTATCTTATATTCATAAAATTGAGTCTTGTATTTTTAAATTGTTATTTATGAGTTATAAATCATTTTAGTATTTTCAATTTATTTTCAGAAGCTATTTACTATTTCTATAAATTAAAAAGGTTAAGAAGTGGCTATTTAAATTTTAACCCAAATTGGCTTTCAAATCTAATCCCAAATCAAACACAATTCCCCAGCCCAATTTTAATTTTAACCTGACCCTAACCCTTTTAAAACCAACCCAAACCCGGATCCCCACCTACCCCTTTTAATCTAGGCCATTGATCATTCAGATCAACGACTACCGTTTCACCTACCTAAAATAAACACAAACGACCCCCTTACCCTAAATAATTTCCACCAACCCACCACCCTTGAATCCCCTTCCTCTCCAATTCTCTCTGCAACCTAACCTAAACCCTAGCCGCCGCCGCCCAAATCCACCCAAATCCCTTTTAATCCCTACCCAATCCATCGACTCACATGGCTGTTTGAGATGTGTACTCGTCTCCTATGTCCCCTTATGGCCTGTTTTCGTGATTCCATGGAATGATCTCAAAGATATCTAATCCATATCCTTCTCGACTTCTATCTGTGGTCTTTTTCCGGCTATCCATGGCCGATCAAGTCAGATCCATGACTTTTCTGGCTAGATCGATAACTTTTCGAAGTTTTTCTCACTTTTCTGGGTTCTCTGAAGCCCTAACTTTAAGATCTTTCAATTTTATTTCAGATCTATCTTAGATATGTGCATGTTATGAACTTCTTGGTGTTTTCTCAAAGGTTCTTCGATTTTCTTTCAAAGTCTCTTCGTTTCAAAATAGGGTTTCTCAAACTCTTTTAAAAAAGATCTCTCCTTCAATTTTCAATGTTGTTTTATGATTTCACTATATTTAAACGGTTTGTTCATGATGTTCTTCTACCTGGTTCATCGTGTTAAAACCCCACATATTTTTGGTTTTGAAGCTGTCTTTGTTTGTTTGTATGAATACTTGTTTCGATTAAGTTCTTTATGTTTGGATCCTCTTCTTTGTTGATTGATTCAGAGTTCTTACCATTTTTTAACTCGACTATTGTTAAAACCCTAATTTCTTAAAAGGTTTTCCTCACTTATTATTGTGAGTTCTTTACTTGTTTCTGATTTTTTTCTTTACCTGTTAGACTGGTTTCTTCACTTTGGTTCTATGTGTGAGCCATGACTGTTTGACCTTGCTGGTTACCATACTTTGAATAGTCCTTAGCCTATTCATGTCACTCCTGTGTTTATGTTCATCTAGTTTGCTCCTTTTTGTCAATATGATTGACCCTGCATGTCTAATACGCCTGTTCATTCCTTTCTATTTATATGATGAAGTGTAGAATCATGACAACTTCTTGATTAATCTTAATTTCCTTAAGTGACGGTTTAATTGCAAGGTTTTCTCATAAACCCTAATTTTACTCGTTTGTTTAAATGATTTATTCCTTCATTTATTTTCTGTGACATTTCACCCTGCTGAATCCTTTCCCCAATTAAGTATATTCTGTACCTAGACTTAATTATATACTCTATATTTTACTATCCCCTGTATGGTCAAAAATCAATCTTCCTCAAATTGATTTTCTTTCCTTAAGTATTCCTGTTAGTATCCGTTAATCAGTAATTCCTTAATTAAAGGAAAATACTTGTATTAATTGATTCTAATTGTGATTATTTCCATGTTTGTGTTAAAACTTTATTTGTTACCTTTTTTTTACTCGTTTTCAAAGTTATAAATACCCTACCCTCTCTTCTCTTAAAGACATGAACAACTGAGTTCAGAAACACACACTCACACACTCAAAACTCTCTCTCTCTCTCTCTCTCTCTCTCTCTCTTTACTACTACTTGTGCTACTACTTTATTTAGCCTGCTGAAAGCCAAGGCTAGACTGTGGAATCCTACTTGCTTTACCTTTCTGCACTTTGCTTCTTTGACTGGTATGTCCTAGTTTAATTTTAAAGCTCTAACAACAACATGCTGCTTTATTTGTTTCAGCTTCTTTTATTTTGGTCTACTTCTGCTTGTAGTTCTGTTAAGATGCATTACTAGCATGCTGTAATATGTCCCCACCCCCTTTAGAATAATACACTCCCCTATGTGTGTTTCAAGGCATACTTTGTTAGTCACTTATTGTGTACTTGTTATCTTATGAATCCCAAACCCCTATTCCCTCTATGTGTTTGTGTTCTTTTGGCGGTTAGTGATTATGCCAGTATCAGCTATTATTGTGCATGTCTAAACTAGACCCTTGTTGGGGTCATGTGCTTACAGACAAATATCTACTCAAAATCCCTTGACCCTCTTTTTATGACTACTGATTATGTGTGTAATCCCATCTTGGGAGTTTGAGTTTTGTTTACTACTGCAACTGCTTTCATTCACCTCTGTTACTGATTACTTTCAAAATGGACTTGCCAGTCCAGTTTTTAAACAAACTCCTTTTCAAACTATGTCAAGCACTCTCACCTAATCCTAGAATCTAGGTTTTGCTCCTTTTGTGTAAGCCTTGCCTTGGGACCCTTGAGCTCCCTCTGAACTTGGACACATAAGAGTTGTCCCTTCCACACTGCACTCATTCTGTTTGGTTATGCAAATCTGGGTGTGAGCACTGCCCGGGATCCCTTGAGGTCCTTAGGGAGCTCTGACATACCCAGATATGAGAAAGGCTTTGGAATAATATTGGTATTAAGGTGGTTCATTACATAACTCAGAGAGGAAGTCAAGATCAGGATTCATATGGTTGTAGTTTCTTATTTTGCACTTCTTTTGTAATTCAATCATTTGGTCTGTAATAATTTGTAAACAAGTATGGGGTTGGGTAGTGAAAGGGGAATGGGTAAATATGCATGTTTTAGCTATCAAAAGGGGTAAAAAGCATGTTACTAGGTTTACATTCCTACTTGCGTAACAGGAATCCATGCTTAGGACTCATTTCATGCATTAGAAATCATGCTTCTTAGGACTTACACTTACTGTTTTCAGCATGTCCATTTCACTGTCATGTCACTTAGAAATTCATGCGCTAAATGTGTTAATAACCAGTGTTTCTGCGATCATGACCCTACTGCCATGCACACTTAGAGATCCCGTTTTAGGCTAAACAACACTAATAAACATATCATCTCTGCATATTCTGGTAATCATGTTTTAAGCATTGAAATATTTGTGCATATAGAAATCTTGCTTAGGATTCTGCATATACATCATTCAGCATCTTTGTACATTAGATATCATGTCTTTAGGATTTCATTTATATTCTCTTAAGCACACTTAGGCTAACTATGAACGTACAAAGAGAGTAAAACAATTTTACTTAGTCTTTACAACTAATTGGCAATGATTCTATGTGCTGAACACCTAGAACAACATGTTTTAGGTAATAATAATCAATTCTGAATAACTACTGAGTACTGCTTACACCTAGGCAAGCCTTAGGTAATAACCTAAATAAAAAAACTGGAATTGCCTTCGTTAATTATCAACTGCTACAACCAATAGGTAGGCCTGATTCGGACTTCTTTTCTGAGTTATATAATGAATTTGGTTTTGACTCAAACACCCTGCTTTAGGATTTTAAAATTCAGACCTTAACTGTGTTTAAGTCATGCTATTTATATGCATTATTTGCGGAGGTGTACATGAGCCTTCTAATTGCTTATATGTTTCCCCTCTAAATGCAGTCCTACTTGTTTTTGTTTTTCGCCGTAGCATTATACTTTTAAACCTAAGAGTCATCCTTGAACCTCCTTCTTATAGGAATAGAAGTCCTAAATTCCTCCGGGACTGATAAGAAAGGGACGGGTAACAACATGCAATAAAGGTCTAGACCAATCCTCGCTTTAATACCTTCACAGGGTGGGAAGGGTAGATATGGATATGATGACCGGTGCGCTAATACCACATGTATCCCCTCTTCCGAGGAGTGTCATACCGAGTATTGCATTGATGTGATCCATATTGCAAACAAACGTAGGACCTTTTTTTTACATTCATAAGCATGTTTAGATTATAATCTTTTCAAAGCCTTTCAATAATTGTTTTCAAACACTTGTGTGTTTAACTTAAATCCCCTCTTATTTGAGCCCTACTTTTCTACTTGTTAATTGTACAAAATCACATGAAACCATCTGGCCGGGACGACACTAGTGGATCCTGAGGGGTGCCTAACACCTTCCCCTTAGGATAATTTCAAGCCCTTACCCTATCTCTGGTTATCAAACATAGTTGTAGTTGAACCATATATGTGCCCTAATGCACCTTAAAATCGTTAGGTGATGACTCTTCAAATACCCAATTCTCAAAAGGAAATGAGTCATTACACCCCATGAATGTCAAAACCCGGACTCCTCTCCGATGAAAGGGAAGAAAAGGGGGTGCGACACTAAGCTCTGCTCTCCATTTCACAAGACTAATCATTGTCTTGATAACATCATGACTATTGCATATCAAGGGCTGAAATATCGCCAATATATCCAAAGGCATCATAGTCTAAAGGCATCATCCTCATAGCCGGAAGACATCATGACATGGCCTGAGGATCTCTCAAATTTGCATATCATTATTCAAAGGCGTCATGGTTCGGAGGCACCATCTTCATGGCCCGAGAATATCATTTCATGGCCTGTGAATCCCTCACCGAATAGTTCATGGCCTAGGATGTCATGGTCTGAGGACGTCATCTTTAACCATCTGAAGACAACCTTCATGGTCCAAAGGGAATTTGTATCATGTTTAACTTTTCGCAAACACATGTTTGTAGCATCCTTTATCTGAAGGTAACCGACAAGCAACAACTATCCTAGCAGGAGAGATCTCACTCCAGTTCCCTTCAACCGTCCCGAGCTTTAACCGCTCACCGTAGCCGCTTCCGCATCGCGTGTCCATTCTTGTAATAATTTCATCGGCATATTCCGCAGATGAATCCACAACTACACATGACCTGATTCCTGTAAAACTAGGGATCAGTAGGTAGCTCGAAGACCAGAGCCCAGCCTTTGTCTTTCAAAACATCCCATCCTGTCAAATTTGGCCATCATTTCTTTATCCGAAAACTCTTTCATCCTTCCCGGGTAAATAGAGGCATCTGTTGATACCCAATTTCTTCCTATATTCTTTATATGCATAAATACCTTCAAAATAACATATATATGCATATATGAGCATGCATAAGGTTTTTATAATTTTTCTATAATATTAAAGATTTTTAATTGACTTATTTCTTTCCTTTTTATTCATAAAATCCCCAATAATTATCCCTCAAATTATGTTTAGGGTGATTTAGTCATTTAATTTCTATATTTGTGCCAAAATATGATTAAATTTTTTTTATGCATTTTAATAATTACATTATGTATTTTTAAAGCTAAATTGCATATTTAATTACGTTTATATGCATAAAATCGACCTTCTATATTTTTAAAATGTTAAATATATATTTTAAATCATTTTAGTATACATAATTATTTTCCAGAAATTATATATTATTTATTATAAATTATATAGGGGAAAATTGTCTATTTAAATTATAACTAGATTTGCATTTCAATTTTAGCCCAAATTAAACCTAACCCAGCCCAATTTCATATTAAACTACCCGACCCAAACCCTAAACTCGCCTACCCGACCTCGGATCAATTGAATCATGGCCGTTGATCTAAGAGATCAACGACCCATATTAGCCCTTGACATTTTTAATTCCAAATGACCCCTAACCCTAACTCATTATTCAGAGACTGCCGCCTCTGTATTCTCTCATCTCCTCTCCTCTCTCAATCACTCAACCTAACCCTAGCTCCTTCCGCCGCCGACCTTCTTCTCTGGTCTTCTCTGGTGATCTCCCTTCAACTCCTAAGCCTTCAATGGCTCCTCTAATGCTATGCTTGCCTTCTCTAAGGTCTTCAAGGGCCACGCCGACTTGCACCTAGGGTTCGTCACTAGTCTGTTCTTGGCTACTTCAGTATCATTTCGAGCAAAATCATGTTGTACTTGTTACGATCCTTGGGATTCTAGACATGTCCTTTCATCTCTATTTGAGTTTCTTTTGAAACCCTAATTACTCTCTACATCTCCTAGTTCTGTACGATTTTAAAATGATTTGAGTTTGCTTCTTTCATGTTTTACACTATCCTTGTAACTCTTTACAAAAACCATATGATTTCAAGAGTTTTCATCTTCTTCTAAAATTAGGGTTTTCTAAACTTCTTCTCAAACTTTATTTAAACTAATTTTTATGTTTGAACTTCTATTTTCTTGCATACTTCGACTGATTTTGTGAGTTTACTACCTCTTCGACTTGCCTATGTTGAAAGCCCTAATTTTTCTAGGTTTCTTCGTTTGATTTTGTGGCTAGCCTGTTCTTGTTTGAGTTTCTGTGACTATTTCACTTCGAATGTGTTTCTACTGAGTTTCTTATGCCTAACTTATATCACCTCTGTATGTTTATATTTATCTTGATTGTTCAGACTTGCCTCTTTCTATCTATACGGTTTAACCTGCATGTTTGCTATGACTGGTTATTCTTATCTTACTTTATTTATATGCTGAATACTGAATCTTGACTTCCTCTTGATTGATTCCGGATTCCCTATTTTATGGTTTTATTGAAAGACCTTCCTTTAAACCCTCAATTTCTACCTCTTCTGTTCAAATTAAATGATTCACCTACCTTGTCTGTTGTGGTACTTTATTCTTACTGACTATTTCCTTAATTAGAGTTCTCTGAACATAGCCCTAATTGTTTACCCTATACTTACTGAATTGGATTCTTTTCTTATTAGTCATACACTGATTTCTTTCCTTATATGCTACTTGTTCTTACCGTTTGAATTGATTCCCTTAACTTAAGGGAGTACTTGTCATGATTTTGCTCTAATTGGTTTTGAGTTCCATAATTATTATGCTACTATGATTCTTGCTTTATTTTACCTAATTTTCGAACTACTATATATACACACTCTCTCATTAACACAAACACATGAACACTTTGGTTCAAAAGCTCTCTCTTTCACACTTAAACTTTCTGCTCTCCCTTTTGTGCTAATTGCTATTATTCTAAGTTAGCCGACTGCAAGCCAAGGCTAACTACTGTGCTCTCCTACTCCTTCACTTTTGTTTACTATCTTCTTTACTGGTATGTTCTAATTTCAATTCAAGTTCCAAAAATAATATGGTTCTCTTATTATTTCAGTTCTTCCTGTTTCTAGTTTGCTTTTACTTATAGTTTTGCTGTGAAACTTGAAGTTAATTTGATTGTATGATTAGCATGTCATGTTCTTCTCGTCCTTAGTATCAGTATAATCATGTTACCCCCCTCTATGTAGTCTGTCTCCATGTGATTTTGCTCTATCTGGTTTCTGGTATGAGTCTCTTTATGAAGTAGTCTGCACTCCTAAACTTGTATGGTTCTAGGATTCACCTGAAATCATGTGGATCCTATACTAAACCCCCTTAAGCATTGCTGGTTATGTGATTATGTCTGATCATTTGTGTCTGAGCATGTCTGTACCAATTCCTAAGACCTCTGCTTGTTATGTGTTCACAGTCATGTGCTTTATGTATCCCCAATCCCTAGCACCCCTGTGTGTAGTTTGTTCCTTCTATTTGGTTCTGTGTTCTTTAAGTATTGCTTAGTTGGTTTTGGGATCCATGTTTGATTTGCTGATTAACTCTCTCTTTTTCAAAATTTTTTTACTGCATGACTCCCTCTTTTAATCCACAAACTCTTTCAAACAAACCTCTTTTTTATACTGTTTTCCTACTGAAACCTTTCAAACTATGTCAAGCACTCTCACTCTACTCCTAAGTCATTAGGTTCTGCCCCCTCCAGTATGTCTATTGCCTTAGGATCCTCCTAAGAACCCTCTGAACTCTGGCATACTGAGGCTGGCCATTCCACACTGCACTTGTTCAATTTTGGTTACTAAGTCTAGGTGTATGCACTGCCCGGGATCCTTGAGATCCTTAGGGAACTTTGATGCACCTAGACTATGACATTGTCTATGAAATTTGGGCATTTGAGGCTATTGGAGGCTTTGGAAATCTGGGCCTATCTGTAGGCTCCCTATAGAATAACTTCTTATTTTCTTATCTACTTATGTAATTCATATGGTCTGTAATAACTTGTAAACGAATATTGGGGTAATTAGTGAAAAGGGTGGGTAGCTACATGTTTGTGGGGTAATACGGGTAGAAACCATGCGTATAGTACTTTACAATTTGATATGATTACCTTACTAAGTAGAAAACATGCCTATAAGACTTTTACATCTTGTCACGTTTGTCCCACCATTTTAGAAATCATGCCTATACGTTTCAAGTGATTCCATAATAGAAATCATGTTTATAAGTCTTAAAATCTGCTTCACAAGTATATGCCATGCCTATAGGATATAATTCAATCCAAATTCTGTTATAATGAGTGTTCACATGTGTTTTTCATTTGTCATCATGCCTACAAGTTTCTAAAATCAGTATTAAACAATTAGATATCATGCCTATAGTGAACAACACCAGAAATTCTGCCTATAGATCTCACCTTAGTTTAGTTTAAATAAATCAATTCGGTTAACGATTGGCTCACTTTGAAACCAGTTCAATTAATGATTTATTTTCCTGAAACGAGTTCTTTCAAAACTGCCTTAATCTATTATTAGACAGCATGCCTATAGGGATTAAAGAGTCTGTTTTAAAAACCTGCCTTATTTCACTATATAAAATGTAGTCATCAGTATTCCGTGTATAGGCAAGCCTATCAGACGTTTTCAAATCTTGCAACTCTGAAACTGTTTCTGTGACTTAATGTTGTTCTGGTTTAGCAGGCTTTTAAAATCAGTAGGCAACTTATAGGGTCATCACTTCTGATTTTATAAAATAAACTGCTTGTCTTCTGTATATTCACTTAGACATCATGCCTTAGGATACTGTTTAACAAAAGTCCCTTATTTGTGCTTGAGTCGTGCTGTTTATGTGTATTGTTTGAAGAGGTAACTTTGAGCCTCTAATTGCTCCCTTTTATCTTATGTGCTAAAGTCCTAATTGTTCTTGCCGGCCGCCTTAGTATTTTCACCTTTAAAACCTTAGGGGTCTGTCTAGAACCACCTATAGGTAGAGGTCCTAAATCCCTCCAGGACCGTTAAGAAGGGATGGATAACAGCATGCAATAGAGATCGTTGACCGAACACTATCTTTAAATGACCACTAAGGGGATGGGAAGGGTAGATATGGGATATGATGACTACGCATTAGTGTCACGTGTAGCCCCTTATTGAGGAGTGTTTACCGGACATTGTGTGGGGTGATCCTATAGGCTAACCAACCTAGGACTCCCCCTTTTCCCGAAATTCTTTTTTGTTTAAGACTTTGTTTTTAAAACTTATCCAAAAACTTCTATCTTATTATTATTTGAGTTGTACAAACATGCCTTATTTGTAATTATTTGTTTCAAGTATTTATTTGGACTAATTCATGACTATAAGTTCGGTCGGGACCCACAATTGTGGACCAAGAGGGGTGACTAACACCTTCCCCTCGAGGTCATTTCGAGCCCTTACCCTAGTCTCTGGTAATGCAAACCAATCCAAGAGTTAATCGCTCTAGGTGCCCTAATGAACCATAATCCATTAGGTGGCGACTCTTCAAATACCCAATTACCAAAAAGGAAAGGAGTTATCACACCCCATGAATGTCGAAACCTGGACCTCTCTCCGCGGAGGGTAAAAGGGGGAGTGACAGACGACAGCCTACATATTGAACAAAGTGCCTTCTAAATCAGTTTCTCTCACTCCTTATGAGCTTTGGACTGGTCATAAACCAAACTTAAATGATTTATGACTTTGGGGTTGTGCTACTTATGTAAAGGATTCTTATAGCAAGTTTGGTAAATTAGGTTCAAAAGGCAAAAACTATATCTTTATAAGATATTCAGAATACTCTAAAGGGTATGTGTTCATAGGTAAAATAGAGGATGGTAGTGTTACTGAGATTGAATCACGAGATGTCACATTTCTGAAAAATTATTTTCCAAAGAAGGACGAGGTAAAGAATATGGAGCCTCTTTATGAAATGTTGAATTCAGACATAGTTGATAATCAAATCGATCAAGATCTTGTTCTTGATCTAAGCGGAGAGTGAGAAATCTCAATCCCAAAATCCATATGACGAACTTGAATTTCAACTATGAAAGAGTAGCAATGTACCTATGAGTTTGAAGATTACGTTTTTTTGGTATCTCCCACATAAATGGATGAGCCAAAGTCTGTGACTTAGGATTTATCGAGCCTGGAAAAGATGAGCGGATGAAAGTAATGAAAGGTGAATTAGAATCCATGAAAACAAACAAAGTCTGGGATCTAGTTAACCTTTCTCCAAGGTGTAGAGCCATTGGGAACAAATGGATTCTCAAAGTTAAACATAAAGCGGATGGGTCAACAGAAAGATACAAGACACGATTGGTGGCAAAAGACTTTACTCAAAAAGCTGGCATAGATTATGAGGAAATATTTTCACCATTTGTGAAGTTTACCCTAATTCGCTTACTTTTTGCTATTGTTGCACATTCGAATTTGGAATTACATCAAATGGACGTGAAGATAACTTTTCTCAATGAAGAACTATACGAAAAAATCTACATGGAACAACTTGTAGGCTTCATCGTTAAAGGTCAAGAAAAGAAGGTCTGTAAATTGAAAAGATCTATTTATAACCTGAAACAATCTTCAAGGCAATGGTACTTGAGGTTTCATAAGGAGGTGATGTCGTATGATTTCACCATGATCAATGAAGACCATTGCATTTGTGTAAAGAAGTCCATTGAGATGTTTGTAATTCTCTCTCTACGTGGATGATATTTTATTGACAGAAAAAAATTTGAAATATTTGAAAACTATCAATTCATGAAATTTTAAGTCATTTGACATGAAAGATATAGTTGAGGAAGACTATATCCTTGGATTTAAGATCCAAAGAGACCGTTCCAAAATGTTATTGAATCTATCTCAAGAAACTTATATAAAGAAAATTTTGGAGCATTTCACATGAATAATTGCAAATCAAAGGACACTCTTATAGCTAGAGGTGAAACTCTAAGCCCTGAAATGTGTTCTAAGACTGAAAATAATAAGGAAGACATGTCTCGAGTTTCATATTCAAGTGCTATCAGGAGCTTGATATACGCTATAATGTGTACTCGTCCGGAAATTTGTTATGTTGTAGGTCTGGTTAGCAGGTATCAATCCAATTTTGGAAGAGGACATTGGAAAGTTGTGGAGAGAATTTTCAGATACCTGAAGAGAACTATTGATTATTTACTATGTTATAGTGGAAATGATTTATACTTGAGAGGGTATATAGATGATGATTGGGCTGGTGACCGGAATGATAGAAAATCAACATCTAGTTATGCTTTCTTACTTAATGGTAGTACTATTTCATGGAAAAGTATGAAACAAACTTGTACAACCCTCTCGACAATGGAAGCTGAGTTTGTGGCTTGTGCGACAGCAGTACAAGAAGTTGTTTGGTTGAAGAGATTCTTTGAGCATTTGGATATTACAAAGAACTTGCAGGGTCCCATGACTCTATATTGTGATAGTCAAACGGCTATTGCATACACAAAAGATCCTAAGTATCACAACAAAACCAAACACATTGACATCAAGTATAACTTTGTGAGAGACATGGTAGCAAGTTGAGAGAGAAATTTACAGTACATTTCTACGCAAAATATGATAGATAATCTTTTTACAAAGTCGATATCTAGAGACCTGTTTGAGAATCACGTTATGGCTATAGGTTTGCGAAGGATATGCCCATATTTATGTATTGTAAAATGAATTAATTATGATAATATTCTCATCAATATTTGACTCTTGAATTTATGTTCATATCTAGTATGCATGTGATGATATTTTGTTGACAAGTGTGTTGAACAAGTCGCAAGATTGTCTCTCTCACACGAGTAATCGCCTCTTACATTGAGAATCATGGACCTTATAGAACCTTGAATAGTGCGATGTCATATTTCACTTGTAAAGGTCGGTCTTGTCAACTAGTCAGACTTACGAATTCCACCATTCGATTAAGATTTTTTTTGTACGCCAGATGTGAGTTTTTCTAAGAAGATGGATTGAAGATTATTAAAGTGATAAAATTTGGGATAATGATCTTGAAGTTTCCCCCGAAGAGTTAGGTGTCTATACCAAGATCTGTAAGGTGTTGAATGAGTAAAACAATTAGACACGTGCACTAATATATAGTGAGAACACCGTAACACGTGTTTCATACCACGTGTGCTAACGACCAATATGATAATGGAAGAATTGATCCCCGCTTATTCATTGTGTGAGATCCCCAAAAGTTATATTTACTTTTATTGGAATACCCTTTGACGTTTTACTATTTTTTGAAGTGCCAATTGATGTTACTAGTTTAGCATGTCACTAATAACTATGAGTGACTCGGTAATGCAGTGCATGTTCAGGAAAACAGTTGATCTGGGATGGATAGTTTTGAGTAGAAAGGGAAGACAACTAAAATAAATAATATAACTTGTATTCATAGGTCGATCATTACACTTACCATAGGGTAACAAGTGTATCTGTGGATAAAGTTATACATGAACTTGAGTTCACCTCTTTTTGAGGATGAGGGATCAGATAACAAGCTATAGGAGTAGCGAATGATATTTGGGGTATTGCAAGTTATAATATCCACATGCTAGTAGTGAATTATTTCCGTATGTGATTGAATTTCTATATAGTGCTTTAGTACAACCTTAATTGGCTTTGGAATGTTACAGCTCTTGGTGCTCGCAGGTCGCACCAACTATTTGCCAGTATGAATTATGTGTCAAAGATATCGGTCTAGCCCACTATGAGAGAAGTGGGAGATGTTGGATTATGGGTCATGGGTCGCTCCATGTGGACTGAACCGACCCGGGTAGGAGAGATAAGTAAGAGACGTTAAGAGAAGTTACCAGACAATCACAAACTTCCTCTAAAATAAACGTGCAAAAGAGAGTGGTGAGTTTTCTTCCTTAACGCTATTACTCTGCCTATTTGTATTAAAGAGAAAACACAGAACCTTTCTAATGTAGGAATATTTCTCTTTGACTAATCCTCTCTACATGAAAAACACACATAAGTTAGGGTATTTAATTGGTGAAAGATTAACTTTGTTTCCTAGTTATTCAAAGTATATTTGGGAGCAATTTTCTTGGTAGCAATTACAACGATTTCCGCTGTGCGTAACAAGATACACACAATTTGTTATTCTTGCTCCATAATTTAGACTAACAGTTTTACCAATAAATTATTGTTGAATGTAAAAAGATGACCACTGAAAATTACTTTTTACAAAAAATCTAAATTTATCCTTGAATTTGTGAATAACTTTCATTAATAATTGGAATAGATAATGTACTTACCCTTACTAAAGTGGCTCATATAAGCATATATGTCCTAATTTAGACCATCTCACATAATTCACTATAAAACTGAACCTTTTTCATTTCAACAAACATATCATCCAAACATAAGGATGAGAAAAGGAGAGAAACGTCATGAAAAATGATTGATGAGAGGAAAAATAGTCGAACTTTGAAAGAAACCTTTAAAAAATCATCCTAACTAGATATGAAGGATTCATTGAAACATGTTTAACTAGTTTAGTATTGAGGCTTGTGTCATGGCCCGCCACATCATCATGGCACGTAGGTGGCACTTGGCAAATATTTTTTCAATATAGAAAGCATACATATGAAATAGACTAGCACATGGGGAAAGGTTCTAGAGAAATATGGAGATTTCTCATGGAAGATCTTAGAACCCTATGAAATTGCTAGGAAAGTCCTTAGAAGATTCTAGCTATATAGAAAATTCTAGAGAATGGACTTACTTGTAAATAGTAAGGGCCTTGTGTAATAATTATTATTTATTCACTAGCCCCCAGGAGACTAGTATATAAAGGGGTTATTTATTTGTAACTCCCCAAGCAAAACAATTAAGTTCTCTCTAATACAAAAATTCCTTTGGCAAATTCTTCCGTGTTCTTACATTCCTTTAGCTATCTTTAGTGTACTAAGGATGATTTAGCATAACAAGATCGTGAGCGAGTTGCACAGGATCGTGAGCAAGTTATCAAGTGCCGCACATGCACTTAGTTTAAGTTTAAAGACATGACAATGTGTTATCAGAACAAAGGTTGCAACTAAGGGAATAGCGTATGACGGAGAAATTAACACTTCCAACACCCAAGCCAATGTCGTCCAGGATACTGTTGGCAAGAAGGGTCGTAACAAAAAGAAAAATGCCACCAACAAGAGCCATGAGGTGTCATCCAAGGTTGTGTCAAACGAAGGGCTTACATCCCAAGAACCATCTGTCACACCTCCTTTTTCCGCACCCGAGGGGCGCGAGGGGAGTTTTTTCCAATTAAAGGACAATCGAAACGGGATTGGTTTATTTATTTCAGAGTCGCCACTTGGGAGATTTAGGGTGTCCCAAGTCACCAATTTTAATCCCGAATCGAGGAAAAGAATGACTCTATATTACAGTCTGCGTACCAGAAATCTAGATAAGGAATTCTGTTAACCCGGGAGAAGGTGTTAGGCATTCCCGAGTTCCGTGGTTCTAGCACGGTCGCTCAACTGTTATATTTGGCTTGATTATCTGATTTTAAATACAATATGAACTTATGTGCAAATTTTATCTTTTAACCGCTTTATTATTATTGTTTTTACGAGAATGTGAACGTCGCTTAAAACATATGTCTTTGGACTGCGTCACATGAAATGCACCCACAATCCGGAACATATTTTATTTGACGTTTTGGGATTTGGATTTTGGTCGCATGAAATTCACACCCCAAGTTTTAAGAAAGTAAATTATTAAACACGCGCCTAAAGAGACTATCGCGTCATTATTTTGGGAAGGCCGTGAAATTCGCTAAACGGCCCTCCTGAATTCTAGGTAATTTAAAACAAGTATTTACTGAGGGCCCCACAATTTGTATTTTTATTCGGCGAGGCTCATCTCATTCTTATTTTTTGAAGGGATTTGCAACGACGTGGAAATGCTTCTCGAGCCACGTCACAATCAATGTGCCCGTGACTAGAGACATATTTCGACTCCGTTGAGATTTGGATTTGGGTCACATAAATGTGCACCCGAGTTTAGGGAGATAACATTATTAAAGGCGCGCCTAAAGCAACTAGCGCATTATTATTTTTGGGTAGGGCCGTGAAATTTACTAAATGGCCCGTCCCGGAATCTAAGTATTTAATACATATATTTTGTGAAGGGCTCCGCAATCTGTACATTTTTATTTAGCGGAGCTAGTCTCGTTGTTATTTTTATTTTTATTTATTTATTCTTTATTTTTTATAATATTTTTTTTTTAAAAAAAAAGGATGCCATTTTTACGCCTTTAACCATACTAAACCTTATAGCCTATTTACAACTGAAATCTCATAACTCGTTACAAATTTAATAAAAGGAATCTAGCAAATGAGTGTTTTGGAAGTAATAACAACAAGTAATGCTAGTTTTGTCCGAATGAACTAAGCAAGGGAAAAGACGATCAAATTAACGTTAAACTGTATCATAGAACAACTAACCCTACTAAATTAAATGATATCAAATAAACAAAAATACATAACACCACAAATGAACAAAACGCATATGGTGAAAACATAAGCAGAAGATTATCATACCAATTTCTATATTGCATTTTTTGAACTTTTGACATAACATCTCCTTATTTAATGCTTGAGGTTTACTAACCTTTGAACCTCGGCCAACTCAGGACGACAAACACGACCCCGACGGAATTCAAACCAGACCTCACTGGACGCGGAACAGCGACGAAACCTCGGACAAACACCTCGACAAACCAAAGACGACCTCGATGGAAAGCTTGGACCCCAAAACTGTCAACGCCCAAGAATGTTGGTGGCTGCTGTATATTTTTTGACGCAGCAGTTGGTACGTGGATATGAAGCAAATGGGTCGTTCGGACAGTAGGGTGGTCGTTTGGGTGGTGGTTATGGCGGACTGGTGGTTTTGGGTTAAGGTCGAGACGATTTGGGTGGTGAACGAGATGCGTGTGGAGCTGGCTTCAATGGAGGGAGCTGGTGGAGGCAACCATGGTGGGTTCACGGAGGAAGATGGCGATGTCGTTCGGACGTAAGGGGAGTGTCACGACTGGTTTGGTGGGTTACGTCGGGAAGGTGAGGACGGTGGCGAGGAGGCAGTGAAGGTGACGACGCTGCTGCTACTCGTCGGGCTGGTAGTTTGGACGACGCAGGCGAGACGCTGTTGGTCGTGGTGCTGGGGGAAGGTGATGGTATGGCGGTTGACGGAGGTGGAGCTCGTTTGTTTTCCGGCGTTCGTTTGGATAGTAGGGTGATGGAGTTGGACTGGTGTTGGGTTTGGACGCGGGGAGGTTGACGGTGGTTTTGGGGTAGTGATCGATGGTTGACGGGTTGTTGGTTGACGAACTGGGGTTGCAACGATGAGGAAGAAAATGGCGAACAGTGGTGACGAGGGGAGGGGAACTGGTGGTGATGAGAGTTGAAGGGTTTTTGGACTGGTTTTTTTCTTTTTTTTTAGTAGTAGGGTTTTTCCGCTTCTTCTTCTAAAGAAGAAGAAGCGTGAACAGTATTTCTTTTTCAAAAAAATTCAAAGTCCTTCCTCCAGTTTTCAAAATCCTCCCCTTTGCCCAGTCCAAGTCTCTTGCATTTGTATGGGTTTGCCCAGAAAAATGAGCCCCACGCGTTGTGGGGTTCAAGGCATATGTCCCCCGCGCGTGGTGGGGTTCCCCACGTGTCCTGGACACGGTTTATTATGGGCTAGGTCCGAAATTAGGCCTAAAACCGGGTAGTTTGAACCCGAATATTATTCTTTTGCCCGGACCCGAGAAATAGGAACACGTTGCTTAACTAGTCCTATGTAAGCAAAATAACTACCAAAAATAAGACTAGTATTTAAACAAAACTATATTTTTTAAAAAAAATATTTTCAAGATTTAAAATAGCTACAAAATATTAATAAAACTATTTTTTGTAATTTTTGTTTTTAAATATTAAGATAAAATATGAGGTAATATTTTTGTATTTTTCAAAGTTAAAAATGACTATAAAACCTTAATAGAACTATATTTTTTGTAATTTTCGAAATTATATAAAGTACAAAAATAAAGTGCAATTTTTGTATTTTTCAAGTTTATGAGAGATACATAAACTAAAATTTATATATATGTTTTTTTTGAAATTTTTCTTTTTGCAACGAAATAAAGTAAAAATAGTTAAAATAGCTATACTAGACCCAATTTCACATATTCACGCTAACAATGTGAAAATCCTCGGGGAGGGTCAAAAATCACGTGCTTACAGCTGCCCCTCTTTGACTGGAAACACGAAGAGTTTTCCGACAAAGAACGACTAGACGTGTTTTTGACCCGACCATTACTTGGACGGACTACACTTAAGGAAAGGGAGGGAATGTGACCGAGCCCTGGTATCTGAGCTACCTACATATCCTTGGTTATACAGGAATCAGGCCACGTGTAGTTCGGGAATGAGAGAGATAGTGAAGTGTACCGAGGTGGAGAGCCGAGCGAGGTGCCGTTCCGTCGAGGTTCCGGTCCGCGGTCCTGTCATTACAACAAAAATGAAAACTGAAAAAGACTAACTAAGCCTATCAACTACTAGTTACAAGGATTCCTATCTCTTAAGTCTTCTGAAACTTGGTCTTGAGTCTTGAATGGTGCTTCATACAGACTTTGGATTTGAATCTTGATACTTGCTAGTTGTAGGCGCTAGTTCTTGAATAGACCACATTTGTTCTCCACTTTCGTATTTTTCTCCTTTTTTGTTTTTCTTCTTTTTCTTTTTTTCTTTTATGTTGTGTCCAGCTTTTGTCGACCATCTCAGATGTTGACTCGCATTCTTGAGGCGAGCTTCTGCTATTTATAACTTGGTTGAATGCTGGGATTTTTGTTGTAGCCTTCTGCATTCCAGTGGGTCACTGCTTGATCTTTGACAAGCGGACTCCTGACTTCTTCGATCTTTGACATACCACAAACTCCGTTCTACAGGCGGGTCCCTGACAATCAAAACAAACAAAACAAACAAAATTTCCTAACCCCGTTTGCACTAGGGAGGTTTGTGAGTCGTTAGCAAAATCGTAGCCCACTGATACTACTGATGCAGTGCTGAGAGTGAACTAAACACTAGATTAGGATGTATTCCCTTGTTATACAGGTGGGCGCCTAGTTTTAGGAAAATGACTCTTTTCAAAATGTTTTTTTTAGCATCTTAGGATAAAGATTCATCGGACTAAGATTTTGATCCTAGGAGAAGGTTCGTCAGACTAGGTCTCTATCTTAGGAGAAAAATTCGTCAGACTAAGATTTTGATCCTAGGAGAAGGTTCATCAGACTAGGTCCTTTCTTTTTGGTATCTTAGGAGAAAGATTCATCAGACTAAGATTTTGATCCTAGGAGAAGGTTCATCAGACTAGGTCATTTTTGTTTTTTGGTATCTTAGGAGAAAGATTCATCAGACTAAGATTTGGATCCTAGGAGAAGGTTCGTAAGACTAGGTTTCTATCTTAGGAGAAAAATTCATCGGACTAAGATTTCGATCCTAGGAGAAAGTTCATCAGACTAGGTCTTTTCTTTTTGGTTATCTTAGGAGAAAGATTCATCAGACTAAGATTTTGATCCTAGGAGAAGGTTCATCAGACTAGGTCATTTTTTTTTCTGTTTTTATCTTTAACAACCACTTAGGAGGAAATGCATCTCCTACGGGTGAAACTAAAACAATATTAGGAGGAAATGCATCTCCTATGGGTAAAACTAAAACAAACTTAGGAGGGAATGCATCTCCTATGGTTAAAACTAGACTTAGGAGGAAATGCGTCTCCTATGGGTAGAACATAAACTTAGGAAGAAATGCGTCTCCTATGGGTAAAACTAAAACAAACCTAGGAGGAAATGCATCTCCTATGGTAAAACTAAAACAAACTTAGGAGGAAATGCATCTCCTATGGGTGAAACTAAAATGAACTTAGGAGGAAATGCGTCTCCTATGGGTAAAACTCAAACTAACCTAGGAGGAAATGCGTCTCCTATGGGTAAAACTAAAACAAACCTAGGAGGAAATGCGTCTCCTATGGGTAAAAACTTTAATGATTTCAAATTAGGAAGTGTGTCTCCTATTGGAAAAGATGTGAAATGTATTCCCTTGTTATACATGTGGGCGCCTAAAATATGCAATGAACAGACAAAAAGTACTCCTCTCGTTATTCAGGTGGGCGCCTGTCTTCAAACAAACAACTTAGAAAAAAATAAAATCCTATTTGAGGGTGGATGAACCCACACGATCCTATTCGAGGGCGGATGAACCCAAAATATCCTATTCGAGGGTGGATGAACCCAAAATATCCTATTCGAGGGCGGATGAACCCAAAGTATCCTATTCGAGGGCGGATGAACCCAAAGTATCCTATTCGAGGGCGGATGAACCCAAAACATCCTTAAGACTTGAAAATGTCTTACCTCGAATACTTGCTGGGGATTGGGATGAATTTTCCTTTTCTACCTTCCCCATTTTTTTATTATTATTCCTTTTTTTTATTATTATTATTATTATTAGCTTCTTCCTTCGAAGACTAACCGCTGAGGATACCGATTTTCACCAAACTTATGTTGGACTCCTCGAAACTGCTAGGGATAACACTGTTGGGGAATCATTTACTTACCTGCTAGGGATAACACTGTTGGGTAAAATTTTATCAGCTGGGGGTACCTGACTTCCAGAAAATTTTCTAAATGGAAGGAAAATTTTCTGCCCCAGTTTGATAATATCCCTTGTGGCATGCAGTTCTGGCATCAATGCCATTTCCTTTACCTGTTTCAAATCAAACAAAATTGTTAGTTCAAAACATGGTGGTTGGTTGTGATAATCCCAACGGGATGGCTTTTCCTTTTTCCCTTCATTGCTTTGCGTTGCACAACTTGTTGGGGATGATTTTATGTGCTGGGGATAATCCCTTCCCGCTGGGGGATATCCCTCTTCTTTTGTGGCATAGCTTGGAAACTGGCATTTCCCCGACCTTTTAGTCTAGTCTGGATTTCGCCGAATCATGCTCACTGCTCTCCTTGCTTTGTTCACGGGCCTTGTCTTTGAGGTTTATAACCTTGGCTTTGGCAAGGATATCCCTCTTGACGCTCGTCAATCCTTTTGTCAATTCCCTTTTGCTAGGGATATCTTTATTGACACTGGCCTCGCGCTTGTTCCTTGCTGACTATACCATTTGGATGTACTAGTCAGATCTCATCTTGAAAAGCTGATGGCATATTTGAAGTCATTTCATACTTGTTCTGGCCCGACAAACTCTATTGGGGAATTTTTCTATGAAAGGAGAAAGATAAAAGAAACAAAATAAAAGACAAAGGAAACGAATGACTCTTTTACAAAAGAAACTATAAATAAAAATCTATCAAACGCAGATACCGACTCTAATGGCCATGACATGCGTATGTGGCCTATCCTCTGCCGTCAATCATCTTTTAAGATCTTCAATTGGCGATTCCCCCTCTGATTCTCAATCTTATTCGACTTGTAGTGCCCGAAGGGTTTTCACTATCAAGTCTCTCTCATTTTTGGGTTCTTCTCTCAGCTTTCATCGCCTTATGGTGCCTGTGAAGGTTTTCACCAATAAGACTCTCTCGTTTTATATCTCTCTCCAGCTGGGGATTTGGAGTGTTGCTGGTATGACTCTTTCTGTTGGAGAGTAGAGTCTTTTCTGCTGTGGAACAGAATGTTATGTTCGCCGGTAAGACTCTTCATTTGTCTGACTTGGCATTTTTTGAAAACTGATCAGAAGGTCTTTCTTTGGACCGTAATGTGGGTTTTTGGATAGGGCTAGAAAGAAAGGGTATTAAAGGCTCAAAAAATGCATTAATTTTGGGTTATTAATTACAACCTTCGGAATTAGATTTATTTACATCAAACGCAACTTTTGCCCCAGTTTCTTGCTTGGGGATATTTTAATTGATTTTTTTTTCATTTTTTCAAAACTATGACCGAGCCGTGAAGCGCCTACGTATCCTCTTTGAGGAATCAGGTCAAACGTAGTTCCCAATTCCTCTTTTTCATTTGATTTTCTTTTTTTTTCTTTGTTATCAATTTTCTTTTCTTTTCTTTTCTCTTTTTTTTCTTTTTTTTCGTTGTTGTTGTTTTCTTTCTTTCTCTTTTTTTTTCTTCTTTTTCGTTGCTACTGATTCCGAACGAGGGGTATGAAAGAAAATAAATAAGGCTCAAAAGGGGTTAACGAAGGATAAAGTGTTTGGGTAGCAGAACAAAATGCCTTCGTCATTCCAGTCTTCAAAACATGCCAAGTGCGAACAACACAATCAAACAATAGATTTATAGTCTCTTCCGATGGTGCTGGACTTGACAATTATATTCAACATATGTTTGTTCATTTGTCACTTCTAAAGCACCGTTGGGCGACACTCTCATTCTCATTATTATGAACGACCCTCATGCCATTTTAGGCGAATCTTTCTTTAACGGTTTTCTTTGTGTTTAACTTGCCCCAGTTCCACATGACTCGAGCTCTGAATAATCTCAAACCGTCCTTATTTTTCTTTAAATGGTCTGATCGCCTTCCCAGGGTTTTATGATTAACTTTTAAGACTAGGCCCAAACTGGGTGCGCATGTCATGTCCCTAGAATCGGCATTGAACAAAAATGATAAAAGGACTAAACAAAAGACGACTGGAACTAACAAAAGACCGGCTTTGTATTAGACTACCAGCGAAATGGTTTGAATAATAAAACAAAACAACCAGAATAAAATCCTAACACAACTGGACAAACTTAAACAAACCGCTATGACAAAACGGAAAGATAAGCGGAAAGATATTGACACAAAACAAAATCCGAATTACAATCCTAATAATCTGAACAAACAGAAATGACAACAAAATAAACCACCACAAGCTTCTCTCTTGCTGACCAAGGGACGGAGCGTCCTCCCCTTTATCAAAACTGGCATCTTAGCCACTGAACTTCGCATTGATACTGCCAAGACCATTACCAGCTTCAATATCATCAACCTCCGTCAGCAAGTTCCCAATAGGATTTGAGTGCTTCAGTTATCAGGCCTGATCCCAGCAAAGTGCGCACCATGATGTGCAGGTAAAGGATTCTGGGTGTCATTGTCCGGCTTACCACGAACCAACCACCTTAACTTTGTGATTCAAAATGAAACAGGTTAAAATGGACTCAGTCGGTCCCCATTATTAACACATCTTTTTTCATTTCTTTTTCTATGTTTTTTTCGCTTTTTCTTTTTCATTCTTTTTTTTTCATTCTTTTTTTCATTTCTTTTTTTTCATTTCTTTTTTTTCATTTCTTTTCTTTTCTTTTTTCCATTTTTTTTGTAGTGGTCGAATCTTATGGAGATTGCCTACGTATCATGACCCCGCATGAATCAGACCTTGCGTAGTTCGGACCAATAAAAGCTAAACAATAATACATATTTTTCAATTTTAAAACAAACTAGGTTTCAAAGGTTTGAAGATGACCTGCAAACTTGAAAATCAAACAAACCACATATTCTAATCAAAAGATTTACAAACTCAAAAACGAACGGATAGTTCCTTTCCCCGTTTGCCAAATGCAACCGGACGGTTATTTTTTGCAAATGCGGCCCCTTCCAAATTTCATATAAATTTTGAGGCCGGGGAGGATTATTTTATGAAACTTTACAAATTTGTCCATTCTTTTACGAAAATAACCTTTCGACAACTGAAAGATACTCTAAGGCTACTTCGGCAAGAACGATTTAAGACGCGGCCGAAGCTGGCTCGGCTTATTATGACAAAATTTGAGCGTTATTCACCTGATCAAATTATAATCAGGTGTTCTTTTTTTTTTAAATTATAATAAAAACTTGGTGTTGCAAAACACGGCCCTTCAGCATCTCGGGGACGAAGCTTTTTTAAGGCTGTGCGGGTCCATATCTCAAAATGACCCAAATGTGGCTGTTTATGCCAAGTCAGCCTTTCGGCGTCCCTTTCGGGAACATTCGGCTATTTATGACAAAACAGCATCACCTGACTTATTTATAACTCTTTTTCATCGTTTTTCAAATTAGAAAAGTCAATATTGCAAACACGGCCTTTCAACGTCTCGGGGATGAAGGATTTTAGGCTGTGGGGGTCAACTGGACCAAGTCTTAAAAATGACCCAAAAGTGGCTGTTTATGCAAAGTCAGCCTTCCGGCGTCCCTTTCGGGAACATTCGGCTATGTCTTGATAAAACAGCGTCACCCGACTTCTTTATGAAATTTGACATATATATTTTTGCTATATATTTTGTAAAAGGGGAAGTTGGACATCACCCGACTTATTTATGAATAAAAACTTGACATGTTTTTTTTTTATTATTTATTATTTGTTTTTGGGTTTTTAGCAAAAAAGGGGGTTGGACCCGATGAGGGTTGCCTACGTATCTCACATCCAGTGAGAATCAAACCCGCGTAGTTCGGGTAAATAAACTATTATTGAGAAGACCCTTTTCCATTTTCTATATATTTTTTTTTTTATTATTATTATTTTCACAACAATCAAATAGACTATTATTCTATTATTTTCATTTATAACAAACAAACGAATTAACGAAAAACATAAAACATTCCTTCTTTTTGAGAAGGTGGGGTTGGACCCGATGAGGGTTGCCTACGTATCTCACATCCGGTGAGAATCAAACCCGCGTAGTTCGGTCAATCAAGGATAAGTAGATGAACTAACTTTTTTTTTTGAATTTGAAAGAACTACTTTAAAAGAAGAAAGGAAGTATATTTTTTGATTTTTGATTGATTTTCTTTTTAAAAGAAACACTTCTAAGATATATTTTTGAATTTCATTTGCTTTTTTTTTTATTCTAAAGAAGAAGAAGAAAATATTTTTTGGAATTTTACCTTTAATAAAAGAAATGCTTCTAAAATATTTTTTTTCTGAATTTTCTAAAGAAGAATCAAAATATTTTCGGATTTTTATTTATCTATTTTATCTTTTTGAATTTTGAACTTTCTTTTGAATTTTTTTTTTGGGTTATATATATACTTATTTTTGGAACAAATAATAAAATCACATTCAACGCCGGACTCTTTTTATTTTATTAGCATTTTCATAGACAACCATAATAAGATAAAAAAAACATTTTAAACAACCAGACTCATTTTGACTTTCATTTAATGGCACAACAAACCATTTTCTTTTTTGAAAAAAAAAACAAGACAGAACAATGATGATTTTTTTTCTCTATTTTTCTTTGCTTTTAATATAACAAACTAATAAGACCTTTTTTTCATTTTCTCAAAATTTCGGCAGAGTTTCGATACTACTCGGACATTGATTTTTCTCTAAAAATAAGTAGTTATATCTCTACACTGTCATTTTTTCCTCCTCTTTTTCACGATTTTTTTTTTAATCTGTGGAAAATAATGAAAACATACAAAATCTTTTTGAATTTTCATGCTTTGTTTTATTTGTAATATTTTTTTTATATTTATTATTTATTTCAAAAATGTGGCATGGGAGACATAATGATTTCCAAGACTTCTTGGATTCCGCGAATGCTCCCCATGCGCTTTTCCCAACATATGAAGCGTGGGGGACATATGGGAATTCCGAGACTTCTTGGATTCCATAAATGTTCCCCATGTGTTTTCCCAAAAAGCAAGCGTGGGGGACATAGGGAATTCCAAGGCTTCTTGGATTCCACAAATGTTCTTCATGCTTTGATTAAAATAACATCATGCTGGAAATGACCAAATGACCCATACGCCCTTGACTAAATACAACATATAGCACATAGGATGCCGAAAGATTGTCTATTATTTTCAGGTTGCTTGTCCTAGACGGACCCAACCCCTATGTTGAGTCCCCTAAGTCAAATGCACATGATGCAAATAAACGTTCCTACTAGGGATCCGACATGTGGCTTTGTTATACTAGGTTCAAAAACCTGGGTCGGTGTTCTAGACAGTGTACCCGAGCGGACAACTCGAGCTGAGGAAGGAGCTCCTTTCCGGGAACCAAAAGGCCAGCCGGCTTAGAAACTTTCCGAGCCTCTTTTATTCAGGGTATCACACTAACAGAATAGGGAGTCTCAACCAGTAAGCACATCCCCGGAGGTAAGAAGAGAAAGGTTTCGGCACAATTTATATATAGTTCAAATAATATCAAAGCGGTAAAAGCAGCATTTAGCACATCAGGCTCAAAACATGTAATAAAATCAGATAATAAATAAAGCCAAATAATAACAATTATTCTAAGCTCGAATTCTTAACCCTGAACCAGTGGTTCTGGGTCCAAAACCCCAGCAGAGTCGCCAGAGCTGTCACACCTCTTTTTTTCGCACCCGAGGGGCGCGAGGGGAGTTTTTTCCAATTAAAGGACAATCGAAACGGGATTGGTTTATTTATTTCAGAGTCGCCACTTGAGAGATTTAGGGTGTCCCAAGTCACCAATTTTAATCCCGAATCGAGGAAAAGAATGACTCTATATTACAGTCTGCGTACCAGAAATCTAGATAAGGAATTCTGTTAACCCGGGAGAAGGTGTTAGGCATTCCCGAGTTCCGTGGTTCTAGCACGGTCGCTCAACTGTTATATTTGGCTTGATTATCTGATTTTAAATACAATATGAACTTATGTGCAAATTTTATCTTTTAACCGCTTTATTATTATTGTTTTTACGAGAATGTGAACGTCGCTTAAAACATATGTCTTTGGACTGCGTCACATGAAATGCACCCACAATCCGGAACATATTTTATTTGACGTTTTGGGATTTGGATTTGGGTCGCATGAAATGCACACCCCAAGTTTTAAGAAAGTAAATTATTAAACACGCGCCTAAAGAGACTATCGCGTCATTATTTTGGGAAGGCCGTGAAATTCGCTAAACGGCCCTCCTGAATTCTAGGTAATTTAAAACAAGTATTTACTGAGGGCCCCACAATTTGTATTTTTATTCGGCGAGGCTCATCTCATTCTTATTTTTTGAAGGGATTTGCAACGACGTGGAAATGCTTCTCGAGCCACGTCACAATCAATGTGCCCGTGACTAGAGACATATTTCGACTCTGTTGAGATTTGGATTTGGGTCACATAAATGTGCACCCGAGTTTAGGGAGATAACATTATTAAAGGCGCGCCTAAAGCAACTAGCGCATTATTATTTTTGGGTAGGGCCGTGAAATTTACTAAATGGCCCGTCCCGGAATCTAAGTATTTAATACATATATTTTGTGAAGGGCTCCGCAATCTGTACATTTTTATTTAGCGGAGCTAGTCTCGTTGTTATTTTTATTTTTATTTATTTATTCTTTATTTTTTATAATATTTTTTTTTTAAAAAAAAAGGATGCCATTTTTACGCCTTTAACCATACTAAACCTTATAGCCTATTTACAACTGAAATCTCATAACTCGTTACAAATTTAATAAAAGGAATCTAGCAAATGAGTGTTTTGGAAGTAATAACAACAAGTAATGCTAGTTTTGTCCGAATGAACTAAGCAAGGGAAAAGACGAACAAATTAACGTTAAACTGTGTCATAGAACAACTAACCCTACTAAATTAAATGATATCAAATAAACAAAAATACATAACACCACAAATGAACAAAACGCATATGGTGAAAACATAAGCAGAAGATTATCATACCAATTTCTATATTGCATTTTTTGAACTTTTGACATAACATCTCCTTATTTAATGCTTGAGGTTTACTAACCTTTGAACCTCGGCCAACTCAGGACGACAAACACGACCCCGACGGAATTCAAACCAGACCTCACTGGACGCGGAACAGCGACGAAACCTCGGACAAACACCTCGACAAACCAAAGACGACCTCGATGGAAAGCTTGGACCCCAAAACTGTCAACGCCCAAGAATGTTGGTGGCTGCTGTATATTTTTTGACGCAGCAGTTGGTACGTGGATATGAAGCAAAGGGGTCGTTCGGACAGTAGGGTGGTCGTTTGGGTGGTGGTTATGGCGGACTGGTGGTTTTGGGTTAAGGTCGAGACGATTTGGGTGGTGAACGAGATGCGTGTGGAGCTGGTTTCAATGGAGGGAGCTGGTGGAGGCAGCCATGGTGGGTTCACGGAGGAAGATGGCGATGTCGTTCGGACGTAAGGGGAGTGTCACGACTGGTTTGGTGGGTTACACCGGGAAGGTGAGGACGGTGGCGAGGAGGCAGTGAAGGTGACGACGCTGCTGCTACTCGTCGGGCTGGTAGTTTGGACGACGCAGGCGAGACGTTGTTGGTCGTGGTGCTGGGGGAAGGTGATGGTATGGCGGTTGACGGAGGTGGAGCTCGTTTGTTTTCCGGCGTTCGTTTGGATAGTAGGGTGATGGAGTTGGACTGGTGTTGGGTTTGGACGCGGGGAGGTTGACGGTGGTTTTGGGGTAGTGATCGATGGTTGACGGTTGTTGGTTGACGAACTGGGGTTGCAACGATGAGGAAGAAAATGGCGAACAGTGGTGACGAGGGGAGGGGAACTGGTGGTGATGGGAGCTGAAGGGTTTTTGGACTGGTTTTTTTCTTTTTTTTTAGTAGTAGGGTTTTTCTGCTTCTTCTTCTAAAGAAGAAGAAGCGTGAACAATATTTCTTTTTCAAAAAAATTCAAAGTCCTTCCTCCAATTTTCAAAATCCTCCCCTTTGCCCAGTCCAAGTCTCGTGCATTTGTATGGGTTTGCCCAGAAAAATGAGCCCCACGCGTGGTGGGGTTCAAGGCATATGTCCCCCACGCGTGGTGGGGTTCCTCACGTGTCCTGGACACGGTTTATTATGGGCTAGGTCCGAAATTAGGCCTAAAACCGGGTAGTTTGAACCCGAATATTATTCTTTTGCCCGGACCCGAGAAATAGGAACACGTTGCTTAACTAGTCCTATGTAAGCAAAATAACTACCAAAAATAAGACTAGTATTTAAACAAAACTATATTTTTTTAAAAAAAAATATTTTCAAGATTTAAAATAGCTACAAAATATTAATAAAACTATTTTTTGTAATTTTTGTTTTTAAATATTAAGATAAAATATGAGGTAATATTTTTGTATCTTTCAAAGTTAAAAATGACTATAAAACCTTAATAGAACTATATTTTTTGTAATTTTCGAAATTATATAAAGTACAAAAATAAAGTGCAATTTTTGTATTTTTCAAGTTTATGAGAGATACATAAACTAAAATTTATATATATGTTTTTTTTTTTGAAATTTTTCTTTTTGCAACGAAATAAAGTAAAAATAGTTAAAATAGTTATACTAGACCCAATTTCACATATTCACGCTAACAATGTGAAAATCCTCGGGGAGGGTCAAAAATCACGTGCTTACACCATCTACCACTAAAGCGAGCGAGATGAGGTGGAGGTCCTATCGGAGGACATCTCGCTCGGTAAAGAGTGGGTGATGAAGGTGAACGTAGGGATGGATACCATGGAGATCTTTGGCCAACGCTTGGGGAAGGTGAAAAGCACCCTTAGGGTTCCTGAAGGACACACTCTTGAGGAGATTGAGAGTATCTGAACTGACTTAGAGGGATGTATACAGATTGAGATGAAGCTAAGGCGATTCATCACTACCTTGGAATGCAGACTCATGGAGGCCTTGAGTACTATCGATGCAATGAAGGCAAAGTTAGAGTCACTCGAGGAGCATGTTGATACTGGCATGATCGAGGCAGACAATAATGTTGTTGCAACGATGGAAGCCAAGGTCGAGGCTCCCAAGCCACCGGTATTCAAAGGTGTTCGTGATGCACAAGAAGTGAAAAACTTTCTTCGGCACATGGAGAACTATTTCAAGCACAACAAAATGAGGGATGACAAGGCTAAGATCAACATCGCTGTATTGTACCTCTTAGAGATTGCCACATTATGGTAGCGTCAAAAGTGTGTTGACATGGAGTAGGAGATATGCAAGATTGAGATGTGGGAGCAGTTCAAGATTGAGTTGAAGAAGCAATTCTACCCAGTGAATGTGGTGTATGAAGCTAGGTGGAAGTTAAGGGAGCTTCGATAGACAGCCACAATTTAGGAGTGTATGCGCGAGTTCACTACCTTAATGTTGTAAATCTCGTCATTATCCGAGGAAGATTTACTCTTCTACTTCATGGATGGATTGAAAAATTAGGCAAAGTAGGAGTTAAGAAGATATCAAGTAGCCAACATGGATGAGGCCATAGCGGTAACCGAGTTGCTCGTTAACTTCAATGGAGTCTACTAAGTCCAAAGAAGGCAATGTCGAGAGAGGTGGGGGAGATCATGATAAAGACAACAGGAAAGGCATAGCCTAGATACACAAGGGCAATGGTAAGGAGCCATCCCATAAATGGGTCCAAGAGAAATGGGAAGGGGCCGAAAAATGGTAGCAAGTACGTGCCTAAGGCAGAGTGCTATTTCTGTAAAGAATCACATTAGGCAAGTGAATGTCTAGAGTTGGAAAAGCTTGCAGAAATGATCTGGAACTTTGCTCAGGCACACAAGGGTGACACATGAGGGACCACCTACGTTGGGGGGATGGGCTTTGAATCTAAGACGAAAGTAGGGGATTCCAAAGCCTATCTTGGCGCCATACAAATAGAGCATGGTGGCAACAAGAAAAGTTGGACGGACATAGTTGAAGAGAATGGCGAGTTACAAAGTGATGCCATGTTATCGGACTTAGTCGATGCACCAAGCAGATGGATCAAGTTTGCTAGCAAGACTGGGACCGTAGTGGGTAGCCAAATAGGAAGTAGAAGCATAGAACCGATGCTTGAGAAGTTGCTAGAGTTGGTTGAGTCATGGGGAGATTCGGGCCAAGAGCAAGGATAGACATTTGATGGACGGAGGATCGATGCCATCATTACTAGCCGTCCAAAGTACAAACGAGGTAAGAAGAAATGTGACCAGTACCTTGTGACATGGGAAGGCGAACCACTCCATAGAGCATCATGGCTAATGGACAAAGATCTCCGACGACACCAAAGCGAGGTGCGTACGTACTTATCGATGCTTTATGTCGAGGGCGACAAAAAATTGGGTGGGGGAGAGTGTCATGGCCCGCCACATCATCATGCCACATAGGTGCAACTTGGCAATTATTTTTGCCATATGGAAAGCTTACATATGAAATAGACTAGCACATGTGAGAAGATTCTAGAGAAATATGGAGATTTCTCATGAAAGACCTTAGAACCCTATTGAATTGCTAGAAAAGTCTTTAGAAGATTCTAGCTATGTAGAAAATTTTAGAGAAGGGATTTACTTGTAAATAATAAGGGCCATGTGTAATAATTATTATTTACTCACTAGTCCTTAGGAGACTAGTATATAAAGGAGGTTATTCATTTATAACTACCCAAACAAAACAATCAACTTTTCTCTAATACAAAAGCTTTCTTTGACCGTTCTTCTTTGTTTTAATATTTCTTTAGTGATTTTTAGTGTAATAAGACTAAGAGTAACTTGACATAACAAGATGGTAACCAAGTTGCACAAGATTATGAGTGTATCGCATGGAACGTAGTTTAAGTCTACCGACGGGCGCTTATAGCTGATTAATTGATACAAAGAATTCATAAGAATGGCAGGGAAAGGAGACAACTTTGGTCAAGTCAAGTGGATACATTTTAACAATAGATAGTACAAAAACGGTAAGATATGTCCAAATTCCAAAGTACTAGCGTGTTATACAGGATGAGAAGCTGACACATTCTAAGCCTTCTTCTCCAACTTCACGCCTCTCCGTTGGCAAACACAGCCTTACCTTTAAGCTGGACAAAACCAAATCTTGAAAACAAAAGTCTGGAAAAATGTGTGAGTCACTTTATTATATTCATACTCATTCGATGCCTATAAAGTTGATAGTCATAGAACTTATAACAGTATTCATTAAGTAATCCTCAACAAATCAGTTCTCATTAATTGCATTTCCGTATCCCAGTGCGCTGCCCATTGCTTCACTTTTCTGCAGGATAGTGCACTTATTTCTTCTGGTAGCCTCCAACTGTTTGAAGAAATGCCTGAACGATGGTTTCAGTCATTTCGACACCTACCCATTTTTCAATTCCTCCTTTTTTCAACACCCATTTGAGCTTTTCACCTATTCCTACTATAATGTTCGTTATAACCCCCGCAAAAAAACTTCACTGCCGCAGAAATGCTGCGATTTTTAACCAAGAAATGGGGTTCTTTCGGCGTTTTAAGCTTAGCAAGGGAAGAGCTGAGGATAGTGCATACTGCTGGTGTAGGAAAGGGCTAGGAAGTGAAGGGGAAATGGAGCTGGAAGAAGAGATTTTGGCTTTTATGGAGATATCTGAGAACCCAAATGCTTTTCCGACAAGGAAAGAGTTGGAAGAAGCTGGAAGAGTGGATTTGGTGGAGGCTATAAAGAATAGAGGAGGGTGGTTTTCTTTTGGTTGGGACTCCGAGGATGATGACACTTGCACTATGGACGTTAATGAAGTTGAGACTGTGGAAATGGATTTTGACATTGAGGAGTTTCAAAGGAGAGTCAACAGTTGTCAAGAAAGTGATTCATTACATGGGAATGAAGCTCATTTTCCTGTTTCGGGATCTTCTAGTTCTTCATTTGGGAATTCTTCTCAGCCCACCTCGTCCTCTGGTAGATCGTTGTGAGGTTCCTTATAGTGAAATGTGCTTTCTTTTATTTATTTATTTGCTTTAGTTTTGCTAGTAAACGCTATATGGGCCTTTCCTGCATGAATTCGGATTAGTTGGGCAGTGGACTCTGGATACTAGATGCTTAACTTTTATGTATGTTCCATCTTGTGGATATAGAATTGTGCTTGTTATGTCAGTTTGCAACATTTACTAAATCCTATATGAGATACATGATTCTTTGCTTCGATTCAACTTTTTTCATTGGGCACTGGCTTTAGCATCTGCGGATCGCATGTAAACAAAAGCAAAAGCTTCCTTCCTCCCACTCACTGTTCCCGCCTAGCTCCAAAGTGACTTAGTAAATGTTGTAGCTTATAGTTACAATCAGCTAACTCATTTGAAGAATGAAGTTGGTGGGATTAAAGAGTGAAGTGAAGTCTAGCTTGGTAGGTGGTACCACTAGTAACAAGAGCGCGAAAGAGAAAACTCAGGAGGACCAAAAATAAAAAAAGACAAAGCCTATTTCTTAGTGATTATCTGCACCTATTTATCTCCTAGCTATTCATTACGGGTTCTATTCAATTGTGTGAAAAATCATTCATTGAGTATCTTCATTTTTTCTTTCCTCTCCCTTCCCAACAGGGAAATTGTAGCAGAGGAAGATAGCGGGATTGAAGGGATATTGAGTCGACTAGAGAAAGAGAGGAACTCGTCTCTTGGAATTGATCTGGGAAAACACGGACATAGTTCTCATGCTTCAAGTAGGGACAACATAGATGACAGAAGCTTTGGAACCACTGATGCAGGTAAGTTTTTTAATCAGAAAGCGGATGAAATGTTTTTTTTTTTGAGAAGGAAAAAGCTGATGACATGTTATCAGCAAAATGGTTGAAAAATCTATTAGTCACTGCATTGGAGTGCTGTTTAATCATATAGCTTTTGTGTACTAAATCTTTGATATCTTTAAAGTTTCTTGAAATCCCCTTATAAAAAAAAAAAGAATTCTTGAAATCTGATAGTACTATTTACCTAAACTTTTTGAACTGAAAATATTTATTCCTGAGTAGTCTGTCTGTAAACAGTTAAATTCTGAGTCATGAGATGTCATGTCTTTTACATTGTAAAAGATAGGACTGACCTAGGAAAAAATGGTAGCCTCAATAAAGGTATCCCCATGAAAGACATTCGAAGGGATTCAGATGAGGAGCTTAACCATAGCTTTTCACCACCCATGTGGAGAAAATGGAGCATGCAACATGCAGACCTTCAGGATATAGAGTTTGAAGGTATTCTCTTTCATGCGTCTAATATTGTGTATAGATTGTAAACTCTCTTCAGTGCTGCTATGCACAGCTGGTGAGGTTGCTCTAGGTAAAAGTTCGATTGAAGGTAAGAGCGAAGCTGCAGGAGATGATCTAGTTAATATCACGGGGAGTAGAACCGAAGCTTTACGAAGATGGAAAAATGAAAACCACAACGAGATAAGCACCCGGCTTCAGCATTTAGAACTTGAGCTATCCTTGACACTGCACTCGTTGAAATCCAAAAGCAAGGAGTTAAATTTGAAGGAGGTAGAAATCTGTATCTTTAGTTTCTCAAAATTGCTAATGACTGTTTTCCTAGCATCATTATTCTTCTTATAAAAATAATGGATTAGCTTCCTATGTTGTCTCGGTGATGAATATTCCTCCAAAAAAAGTGGTAACTTTATTTTGTTGAATAGATGTTCGACAACAAATTTGCAGAGTTAGTGTTCTGTGTCAATAAATTTTTTGATCATGACTCGTTTATAAACATGACATAATCATGTTAAACCAAACATTTTCATCACGTTCCCGAACACTTTTTGCTGACATCTTTGGAATTTAGACTCAATACCTAAAGTTGCTTCCTTCGACTTAAAAAAGCTGAAAATAGAACTGTTAAGACAAAGAAAATGGTTAAGACCTAAATAAATAAATAAATAAATAAATAAAGTGTCCTCTCTCAATATATACCGTAATCTTTTAATTGAGGGTTCAAAATTTTTAACATGGTATCTGAGCAAGTAGTGGTCCTTGGTTCAAGTCTCGCCGCCAACCATTAACAAATAGCATTTCCAAGTGCTTGACTCAGGAAAAATAATTAGGACCACAATGTGAAAGGCTTTGTTAAGACAAAATTAAGTAAATAAAAGTGTGTCCCGCACTAATTTAAGCTTTTGGATTTGGTAATAACACAATTCAGGAATTTGTTACCCTTTCTAAAAAAAAAGAACACAATTCAGGAAAGAAGAAAAGAGAACAGAACATGAGCTAAAAGGAACTATATTGCAAAATATTTTCTTCAACGCTTCTGTCAAAAAGAAGAAATGCTTCAATTTTCACTGTAAAGACATTTCCATTGGAAACGAAATTCTGCTAATTGGAAACGAAGTTCTGCTCACTATATATATTTTTGTGCTAACTATTTATTGTTTAATGTGATAGTGCTAATATTATTAAGTAACTTCTCACTTTCTTCCTTAGGTTCTTGGAAGCTCTCCAAGTGATTTGCAAAGGCTTTCTGATGCATGGGAATTCCAGGAGAATGAATTCATGAATGCCCGGGAGAGATTGAGGTCGATACGTGCAAAGCTGGCTGTGCTTGAGGGGAAAATGACACTTGCGATAATGTGTGGTCACTTCTCATTCATTTAAAAATAGATACTTTAGACTAGATACCTTAACCAAAACTGAGTTTTCCTACCATATATTTTCAGTGATGCACAGAAGATATTAGAAGAGAAGCAGGAGAGGATTGATAGTGCTAGTAAAGCTTTGCAGATTCTTCGTACTGCTCGCATTGTTTGGACCAACTCCGCCTCAGAGGTTCTTCTAGCAGGTTCTTTTGATGGATGGACAACTCAGGTTTCATCTTGCTTCCACATCAATAATAGGAAATAGGAGACAGTGCTTAACTGTTAAAAGGTCAAGCATAATTTCGTGTAATGTGATTGTCTATACCAACTTAATCTTATTGTTGTTGTTTAGGGTGAATATGATGTCTTATCAATGATTACAGTAAGGACATCCTCTTCTGCATGGTTTAGTGTTGAAGTGTCATCAATAGAGTCAACATCTAGCTATTCTTGATTTCTTGTGGCCAATATGAAAGTAGTTCACAACTTAGTCATGTTTGGCTAGAGCAGGAAAATAAAAGATTCTCTTTTAGGGGGTACACCCAATTAATATCCAGTGCAATATGCTTTGCTGACTTGACTCGTGTAAATTGCATGACATTTTGCCTTCACAATCTTTTCTTTTCTCTTCTCTTTTGATTGTGTTGGGATCCAGATGGGGTTTTGGAGAAGGGCTATGGATCTAATCACAATAATATGTGATCACTTATATTCCTGTTATTTGCTTCATTTTCAAATTTTATTTAGTAAACTACATATTATTTAGAATTTGTACAGCAAAAATCAGAATTTGCTCAACTTACTAGTGCAAATAAGATAAAAATGCGTCAGTGAAATGGAGACTTTAGAAGCCAAGGTGCACTTCTTTAATCCTTGCTGAGAACTTCAGAAGATGGTCTACCAGGGTTTACCCTTTTTATTTCCCGGAAAGTCACTTGGCATTTAGGAAAGAAATTAGATAACAACATTGCTGTACCCTTTTTATTTCCCGGAAAGTCACTTGGCATTTAGGAGAGAAATTAGATAACAACATTGCTGTACTTGAGTTATAGAGTTCCATGTACCATCAAGTAGATTTCTCTAAAGCTGTTCCTAAAGCATCAAATGCCTTGAAAAATGGCATGTCAACAGTCTCTTAATAATGAAACCTGCACATTTCTATTTCTTCCCCTAAAAGGCCTTGTATCAAGAACGTGAGGGACTTTGTGATGTTGATTTCAAGGGGCATCTTGTCCTTGACTAGCAGCTTGATGGGATGTATTTAAATGCAGAGAAAGATGGAAAAATCACGCGGGGATGTCTTTTCTGTAAGCCTAAAGCTGTATCCAGGCACATATGAGGTGGGTTTTATTGATTGCAACGAATTTGATATCATACTTTGTTATCCTGTGCTGTACCGAGCCTCTCATTTCTGTTTGTGCAGATCAAGTTCATTGTTGACGGCAAATGGAAGATTGATCCTTTGAGGCCCACTGTTCACAACAACGGACATGAAAACAATCTTCTCATTATTACATAAGAGCATGTCTCTGAATGATGCACGATTGCAGGAATTCAAGATGAACTCGAGGATCGTAAAGCTGATTCAGGAATAAGTTTCGAGAGGTCAGCTAGAAATGAAAACCACAGAAGAGAAAAGGGAAGACAGAAGATTTAGGATAGAAGTATATATTTCATTGATGATTCTGAATATGTGTTACAGATGTATTTATATCAATTAAATTGTATCATGAGTTCCAATCCTACTCCTACTGACAGATTCTCTCATTAACAGAAGTTAGTTATTGTAACTAACTCTAACAACTTTTTGGACTGCTAACTAGCTGTTCATTTCTTAACTATCTACTCGACTCCTTTTCAATAACTTGTATCAGTACTCCCCTCAAATAGAAGATCCTTGTCCACAAGGATCAAACAAGGGAAACCGAGTTTGTAAAACAGTGACAAGTTCCCAAGTAGCAGCATCAACAGGCAATTCTTGCCATTTTGACTAAAACCCGTGCCACAACTTTATTGCCTCCTTTTATCATTCTTCTCTGCAAAACTGGCTCAGGATCAGGGCAGTAGGGGCTTGCCAAATTAATGAACGGGGGGGGGGGGTGTTAGGAGGGGGTGAAGGGACTTCATAACATTTTTTCAGTATCGACACATGAACTATAAGGTGAATTTTTACTCTTGCAGGTAGTAAAAGGGTATAGGCAACTGGACCATCCGCTTGATAATATGAAATGGACCATAATACTTAGGGTTGGACCTTTAAGTAAACCCAATCCCAAACTGCAAACTGCCTGTCACTTTTATGAGCTGCTTGTTACTTCATCCTGAGTTGTGCTCTCCTTAAGTGGTATTTAAGCAGTTGTAGTTTCAGTTCCCTATTTATCCAAGTGTTGTCAACTTCACCTGAAGCTGATTCTCCAAGTAAATAAGGTAGATGTAAGGGTGGTGGCCGGCCATACAATGCTTCATAAGGAGTAGTTTGGATAGCTGAATGGAAGGAATTATTGTACCAGTACTCAACCATAGGCAAGCATGAGTACCAATTGGCAGCATCCTCATTACAATAGCATCTTAAGTACGTTTCATGGCTTCTGCAGCACCTCAGTTTGTCCATCAGATTGAGGGTGATATGCTGATGAGGTGTGTAGTTGTACCCCCTATAGTGTAAAGAGCTCCTGCCAGAAAGAACTCAAGAAGACAACATGTGTGTCACTAGTAATAGTATCAGGCATCCCATGTAATTTGACCACTATGTTTAGGAAGACCTTAGCAACTGACTGAGCAGTGTAAGGGTGTTTTAATGGAATAAAATAGCCATACTTACTCAGCCTATCGACCACTACTAAGATGACCCCAAAGTCATTTGATTTAGGCAGGCCATCAATAAAGTCTATGTTGATATATGACCATACCACATCTGGGATTGGTAGTGGCTGCAATAGACTTGGTCTGATTTTTCTTTTGGCAAACATCACATTTCTGGATAAATTTCTTTAATTCCTTTCTCATATTTTTCCAATAAAACAGTGTTACCAACCTTTTTAATGTAGCTTCAACCCCTGAGTGACCACCTTGAGGTGCAGCATGCCACAATGTCTTCTTTTAGTTCTGGCACCTCGCCAACTACCAGCCTTCCTTTCCTCCTCAACTGTCCTTGAATCCAAGTGAATTGTTTGTGAGTAGTAGGGTCCATTTGGAGTCCTTCAATATGTTGCTTAAGCTCCCGATCTGAGTTCCAGCTAGAAGCTATGGCTTGGAAGAGATCAGTGTTGTGGGGTGAGATGATCAATGCTAACAATTCAGCTCAGGTAACCCTTGAGAGTGCATCGGCTACCTTGTTTTTCACTCCTTTCTTGTACTCTATTTTTTTTTTCCGCGATCCGCTAGGCAAGCGCCTAGGGCTAGTTTTTTATTAATAAAAAGAAAAAAAAATACAATAATTAGGAATAGTACAAATAAGGGGGACAATAGCACCGGTATTGTTACCCATATGCCTTGGCTATATAATCACTCCTCTGCGCCTCACAAAGCCTATGGCAGCCTCATGTAGAGGATTCATGGTACAGCTGCCTGCAAAGTCTCACGAGGGCATATAATCTCATAGCCGTGCGGATAATTTCCAAAGGCATAGGACCAAGGTAACACAAACCGGGCTAGACCTTATCTTACTAATCCTATTGAGGCGTAAAATAGCCTCACCTACTAGCATGCATGAAAAAAATAAGAACTGGAGAGTATCAAATATTCAATGATCATCACAGAGTTTATAACATACTCTGTGATGATATTACAAATGAGTATACTAACATAATGGTAGAATAAAATGAAGAAGGAATTAAATTGTTGTCCTTTCTTGCCCAAACTTGTAAATTCTTCAATTTGTAATTCTTTGTCATCACTGTCCCAACTCTTCAAAATGTCTTCAAAAATCATGACTTCTTTGTTGAACGGTTTGACCTCGTTGAGGTAGTTGTGGCAGCCTTCTTTTCTTTGGCAACTCTCATTGGAGGTCGCCTAACATTAAAAAAATCACTGACCTTCTCGTCCCAACTATTTTTCTTTGTATGTGCTTTCATTATTTTGCCGCTATGCATAGGAGATAAATCACCTTGTTTTGCTGCATGTGCACGACATTCTTTCAAAACAGCATCTTCTTCTCCTTCCTCATACATATCTCTATCCACATTCACAGGATGCGGATAGTTGTCGACGAGGTCCTGTGTCATCAAAACATTTCCTTGTTGTGTATTTTCCAAAGCTGTCGTGTTGTGATGTTGCTTTATAACTTGCATTTTATTCCTGTTTTTACTCACATTTCCTGTACTAACAATTTGCATTGAACTTACTGAGTTTCGATGTGTAGAGTCTGCCAATGCATCAAGCAGTTTTCTATCTTCCTCAGGAATCATAGGAGTACTGGATTCCTGTTGTTTCTGTCCAGCATTTGAGTTTATTATTGCAGTACTTGGTGTGCTTTCAAGTTGTTGTTGTTGTCCAGTCATATTGCTTACAGTAATGTCCTGTTGTTCTCTTGAATTTGATGAAAGGACTGCTGCTCTTGATGTGTTCCCTATTTGCTGCTGCTGTTGGAGTGGAGTGTTAGCATTCTGCAGTTGTTGTCCAGATTCAAAGCTAGCCAAATATTCTTGTTGCCTCTGTTGTATTATAGCTGGTTTGGTTGTAACCACATATTGCTGGCCAGATTCAGTAACACCTCCAGCTGCAGTTTTTGCAATGAGTTGCTGCTGCTGCCCAGATTCAGTAACAACTCCAGCTACATTATTCCGAGCGTTCGTATCATTTTGTTGCATTGCATCCAAAAGTTGTCTCTCCTCTACTAAAAAAGCTGTGGAGGTTGTCACAAGTTGCTGCTGTCCAGTATTTAGTGTTACTGTTGCTCCTAGATCATCAGTAGGAATTGTAGCTGAGGGGTTTGGATTAAGCTGCTTCTGCTCTACATCAAGGATTGGGTTGGTTTCAACTATTTGCTGTTGTCCAGTTATCACTGCTGCTGCTGTTCGATCATTAGCAACTGGAACTACCTGCTTTGTTTGTGTTGCTGCAGCTTGCTTTTAGCTTCCGGCTGGAGAATTTCTGGGCAGAAAAACTGGAGCATAAACGTTCAGTTTGCTTTTGGAAGTTGTTGTTCCTTCAGGTTTGAAAATGGTGTTGAGTCAATCTCTTCACCTGCACTATAATGATCTTCTTCCTTGTCTACCTCTTCCGATGAGTATCCAATAAAGCCATCTCCCCAATGTTCTTCATCCTCCTCCTCACGCTGGTCACGCCAAAACTTGTAATTAATAGTCGTTTCCCTCACCTTGGCTTGTATAACATCATTATTATTTCTAGTTGCTAGCATTAACTGTCCAGATTCACCCTCAAACTCCCCAAAGGATTCCACTGATTTAGAGGGAACATCAAATACGGAGGTATTCAAGGTGACCAAGGGCTGTTTAACCAAAGTAGACTTCAACATCATTTCATTCTTTGCATCTTTAATTATTTGTTCTACATTAGAGTTGGAGAAATGTAGGGTAGGTGCATTGGAAATGTGTGCTTGAATACCAATTAGTTCAGCCCCCAACCTGTTCTTTGAATCCTTATGTCGAACACCCAACTTTTTTCCAAAATCAACACTGCCTGGGCCTTCTTGTTCATTGTTGGCTATTGAAACAATTTGTTTGCACATCCCACTTTCATTTACTCCAGTTGCAACAGTTTCTGAATCTCCAGCAGCAACAAGAATTTCGAATGAATTTGAGCTGGAACCATTGCCGAGGTCATTTCGTCGAAAATCTTGGGTCTGATTTTTTGGTGAAACCTCCTTCTTTGAAGGGGATTTTCTACCTGTTACGACCTTCCAAACTCCCTCCTTTTTGTTCATATATCCTCTCTTACTATCCTCAAACACCTTCCTAGTACTATTTTCCATTAACAAACTCTTTTTCCCAGTTTTGTTATTCCCTAAAATCTGGGCAGCTACTGCTCTGTCAGAGATTTGCCCTGTATATTTTTTTTGTTGCTCACCTTCAGCATTATTTTGTGAATTAGCCTTAATACCATCTTTAACACCTGAAGGCATTGATCCCATATCCATATTACCAGTTTCTGCAGCATGCTGATCTCCTGCTGCTCTATCAATTGCTTCATTCACATGAGGTGCATTACCTATAGCTCGATCTGCAGCAGCTTTCAATGCACCAACAGTAGCTAGATACATTCGTGCAAATATTGTAGAGGCAGGTACATCTCTAGAGGGTTTAGAAGGTCCCTTGTCCAACTTCAACACCTCTTATATAGGATTTTCCTTTGCCTCTTGATCCCTCGGTTGCACAGCTCTCTTTGCATTAAGGTAATCCCTGGCATCACCAGCTAATTTGTCAAGACTGCCCAAGCCTTCCACTACATCTCCTCGAGCAGCAGTTTCCTTACAATCCTCGATCCTCCTACGGCATGAGTTTTCATCATGCCCTTGGTGCTTACAACAAGTACAGTATTCTGGTAGATTGTCAAACACTATGTGCTGATAATGTTCCACAATTCTCCCAGAATTCTTGTTAACAATATTTATTCGAACTCTCTTAGGATGTTTGTTTAATAAATTAATCAAGACTTTAACCCTTGCTGTACTTGGTCTTGTTCGATCTTGAGTTGCTTTATCAATTGCAAGAGGTTTCCCTACTGCTGAAGCTATAGACAATAAAGATTTCTTTGCGAAAAAATTTGCAGGCAAATCAGGCAAAGAAATCCATGCCACAGCTCTTGAAGTTTCTTCACGAGGATTGAATCCTAACGTCCATGGAAACGTCCTAAAGAAATATTCATCTCCCTTCGCCTTAACATACCCAGTAGATCTTGACAAAACCTGAACATAATCTTCAAAGAGATCAAAACGTACCAAGATATGACAAAATTCTAGCTGTCCAACATTGCAATAACCTTTGACGTCGAATTGTTTCGGAATTAACTGTCGTAACTCTTGAATATCTGGTTTGCCATATGAAAATTTGAGAATTACTGCCTGATGCAGTCCTTCTTCGATGGTGAAAGTGTTCACCTCTTCGACTGTGAATTCTACAGTTGGTTCTCCATGAACCATATGGACAGGAGTTAACTCCAGTTTTGACGAGGTTGCAGCAGATTTCGTTTTTTGAATCAGCGCAGCATAGGATTGTTTTGGCATCACGTTTGGATTTGTTTCATTAGTATTTTGATTTGTCTCTCCCACAGCCAAAGGCTGGGGAGAGCTCGCAGCATCCATGGCTGCCTCAATTCTCGTCAAAACATCTGATGAAGAACTGAATTTCTGGAAATTCTCGATGCTACAGTGCACGCGAAAAAAGAAATTAAGATCTAGAACAATTGGCTATGAATTTGACTATGAAACCAATTGGGGATTGTGCGCAAAGAGTAAGAGGTTCTTTTGACACCAATCTTGTAATTTTCCACTGCCGGACGCCGGATTTATGGTCCGGTGAATAGTGTCGGTGTCACTATTCACAGTCTTCCTAGAGAGAAGCATGTGTCTTTCACTTCATTTTCAACTCCTTTTTTATACTCTATAGTGTAATCAAAAGGCATCAACTTAGTTAACCATAACAGCTGAGAATTGGTGTGAAGTTTATGTTCCATAAGAAACTTTAGAGACTTGATCAGTTTTTATGATAAACTTCTTCCCCAGCAACTATTGTGACCATTTAGTGGCTGCATGCACAATAACCAATAGCTCCATATTATACAGATAATGCAACATGTCTAGGTGATAGAGCCTTCTGATAAAAGATACTGGATAACCTTCCTGCATGAGAACTGTCCCCTATCCCATAACCACTTGCATCAGACTCCACAATGAATATCTCATTGGCATCAAGTAAGGCTAGAACATGAGCATGAGCATGAGTAAGTGCTTCCTTTAGTTCTGCAAAAACTGAATCAGCTGTCGATGACCACTTGAAATTGTCTTTCTTGGTCAGCTTAGTTAGAGGTTTGCAGATAACTCCAAAGCCTTTGATGGACCTTTTGTAGTAGCCACATAATCCTAAGAACCCTCTCAGCTGTTTGAGTGTGGATGGGGTATGCCAATTTCTCACAACTTCTACTTTGTAGGGATCAGTAGAAACACCTTCTGATATGATGAAATGTTCCAAGTATTCAATCCTGTGAACACCAAAGAAGCATTTGCTCTTTTTGGCAAACAGTTGATGCTTCTTCATTTCCACAAAGATAGATTCCAGATGAGCCAAATGGTCTTCCATAGTACTGCTGTAAATCAGTATATCATCAAAGAAAACCAGCACATGCTTCTTAAGGAATTTCTGAAAAACAAAATTCATTAATCCTTGGAAGGTTGCAGGGGCATTTGAGAGCCCAAATGGCATAACCAAATACTCAAAATGTCCAGAGTGAGTTCTGAAAGAAGTTTTAGGTACATCTTCCAATTCCATTCTAAGTTGATGTAGCCAGACCTTAGGTCTACTTTAGAAAAGACTTTGGACCCTCCTAATTCATCTAACAAGTCTTCCATAATAGGAATGGAAAACTTGTTATTTGCATTATGCTTATTCGGATCTCTATAATCCACACAAAGTCTCAATGTGCCATCCTTTTTTCCTACCAAAATCACTGGAGATGCAAATGGACTACATCTATGTTGGATGATACCTTGGTGCAGCATACGTTGTACCAATCCTTCAATAATGTCTTTTTTTACTGAAGGATATCTATATGATCTTTTATTCACAGGTTCAGTACCAGCCTGTAATACAATCTTGTTGTCAAATACACCTCTAGAAGGTGGCAGTTCAGTAGGTTCCTCAAACAACTTAGAGTACTCAGATAGCAACTGCACTAATCTAGCATCTGTTTTAGGTTCCTCCTTAGCCTTAATTGCATGCCATTGCTCCCCTGTACTCTCCATGGGTACTACTTGAATCATACATAGTTAAGAGGTGTTACCTATATGCTTGGCTAGTTTTTCAGTTTCTTGAACCTTTACTGGCTGTCAGCACCTCTGAGAAGATGCTTTCTTCCTTTGTACCAAAATTCTATAGTCAACTTCCTGAAGTTCATCTTTATGTCTCCAAGTGTCAGTAACCATTGCACTCATAGTACTACTCCACATGAGCCTAATGGTAGCAGTAAGAGTTTGACTGAGACACCTTACAGTAACCATGTAATTGTACACATTCTGTCGACCATCATATTCCTATTAGCAGCAATCACCATTTGAGGATGAGTAGACCTGATCTTACCCCCCAAGTGATTGACCAAATCGGGATCTATAAAATTTTGGGAACTACCAGTGTCAATCAGTATGTTCAGTGCCTTTTTTGCATCATAACCAGTCACCTTCAGAGTTCTATAACCCAAGGAACCATTCAAAGCATGAATAGAAATTTCCATATGTTCTATTTGAGTGAATCCATCTTCATGTAGTATTAGTTCTTGCTCCCCATCTGTGTCTTACACTTCTTCTGTTTCCTCCAATTCTAATTGTTTGGAGTTCTTACACCTATACCCAGGTACATACTTCTCATTGTAGAAGTAACACAATCCCCTTGCCCTTTTTTCATTCATTTTATCCTGACTCAGTGTTCTTCTATTGAATTCTTTAGTATAAGTTGAACTACTTGAGTTAGGAGTAGGTAATAAGTGTTTACCAGTAGTTCCTTATCCTGCATATCTCTTGGTTGAAGGATTTGGTGTATAAGAGGATTGTTTGGTTGCAGCTAAGTAAACTTCCTGCATTCTGGCAGTTCTATACACCTATGATAGTGTAGTTGGATTGGTGAGTTTGACTGTACTGTTCAACTCATGTTTCAAATCCCCAAGGAAACAACTAATTGCATTTTCTTGAGACAATCTTACTCTATTCAGATTTCTCTAAAAAAATAGCTTGATAATCCTTCACACTTCCAGTTTGTTTGATCTTTTTGATTTCCTCCATTGGATTATCAAAATCAACCCCAAATCTCTCTACAAATGCCAAAACATATTCATTCCAAATAGCTGGCTGCAGGTATTGTCTGTACCTCATGAAGGATAGATGCCATTGTATAGCTTCTCCTTCCAATTGCATTGCAACTACTTCGACTTTTTCCTCAGCAGCAATCTTCTCCATGGAGAAGAATTGTTCAATTTTGACCAACCATGACCTCATATCTTCTCTTGCAAATCACAAAAACTCTATTCTGGAGTTGTGATGGTTGCAACTGAAGAAGGATAACGTTGATCAGTTGTAGTATATTATCAATTGGTTTTGTCCACTTGTGTCCTAGTTTGCATAGGATTGTTATCCTCTGTATATGACTTATTTTAGGACTCTTACATGATTTGTATGTATAAATATGGTAGAGTATTTTCAATACAATTATCAGAAAGCCTTTCATGGTATTAAGAGCCCTAAAAGGTTAAAACAACCCAAATAAAAACCACAGAAGATTTGAAACAGCTTCAATAGTGGACGACAACATCTCATCAAGCTCCTCAGGAACAGCTGCTGGAACACAGACCTCCATGGTCACCACTCTACCGTCTCCTAATCTTGCTCATCAACTACCGGTTAAACTTACATCGTCAAATGTTTTGCTGTGGAAGACACAGTTTCTTCCGATGGTTCGAGGTTGTGGACTTGGTCACCATATTGATGGTAGTCAGCTGATTCCAGATCAGTTTCTGACTGGTAATCAACCTAATCCAGACTATCATGTTTGGATAAGAGAAGAAAAACTTGTGTTAAGTTGGATTGTTGCTTCCGTGTCGGAAGGAATATTGCCCCAACTAGTTGGCGCTGAGACAACCCAAACGGTTTGGAACAAACTAGTTGCTGCCTATGCCTCAGGTTCGAAGCCCCAGATTCGTGAGTTGAAAACTCAGCTACACACATTGCAGAGAGACAATTCTAGTATTGAGTTTTATGTGCAAAAGGCAAAGGAAATTGCGGACAAGTTGGTTGCATTGCATCATCCGGTTCCTAATGATTATTTAGTTGAATTTGTTCTTGCTGGACTTGGATCAGCCTATCGTCCCTTTACAAGATCTCTTGAATCGCGTCAAGAGGATATCTCGTTTGATGCTTTATATGGATTATTGTTGAATGAAGAACGACAATTAAAGAGAGATGAGACTCTTAATATCATAGCACCCACAACACAATTTACTCAGAGTTCTATTGCCCCCACTCGTGGCCGTGGTAGAGGTAGAGGTAATAGAGGTCGTGGACGCTCTCAAAATTATGGTTTTCTTCCGATGACTCAACAACGTGGTTTCCAAAACACCACTCAATCCTCTAACGTTCTGCCTTCAACCTTAGATATGTCAACAATTATTTGTCACAATTGTGTAGGAAAAGGCCATATGGCACGAGTTTGCCCATCACCCAAGACATCTAATGGCACTAGAGTTTCTAGACGACCTGTCTCTAACCTAGCAAACACCCAAACTCCACCTACCCAAAATTTGTTGATGGATAGTGGCACCACGCATCATCTAACATCTGATTTAGAAAACCTTGGCATTCACTCTGAATATCAAGGTCCTGAGGAAGTAACTCTAGGTAATGGCTCTAAAGTACCAATCTCTCATACAGGTGCAAGTTCTATTGTTGCTTCTGACAAAAAATTCAAACTTGCAGATATTCTTCATGCCCCTTCTGCTACTCAAAATTTAGTTTCCATTAGTTCCTTTACTAAATCTAACAATGTTTCTGTTGAATTCTTTCCTAACCATTTTTTTATTAGGAATTTGGCAACGAGGGCACTACTACACACATGGCGGATTAATAGAGGATAATATTATCTCCCTGTGACAAGACTACCATCCCCAGCTTCCTTTGCAGCTTCTCTTGGTGTTTGGCATGCTCGTCTGGCTCATGCATCTTATCCTACAGTTCGTCAAGCATTACCATCTGCTATTTTTTAGTCTAGTAAACCTCCTAGTTTATGCACTACTTGTGCTGTTAGCAAAAGTCATAAGATTTCTTTTAGTGAGTCTAGTTTTCAAGCATCTGGCCCTCTTGATTTAATTTGTTCGGATGTTTGGGGCCCTGCCCCGGTTGTTTCCAATGATGGTTATCGTTATTATGTGATCTTTTTTGATCATTTTAGTAAATATACTTGGATATATTTTCTTCGCTTTAAATCTGAAGTTCTTTCAGTTTTTATTCAGTTTCGCACTCTTGTTGAAAAATATTTTGGTCGCCACATTAAATGTTTTCAAGCTGATTGGGGAGGGGAGTTTCAAGCCTTGACCAATTATTTACGTGATAATGGAATTACACAACGTGTTTCTTGCCCTTACACTCCTGAACAAAATGGTTGTGCAGAACGTAAACATAGGCACATTGTCGAAACTGGTAGAGCATTATTACATTATGCCAATATCCCTTCTCATTTTTGGACAAATGCATTTGAAACTGCAGTATATACTATTAATCGATTGCCCACACCCCGGTTGAAAAATCGATCACCATTTTAAGTACTTTTTCAAAAGGATCCCGACTATTCGCTATTGCGTATTTTTGGTTGCCTATGTTTTCCTTGGCTTCGTCCTTACACGAAGGATAAATTATCACCTCGATCTCAACCTTGTGTGTTTTTGGGGTACAGTAAAATTCATAAAGGATATAAATGTTTTGATCCTATTTCCTCGAAAATTTTTGTATCACGTCATGTAATTTTTGATGAATCTGTGTTTCCGTTTTCTTCACAGGATGCCTTGGTGCCCATGAAATCAACCACTACTCCTACAGACCCTCTCACACTACAAATACCTCTTGCTCCTACAATACCTCCATCTCCAGATAATTGTCTTTCTAACCGTTCCCAGACTATCTTATTAAATAATTCGGAACCAGATCACTTCCTTACCTCGCTAATACCCAAGCTGCCAGTATCCCAAGCATCTTCACAACTCCCACCTATTGTTGTTCAGCTCCAAATCCGCCAGACACACCTGCGTCACCTCAGCCTGAGTTGCCACATTCACCACCTGCTCGGCGTATGGTCACCCGAGCTCAAACTGGTTCGCTAAAGCCCAAACAACCATTCTCCATGTCTGCTGTCACTCCTGCCTTTGAGGAACCTTCTTGCTATTCTCAGGATTTTAAGCATGAGCACTGGCGTCGTGCTATGGCAGACGAATACAATGCGTTAATACGCAATGGAACCTGGCAACTTGTTCCTTCGTCTCCAACTCAGAATGTCATTGGTTGTCGATGGGTGTTTAAGACAAAGATGAAAGCTGATGGTTCTTTAGATCATTACAAGGCTCGACTTGTTGCCAAAGGATATCACCAACGACCTGGGATCGATTTTGTTGAGACGTTTAGTCCTTTAGTTACGCCAGCCACAATTCGGTTGTTGTTATCCTTGGCTGTGACTAATGGTTGGCATATCACACAGTTGAACATCTCCAATGCTTTTCTTCATGGTAACTTGGATGAAGTTGTTGTTGTGATTCTCGGATCAATATGAAGATTATTTGGGAGGAAAAACAACTCTATTTCACAAGAATAGAATTACAGAGAATTTACACCAAGAATTTCTCTCTACAAAAAAACCTCACCAAACTCTCTTTTTGCTCTCACAATCTCTTCCTGGATTGTATTTCAATCTCTCTGGATTGATTTTTCTGTGTAAAACATAAGGCTCTATAGGTTGGTGGTTGAATTCTTCATTCAATGGGTTGGTGGCTTCAACAATGGTGGGCTTCTAGAATTGGTAGTTGGCAGTAGCTGAAATTATCAATTCTCCCCCTTCAGCTGCATTCCAACACAGCTACTATTTAAAAGTTATTCCAACTATGTCTTTGCACAGCTCTAACTTTTCTTGAGTGACCACCTTTGTTAACATGTCTACTGGATTTTCCTTCGTATGGATCTTCACTAGTTTCAACAGTTTTTGATTCATCACCTCGCGTATCCAGTGATAGCGAATGTCGATGTGCTTTGTCCGAGAATGATACATTGAGTTTTTGCTTAAATCAATTGCACTTTGACTATCACAATGTATCTTATACTCTGTTTGATTTATCCCTAGTTCTTGGAGAAACTGCTTTAGCCACAACATTTCTTTTCCAGCTTCCGCTACATCAATATACTCTGCTTCAGTTGTGGATAGTGCAACACACTTTTGCAATCTTGACTGCCATGACACAGCTCCCCCTGCAAAAGTATAAACATATCCTGAGGTTGATTTTCTTCCATCAGGATCTCCGGCCATATCTGAATCTGTATAGCCTTCCAAGACTGGATCAGCTCCCCCAAAGCACAGACTTGATTTTGAAGTACCTTTAAGATACCTGAAAATCCACTTAACTGCCTCCCAATGTTTCTTTCCAGGGTTAGAAAGAAAACGACTTACCACACCTACCGCATGTGCGATATCTGGCCTCGTGCAAACCATGGCATACATCAGACTTCCAACTGCTGAAGAATATGGAATTGTAGACATCTCCTCAATCTCTTTCTTGGATGAGGGGCACAAACTCTTGCTCAACTTGAAGTGATTTGCCAAAGGGGCACCTACCGGTTTGGCATTACTCATATTGAACCGTTTGATCACCCGTTCAATGTAATTTTCTTGAGATAGCCATAACTTCTTGTTTCTCCTATCTCAAGTTATCTGCAATCCCAAAATATGTTGAGCTGGACCTAAGTCTTTCATTTCAAAGGACTTAGAGAGTTCTTTCTTCAACTGTCTAATTTTTGTTGCATCTTGTCCAACGATCAACATGTCGTCTACATAAAGTAGAAGTACAACAAACTTGCCATCCGAAAATCTCTGAATGTAAACACACTGATCTGCAGCAGTCCTTTTATATCCTTGACTTTCCATAAATGAGTCAAACTTTTTGTACCACTGCCTCGGTGCTTGCTTTAGGCCATATAAACTTTTCGTAAGCTTATAGACGAGGTTTTCTTTTCCTGAAACCTCAAAACCTTCTGGCTGCTCCATATAGATTTCTTAATTTAGATCACCATGAAGAAATGTTGTATTGACATCCATTTGTTCAAGCTCCAAATTCAAACTGGCTACCAATCCAAGGATGATGCGGATTGAAGTCAATTTTACAAGTTGTGAAAATATTTCATCAAAGTCAATTCCCTTTTTCTGTAGGAATCCTTTGACTACTAACCGGGCTTTGTGCTTCACCACCTTTCCTCTGCCATCTTTCTTGAGCTTGAATACCCATTTACTCTTCAGTACCTTCTTTCCTCGTGGAAGTTTCACAATCTCATAAGTGTTGTTTTTCTGTAAAGAGTTCATCTCTTCGGTCATTGCTTGCAGCCATTTTTCTTTATCCTTATGAGATATAGCTTCATGGAAACTCTCTGGTTCTCCATCTTCAGAAAGTAGAATATACTCGGTTTCTGGGTATCGAGTTGATGGAATCTGACCTCGTTCAGATCGACGAGGTTGTTGATTATTAGCTTCAGGAGGTGTACCGTCATCGTTCCCCTGTGATGGTTCTGTAGTTTCCTGAGGGGTTTGTGCCTCCCCCTGCCAAACATCCTCCTGTTCTGCTTCTGGTACTGTTTCATGCTCCCCCATGCTATTTGTGTCAAACTGCAATGGTAGTGGATCTAGACCAACTTTTTGGGCACTGAAACCTCTTTCATAAGACATTGTGGGCTTTTCATCAATTGTCTGGTTTTCGTGGAATACAACATCCCTACTTCTGATCACCGTCTTCTGTATTGGATCCCATAATCTATACCCAAATTCTTTATCTCCATAGCCTATGAAGATACATGGTATAGTTCTACCATCAAGCTTCTTCCTGAGCTCCTTGGATACATGTGCATGTGCTAAACAACCGAATACCCTTAAGTGAGAATATGAGGGATTCTTACCAGACCATATTTTCTCTGGAACCTCAAAATTCAACGGGGCTGATGGTGACCGGTTGATTAGATAGCAGGCGGCGCGAACAGCTTCTCCCCAGAATGGCTTAGGCAGCTTTGCCATACTGATCATACTTCTGACTCTTTCCATAATTGCCCGGTTCATTCTCTCGGCTACTCCATTATGTTGTAGGGTGCGTGGGACCGTCTTTTCATGTCGAATCCCTTGTCTCTTGCAATATGAATCGAACTCCTTGGAAGTATACTCGCCTCCATTATCTGAGCGAAGGCATTTTAATTTCTTTCCCGTTTCACGCTCTACCATGTCATGAAATATCTTGAAATAATCAAAAGCCTGGTCCTTTGTCTTTAAGAAGTACACCCACACCTTTCGAGAAGCATCATCAATGAAAGTCAGAAAATACCTATTGCCGCCAAGTGACTTCTCCTCCATGGGACCACAAATATCAGAGTGTACCAGACTGAGTAACTCTGATTTTCTGGTTGAAGAAAATGTAAAAGAGACTCTATGTTGCTTTCCGAATAAGCAATGATTACAAGGGTCTAAAGCAGCATTCTTGTCCATTCTGATAAGCTGCTTTTTCGTTAGAATTGATATCCCCTTTTCACTCATGTGACCGAGTCTCTGGTGCCACAGGTTTTGAGACGCCTCTTTTTCCATAACATTGAGTCTGTCTGAACATACCTTCACATGAGTTTTATATAAGTTGCCACAAATATGTCCTCGAGCGAGAATCATAACCCCTTTCAGCAATTTCCATGTGTCTTTTCCGAAATAACTTTCATAGCCCTGTTTGTCAAGAGCTATACCTGATATTAGGTTTAGACGAAGATCTGGCACATGACGGACATCCTTCAATATCATTGTACTCCCGATATTTGTTTGTATTTTGATATCATCAATTCCAACTATCTCACTGGAAGAAGTGTTCCCCATCTTCACTACTCCAAAGTCTCCTGCTTTGTATGTTGTAAAGAAATCTTTTCGGGATGTGGCGTGGTATGATGTTGCAGTATCTACCACCCATTCGTTTTCTTCTTGACTTGAGACGTGAAGGCATGTCTCTTCTTGGATGGAACAAATGGCTACCTCTCCGTGGGTAGTGACTAATGCATCTCCATCCTTTTGCTTCAACTGCTCCTTCTCCTTATGCAATTTTCTGCAGTTCTTCTTTAAATGGCCCTTTATTCCACAGTGGTAGCACGCATATGATGACTTCCTACCATATGTGGATTTTCCCCTACTCTTGCTTCTGCCTCTCCTCTTATCTTGACTTCTTTCTTGTTGTCTCCCTCTTTCTGTAATAAGGGCATGCGACTCACCATGATCGATGTCCTTTCTTCTGGCTTCTTCATTAAATAAGGCATCTTTAACCATAGACATGGTCAGATTTCCACTAGGAGATGAATTACTGAGAGAGACTACCAGCGTCTCCCAGCTATCAGGAAGAGAACTAAGGAGTAATAGGGCTTGCATCTCATCCCCGAGCAGCATGTCAACAGACGATAATTGATTTATCAAGCTCTGAAACTCACTGGTATGCTCGGCAACTGAAGTTCTGTGCTTTAACTTCAAATTTACCAAATGTCTCATCAACAAGGCTTTGTTCCTAGCGGTCTTGGATTGATACATCCCTTCTAACTTCACCCAGAGGGCATACGCATCTGTCTCTTGTGCAACATGATGAAAAACGCTATCGTCAATCCATTGTCGAATTTGACCGATAGTTTTTCTGTTTAATTTCTTCCACTCTGCTTCTTTGGTGGAATCAGGGTTCCTACCCTTTGCTTCTATGGGATCAAACAAATCTTTACAACTGAGGAGATCTTCCATCCGAGGTCTCCACAATGTGTAATTTGTGGCAGTAAGCTTTATCATAGCTCCACATGATGATGACTCTTCCATTATGTCTTTAAAATGGTTTGGTCAAAATTTTGGAGCAGAATCTCACCAAACGGAACTCACCAACACGTCCGGAATGGTGAAAATTGGTAGGATTGACTCTTCTTGGGTCAAAATAGGGCCTCCAAAAAAATTTCAAAATTTACACCAAACGTTTGGGGTTAAATCGAAAATATACTTAACTTGTGGGGCAGATTTATAATTTTAGTAACTTCAGGGGTTATTTCATAAATTTCTAAAAATTCTGATGACTGGGCGCTGACTAGATGCTGACTGGATGCTGACGTGGCGCTGACTAGATGCTAACTGGATGATGACGTGGCGCTGACTGGGCAGTTACTATTCATCATCTTCTTCCTTGGGCAGAAGAAAAAAAATTGCCATAACTTCTTCGTTTTAGCTTTGTTTGGCCTCCGGAAAATTGCGTTGAATTCGTATCGACGCAAGGAATCTAATGAAATGATCAAAACACACCGAAGATCACGTTTTCGAAAAACGTAAATTCGGGTTGAAATTTTCAGTGTTCCGATATTTCTCGATGAACACAGAATCGAGGGCTCTATACCACTTGTTGTGATTCTCGGATCAATATGAAGATTATTTGGGAGGAAAAACAACTTTATTTCACAAGAATAGAATTACAGAGAATTTACACCAAGAATTTCTCTCTACAAAAAAAACCTCACCAAACTCTCTTTTTGTTTTCACAATCTCTTCCTGGATTGTATTTCAATCTCTCTGGATTGATTTTTCTGGGTAAAACATAAGGCTCTATTTATATCCTTAAATAAGGTGGTTGGTGGTTGAATTCTTCATTCAACAATGGAGGCTTCAACAATGGTGGCTTCTAGAATGGGTTGGTGGCTTCAACAATGGTGGGCTTCTAGAATTGGTAGTTGGCAGCAGCTGAACTTATCAGTTGTATATATGTCTCAACCTCCTGGTTTTATAGATCCCTCCCGTCCAGATCATGTGTGTCTTCTCAAGCGATCTCTTTATGGTCTCAAACAAGATCATCGGATGTGGAACAAGCGATTCACTGATGCTCTCACTTCGCTAGGATTCTTGGGATCTAAGACGGATAGTTCTTTGTTCTATATGTCTACTCCTAGTGACAAGCTTTTCTGTCTAATATATGTGGATGATATTTTGGTGCTTGGTAATAACCCTGCTCGTATTAAGTCATTAGTTGCACAACTCCAGTCTCAATTTGCAGTACGTGATTTGGGGACTCTGTCCTATTTTTTAGGTATAACAGCATCTTGGACAAGTGAAGGATTATTTTTATCTCAAAAGAAATATGTTGAGGAGCTCCTTCGACGTGTTCAGATGGAGTTGTGCAGTCCTGTTAACACTCCTATTTCCCCAACCTCCAAACTTTCATCATCTGGTGGTGTTCCATTCAATGATCCGACGTTGTATCGCAGCATAGTTGGTGCGATGCAGTACTTGACCTTCACGCGTCCGGATGTGGCAGATGCAGTGAACAAGGTTTCTCAATTCATGCATTGTCCTACGGATATTCATTGGATGGAAATTAAACGTATCTTGCGATATATCAAAGGTTCATTAGCTCATGGTCTGTTCTTTTCACGAAGTTCTACAACATTGCTTCATGGCTATACAGATTCCGATTGGGGGGAGATATAGATGATAGGAAGTCCACCACTGGTTTTGCCATTTACCTGGGCAATCATTTGATATCATGGTCATCAAGAAAGCAAAGAGCTGTATCCCGATCAAGCACTGAGGCTGAGTATAGAGCAATAGCTGCTACAACTTCAGAAATCACTTGGGTGGAGTTTCTGCTCCGAGAAATTGGATGTTTTATCTCTTCTAATTTGAGTGCTACATACTTAACAGCCAATCCCATTTTCCATTCTCGTACAAAACACATGGAAATTCATTTCCATTTTGTTCGAGACAAGGTTCGTGCTAAGACGCTTTTAGTTCGGTATGTCAGCTCTCTTGATCAAGTTGCCGATCTATTAACGAAACCATTGTCGAAGTCACGCTTTCTTGAGTTAAAAATCTAAGTTGATAGTAGTCCAGACCCCTGCTCAACTTGAGGGGGAATGAAGAAGGATAATGTTAAACAGTTGTAGTATATTATCAATTGGTTTTGTCCACTTGTGTCCTAGTTTGCATAGGATTGTTATCCTCTGTATATGACTTATTTTAGGGCTCTTACATAATTTGTATGTATAAATATGGCAGAGTATTTTCAATACAATTATCAGAAAGACTTTCAGCAACTAGTAGGGCTCCTTTCTCGCTGCGACCTTTCTTCAGTTGGTTCACGTTCGTTTTGTAATAGAGATGTGTCCTTTTGAGGTTCTCTAGAATTTGTCAGTTGTTCTTTAAACTCAAGGATTGTTTGATCCAATTGCTTCATATGTGAAACTTCACCAGACAAAGCTCCAATAACTGCTATCAATTTCTGCATTAGTTCACGCAAATCAACCGGATCTTCAATTGAATTATCACTTGATCGAGTACCCTTGCCATGACTTCCGAGGATTATTGGCTCTGATACCAACAATACACTATTATAGGAATTCAAGATGAACTCGAGGATAGTAAAGCTGATTCAGGAAGAAGCTTTGAGAGGTCAGCTAGAAATGAAAATCATAGAAGAGAAAAGAAGAGAAGAGAGAAGATTTAGGATAGAAGTGCATATTTCATTGATAATTTTGAATATGTATTACAGATGTATTTATATTAATTACATTGTATCATGGTTTCAATCCTACTTCTACTGACAGATTCTCTCATTAACAAAAACGGCTTTTTGGACTGCTAACTAATTGTTCGATAACTTGTATCACTGAAAAGTTACTTCAAAATTTGAAAAATCAATTGATGCTATGTGGTTAAAGGACTGATGTAGTTTTCCTCTGCTGGAAGCTCTACCAATCGATGATGGCTGTTTCTTCTTGACAATTGTTTGATCATTTAGTTTTAGGTTGCATGTAAAATTTTGTAGACTTTTTTGCACCTTTCTTTGACCCATACCTAATAAAGGTTCGTTTCGTGGCAATGAAAGCATGTTTTCCAAAGATCTGGGTTAACTTGATCATTTTTTTCTTTAAAAAAGAAACATGAAATTCTTTGGTGCAATGTTCACTCTATGAGAAATACTAACGTTGACCCTATTGAAAGGGTCCTAAGCAAAGCTCTCTTCTGCCTTAACTGAAGGGTTGACACTATAGCTCTTTCTATCCTTTTCAGGTATGATTCTTGTTCATTTCACGTTTTTGACTCACTACAAGTGTTCCCTGTTATGAACCCCACTTTATTGAACAAAAATTAAATAGAATATTCTAGATGCTAAAAATGATATAATGTAGGGCTATTTCAAGAAGGAATTGCAGACATATTAGCGGGAGATGATGAAAGACAAGAGGACAATGAAATAGAACAAGAAAACAAAGAAAAATTTAGAATCTCGATCGCATTCCTTTCCCCCACAGCCGCCTTGAGTTATTTATACACCTAAATCTTCAACTAACTACTCTTGTTACAACAACAACGACCTAGTAAAATCTCACAAAATGGGTTCTGGGGAGGGTAATGTGCACGCAAATCTTACTCCTACCCCGATGGGGCAAAGAGACTGTTTCTGATAGACCCTCGGCTCAGGAAGACGGAAAAAAAAACAAGAAGAGACAATATATTAGTATCGTCAACAGAAACCATAGAAATAGTAACATCATCATAAAAAACATAAAATAAAGGGGTTTTTATACAGTTACCCACAAAAACAAAACTATTTACCCTTGTCTATCCATTTGTTTTTCTACCCATAAACTAATTACATTTCCTACCCATAGTAGTTTTTGTGGGGAAGTTTTTCTTTATTCTCCAATTATTTTTTATTTCTATGCTTCTTTTCTCTTCTTTTTTTCTTTTTTTCTTCTTTTCTCCTTTTCTTTTTTCTCATTTTCTTCTTATTTTTTTCTTTTTTTCTTTTCTAATTTCATTTAACTTCTTTTTTTATATTCTTTTTCTCTTTATAGTCTAATTTCATTTACTGTTTTCACTATTTTTTATTATTCTTTTTTTATACTATTACTAAAGAAAAATTAAATTGTATACCAATTAAATGTAGCTAATATTAACTAACATATGATACCAGTATAGTATATACTATATAGATATACCAATAGGGTATACAATTGTACGTAAAGAGTTAAAAAAAATTTAATTCAATTATTAAACTGAAATAATATCAGTTGTTAATAAAAATTTCAAAAAATTCTAAAAGGATCTAATTGTAAGAGTATACCGTTACATTATATAGCATACTATAATATTTTATTTTATTTTATTTGCCCCTCACGCTGGGTAAAAGCTTAAAGCAAATTAAAAGGGAAAAGACAAATGAATTTACGGGTAATAAGAAAATTATTATAGTATATTGTATACTATTACAACATACTGTTACAGTATATTGCATATTATTACAGTATACTATAACAATATATTGTATACTATAATAGTATATTGTTGCAGTATAACTATATACTCCTATAGTATATTGTATACTGTAACGGTATACTTTTAGGTAACTGTGTTCTTCTTCGATTATTACAATATACCGTTGTAGTATATTGTAAACTATAATAGTATACAAAATGGTATATTTGTATACCATTTGGGTATACAATAGCAGTATACTATTGGGTAGTTGTATTCTTCTTCGATTTTCAGCTGAAAATTTGGATCTCAATCACCTCAAATCAGCTTCAAATGCTATCAAATTTCAGTATGAACTCCCAGAAGTATTAGTCCTCAACTCAAATGCAAAGTTTATTACTCCCTCATATTATTGATCAATCATTATAGTAACTAAAAATCATTTGATCAATCACCCAAAAAAAGATTCAACAACATTAGCAAAAACCAGAATGTCCCTCGATTCAACTCGTAGGGACCCACAATTTTGCAGGTTCTATTAGCAAAATCGAAAATGTTCGAGTTAATTATATCAATAATTACCACACAAAATCTTTTCGATGCAGAGGTCCGGAGTAACTTAACAATGCGTATGAGAAGTAACAAGAAAAACCAACCTGAAGGCCCTGATCGAATTAAGGTTTTGATTGGCGTGGGAAAACACCTAAAATGTAGTTTCCTATTTCCTCTGTCTTCAGCAAGCAAAGGGGAATTAGCAAGTCAACGGTGTTTGAGCTGTAAAAAATTATACTTTGTCAGAGATTAGCGAGGATAACGAGGGAATAACCGGGTAAATAGTTTGGGTCTCACAGGTAGAGTAGTAAATAGTTTGGGTCTGGGCATTAAAGAATAAATAGTTTAGAATTAATAGATATAAAGTGAGATTATCTTTAAAATAAATAACATGCAATAACAATAACCAGTAATTAAGGTTCAGAGCTATGAAAAATAGAAAAGATAGTGTGGACACAACATTAGTCACTAGTCGTCTAAGATTAACCCTATCAAACCAGCCTCATCCCCGGTATAAAGTAGAAAAAGCTCGACTGCTCCATAGCCTGCAACCGTAATGCTCGACCTCCAGACCATCCATTAAGGTCCATGTCCTCGGAAATCTACAGTTGTATCATGTCATGCCTGATCATTTCTCCTCAATACTTCTTAGGACGTCCTCTACCTATTCTCGTACCCACCAAAGCCAAAGCCAACTGCTCATATCTCCTCACCGGAGCATAAAGGCTTCTCCTCCGCAAGTGCCCGAACCATCTGAGCCTCACTTCCCGTATTTTATCATCCACAGGGGCGACACCCACCTTCTCCCAAATATCTTCATTCCTAATCTTATCCATCCTAGTGTGCCCGCACATCCACCTCAACATCCTCATCCCTGCTACCTTTATCTTTTGGATATGAAAGTTCTTAACCGGCCAACACTCTGCCCCATACAACATGGCCGGTCTAACTATTACTCTATAAAACTTATCTTTGAGTATCGGTGGCATTTTCTTGTCATATAGGACTACAGATGCTAGCCTCCATTTTATCCATCCGCCCCCTATACAGTGAGTGACGTCCTCGTTGATCTCTCTGTCCCCTATATAACCGACCCAAGGTACTTGAAACTACCTCTCTTGGGGATGACCTGTGATCCAAGCCTCATGTCCATGCCTACTTCCCTCGACTCAGCGCAAAACTTGCACTCCAGGTACTCTGCCTTAGTCCTGCTCAACTTGAAACTCTTAGACTCGAGGGCCTGTCTCCAAACCTCCAACATTTCGTTAACACTGCCTCGCGTTTCATCAATCAGAACTATATAATCAACGAATAACATATACCAGATCCCCTAGTACAATATCCGGTCCCCATCCTCATTCAGAAGACCATGAAAGTACGTCTGCTATCTCTACTTAATCTGAGACTCCCCCATCAATAGTCTACCGTCCTCTTCTTTGATGCACCTCACTTGGTCCATATCCCGAGCTTTCCTCTCCTTCGCCTTAGCCAGCCGAAACAACTTCTTATCCCCACCTTCCCCCCCTCCCCAATTCCTCGTACTGACGACCAAACGCTGCATTCTTAGCCTCCGTGACCGCCAACTTCGCCTACTTCCTCGCTACCCTGTACCTCTCTCTATTCACTCTCCTCTCCTCCTCGCTTGTGCTCCCTACCAACTTCATATATGCTACCTTCTTCGCCTCCACTTTGTTTTGGACTACGTCATTCTACCACCAGTCACCTTGGTGCCTACCAGAGTAACCCTTCGATATCCCTAGTACCTCTGTCACCGCCTCCCTTACACAGTTCGCCGTCGTTGACCACATAACGCTCGCGTCCCCACTGCTCGTCTAGGCTCCCATAGCCGATAACCTCCCCTCCAACTCCTGGGCTTTATCCTTAGTTAAGGCTTCCCACCTAATCCTCGGTGGACCTCGAGCAAGGGCGGATTTACATGGACCCAAAAGGTGTCACAGGACACCGCTTCGTCGAAAAATTATGCTACATCTGTATATAAAAATAATAAGTAAAACAGAAATAAAAGATAAAATCATTAAAAGTGACACCACTTGCAACAAAACAACTCAATAGTCTAGTGGTTGACAACTTCAAGTTTAATGTGAGAGGTCTTGGGTTCGAACTCCCTTGGCTCCACAAATTTTTTTTTACTGTTATAGGCCTATTGCTAAAAATAGTGACATCGCTTATGAACAAATTTCACAACCCTTTATCACACTTTCTGAGAAGGAGGAGTCTATTACTAAGAGCCAACTAACTATTCTTATTATGTAACAAATTTTGATTTACCTAAATTTTCTTCCTGTCATATAAAAACCAGTGCGTGCTATTGTTGGATTTTTTTTTGACTGTTATAGGCCTATTGCTAAAAATAGTGACACGGCTTATGAACAAATTTCATAACCTTTTATCACACTTTCTGAGAAGGAGGAGTCCATTACTAAGAGCCAACTAACTACTCTTATTATGTAACAAATTTTGATTTACCTAAATTTTCTTCCTGTCATATAAAAAACAGTGCGCGCTATTGTTGGATTTACTAAGCTTAATCTTTTGATTTGGTGGGTTTTAATATGTTGAAGTAGTTGTGGGTCTAATTGACAAGGTCGAACTTTGAAGAAATTGTATGTAGACTTTGTGTGTCTCGGTGAAACAAATTTAGGTATGTGTTATATGGTAAAGCATACGTCATCTTGTAATCTGTTCAACTGTTTAACAATTTAATGCTCCATCACGCTTCATGAAAGATAACGATGCCCTAAAGTAAATTGTCATAATTTTGTGGGAATTTATGTGGTAACTGGTATTCCCTCCGGTCCAAAATAAGTGATTTTTTGATTGTTTTCACACATATTAATATATTCACCTTTTAACATTAATTAGCAGTGAAATTGACCATATTAACTTTTACTATCTCTTCACATAAACACTCCTAACACATATTCCAACATTAATTACTCCAAGAGCAATGTAGGAAAAAAATAATTAATTCATTCTTGAAATCTAGAAAAATCACTTATTTTGGACCACAAGAAAAAAGCCAAAAAATAACTTATTTTGGACCGGAGGGAGTAACATTCTTCCAGGATAGTTCTCGATTAAATAAAAATAGTCGAAAATATTAAACAGACTAGGGGATGTAGCTCAGATGGTAGAGCGCTTGCTTAGCATATGAGAGGTACGAGGATTGATACCCTGCATCTCCAAGAATAGTACACTGCTTTTATCTTACATTATATAAGAGTTGGTACTTGGTTCTGCCTTTCTTCACGTTGTAGCTACATAGTTGGACGTTGAATTCTCATGGTAGAGCGCTGTACATTGCTTTTTATCTTACATTATATAAGAGTTGGTACTTGGTTCTGCCTTTCTTCACGTTGTAGCTACGTAGTCGGACGTTGAATTCTCGTGGTAGAGCGCTCGCTTAGCATGCGAGAGGTACGAGGATCGATACCCCGCATCTCCAAGAATAGTACACTGCTTTTTATCTTACATTATATAAGAGTTGGTACTTGGTTCTGCCTTTCTTCACGTTGTAGCTACGTAGTCGGTGTAAGCATGTGATTTTTGACCCTCCCCGAGAATTTTCACATTTTTAGTGTGAATATGTGAAATTGGGTCTAGTATAGCTATTTTAACTATTTTTACTTTATTTCGTTGCAAAAAGAAAATTTCAAAAAAATATATATATAAATTTTAGTTTATGTATTTCTCATAAACTTGAAAAATACAAAAAATTGCACTTTATTTTTGTACCTTATATAATTTCGAAAAAATACAAAAATAATAATTCTATAAAAGTTTTATAGGCATTTTTAACTTTGAAAAAATACAAAAATATTACCTCATATTTTATCTTAATATTTTAAAACGAAAATTACAAAAAAAAATAGTTTTATTAATATTTTGTAGCTATTTTAAACCTTGAAAAATATTTAAAAAGATATAGTTTTGTTTAAATACTAGTCTTATTTTTGGTAGTTATTTTGCTTACATAGGACTAGTTAAGCAACGTGTTCCTATTTCTCGGGTCCGGGCAAAAGAATAATATTCGGGTTTAAACTACCCGGTTTTAGGCCTAATTTTCGGACCTAGCCCATAATAAACAGTGTCCAGGACACATGGGGAACCCCACCACGCGTGGGGGACATATGCCTCGAACCCCACCACGCGTGGGGCTCATTTTCATGGGCATTGTGTTACAAAACACGGGAAAAGCCAACAGGAAAAGGACGGGAAATTTTTTTGAAGAGGAGAGTACTGTACACTCGTCTTCTTCCTCAAGAAGAAAGGGAAAACCCTACTGACGGGAACAGACCAAAAAACCCTACAAAAAACCCACGACCAAACCTACCCATCCCCAGTCCGTCAACCAAACAACCCGTCAGCCACCTTCCCCGTCGCAGCCCCAGTCTCGTCGACCACCAGCCCCCGGCGTCAAAAACCACCATCAACGACCTTGACCCCGTCGCCTCCACCCCAAAAACCACCAGCCTAACTCCATTCCCTATTGTCCGAACGCCATCACCCAAGCACCATGTCCGAAAACCATCCTCAACTCTAACCCAAAACCACTGGGAAACTCACCATTACTGTCGCGACTCCAGCCATGGACGACCACCCCTCCTCCTTCTAGTTCCAACAAACCTGTCCGTCAGCTTCCTCCACCGCGTCGAGCCTCCGTCAAGCAGTGACTGCTGCTACGTTTCCATCGCGTCGTCGCTGCCCCCTCGCCGGAACTCAAGCAGCTGTTGCTGCGTTGTCGAGCTCTCCTCCATGTCCGGCGACCATAACCCAAAACCAACCACTCTCTCACGTCCGAACTCCAGCCATTAACCACTGCCCAAACAACCCACCCTACTGTCGCAACCAACGCCCTCGTCATTTTCCAGTCGACAACCATCACCCCGTCACCATTAAACACTGCCCGTCGACCCCCACAATCGTCGACTAAACAGTCCGTCAGCTTCACGCCACTAGTTGAGCCGGAGTTCATGGAGGTGAGCTGCTTGACCTTGTGTTGAGGTCGAGTTCCAGTCCAAGGTCCAAAGGTTGAGTCGAGGTCCGGTACGTCGAGGCGCTGTCCGAGGTTCCGTCGTTGTTCTTCGTTCAGAAAGGTCCGGCTTAAGTTCCGTCGGAATCGTGTTTGTCGCTCTGAGTTTGTCGAGGTGCAAAGGTTAGTAAACCTCGATGTATTAGATAAATAAACTTACGTTGAATGTTTGAGATGCAATATAAAAATTGATATGATAATTTTCTGCTTATGTTTCACCGTATGCATTTTAGTTCATTTTTGTGTTATGTTATTATTGATTACTAGATGTCATTTGATTTAGTTGTATTAGTAGTCCCAAGATTAGTATTGTTATTATTTACGTTCAATGTGTTATGTTATTATTGTCTTAGTTTATTTGGACAAAATTAATATTAGTACCTGTTGTTACTACGCCCGAAACACTCATTCGCCTAGCTTCTTTTATTAAATCTTGACAGGTTATGAGATTTTAGTTGTACAGAGGCCGTAAGTTTAGTATTGTTAAAGGCGTAGAAATGACATCCTTTAAAAATAAATAAATAATTATAAAAAAAAAATGAATAAAAAACAATAATAAAATAAATAAAATGAGACGAGCCTCGCCGGAAAAAATATACAGATTGCGGAGCCCTCACAAAATATATGTATCAAATACTTAGATTCTGGGACGGGCCGTTTAGCAAATTTCACGGCCTTACCCCAAAAAAAATAATAATGCGCTAGTTGCTTTAGGCGCGCCTTTAATAATGTTATCTCCCTAACTCGGGTGCACATTTATGTGACCCAAATCCAAATCTCAACGGAGTCGAAATATGTCTCTAGTCACGGGCGCATTGATTGTGGCGTGGCCCGAGATGCATTTCCATGACGTTGCAAATTCTTAAAAAAAATAAGAATGAGATGAGCCTCGCCGAATAAAAATACAAATTGCGGGGCCCTCAGTAAATACTTGTTTAAAATTACTTAGAATTCAGGAGGGCCGCTTAGTGAATTTCGTGGCCTTCCCGAAATAATAACGCGATAGTCTCTTTAGGCGCGTGTTTAATAATTTACTTTCTTAAACTTGGGTGTGCATTTCATGCGACCCAAATCCAAATCCCAAAACGTCAAATAAGATATGTTCCGGATTGTGGGTGCATTTCATGTGACGCAGTCCAAAGACATGTTTTAAGCGATGTTCACATTCTTAATAATAATAATTAATAAAGCGGTTAAAAGATAAAATTTGCACATGGTTCATAATTGTATTAAAAATCAGATAAATAAGCCGAATATAACAGTTAAGCGACCGTGCTAGAACCACGGAACTCGGGAATGCCTAACACCTTCTCCCGGGTTAACAGAATTCCTTATCTAGATTTCTGGTACGCAGACTGTAATATAGAGTCATTATTTTCCTCGATTCGGGATTAAAATTGGTGACTTGGGACACCCTAAATCTCCCAAGTAGCGACTCTGAAATAAACAAATAAATCCCGTTTCGATTGTCCTTTAATTGGAAAAAACTCCCCTGCGCCCCTCGGGTGCGTAAAAAGGAGGTGCGACAGCTCTGGCGACTCTGCTGGGGACAATACCCAGAACCACTGGTTCAGGGTTAAGAATTCGAGCTTAAAATAATTGTTATTATTTGACTTTATCTATTATCTGATTTTTACATGTTTGAGCCTAATGTGCTAAATGCTGCTTTTACTGCTTCGATATTACGTGAACTGTATATAAACTGTGCCGAAACCCCTATACTTTCTGAGTCTTCTAAATCATGAAGAAGGGCATACTTCGTATGACTTCTTTTCTGTATAGTGTCAAATCCCAATTTAGAACGAGGTTCGGATAAGTTGCTAAGCCGGTGAAGCTTCTGTATTCCCGGTACGCTGCCCCCCTCGGCTCGAGCTGTCCGCTCGGGTAAGCCAGGTCTAGAACAAACACCCAGGTTCTGAACCTAGTATAACAAAGCCACATGCCGGATCCCTAGTAGGAACGTTTATTTGCATCATGTGCATTTGACTTAGGGGACTCAACACAGGGGTTGGGTCCGTCTAGGACAAACAACCTGAAAATAATAGACCATCTTATGGCATCCTATGTGCTACATGTTATATTCAGTCAAGGGCGAATGGGTCATTTGGTCATTTCCAGCATGATGTTATTTTAATCAAAGCATGGGGAACATTTGTGGAATCCAAGAAGCCTTGGAATTCCCTATGTCCCCCACGCTTGCTTTTTGGGAAAACACATGGGGAACATTTGTGGAATCCAAGAAGTCTTGGAATTCCCATATGTCCCCCACGCTTCATATGTTGGGAAAAGCGCATGGGGAGCATTTGCGGAATCCAAGAAGTCTTGGAAATCGTTATGTCTCCCATGCCACATTTTTGAAAGAAATAATAAATAATAAAAAAAAACAATTACAAATAAAACAAAGCATGAAAATTCAAAAAGATTTTGTATGTTTTCGTTATTTTCCACAGATTAAAAATAAATCGTGAAAAAGAGGAGAAAATAACAGCATAGAAGTCCGAGTAGAGTCGAAACTCTGCCGAAATTTTAAAAATGAAAAAATGTCTTGTTAGTTTGTTATATTAAAAGCAAAGGAAAAATAAAAAAAAATCACCATTGTTCTGTCTGTTTTTAAAAAATATTAAAGAAAATAGTTTGTTTTGCCATTAAATGAAAATGAAAAAGAGTTTGTTTTTTTTTTTAAAAAAAAAAATGTTTTATTTTCATTTTATTTTGTTTGTCTGTGAAAATGCCAGAAATAAAAATAAAAAGAGTTTTTATTTGTTCCAAAAATAAGTATATATATAATCCAAAAAAAAAATTCAAAAGAAAGTTCAAAATTCAAAAAAGATAAAATAGATAAATAAAAATCCGAAAATATTTTGATTCTTCTTTAGAAAATTCAGAAAAAAAAAACATTTTAGAAGCATTTCTTTTATTAAAGGTAAAATTCCAAAAAATATTTTCTTCTTCTTCTTTAGAATAAAAAAAAAAGCAAATGAAATTCAAAAATATATCTTAGAAGTGTTTCTTTTAAAAAGAAAATCAATCAAAAATAAATACTTCCTTTCTTCTTTTAAAGTAGTTCTTTCAAATTCAAAAAAGGTTAGTTCATCTACTTATCCTTATTTGACCGAACTACGCGGGTTTGATTCTCACCGGATGTGAGATACGTAGGCAACCCTCATCGGGTCCAACCCCACCTTTTGCTAAAAAGCCAAAAAAAATAATAAAAAATAAAATAAAAATATATATATATCAAATTTTAATTTTGTCATAAAGAAGTCGGGTGACGCTGTTTTATCAAAGACATAGCCGAATGTTCCCGAAAGGGACGCCGGAAGGCTGACTTTGCATAAACAGCCACCTTTGGGTCATTGTTTTAGATTTGGTCCAATTGACCCACACAGCCTTAAAAGATCTTCGTCCCCGAGGCGCTGAAGGGCCGTGTTTTGCAACACCAAGTTTTATTATAATTTGAAAAAGAGTCGACGGTCAGGTGAATACCGTCTTTTGTCATAATAAGCCGAGCCAGCTTCGGCCGCGTCTTAAACCGTTCTTGCCGAAATAGCCTTAGAATAATCTTTCAGTTGTCGAAGGGTTATTTTCGTAAAAGAATGGACAAGTTTGCAAAGTGTCGAAATAATCCTCCTCGGCCTCAAAATTCATGTGAGAGTTGGAAAGGGCCACGTTTGCAAAAACAACCATTTGGTTAAAATTAGCAAATGGAAGAAGAAAGTTGGCCATTTGTTTTGAAGTTTGTAAACCTTTTGATTAAAATAGGTGGTTTGTTTGATTTTCAAGTTTGTAGGTCATCTTTAAACCTTTGAAACCCAGTTTGTTTAATATGAAAGTGAAAAGAAAAAATGTTCATTATTATTTATCTTTTATTGGCGCGAACTACGCAAGGTCTGATTCATGCGGGGTCATGATACGTAGGCAATCTCCATAAGATTCGACCACAACAAAAAAAAATGAAAAAAGTGAAAGAAAAAGAGAATGAAAAAGAAAAAGAAAAAGAAAAGAAAAAAAAAGAAATGAAAAAGAGAATGAAAAAAGAAGGAAAAAGCGAAAGAAAAAAAAAGAAATGAAAAAAGGAAAAAAAAAAGAAAAAAAAAACATCAAAAAGAGAAAAGAAAAAAGATGTTGTCAATAATAAGGACCGACTGAGTCCATTCCAACCTGTTTGTTGTGCAAATAAAATTAAGGTGGTTGGTTTGTGGTAAGCCAGACAGTGACACCCAGAATCCTTTACTTGCACCTCATGATGCACACTCTGCGAGGATCAGGCCTGATGACAGAAGCATTCGAATCCTGTTGGAAACTTGTTGACGGAGATATGGAAGCTGGTAATGGTCTCGGCAGTATTGATGCAAAGCTCAGGGGCTAAGATGCCAGTTCTTGATAAAATCGGGGGCCGCTCCGTTCCTGGTTAGCAAGAGAGAAGCTGTTGGTGGCTTATTTTGTTGTCATTTCGGTTGTTCGGATTATTCTTAGGGTTGTAATCTAAGTATTGTCTTGTGTCAAACCTTCCTATCTTTCCATTTTGTCATATAAGTTTGTTCAAGTTTTGTCGAGGCTGGGTTAGAATTTTATTCTGGTTGTTTTGTTTGTCTGGTCATTCAAACCATTTTCACCGGTAATCTAATGCAAAATCTGGTCCTTTTTATTTCCAGTTTTCTTTTGTTTAGTCCTTTTTATCATTCAATGCCGATTCTAGGGACATGACATGCGCACCCAGTTGGGCCTAGTCTTTAAAGTTAATCATAAAACCCCGAGAAGGTGATCAAAGCATTTAAAGGAAATAAGAACGGTTTGAGATTATTTGGAGCCCGAGTCATGCGGAACTGGGGCAAGTTAAACACAAAGAAAACCGTTAAAGAAAGATTCGCCTAAATTGGCATGAGGGTCATTCATAATAATGAGAATGAGAGTGTCGCCCAACGGTGCTTTAGAAGTGACAAATGAACAAACATATGTTGAACATAATTGTCAAGTCCAGCACCATCAGAAGAGACTACAATTTTAAATCGTGTTGTTTGCACTTGGCATATTTTGAAGACTGGAATGACGAAGGCATTTTGTTCTGCTACCCAAACACTTTATCCTTCGTTACCCCTTTTGAGCCTTATTTATTTTCTTTCATACCCCTCGTTCGGAATCAGTAGCAACGAAGAAAAAAAAAAGAACACAACAAAAAGAAAAGCGAAAAATGAAAAAAAAAGAAAATAAAAGAAAATTGATAACAAAGAAAAAAAAAGAAAATCAAATGAAAAGGAGGAATTGGGAACTACGTTTGACCTGATTCCTCAAAGAGGATACGTAGGCGCTTCACGGCTCGGTCATAGTTTTGAAAAATGAAAAAATCAATTAAAATATCCCCAAGCAAGAAATTGGGGCAAATGTTGCGTTTATTGTGAATAAATCTAATTCCGAAGGTTGTAACTAATAACCCAAAATTAATGCATTTTTGAGCCTTTTATACCCTTTCTTTCTAGCCCTATCCAAAACCCACATTACGGTCCAAAGAAAGACCTTCTGACCAGTCTTCAAAAGATGCCAAGTCAGACAAATGAAGAGTCTTACCGGCGAACATAACATTCTGTTCCACAGCAGAAAGGACTCTAATCTCCAGCAGAAAGAGTCATACCGGCGACACTCCAAATCCCCAGCTGGAAAGTGATACAAATGAGAGAGTCTTATCGGTGAAAACCTTCACAGGCACCATAAGGCGATGAAAGCTGAGAGAAAACCAAAATGAGAGAGACTTGATAGTGAAAACCCTTCGGGCACTACAAGTCGAATAAGATTGAGAATCAGAGGAGGAATCGCCAATTGAAGATCTTAAAAGATGATTGACGGCAGAGGATAGGCCACATACGCATGTCATGGCCATTAGAGTCGGTATCTGCGTTTGATAGATTTTTATTTATAGTTTCTTTTGTAAAAGAGTCATTCGTTTCCTTTGTCTTTTATTTTGTTTCTTTTTATCATTTTCCTTTCATAAAAAATCCCCAATAGAGTCTGTCTGGTCAGAACAAGTATGAAATGACTTTAAATAGGCCATCAGCTTTCCAAAATGAGATCTGACTAGTACATCCAAGTGGTATAGTCAGCAGGGAACAAACGCGAAGCCAGTGTCAAAAAGGATCCCCAGCAAAAGGGAATTGACAGAAGGATTGACAAGCGTCAAGAGGGATACCGTTGCCTTTATCAAAAGTTATAAACCTCAAGGCCAAGGCCCATGGACAAAGCAAGGAAAGCAGTGAGCATGATTTGGCGAAATCCATACTAGACTAAAAGGTTGGGGAAATGCCAGTTTCCGAGCTATGCCACGAAAGAAGAGGGATATCCCCAGCAGGAAGGGATTATCCCCAGCACATAATATCATCCCCAACAAGTTGTTGAACGCAGAGCAAGGAAGGAGAAAGGGAAAGCCATCCCAATAGGAGTATCACAACCAACCACCATGTTTTAAACTAACAATTTTGTTTGATTTGAAACAGGTAAAGGAAATGGCATTGATGCCAGAACTGCATGCCACCAGGGATATTATCAAACTGGGGCAGAAAATTTTCCTTCCATTTAGAAAATTTTCTGGAAGTCAGGTACCCTCAGCTGATAACATTTTACCCCCAACAGGTAAGTAAATAGTTCCCCAACAGTATTATCCCTAGCAGTTGCGAGGAGTCCAACACAAGGTTGGAAAGTCGGTATCCTCAGCGGTTCCTTTCGGGGAAAGGCAAAATGACTCTCAAGGGAGGTAGTCTTCGAAGGAAGAAGCTATGAATAATATAAAAAATAAAAAAGAATAAAAAAGAATAAAAAGATAATAATGAAAAAAGAGGGAAAATTCATTCCAATCCCCAGCAAGTATTCGAGGTAAGACATTTTCAAGTCTTAAGGATATTTTGGGCTCATCCGCCCTCAAACAGGATCTGTCGGGTTCATCCGCCCTCAAATAGGATATGTTGGGTTCATCTGCCCTCAAATAGGTATTCGAGGTAAGACATTTTCAAGTCTTAAGGATATTTTGGGTTCATCCGCCCTCAAACAGGATCTGACGGGTTCATCCGCCCTCAAATAGGATCTGTCGGGTTCATCCGCCCTCAAATAGGATATGTTGGGTTCATCCGCCCTCAAATAGGATCTGTCGGGTTCATCCGCCCTCAAATAGGATATGTTGGGTTCATCCGCCCTCAAATAGGATCTGTTGGGTTCATCCGCCCTCAAATAGGATATGTCGGGTTCATCCGCCCTCAAATAGGATCTGTCGGGTTCATCCGCCCTCAAATAGGATATGTTGGGTTCATCCGCCCTCAAATAGGATCTGTTGGGTTCATCCGCCCTCAAATAGGATATGTTGGGTTCATCCGCCCTCAAATAGGATCTGTCGGGTTCATCCGCCCTCAAATAGGATATGTCGGGTTCATCCGCCCTCAAATAGGATATGTCGGGTTCATCCGCCCTCAAATAGGATATGTCGGGTTCATCCGCCCTCAAATAGGATCTGTCGGGTTCATCCGCCCTCAAATAGGATATGTCGGGTTCATCCGCCCTCAAATAGGATCTGTCGGGTTCATCCGCCCTCAAATAGGATATGTTGGGTTCATCCGCCCTCAAATAGGATCTGTTGGGTTCATCCGCCCTCAAACAGGATATGTCGGGTTCATCCGCCCTCAAATAGGATCTGTCGGGTTCATCCGCCCTCAAATAGGATATGTCGGGTTCATCCGCCCTCAAATAGGATCTGTCGGGTTCATCCGCCCTCAAATAGGATATGTTGGGTTCATCCGCCCTCAAATAGGATATGTCGGGTTCATCCGCCCTCAAATAGGATATGTCGGGTTCATCCGCCCTCAAATAGGATATGTTGGGTTCATCCGCCCTCAAATAGGATATGTCGGGTTCATCCGCCCTCAAATAGGATCTGTCGGGTTCATCCGCCCTCAAATAGGATATGTCGGGTTCATCCGCCCTCAAATAGGATCTGTCGGGTTCATCCGCCCTCAAATAGGATATGTCGGGTTCATCCGCCCTCAAATAGGATATGTTGGGTTCATCCGCCCTCAAATAGGATCTGTCGGGTTCATCCGCCCTCAAATAGGATATGTCGGGTTCATCCGCCCTCAAATAGGATATGTTGGGTTCATCCGCCCTCAAATAGGATATGTTGGTTTCAGTCTTTTTATTTCAAGTTTTGAAAACAAGGCGCCCACTTGAATAACGAGAGGAATACATTTTTGTCTTTTCATTTCTGTTCTAGGTCACCCACCAGTATAATGCGGGAATACATTTTTGTCTTTTCATTTATGTTCTAGGTCACCCACCAGTATAATGCGGGAATACATTTTTGTCTTTTCATTTCTGTTCTAGGTCACCCACCAGTATGATGCGGGCATACATTTTCTATCTTTTCATTTCTGTTCAAGGTCACCCACCAGTATAATGCGGGCATATCATTTTTCATATCTTTACCACCAGGCGCCCACCTGAATAACGAGAGGAATACATTTCAGTATTTGCATTTCATGTTCCAGGCGCCCACCTGTATAACGAGAGGAATACATTTCAGTCTTTTATTTCAAGCGTTGAAATTGGGAGCCCGCCCAGATAATAGAAGGCATACATTCAGTCTTTTTATTTTAGGTGTTGAAGTTGGGAGCCCGCCCAGATAACAGAGGCATACATTCAGTTTTTTTACTTTTAAGTGTTGAAGTTGGGAGCCCGCCCATAATAACAGAGGAATACATTCAGTCTTTACTTTTAAGTGTTGAAATTGGGAGCCCGCCCAGATAACAGAGGCATACATTCCACGTCTTTACCCATAGGAGATGCATTTCCTCCTAAGTTTTAGTTTTACCCATAGGAGATGCATTTCCTCCTAAGTTTTAGTTTTACCCATAGGAGATGCATTTCCTCCTACGTTCAGTTTTACCATAGGAGACGCACTTCCTAAATTCAATTCTACCAATAGGAGACGCACTTCCTAAATCCATTGTACCAGTAGGAGACGCACTTCCTAAAAAGTTTCACCAGTAGGAGACGCACTTCCTAAGTTTATTGCACCCAATAGGAGACGCACTTCCTAAGCAAGTTTTACCAGTAGGAGACGCACTTCCTAAGAATAGTTGTACCAATAAGAGACGCACTTCCTAAAGTTCAGTTTCACCATAGGAGACGCACTTCCTAAGTTCATTTCACCCATAGGAGACGCACTTCCTAAGTTTAGTTCTACCAATAGGAGACGCACTTCCTAAGTTCAGTTTTACCATTAGGAGACGCACTTCCTAAGAATAGGTTCACCAATAGGAGACGCACTTCCTAAGTTAAGTTTTACCAATAGGAGACGCACTTCCTAGATCCATTGTGCCAATAGGAGACGCACTTCCTAAGCAAAGTTTCATCAATAGGAGACGCACTTCCTAAGTCAGTTTCACAATAGGAGACGCACTTCCTAAGAATAGTTTCACCATAGGAGACGCACTTCCTAAAAGCAAGTTTCACCAATAGGAGACGCACTTTCTAAGCAAGTTTCATCAATAGGAGACGCACTTCCTAAGTCAGTTTCACAATAGGAGACGCACTTCCTAAGAATAGTTTCACCATAGGAGACGCACTTCCTAAAAGTTCAGTTTCACCATAGGAGACGCACTTCCTAAGTCAGTTTCACAATAGGAGACGCACTTCCTAAGAATAGTTTCACCATAGGAGACGCACTTCCTAAAGTTCAGTTTCACCATAGGAGACGCACTTCCTAAGATAAGTTTCACCAGTAGGAGACGCACTTCCTAAGCTCAGTTTCACCAATAGGAGACGCACTTCCTAAAAATATTTCACCGATAGGAGACGCACTTCCTAAAAAGTTTCACCAGTAGGAGACGCACTTCCTAAGTTTATTGCACCCAGTAGGAGACGCACTTCCCAGGCAAGTTTTACCAGTAGGAGACGCACTTCCTAAGAATAGTTCACCAGTAGGAGATGCACTTCCTAAGACAAGTTTTACCAGTAGGAGACGCACTTCCTAAGAATAGTTCACCAGTAGGAGACGCACTTCCTAAGACAAGTTTTACCAGTAGGAGACGCACTTCCTAAGTTGATTTCACCAATAGGAGACGCACTTCCTAAAAATATTTCACCGATAGGAGACGCACTTCCTAAGATAAGTTTCACCAGTAGGAGACGCACTTCCTAAGTTCAGTTTCACCAATAGGAGACGCACTTCCTAAAAATATTTCACCGATAGGAGACGCACTTCCTAAGTCCAGTTTTACCATAGGAGACGCACTTCCTAGTTTGATTCATTTTAAGTTCGACCATAGGAGACACAATTCCTAGTCCAGTTTTTTTGAAGTTTACCCGTAGGAGACGCACTTCCTAATCGAGATTTTATTCATAGGAGACACACTTCCTAGTTCTAGTCACTGAAGTTTTCACCCTTAGGAGACGCACTTCCTAGTTTAGCTCATTCCGATTCAACCATAGAAGACACACTTTCTAATTTGAGTCATTGAGGTTTTTATTTTAGCAGACACATTTGCTAGCAAGAGTTTTGGTTTTACTCATAGGAGATGCACATCCTAGCCTAGTCTTCAGTTTACTCTCATCATTGCATCAGTAGTGTAAGTGAGTTACGATTTTGCTAACGACTCACAAATCTTCCCAGTACAAACTGGGTTAGGAAATTTTGTTTGTTTTGTTTGTTTTGATTGTCAGGGACCCGCCTGTAGAACGGAGTTTGTTGCGTGTCGAAGATAGAATAAGTCAGGAGTCCGCTTGTAGAACGGGGAAACATTTTTCAAGATCAAGCAGTGACCCACTGGAAAGCAGAAGGCTACAACAAAAATCCCCAGCACTCAATCCAAGACAGAAGCAACAAGAAGCTCGCCCCAAGAATGCAAGTCCACAGTCTGGGATGATCAACAGAAGCTGGTCACCAAAAAACAAAAAAAAAACAAAACAAAAAAAAACAAGAAGAAAAAGAGAAAAAAAAAGAAAAAAAAGAAAAAGAACCCAAATTACGGAAGTGGAGAACAAATGTGGTCTGCTCAAGAACTAGCACCTACAACTAGCAAGTATCAAGGTTCAGATCCAAAGTCTGTATGAAGCACCATTCAAGACTCAAGACCAAGTTTCAGAAGACTTAAGAGATAGGAATCCTTGTAACTAGTAGCTGATAGGCTTAGTTAGTCTTTTTCAGTTTTCATTTTGTTGTAATGACAGGACCGCGGACCGGAACCTCGACGGAACGGCACCTCGATCGGCTCTCCACCTCGGTACACTTCACTATCTCTCTCATTCCCGAACTACACGTGGCCTGATTCCTGTATAACCAAGGATATGTAGGCAGCTCAGATACCAGGGCTCGGTCACATTCCCTCCCTTTCCTTAAGTGTAGTCCGTCCAAGTAATGGTCGGGTCAAAAACACGTCTAGTCGTTCTTTGTCGGAAAACTCTTCGTGTTTCCAGTCAAAGAGGGGCAGCTGTAAGCACGTGATTTTTGACCCTCCCCGAGAATTTTCACATTTTTAGTGTGAATATGTGAAATTGGGTCTAGTATAGCTATTTTAACTATTTTTACTTTATTTCGTTGCAAAAAGAAAATTTCAAAAAAATATATATATAAATTTTAGTTTATGTATTTCTCATAAACTTGAAAAATACAAAAAATTGCACTTTATTTTTGTACCTTATATAATTTCGAAAAAAATACAAAAATAATAATTCTATTAAAGTTTTATAGGCATTTTTAACTTTGAAAAAATACAAAAATATTACCTCATATTTTATCTTAATATTTTAAAACGAAAATTACAAAAAAAATAGTTTTATTAATATTTTGTAGCTATTTTAAACCTTGAAAAATATTTAAAAAGATATAGTTTTGTTTAAATACTAGTCTTATTTTTGGTAGTTATTTTGCTTACATAGGACTAGTTAAGCAACGTGTTCCTATTTCTCGGGTCCGGGCAAAAGAATAATATTCGGGTTTAAACTACCCGGTTTTAGGCCTAATTTTCGGACCTAGCCCATAATAAACAGTGTCCAGGACACATGGGGAACCCCACCACGCGTGGGGGACATATGCCTCGAACCCCACCACGCGTGGGGCTCATTTTCATGGGCATTGTGTTACAAAACACGGGAAAAGCCAACAGGAAAAGGACGGGAAATTTTTTTGAAGAGGAGAGTACTGTACACTCGTCTTCTTCCTCAAGAAGAATGGGAAAACCCTACTGACGGGAACAGACCAAAAAACCCTACAAAAAACCCACGACCAAACCTACCCATCCCCAGTCCGTCAACCAAACAACCCGTCAGCCACCTTCCCCGTCGCAGCCCCAGTCTCGTCGACCACCAGCCCCCGGCGTCAAAAACCACCATCAACGACCTTGACCCCGTCGCCTCCACCCCAAAAACCACCAGCCTAACTCCATTCCCTACTGTCCGAACGCCATCACCCAAGCACCATGTCCGAAAACCATCCTCAACTCTAACCCAAAACCACCGGGAAACTCACCACTACTGTCGCGTCTCCAGCCATGGACGACCACCCCTCCTCCTTCTAGTTCCAACAAACCTGTCCGTCAGCTTCCTCCACCGCGTCGAGCCTCCGTCAAGCAGCGACTGCTGCTACGTTTCCATCGCGTCGTCGATGCCCCCTCGCCGGAACTCGAGCAGCTGTTGCTGCGTTGTCGATCTCTCCACCATGTCCGGCGACCATAACCCAAAACCAACCACTCTCTCACGTCCGAACTCCAGCCATTAACCACTGCCCAAACAACCCACCCTACTGTCGCAACCAACGCCCTCGTCATTTTCCAGTCGACAACCATCACCCCGTCACCATTAAACACTGCCCGTCGACCCCCACAATCGTCGACTAAACAGTCCGTTAGCTTCACGCCACTAGTTGAGCCGGAGTTCATGGAGGTGAGCTGCTTGACCTTGTGTTGAGGTCGAGTTCCAGTCCAAGGTCCAAAGGTTGAGTCGAGGTCCGGTACGTCGAGGCGCTGTCCGAGGTTCCGTCGTTGTTCTTCGTTCAGAAAGGTCCGACTTAAGTTCCGTCGGAATCGTGTTTGTCGCTCTGAGTTTGTCGAGGTGCAAAGGTTAGTAAACCTCGATGTATTAGATAAATAAACTTACGTTGAATGTTTGAGATGCAATATAAAAATTGATATGATAATTTTCTGCTTATGTTTCACCGTATGCATTTTAGTTCATTTTTGTGTTATGTTATTATTGATTACTTGATGTCATTTGATTTAGTTGTATTAGTAGTCAAGATTAGTATTGTTATTATTTACGTTCAATGTGTTATATTATTATTGTCTTAGTTTATTTGGACAAAATTAATATTAGTACCTGTTGTTACTACGCCCGAAACACTCATTCGCCTAGCTTCTTTTATTAAATCTTGACAAGTTATGAGATTTTAGTTGTACAGAGGCCGTAAGTTTAGTATTGTTAAAGGCGTAGAAATGACATCCTTTAAAAATAAATAAATAATTATAAAAAAAAAATGAATAAAAAACAATAATAAAATAAATAAAATGAGACGAGCCTCGCCGGAAAAAATATACAGATTGCGGAGCCCTCACAAAATATATGTATCAAATACTTAGATTCTGGGACGGGCCGTTTAGCAAATTTCACGGCCTTACCCCAAAAAAAAAATAATGCGCTAGTTGCTTTAGGCGCGCCTTTAATAATGTTATCTCCCTAAACTCGGGTGCACATTTATGTGACCCAAATCCAAATCTCAACGGAGTCGAAATATGTCTCTAGTCACGGGCGCATTGATTGTGGCGTGGCCCGAGATGCATTTCCATGACGTTGCAAATTCTTAAAAAAAATAAGAATGAGATGAGCCTCGCCGAATAAAAATACAAATTGCGGGGCCCTCAGTAAATACTTGTTTAAAATTACTTAGAATTCAGGAGGGCCGCTTAGTGAATTTCGTGGCCTTCCCGAAATAATAACGCGATAGTCTCTTTAGGCGCGTGTTTAATAATTTACTTTCTTAAACTTGGGTGTGCATTTCATGCGACCCAAATCCAAATCCCAAAACGTCAAATAAGATATGTTCCGGATTGTGGGTGCATTTCATGTGACGCAGTCCAAAGACATGTTTTAAGCGATGTTCACATTCTTAATAATAATAATTAATAAAGCGGTTAAAAGATAAAATTTGCACATGGTTCATAATTGTATTAAAAATCAGATAAATAAGCCGAATATAACAGTTGAGCGACCGTGCTAGAACCACGGAACTCGGGAATGCCTAACACCTTCTCCCGGGTTAACAAAATTCCTTATCTAGATTTCTGGTACGCAGACTGTAATATAGAGTCATTATTTTCCTCGATTCGGGATTAAAATTGGTGACTTGGGACACCCTAAATCTCCCAAGTGGCGACTCTGAAATAAACAAATAAATCCCGTTTCGATTGTCCTTTAATTGAAAAAAACTCCCCTGCGCCCCTCGGGTGCGTAAAAAGGAGGTGCGACAGTCGGACGTTGAATTCTCGTGGTAGAGATCTCGTGGTAGAGCGCTCGCTTAGCATGCGATAGGTACGGGGATCGATACCCCGCATCTCCAAGAATAGTACATTGCTTTTTATCTTACATTATATAAGAGTTGGTACTTGGTTCTGCCTTTCTTCACGTTGTAGCTACGTAGTCGGACGTTGAATTCTCATGGTAGAGCGCTCGCTTAGCATGCGAGAGGTACGGGGATCGATACCCCGCATCTCCAAGAATAGTACATTGCTTTTTATCTTACATTATATAAGAGTTGGTACTTGATTCTGCCTTTCTCCACGTTGTAGCTACGTAGTCGGACGTTGAATTCTCATGGTAGAGCGCTCGCTAGCATGCGAGAGGTACGGGGATTGATACCCTGCATCTCCAAGAATAGTACACTGCTTTTATCTTACATTATATAAGAGTTGGTACTTGGTTCTGCCTTTCTTCACGTTGTAGCTACATAGTTGGACGTTGAATTCTCATGGTAGAGCGCTGTACATTGCTTTTTATCTTACATTATATAACGCATCTCCAAGAATAGTACATTGCTTTTTATCTTACATTATATAAGTGTTGGTACTTGGTTCTGCCTTTCTTCACGTTGTAGCTACGTAGTCGGACGTTGAATTCTCATGGTAGAGCGCTCGCTTAGCATGCGAGAGGTACGGGGATCGATACCCCACATCTCCAAGTATAGTACATTGCTTTTTATCTTACATTATATAAGAGTTGGTACTTGGTTCTGCCTTTCTTCACTTTGTAGCTACGTAGTCGGACGTTCAATTCTAATGGTAGAGCGCTCGCTTAGCATGCGAGAGGTACGGGGATCGATACCACGCATCTCCAAGAATAGTACATTGCTTTTTATCTTACATTATATAAGTGTTGGTACTTGGTTCTGCCTTTCTTCACGTTGTAGCTACGTAGTCGGACGTTGAATTCTCATGGTAGAGCGCTCGCTTAACATGCGAGAGGTACGAGGATCGATACCCCGCATCTCCAAGTATAGTACATTGTTTTTTATCTTACATTATATAAGAGTTGGTACTTGGTTCTGCCTTTCTTCACTTTGTAGCTACGTAGTCGGACGTTCAATTCTAATGGTAGAGTGCTCGCTTAGCATGCGAGAGGTACGAGGATCGATACCACGCATCTCCAAGAATAGTACATTGCTTTTTATCTTACATTATATAAGTGTTGGTACTTGGTTCTGCCTTTCTTCACGTTGTAGCTACGTAGTTGCACGTTGAATTCTCATGATAGAGCGCTCGCTTAGCATGCGAGAGGTACGGGGATCGATACCCCGCATCTCCAAGAATAGTACATTGCTTTTTATCTTACATTATATAAGAGTTGGTACTTGGTTATGCCTTTCTTCACTTTGTAACTACGTAGTCCGACATTGAATTCTCATTTTGTCTCCCTGTAATCCGCTAATGCTCCTTTCAGTTACTATTATCATCTTCTCCATGCTTCCTGCATACTGACCAAAATAGCTAGGGAAGAAACAATAAAATGTGATCATATGTTAAACTGGGCATATCAGTCATCCACACCAATCATACTAACCATAAATGAAATGCAATTCGCAAGGAGTCTGCGTTCCATCAATTGAAGAACAATGCAGCGAGATAATTATCTTTTCAACATAGTTGTAACTACGTCATTCTTGATGGATTTCAGCCACGAAACTAGGACTAGTCCAATCATGGTGACCAGCTATATTAGGCAGTTCTTTCCAGGCTATCTTTCTGTGTAAAATGAATATATACAGTTCATTAACTTCCAGGCGTCTAAATATTAAAATGAGAGTAATAGAATATTATAGATGTATAATGGGTCAAATCAAAAGCATAACTGTTGAATTTACAGAGACGGATCCACCATTTGAAGTTTATGAATTCCTACAATAACCTCAAGTTATAATAATAACTTGCTCACATTCAAGTATTTATAGATATTTAGTGGATTCTTGCTACATACAAGGTCTAGACAAAAACTACTAGGTTCCGGTGAACCTATAGATTACTCAGGTATCTAACATATAAAAGTTGCCTCTTTATCAAAAGGACCAACAAATCCAAAATATTCTGCTTGTACGCATTTCCTCTGCAAAAGAAGAGGCCGAGTTTGATCAAGAACTAGCATGTGCTCACACCCATTGACAAACCTCTCACAGCAACTTTTACAGCAGCAACAACGCCATGCTGCCTTAACCCCTTTTTCTCCTTAGTCTCGCTATTATCTTCACTCTGAACAGCAACAAAGTATGCAACCTATCGAGCCAAATGGGACAGAATCAGAAACCATTGTATGCATAGAAGTACCTATAGAGATCTGCTAGACATTCTAAAATTCCATTTCTATTTCTAATTCTTTTTGTAACTATTTGGCTAGTTTTGGACACTGCTAACTAGGTAGAACCAAATCGTCAATTTCAGATCAACTTTTTCATTCTCTTCTTTATAGTATTGCAGATTGATTCTTTAACAATAAACATCAATATTACTTAACTGTATGAAAGATGTCAATACAAACATAGGATCAAAAGCATTGGGACTCACCAGCCTACAGGTTTGAGGTGAATCGAATTACAATGAAATATTCCTAGCTAACCTAACCTTGAAGCAACCAAGATTTATTTTTCATCCGTTACTATTGATGCATGAGAACCAAATATCGCATGTGAAGCATCTCAGACTACCTCAAATCTTCAAATGGATATGTCAAAAGAATGTACAGAAATCCACAAAGAAACAAGTCACTCGTATTTTATATATTTTAAATTGAAATAACAAACATACATGCCACGAATATGGCTCGGCCTCAGCTCTTGGGTTAACTTACTCAACTATTTGAATTTGTTGGGAACTTGTTTAGCCAAGAAACTTGCTTATACATGAAAAATATTCTTGTTATCTACTCTTTCCTTTCCATTTTATGCAACAAGAGAACTGAGATTAAGCAGCTACTAAGCTCGGTTCTATCAGGAACGAATTCTCTAGGAAATGTGTGAATACAAAAGTTCATCACGGGTACTGAAGAATATTGCAAGGAATTTTTAGCCTGTGTATGACCACTAATAATTTGAATAGAACTGTAGACATCTCAATTCAAGAAAAATCTCTATTCAAATAGGCATTTGAAGATTTTGATGACATGACAAGAGATTTAGCGAATAATTACCTTTCCTGAAGCATTCCGGACTGGTGATATGTGAAGCCAAAATGAGGTTCCGTCTTTTCTGAAAGAAAATATGTAGCCACACGAGACTTAGCTTAGAGAAACAACACTTTGTATCTAAATAACTTGCAAGGACAGGAGCCAACCTGTAATTTAACATGCGTAGGTTACATGGTTGTTCATTTTGGATGCATTCTTTTATCTGCAAAGAGAATAGTAAAAAATTGGATTTAGACCATGTGTTATACTTATCTCCATATGTTCTTCTCCTAAGCCCTCAGCTACTAATATTTCAGAGTATTAAATCTCATACCAATAATCTAGGAAATGCAAAACACAAAATTGAACAAATAAGAGTAGATATATTTCTTCACCCTCCCTCTATCCATCAAGGATGAAAACAAGAGAAAATCACCCGAAATTGTGTGCTTGCATCTGTATGGCCCAACACTTCGTCTCTGGAAAAGCCTATCCAAAATGGTAACAAAGCATCATTCCAGTTAGTAACTATCAGTATAACTTACGACGTATATTCCTTCACACTCCTCCTACCCATCAAGGATGAAAACTTAATTCCCATCTAAAGAAAACACAAGATTAAGTATAAATTAGATACATATTCAGTACCTGTTAAATTTAGGAAGGTATCACTTGCATAGACAATTGGCATGTCAGGTGAGTTTGCATCAGTTCTGCAAGTTAAGGGGAAAATAGTGTCAAAAACTATCCAGAACCTAATCATATCAACTGTAAAAATGAAAAACTAGGGAATTTTTAAAAAAAAACTCACAGTACAAAGCTTTGTTTGATTCTACCAAGAGATCTATTTAAGGACGCTCTGAGCAGACTCATCCCAGACGGAGAGCATTGGTTCCCATGGACCGGTCTGCCTGTTGACTCACTGTAGTGTGTTAGCACAGTCTGTATGTTGTTAATAGAAGCAGTGGCTTTTCTCTTCTCTAGATCACTTGCATCACAAGGCCCCTCAGCATCTACTCCTGCGATGGACAAGTTTTGTGGATAAAATGAACCAATTGCACGATAAGCAACAAGACTAAGATGAATACTACATAAGGACTTAGAATCAAAGGAACCATAAATAATTCAAGTACACAAAAGTTGATAAATAATCCTTGCATTTAGGCACCACAATCTCGTCTAATCTCATCCAATTTCATTCTTCTTATTAGGGCTAAACTTTCGGTGCATATATTATGTTTTCTTTCTTTTCACAATGAAAGTTAAGCTTCACAAGAAATGACACAAAGATAGCCAAGTCAAGATAAGCCTGTGTTCTAGTTTTTCAAATACTAAGTAAATTTCAGCAATCATGTGAGAGGAAAGCTGAGGTCACATACATCTATAGGGGCATATATACTGTTTAGTATCGCAATCAATTATATCACTATTTCATGTTTCAACCAAAATGTACCTGTCAAATTTGAACCTGAACCTGAACCTGAAGCAAGAGATAGTTCCCGTTCAAATTTCATGAATGAATTGTAGTAATCTTCTTTCTTATAACACCTAAACACAGACTCTCGACAGCCAGCTCCATTTTGGCATAAATTCACTCCATTCCTCAAGATAGGTACTTGAACTCCCAAGAAATGAATCAATCTCCCATCCTTCTCACCAAAAACAGGACACATATGAAACAACATCCAAAATGGTGTCCCATCTTTCCTATAATTTAACAAACTGATCTGTATAGTCCTTTCCTCTCTAATTGCCTCACGAATCTCCATAACCGATCTTCTGTTGGTTTTAGGCCCCTGGAATATTCTCCCGTTCCTCCCAATCACCTCATACTTTGAATATCCAAACATTTCCAAGAACCCCTTTGAAGCATACACAATGGGGTTACCAGAAATGTAAGGATCAGTAATCGTAAAATTATCGCACAATCCATCAAGAGATTCTTGGAACCCTGCTGAGTAACAATCAAATGACTGTTTAGTCAAACCCTTTTGCGATTCCATACTGATTAATTCTACTAGTTCTGCCTCAAAGAGTCTTATCTTTTTCAGGAAAGATTAACTCCTATCCCATGTGGCACACTTTCAGGCAACCTTGCAATTTACAGTCTTCAGCTTCAATTGACACAAAACAAGAAAGGAAGTAATCAAGAAACATGAAGACCACTGAAAGAGCAAATGGAACTGAAGAAATTAATAAAACAATAGACCTAAAAATAAGTATATTTAATATCTGCTATCTATCATTTTAAACCTTTAAATGATACAATTTACACAGTTTAACATGATATCAAAAATTTATGTTTAGGTCTAACCGACACTCAGGAACAAGAAATTTTCCTATGCTTAGTGTAAAGAAAAAAAAAGTTAAACCAGAGTGTTGTAAAATAAACAAAAAGTATGCTATGCTCTCTCTATGATTTAAACATAGATTAGTCAGTTTACAATAACTTCATGGAATTTCATTAACCAAATATTAAGTGGTAGCCGTTAATTTCCTGGTAAGATAAAAGAGCTTACATGTCTTGTGTGAGAGAGTGAGCACTTGAGAAGCAGAAAATAGAGAGTATTAAAAATATCTGAAGGGGAGCTTTGTTTTAAATGAAGAAGAAGAATTTGAGATACCCATAAATCGTATTTTGGTGCATGAATTATGGAAAAGAACTCTTGAAAGTTGAAACTCACACTTGCAGAATTTCAGATCGCATGGACCGTTATTATATACTCCTATTTAATTCATTTTGTGGTCTAAAAAGCACAAGGACTTTTCTCTAATTATTTCTTCCATAAACATAACCGTAAAGATCTTCGTAAAAAAATATCTTCTGAAGTGATTTCGAAATATCCTCAAAAAGAAAAGGGTCCCCCTTCTTTGTTTTCTTTCTCCTTTGCTAGTCGGCAGGGATCTATTTTTACTATGAATTTTAAAATGCTTGTCTAATCTACTGGAGGCTGCTAGGTAAGTTATTAGTATATCAGTTATGGATAATCTTCTATTGAGAGTAATATTTATCCATAACGGAATACTGAAAAAATAAGTTCATTATATCAGGTATAGATAATCTTTTGCTGGAGGTAATGTTTATCCATAACAGAGTACTGAAAGAATAAGCTCATTGTATCCGGTATGAATAATCTTCTACCGGAAGTAATATTTATCCATAACGGAGTATCGAAAGGATAAACGTATTATACATGGTATGTATAATCTTCTACGGGGTAATGTTTATCCATAAAGGAGTATCGAAAGGATAAGCTTATTATATCCGGTATGAATAATCTTCTTCCGGGGGTAATGTTTATCCATAACCGGGTACCGAAGTGATAAGCTTCTTTAGGAGGTTTATTTCCAATAGAGTACTACATAGATAAACATATTTACGGCGGAGTCCCATATGGATAAACTTCTTCAGGAGGCTTATTTACAACAGAGTACTAAACAAACATCCATAATATAATATATTTATAACGCTCCCCCTTGGATGTTCATTAAAAGATAATGTGCCTCATTAAAACCTTACTAGGAAAAACCACGTGGGAAAAAATCCTAGGAAAGGAAGAAGAGTACACATATTTAGTAATACGCATTGTTTAGGTGCCTCATTAAAAACCTTATAAGGAAAACCCTGTGGGAAAAATCCTTAGTAAGAAAAAAAAAATAGTGCATCGCATATTTACTCCCTCTAATGAAAACCTTGTTTCAAATATTTGAGTCTCCGCATTCTAATCTTATATCTGCATAACCAATACGATCTACACCACCTATAAATGCATAACAATTACACTGAGATAGAGTATTTCAGGACCAAGGAGTTCATCATCCTCTTTTGGAGGTCGCAACAGATCCTTATTCAATTCAAGCAATCGAACACCCATTGATGTACTTAATGGGTGCGCTTGTCCATGAAAAAACGTTTAAAGACCCTTTCTGTATAGGCAAATTGATGGATAAAGATCTCGTCTGCTAAATATTCAATTTGCAGACCAAAGACGAATTTTTATTTTTCCTAGATCTTTTATCTCAAATTCTTTCTTAAGATATTCAATTGCCTTTTGGAGTTCTTCTGGAGTTCCAACAAATTTTATGTCATCAACATAAACAGCAAGTAGAACAAATTCTGATGACATTTTCTTTATAAAAATATATGGACAAATAACATCATTTATGTAATCTTCTTTTAGCAAATATTTATTGAGGCGATTATACCACACGCGCACTGATTGCTTTAAACCGTACAAAGATCTTTATAATTTGATCGAGTACATTTTTCAAGACTTTGAATTATATGCTTCAGGCATTTTGAATCCTTCAAGGATCTTCATATAGATTTAATCAAATAAGTCATATAGGTTAAGACTTGTATCTAAACGATATGACATCTTCAAGTGTCTGGACTGCTGGTCCGATCCTCACAATCTTTTAGAACATTGTGCACTATATTGTATCAAATATATCGTCGACGATCATTGTGTGTCAGTTCTTAAGCGACATAACTTGTTGAGATCTCATCACTTTCTTTATTTTTAGGTAACTGAACTTCTTCGGGAGTTTCATGAAATGTTATGTCGTGGGCTCTTCTAGAGCTTATTTCCTCCTCATTATGATCATTTTGATCATTAGCTCCTACAATTTTTCAAGGATTGTTACCTTTAGAACCGACTGATCTACCACGCTTCATGCGTATAGTAAACTCTATCCTTCAGGGACTTTAATTTTAATAGGAGCATTTGTAGCTGAAATATAATATTAAATTTTGGATCAGCAAATGCTTCTGGCATTTGACTTGAATTATCTTCTAAGTGAGGATCATATTAATGACAATTCGATTCATATAACATATTTTTCAACTGTTTATTCCATCCCCCAAATGTTGGAAAAATTAACATATATCCCCAATCTTCTTTGGGAAACATATCTTTGTGTATTGTGGTAGAGAAATTAATCATATACTACACATCAAAAGATAGTAAAAAAAAATTGATTTCTGATCCTAAACCAATTATGAGGGAATAAATTTATCATATATTGTTGGTCTGGTGCATACAAGTGCTACTGTATGCAATTTAGAATATCTTAGACTAACACATGAAGCTTTGTTCTCATAAGCAATAGTTTAGCCATTAGTAGGAGGTATTCAATGCTAAACAAGCTTGGATATAAACCAGCATTATCAAGATGAACTGTCTTGATTTCATAATCTAAAAGTTATGCTCTTAATTGAGAAAAGCAATCTCAAATGCCAAACTGCAGATTGACAATAAACATACATGTAACCGTCTTATATATGCATCTATAAGTGGTTCACATGATAAGTGAATGAGCCCATATTCACCTTTTATATATTCCAGAACCAGGGGTCTTAGTCCCAACTTTAGTTTGTATAATCAATTTATTATGAGAACAAGCAACACAGGAGAATTCTTGAAGAATCTTTTAGTTCTTCAATATATATTTATCTGAATTCTTAAATAGCTCATTCAAAAATGGCAAATGAAAACTTCAAGTTTATCATGACATGTGCTATCTCTTAGTAAACTTCTGGTTTACTATGGCATAAACTTTTGCATTAGTAAACTTCTGATTTACCGTGACTGCTTTTGCATTAGTAAAATTCTGATTTACTGTGATACATGATACGATATAAATTGAAGAATAAGGCGGGTAACTTCTCACATATATATTATTTTACCCTCTATTATTGTGGAAACATGAAAATTTTCAATCTTCTAGTCATTTATAGTCTCAATATGATAGTCATTTGTATTAGTAAACTCCAGGTTTAATACAACATATGTTTTGACCATAATCATATAATATGAATGATATATTTGTATATAAGATCTTCGAGAGCCTTCATTTATTATCCATAATCTAATATTTATCGGACACTACTGGTATCATGTGTCTTCTAGGCAAATAGTTAGCTCTTCAGGAGTTGTTGATACATTTTGTACTATCAAATATTGCTCATACACTTCTGGTATCATGAGAGAAAATCACAGTCAAATAAACAATGTAAAACAATTGTTTAAGCACAAGAAAACTCTTCTTCATAATATTTTCCTACTTCAGGAGGCAATTTCAATTGTGTTACTTCTTTAGGAGCAAATTTAAAATACGAAATATTGAGTATATATTCTCTCAATTATATTACCTCTTCTGGAGGTAAATTGTAATATATTCACATCAAGGGCATGCTCATATTTACCAGATTTATTGTCACATTCACTTCAGAGAATGGATTAATATTATCAAAAGTTCTCATCCTTCAGGAAATCGAACACAATTATCTGAATGCGCATTAGTCACATCAAATTGTGATGCCTCAACATCTTTTAAAATATTTACTACTTCAGGAGCACATCGAGGCGTGCATTTAATATAGAGAATATTTATGTAGCTTATCTTCAATTGTAACCATAGAAAACCTAAATTATCACTTCTGGTGATCATAGGCATATACCACTTCTGGTGGTTAACAAAATATAATTACAATGAGATATAAGAAATATAACCACTTTTTGTAGTTATATATTTCTTGTAAACTCTGCTAGAGTTTAAGTTGATCTATTAATATTATCCATATTCTTCAAAATGATATAAATAAGATATTTTATAGTAAACATCATTATCAAATCATAATTTTTCTTTATGTACAACAATTA